>NC_092721.1:145318389-145927228 GCF_047496885.1 Scyliorhinus torazame | reverse complement strand
TTCATCGCCCCCGAGTGGAACCAGTGGGAGGACGGATCCTCCTGGGGCGCGGGCTGCGGTAAGGTGCGCTGGAGGGAGGGGCAGTGTGTGGGGATCCAGCGGGTGCCAGGTCCCAGTGCCTGTCGGGGTGTGCCACGTAGGCGTACTGCGGCTTCGCGTGCAATAGTTGGACTCTTTCGACCAACGGGTCCAACTTATGGGTGCGCACGTGTTTCGAAGGAAGACAGGTCCAGGAGCTGCCAGCCAAGTTGTGAGTGAGACCGCGGAGGTGGGCTTCCTGGGGAAGGCAAAGAGACGTTCATGGGGGGGGTTTCGTTAATTGCAGTGCAGAGGAGCGATCTGATGGAGTGGAGCGCTTCGGGGAGGACATCCTGCCAGCAGAAGATTCTTAGACCGTAGGGCCAGCAGGACGCCTTCCAGACCTTCCTGTCCTCCCTCTCCACCTGCCCGTTTACCCGGGGGTCGTCCTGCTCGAGGCAATGCCCTTGCCGAGCAGGAACTGATGCAGCTCATCGCTCATGAAGGAGGATCCCCGATCGCTGTGGACGCAAGCGGGGAAACTGAACAGGGCTGTGGAGTGCTTTAATGACCGTGGCAGAAGTCATATCGGGGCATGGGATGGCGAAGGGAAACCGGAGTACTCGTCGATCATGTTCAGAAAGTTTGTGTTTCGGTTGGTGGAGGGGAGGGGCCCTTTGAAGTCCATGCTGAGGCGCTCAAAGGGGCGGGAGGTCTTCACCAGACGCGCTCGATCTGGACGGTAGAAGTGCGGTTTGCACTCCGTGCAGACCTGGCAGTCTCTGGTGACAGTCCTGACCTCCTCAATGGAGTAGGGCAGGTTGCGGGCCTTGATGAAGTGGTGACCCCCAGGTGACAAGAGGCCATCGTGTAGAGCTCGGAGTCGGTCCACTTGTGCGCTGGCACATGTACCTCGGGAGAGGGCATCGGGGGGCTCGTTTCCCGGGGCGATACAAAATCTCGTAATTATAGGTGGAGAGCTCGATCCTCCACCTCAAGATCTTGTCGTTTTTGATCATGCCCCGCTGTGTATTATTGAATATGAAGGCAACCGAACGTTGGTCAGTGACGACAGTGAATCTCCTGCTGGCCAGGTAATGCCTCTAATGCCGCACAGCTTCCACAATCACTTGGGCCTACTTTCTGACAGAGGAGTGTTGAATTTCAGAGGCATGGAGGGTGCGGGAAAAGAATGCCACGGCCTGCCTGCCTGGTTGAGGGTGGCGGCCAGAGCTACGTCCGATACATCACTCTTGACCTGAAAAGGAGGGGGACTCATCGACCGTGTGCATCGTGGCCCAAGCGATGTCTGCCTTGATGCGGTTAAAGTCCTGGCGGGCCTCAGCCATCAGGGGAAAGACTGTGGACTGAATGAGTGAGTGGGCCTTGTCCACATAGTTAGGGACCCACTGGGCGTAATAGAAGAACCACAGGCATCGTTTCAGGACCTTGGGGCAGTGGGGGAGGGGGGGGGGGGGTTCCACGAGGGGGCAGCGGGGGAGGGGGAGTTCCACGAGGGGGCGCATGCGGTCGGGGTCAGGCCCTAGAACTCCATTTTCCACAGCATAGCAAAGGATGGCTAAGTGGTTGGTGCGGAACACGCACTTCTCCTTATTGTACGTGAGATTAAAGAATTTTGGCAGTGTGGAAAAATTGAAGACGGTTAGCGTCGTGGTCCTGCTGATCGTGGCCATAGATGGTGATGTTGTCTCGGTAGGGAAGGTGGCCCGCAGTCCGTACCAGTTAACCATTCAGTCCATCCCATGTTGGAAGACCGAGACCCCGTTAGTGACGCCGAAGGGAACCCGAAGGAAGTTATAGAGGCGGCCATCTGTATTGGTGGTCCTCCTTGCAGGTGGGGAGCTGGTGGTAGACGGACTTCACGTCCACTGTGGAAAAGACCCGGTACTGTGCAATCTGATTGACCATATCAGATATGCATGGGAGGGGGTACGCGTCGAGCTGCGTGTACCGATTGATGGTCTGACTATAGTCAATGACCATCCTGTGTTTCTCCCCAGTCTTTACTACTACCACTTGGGCTCTCCAGGGGCTGTTGCTGGACTCAATAATGCCTTCCCGCAGAAGCCACTGGACCTCCGACCTGATGAAGGTCTGGTCCTGGGCACTGTACCATCTGCTCCTGGTGGCGACGGGTTTGCAATCCGGGGTCAGGTTACAAACAAGGAAGGTGGGTCGACCTTAATGGTCGTGAGGCCGCATACAGTGAGGGGGGGGGGGGGAGGGGCTAGGGGTCCGCCGAATTTTAAAGTTAAGCTTTGGAGGTGGCACCGCAAGTCCAGGCCGAGTAACAGGGCAGTGAACTCTACGCCTTGGACAGTGAGTGTCGCGATGCAGTACCCTCGGATTTCCACGGAATGGGATCCGGAGGCCAGGGAGATTTTCTCGGTAATGGGATGTACCGCGAGGGAGCAGCGCCTTACCGTAGTGGGGTGGATGAAGCTTTCTGCGCTCCCGGAGTTAAAAAGGCAGGAAGTCTTGTGCCCATCGATTTTCACCGCTGTTGTTACGAGGTTGTGGGGCCGGGACTGGTCGAGGGTGATCGAGGCGAGCTGCGGCTGATGCGGGGAGGCCCCGGGTTGGTCAGCGGTGGTGGCAGGCGATGAGCGGACAGACGAGCTTCCCGACAGGCAGGGGTCCTGAGGCGCCGTCCAAAATGGCACCGAAGATGGCAGCGCCCACGGGGCGCACATGGCAGGCAGCATTGAAGATGGCGGCACACAGGCCGCTCGTGGCCTGTGGAGAAGATGGCGGCGCCCATGGGCCGCACGTGGCCTGCGGAGAAGAAGATGGCGGCGCCCACGGGCCGCACGGAGCCTGCGGAGAAGATGGCACCCATGGGCCGCACGTGGCCTGCGGAGAATAAGGTGACGGCGCCCACGGGCCACATGTGGCCTGTGGAGAAGATGATGGCGGCACCCCCGGGCCGCACATGTGGGGTGTAGGAACGCTGGGCCTAGAAACAGTGGCGACCGACTGGGCCTGGCACACAGCTGCAAACAATCCCTTCTTTCCACAGCAGGTTGCGCTCTGCAGCACTGTCGGGGGTGTTTGTTCTGCCCGCAGAAGTAGCATTTGGGCCCCCCGGGGTTGGCTGGCTGCCGCACGGCTCAGGCTTGCGGTGGGTTGGGGTCGGTAGCTGGTGGGGCCCACGATGCCCATGAGGGTGCCACGCGGTCGGGGGAGTATGACTGGATGTTATGGGAGGCCACTGTTAACGAGTTTGCGAGCTGCCTGGTTCCCACAAGATCAAGCGTACCCCCCTCCAATAGGCGCTGGCGAATGTACGCCGACCCCATGCCCGTAACAAAAGCGTCTCTGATTAAAAGTTCTGTATACTCGACTGCCGAAACTGCCTGGCAGTCACAGTTCCTCGCCAGGATGTGCATGGCACACCAAAAATCGTCTAGGGACTCACCGGGGAGTTGCTGTCTCGTGGACAGGAGGTGCCTGGCGTATAGTTTGTTGACTGGCCGAACGTAATGTCCTTTCAGGAACTCCATTGCTTCAGAGTAAATGGGCGCATCCCGGATGAGAGGAAAACTGTCAGGGCTCACCCGTGAATAAAGGAACTGGAGCTTCTGTGCATCCAAGGGTTCTTCAGCGGATGTTCGGAGGTAGCTTTCGAATCAGGCTAGCCAGTGGTCAAAAGCGGACGTAGCGTTGGCTGCTTGAGGGCTCAGCTGTAGGCGATCAGGCTTGATGCGAAGTTCCATAGTTTTAAAATCTTTGCTCAATAAATTGATGCACTATCAATTGCTACAAAGATGAGAGTAGTGAATAATCGAGGCTTTATTGAGCAAAGATATGTGGCCTCCTGTAGCTGCTCCCAGAATGGCAGCCGCACCGGCCGAGCACACACATTTATACGCTGCCTACTGGGCGGAGCCAGCAGGCAGGGGTTTACCCATATACCTCTAGTACAGGCGTCTTACCGAACTACATCTAATACAGTTAGCGGTGACGACCACACTCCTTCTATACTGTATAATCTATGATTCTTCTGGGGAACATGAACATAATCAAGAATTACACCACGGAGATTTTCCTGATTAAATAAAAAGGAGCATTTACAAGGTTGACCACTTGCTCTTGCTGCAAAGGAATCATTCAGAGAAAACAGCGTACTTAAACTGGCCTGGTCTTATCGCTGCTCGGCCTTTTGGCCAAGGTCGAGGGTGAGATCAGGTGTAATGCCTAGATCTGGTACGTCTCTCTTGTGGGGACCATGAATTGGTTTCAATGTGAATTGGTTTTTGGAGCAGGCAAGAAGGATTAGAGGTTTGGCCCTGTCCACTCTGCACTTTGGCTTTGTAACTCTGATCAAGGAACTTTGGAAAAAACCTGTCCTGGTCCTGTACAATCACTGTCACCCGGGTTTCAAGACCATCTCTTACTCAATTATATTAGTCGTCTCAAAAAGTGTTCAATTTGCAACAGTAAACTCAAAATCTAATAGCTCTACAGAGCAACTGGAACAGTATTGATTACAAATGTAAAATAAATTTGATGTTAAGTCTAATTTTTTTATTAGTTACCTTCTGCATCATCATGTCCAACTTCAATGGGTATGTTTGTGAGGATATAGTGAACCTACAAAGCAAAACAGTAGAGGTTATTTTAATAGGTTTCCCCCCAGATTATTTTTTCCAAATAGAATAGGTTCTATTTAATATGGGAATCTTGTAATGACCATGAATAACAGCTAATTATTCATTCATGTCTGCTGTATATGGCTATAAACTATCTTGTACAAGTTCTGTATAAAACAATATTATCTCAGTATCATGACTGCAGAATGCTCAGTTCTACCTTTTGCCATCTTGAGGCTCAAATTCCCCACTGCTATCTTTGCCAACCTCCACACTTCATAAACCCTAAGACGCATCACCCCCCCCCCCCCCGCCCCCCCATCCATGCATGAAGCTTGCGGCTCACGATGCCCACTTTTTGTCCCCGCAGGGAGAAGTTGGCCCACAATGGACAGGAAAGGGCCCAGACAGGCGATGGAATGCCAGACATTAGAGTCCTCACCCCCTATGAGGAATGGGCCCTGGAGAATGCAGTGGGAGGGAGCGAAAACAGCCAGCGTCGAGACAGGCTTGCGCTGCGGAGGGGAGGAACAGTGCCCACCCTGATCCCACAGGATCTCCATCTGATGGTGCCAGCCCATTAGGCCCACCTCCACCAGCCAAGAAGACACCTCAAAGGAGAGCTCGGAGAACGCCTCCATTGGAGGGGTCACAGCTGTCATCCCCACCCATCACCAGCGCAGATACACACTACTCCATGGGCGGAATTAATGGACAAGCTTCCAGGGCTCATGGATCACAATCTTGGGAGCACCGCACAGTTGCTCCCAAGTGGAGGCAGGAATGTTCAGGAGGTTCAGCAGTTGGAGGTCTGCTGGATCCAGGATCCAGCTGGGTCCCAGACAGATGTCGAGCTTCTGGACCAGGTTATCCCGGAGCTGATGCAGACGCTAGGGTGCAGCCGTGAGATTCAGAGGGGGATGTCAGAAACACTCCAGTGGGTCCATAGCCATTTAGAGGCGTGGCTATGGGCGCAGGAGATGGCACCGGCAATGCATGGTTCCGAGGCCAACACTGCTAGGATGGCTACTGCAGTGGAAAACCTGGAGCATGACATCAGCACCGTGAATCGAGGTTCCAAGGTGCTCCGTCAGTGATGGCCATGGCTGAGCACCTCAGCCGCATGTCCCCTGGGACATGTCCCTGATGCAGGTGCATCTTGCCGAGGCGCTGCGGAACATGTCCCAGTCCCGGGGAACATGTCCCAGTCTCAGGTGGACCTTCCGGCACTGCAGAGCGTGGCCGGGGCACTGTAGAGCGTGGCACAGTCAAACAGGGGCATCGCTGAGGGCATTGACACCATGGTGCAGACAATGGGGAACCACTGGGACTGGCAGAGCCAGATGATGCAGAGGCCTTTGGAGCACATGCAGCTGCACCGCTGCCGCAAGGTGACCCCCAATGCCTTACAGGACGCCCCACTGGGGGCATCAAAGACTACAGCGTGCAGTGAGCAGCAGGGTGCCTCCACCTCCATGTGCATTCTTGGGACATAACTAGACATAGCAGCAGAGCATGGAAGACCAAGAAGGATTACGGAGAGGTTACTGAGGGGGAAGGGGGGCACTGGCAGTAGCTAGGGACAGTTAGGGTCACAATTGTACACCATTAAAATACGGTACACCCGAGATATGCAAAGCCTCTGTCATACTATTCAGCACTACAGGCCGGCCTGCACTTCCTTCCCAGTTTACCCTCCGCCCTCCCATGGCCCCAGCCGCCCGGCAGTGGTCTGAGATTTGCTGCCCCCCAGGCATACCACATTTGGGTGATGGGTGTGAGCATGCTGTCAGCAGACAGACAGGAGTCAGACAATGGCATAGATTCAGGAGCACCAGAGCTCACCTCAGCGGGTTAACACCTTCCTGCCTTGTATATCGCCCCGCTGACAGTGCTGACCCAGGCCCAGAGTGATGTTACTCTGGCCCCGAGAGGGTGGACCAGTGTGATATGCAAGGGGGGGGGGGGGGGGGGGGGCGTCCTCCTCCAGCAGTGCCAACTTGGAGGGCACAGCAGACCACCACAAAGCGTGCAATATTCGAGGTGGGGGAAGGGATGTACTGCAGTGCACCACCAGAGCAGTTGAGGCATCCCAAGCGGGTACCCCTTATCCCCCAGGAGCCAAACAGTCATCCTGGGGTGTCCCTCGAAGGCACCAGGAATCTCGACTTCTCCAGGATGTAGCTGTCATGCATAACCTTGAGGTGGTGGTTGCACACAAGTTGAATTGTCAAGGGACAGCATGGTGTTGCAATGGTTAGCACTGCTGCCTCAAGGCGCCGAGGACCCAGCTTCAATCCAGCCACTGTGTGTGGAGTTTGTACATTCTCCCAGTGTCTGCATGGGTCTAACCCACACAGTCCAAAAAGATGTGCAAGGTAGGTGAATTGGCCATGTTAAATTGCCCCTTGGGTGAATTGGGCATCCTGAATTCTCCCTCTGTGTACCTGAACAGGCACTGGAGTGTGGCGACTAGGGGATTTTCACAGTAACTGGTGTGTAAGACAATAATAAAAATTATTATTAATTGGGGGAAAAAAAAGAATTGAACTTGGATGATCAGGGAGTGGAACCCCTTCCTGTTAATGAAGGATACTCCAGGATTGTCCGGTGCACGCTATGACGGAGAATCCTGCTGCCCAGGCATCAAGGGGCAGTTTATATAGTCAGCTGCCCGGGCAAACAGGGTATCCTCCTCCTCCACAGTCCACAAGACCATGGCACAGGTGCTGCACCATCTCCTTGGTGACGTGGGCAGAGCCTCGTGCAGCACATGCTGTCTGACATCTCTTCAAACAACCAGTGGCACCTGTACACCTCGCTGGCCCGATGGGTAGTCGAGTCCTCAGGGTGTGGGGCAGGCTCCTGAACATGGGCTGCCACCTCAAACCTCTGTCGACGCTACTGCTGCTGCCTTCGCTGGAGTTTGGCTGCCTGGACTGCCACCACAAGGGCAGCTTCCGCAGGGCCCACAATATCATCCATAACGTGATATCTGTAAGGAATTGGAGAGGGTGAGACACCGACGATTAGGGCTTCCACCCCGGAACCCTCGAATGCCCAGAGCCTCTCCCCACCCTTAAATTTCTTGCTATCCCTCACAGTGCCATCCAAGTGGAGTTTGCACATTCTCCCTGTGTCTGCATAGTTTTCCTCCGGGTGCTCCGGTTTTGGATTTGGATTTGTTTTGTCACTAGTACCGAGTTACAGTGAAAAGTATTGCTCTGGGTACAGTCCAGACAGATCATTCCATACATGAAAAAAAACATAGGGCATACAATGTAAATATATAGACACAGGCATCAGGTGAAACCTACAGGAATGTAGCACTACTCAGTAGAGAAGGTGTGTGAAGAGATAGATCAGTGGGTCATTCAGGAATCTGGTAACAGTGGGGAAGAAGCGGTTTTTGAATGTGTTCGTGCGTGTTCTCAGGCTTCTGTATCTCCTGCCCGATGGAAGAAGTTGGAAGAGTGAGTAAGCTGGATGGGAGGAGTCTTTGATTATGTTGCCCGCTTTCCCAAGGCACCGGGTGGTGTAGATGGAGTCAATGGATGGGAGGCGGGTTCGCGTGATGGACTGGGGTGTTTGCGGCTCTCTAGTGCCTTACAGTATTGGGTTGAGCAGTTGCCATACCAGGCTGTGATGCAGCGAGATAGGATGCTTTCTGTGGTGCATCTGTAAAAAAAATGCTTTCTACGGTGCATCTGTAAAAGTTGCTAAGAGTCAATGTGGACATGCCGAATTTCCTGAGAAAGTATAGGCGCTGTTGTGCTTTCTTTGTCATAGCGTCGATGTGGGCGGACCAGGACAGATTGTTGGTGATGTGCACACCAAGGAAAAGCTGTCAACCACCTCCGCCTTGCACAATCCAAAAGGTGCAGGCTAGGTGGATTGGCTATGCTAAATTGTCATGCCCAAAAGTTAAATTGGGTTATGGGGAAGTGGACCAAGGTAGGGTGCTCTTTCAGAGGGTCAGTGCAGAAGCAATGGGCCAAATGACCTCCTTCTACATTGTAGGAGTTCTATGATCTAACCAGCTTGCTCCCATTCATGCCCGACCTGGCCACTAGATTATGCCCCTAAACTCATTTGGCCTTTGTACTCTACATCACATTTTGCACAAAGCCCTGTTAACTCATTACAGAACAATATTTAAATCCTGCATAGATTTGAGCTGTGCTTCAGACTGCCCCAAATCTACTTCATGCAGGGCTATGATGCATCTTGTGTTTTCATAAAAACGGATTAGTATGAATTTATTAGCAATAATATAAAAGGCTAACATTACATCAGAACAGCACACACAGTTATTAACATTTGTGCGTTCCAAATTAAGGTCAGTTTAAAATTACAATCTTCATCAAGAAGCAGTCTGGCTTGCGCGAGGTTCATCTACATCTGCAATTTGATCAATATGGCATTCAGATGAAAAATTTGACATTAACAATCTAAAATTTACTCCTACACCTCTTAAGAATAACAAAATTCTGTAATTACAAGTAGAGATCTGATGGCAGGGCGAAAAAACGTTGCCTGGTTTTCAATTCCTCGGAACAGATGCCTTTTGTTATGTTCATAATGTGCACTGATAAAGTTGACCTCCACTTCGGTTGCGAAACGAGTCATGAATCTTTCTAAACGGCTAGGCAATTTCACATCTACGCCCTTGAATGAAACAAAAGAGAAGTCCATTAGTGATTTGACTTCCTGTCATCTGCAAGGCATGTTTCTTTGCTGTTGTCTTCGGTGCAAAATTATGGTCAGGACTATAAATTGTTGACTTTCAATTCAACATCAGTGTGATTTAGCCACAAATAATTACAGTTCATCATGCAATAAATCAAGAAATTCATCTTTTGATCTCCACAGAGAGAATTCATTCAATAATCCACATAATAATAATTGGAATGTTGTGCCCTCTGGCTCATAAAAGATATACAACTCAAGAAGAGTTCAATCCCATATGGAAGCAAATGGAGTGGCTTGGCTATCCCCAGTAGGGGTTGTTTAGCACAGGGCTAAATCGCTGGCTTTGAAAGCAGACCAAGGCAGGCCAGCAGCACGGTTCAATTCCCGTAACAGCCTCCCCGAATAGGCGCCGGAATGTGGAGACTAGGGGCTTTTCACAGTAACTTCATTGAAGCCTACTTGTGACAATAAGCGATTTTCATTTCATTTTCATTGTCGTTTGGATATGCTGGCCTATCCATCAAAAGTACCAATTAAGATGAGCATTACAGCTTTAAAAACAGGTACACAGGTTAGTATGGGAGCTCTTTTTAAAAGCATGATGGGAAATATAGCCAAAGTATAGACATGATGGGTATAGTAATGTGGGAACTGAAGAACCATAAGCCATAATATGGAATCACCTTCACAAGATGTTAGGCAAATGTTAGGTTGTTAGAGCACAAATTGGGAGGCAATCCCAGCCTCCTAGTGAAATAATAGGGACTATTTACAGCCTGTTGACTGCTCATTTCAGTATGTAAGGCAGTACAGTGAAATATGATAACTAAAAAGTGGACAGAACAAAAGTGGACATCCAGAGAGAGCTTCCAGTCTGGAGTGCAGGTCCAATATAGATGATGAAGAACAGCAGCTGGAATTCTCCTTTTGGGAAATCATGGGCGCAATTGTCCAGATTGGTAGTGAAGGGAATTGCAGCGAGCTTCCCAGTGCTCGGCCCAGCGAGGCCGGCAACACAATTCAACATTAATTGGTCCAACGAGGCCTCACAAGCTTCTCATCACAAATGAAGGCTCGCCAGCTGATCCGCTGGCAAACCCCACCCCCCCCCAACAAGGTCGAGAAGCACTCGCTCAGCCAACTTGCATCAATGGCTTCCAGGTGACCGGCCTCAAGATTCTAAGACGATGAGCTAGGGAGACTCCTCGATGCGGTGGAGGCCAGGAGGGATGCCCTGTTCCCCCGAGGGTCCCATAGAGTCAGCCACAAGGCAGCCAGTGCTACCTGGGATGAGGTGGCAGGAGCTGTCAACTCGGGGAGTGGGGCCAGGAAGACTGGCCTGCAGTGCCGGAAAAAGGTCAACGATCTACACCGGGTAGCACGAGTGAGTAGACACCATGCCCCCCCCCCCGCCCGTCAATGGAGCATCCACCCCCCAACTCCCCATGCGACCCCCAGCCCACCCTCCACACTTCCTCTCCCACCACTGTGAACCAAACATGTGGCTAATGATGCTCTGTGTCCCCTCAGGAAAAGCTTTCCCATAATCATCGGGGAAGGGCCCAATCTGCTGGAGGGGTGCCGGACTTAAGAATCCTCACCTCCTTCGAGGAGTGGGCCCTGGAGGTGACTGGGGTGACCACGGTCAGAACGGCCAGCGGAGGTTGGCGGACGGAACAGAGGTGAGGAACTACTGGGCCCCACCCAGAGGACCTGTCAGACGGGAGTAGTGATTGCCTTACTGACTGACCCATCCCTCCACTGACCACATGTCCATTCTCCCCACAGGTCCTCCAGCCGACAGCGCGGGCCCATCCCAGACAGCCCCCTCTCCCGACTCCGAAGAGAACACCTCGGAGGGGAGCTCCGTGGATGCAACCGTAGTCGCTGCACAGATGTCATCCCCACCCTCCACCAGCGCAGACACACCTCATTGGGGCATGTTAGGACACAGGCCTCTGGGGCACAATCTGGTGAGCACCACACTATTGCTGATGATGCACATCCGGTGGAGGCAGGAACCTCCAGGTGAGACAGCAATCGGAGGGGTGCTGGATCCCAGGATCCAACTGGCTTCCAGCCAGTCACTGAGCCTCTGGAACAGGGTTACCCGGAGCTGATGAAGACGATAGGGACCAATCTGGATGTTCAAAGGGGGATGAGAACATCTCTCCAGCAGATTCAGAGCCGCTTGGAGGAGCCCTAGAGGCTAAGGGTGCAGGAGATGGCGCTGGCAATGAGTGGCACCAAGGCCAACACTGCCAGGGTGGCGACCGCAGTGGAGAGCCTGACGCACAGTCAGCACCATTAGTTAAGGTGTCCAAGGCATGGCGCAGTTGGTGACAGCTATGGCTGAGGATTTCAGCAGAATGTTCGACTCGCCTGGGGGATGTCACCCAGTACCAGGCTGACTTTGATGAGGTTCTGTGGGACATGTCCCGCTCTCAGATGGGAATGATAGAGGTGCTGCAGAGCTTGATGCAGTTGCAGCTGGGCATGGCTCTGGCACTGCAGAGCATCGGGTTTGTGCAACACATTAAACACCTTTTCACAAAGCCATTATGATGCCTCTGTCACTTCCTTCTGCAATGTGGGCCAACCCCCGGGACCTTTGTCCATCTCTCCAGGTATTCCACCCCCCCCCTCCACGGTGGCCCACCCCTGCGGAGGGTCCCCCAACGCCCACTGGGGTGGCAAGCCCAGCACCCCCAGGGTCTTTGCCTGTGAGCAAAAGATGCTACTCACCCCCTCGGCTGCCCAGTGAAGCCCTCCCGCCAGGTTCACTAATCGGTGCCAGCGTGTCCAGTTGTTGGGGAGTCTGCTGAATGATGGGAGGCTGTTAGTTATGGGGTGGCTCCCGTTCATTGTATGGAAATGGAGCTTAAATGGTGATAATTGGTTTCTCACCAGACTGCATCACACACTGTTTGGCGCCTGGTGCAGATTTCATTTTTGGTCTCTCCCGCTATTCACCAACCTCATTACGCTTAAGCGAGAGCGGACTGAGGCCGGAGAATCATGCCCCATGTATTCCCGCCGGACAGCCCATTTGGGAAACTTCAGTTTCAGAGTCTTAAGTGCTGACACCAGGACTGAATCGCGGAACTTCTACTATGACGATAAGGGTGCGACTGCCGGAGAAATTCAGGATACGCTAATGGGTCAGCCCATGTTTCACATGGAATGTGCAAGTCCAACAGATGCCAGCATCGGATTCACTGCAGTTGGGATTGGCGGTAGAGCCTGACGAGACGGAACTGCAGATAAGCCTCCACTCCCCACACGCTCATTTCCAGCCAAGATGCCGCCACCCCGAAGGGCGGCCCCGGGATTGGCAGTGCAGAGCTGGAGACACTGCTGGATGCAGTGGAGGAGATGATGCGGGAAACCCCGTTCGCCTGGGTGGGATGGAGGCTTCCACTCGCTGACGTTAACCAGACCTGGTAGCTGGGACCATGGGCATCACCACCAGGACCGGGCAGCAGTGCCAAAAGAAGCTGCACAACCTATTTCCGGCTTTAAATGGTGAATTCGAAGGCAGAGGCAATTGGGCACCGTTTCCACGTATCGGTGTATGGAGAAAAGAACCAGAAGTGCACGAAAAGACAGAAAGAAAGATAGGCAAGAGCTGTGCTGAAGCTGCAGCTGGAGACAGCATGGCCGAGGACCGGACCCCTGGTGTGTTGGCCCAGCGATCAACGGAGCAGTTGATGCAGGTCATCCAGGACGGCTTTGCCAAGCAGAGACGGGACTGCCTGGGCCCGATTAAAGAGTCGATTGATCGGCTGGAGCACAGATTGGACACCCAGGATCGGGCGATCCAGAAGGTTGAGAAGGCGCTGGCTGAGCACGAGGAGCATCAAACAGTGGTGGTGCTGGAGGTGGAGATGCTACGGGACCAGCAGAAAAGGCTTCTGGAGAAGATGGAGGACCTAGAATAGGTCCCGCCAGCAGTACTTAAAAATTGTCGGGCTCCCGGAGGGGTCTGAGGGAGCTGATGCTGGGGCATACATAGCGGGTATGTTCGAAAATCTGCTGGGGGAGGGGGCATTCTCCCGACCCTTGGGAGGTGGACACGCCATAGAGCTTGCGAGGAAGCCACGAACGGGGGGACCCTCCAAGGGCAATGGGGGTGTGATTCCACAGGTTCCTGGACAAGGAATATATTCTTCAGTGGGCCAAGCGAACGCAGAGCTGTCAGTGGGACAACAGTATCCTGCGGGTGTACCAAGACCGGAGTGTGGAGGTGGCCAGGAAAAGGGCAGGCTTCAACCAAGTTAAGTCAATCTTCTTCAAGAAACAGGTGAAGTTTGGACTGCTGTATCCGGCTCAGCTCTGGGTCACATACAAGGACCAGCATCATTATTTTGAGTCGCCCGAAGGCACGCTGGACTTCGCGAAAAGAAAGGACTGGTGGGGGGGCTGAGAACTCTCGAACGTTGATGCAACTGGTTGGCTTATATTGGGTCTCTTTTTTATTTTTTCTCTTCTGTTTAAGAAGGGGGGGGGGGAGAAAGGTTTTTCATTTTCGGGTTTTCTTTTTGGTGGATGTTGGCTTCGGGTTTTCTTTTTGGTGGATGTTGGCAATGTCTTTTTCTTCGATGTGCACTTTTGTGGGATGGAGATGTGCTTGTTTGGGTTTCGGTGTTTGGATTTTTAAAATTCAGCTGGGTGATTGTGTGGGGATTGTTAGAGGAGGGAATTTGTCTGTATGAGCTTGGGGGGGGGGGGGGGGGGGGGAGAAGTGAGGGAACAATAGGTGGGAGACTTTTTGGCACCGGGGCAGGGGCCACCAAGCTAACTGGGTGAGCTAGCACACTGAAGCGCAGTTGGGGGTGTGCATATGTTTAGTTTATTGTATGGGTTAGGTTTCAGAGTGGTGTTGCTGGGAGGGGGGGGGGGGGGTAGTTGTTCTGCTGACGAGGGAGGGACTTTGGTTGAGGGACAGAGAGGAGGTCGGTGGTGGGGGCTGCCAGGGGGCAGGCCGCAGCGCATGGGCTGGAGACGGTCCCAAGAAAGGGGATGGCTGATCGGCAGAGGGGGGGGCCACTTTGCCTCCCAACTAGGCTGATCACCTGGAATGTTCGAGGTTGAATGGGCTGGTTAAGGGGGCGTGTGTTCGCGCACCCGAGGGGGCTGAAGGCGGAAGTGATAATGCTGCAGGAGACGCACATTAAGAGTAGTGGACCAGGTTAGATTGAGGAAAGGCTGGGTCAGTCATGTCTTCCACTCGAAGTTGGATACAAAGACTAGGAGGGTTGAGATCTTGATTAATAAGCGGGTGACATTTGAGGTGGGTAGAATAGTTTCGGATGTGGGGGTCGATATCTTATGGTTAGTGGTAAGCTGGAGGGGATGAAGGTAGTGCTGGTTAATGTACATGCGCCAAACTGGGATAACGTGGAATTTATAAAGGAGGATGTTGGGAAGATACCGGACCTGGACTCGCACAAGCTGGTCATGGGAGGGGACTTTAATACAGTTATTGGTCCCGGCCTGGATCGGTCATGCTCGAGAACGGGCAAGGTGCCAGCAATGGCAAAGGAAGTGAAAGGGTTCATGGAGCAGATGGGAGGGGGTGGATCCATGGAGATTTAGGCAGCCGAGGGTGAAGGAGTTCTCCTTCTACTCCCACGTGCACAAGGAATACTCTCCAAACGATTTCTTTGTTTTGGGTAGGGCCTTGCTGGCAGGGGTGGTGGACACGGGGTACTCGGCGATCACAATCTCGGACCATGCTCCGCACTGGGTTGACCTGCAGGTGAGTAAAGATCGCAATCAGTGCCTGCAATGGAGGTTAGATGTAGGGCTATTGGCGGACGAAGCGGTGTGCGAGAGGCTGCAGAAATGCATACAGAACTACCTGTAGGTAAATGATATGGGGGAAGTCTCAGCAGCGGTGCTCTGTGAAGGGCTGAAGGCAGTGCTGAGAGGAGAGCTGATCTCGATCCGGGCTCACAGGGACAGGACGAACAGGGCAGAGATGGACCGACTGGTAAAGGAGATTCTACAAGTCGACAGGAGGTACGCGAAGACTCCAGAGATAGGGCTTTTAAAGGGAACGGCGGAGGCTACAGGCGGAGCTTGGCCCGTTAACCACAGGGAGAGCAGTGGAACAGCTCAGAAAGGCGAGGAGGGCGATCTATGAGCATGGTGAGAAGGCCAGCAGGATGCTTGCACAGCAGCTCGGAAAGAGGGAGGCAGCTAGAGAAATAGGAAAAGTTATTGACAGGGATGGCAACTTAGTTGGGGACTCGGCGGGGCGAGCAAGGCGTTCAGGGATTTCTACAGCAGGTTGTACAGGTCGGAACCCCCTGCGGGGCCGGAGGGAATGAGGGACGACCTGGAGAGGCTGACTTTCCCGAAGGTGGACAGGGAGCTGGTAGAAGCACTTGGGGGCCCCGATCGCGTTGGAAGAGATAGTGGAGGGCTTGAAGGCCATGCAGTCGGGTAAGGCCCCGGGACCGGACGGGTACCCTGTCGAGTTCAACAAAATGTTCTCCGGGATATTGGGACCAGTGCTGATGAAGGTGTTTAATGAGGCAAGGGAAAGAGGGGTTCTGCCCCAGACAATGTCACTGGCCATGGTTCCGCTTATCCTGAAACGGGACAAGAACCCGGAGCTATGTGGGTCTTACAGGCCGATTTCCCTGTTGAATGTAGACGCCAAACTGTTGGCCAAATGTGTCCTCCAGGTTTGAGGATTGTGAACCGAACGTCATTGTGGAGGATCAGACTGGGTTCGTTAAGGGCAGGCAGCTGGCGGCCAATGTAAGAAGGCTGTTAATCGTGATCATGATGCCCCCAGAAAGTAGGGAGGTGAAGGTAGTGGTTGCAATGGATGCGGAAAATGCTTTTGACTGGGTGGAGTGGGATAATTTATGGGAGGTTCTGGGGCGGTTTGGATTTGGGAGAGGCTTTATTGACTGGGTCAGGACGACTTCGGACTATTTTAGACTGCACTGGGAGACGAGACAGGCATGCCCCTCTCCCCACTGCTGTTTGCGCTGGCTATAGAGCCGCTGGCAATTGCTCTCAGGGCCTCAAGGGGCTGGCCCGGGGGGGGGGGGGGGGGTGGAGCACAGAGTCTCACTGAATGTGGATGACCTGCTTCTGTACGTTTCAGATCCAATTAAGGGGATGGAAGAAATCATGGCAATTTTGGGGAATTCGCCTGGTTTTCAGGGTATAAAGCTTAATATGGGGAAGAGCGAGATGTTTGTGGTCCAGGCGAGGGGTCAGGAGAGGCAACTGGGGGAACTGCCATTCAGAGTGGTAGGGGACAGTTTCAGGTACCTGGGTATCCTAGTGGCGCAGGATTGGGACAGTCTACGTAAATTGAACTTGGTTCGGTTGGTGGATCAGATGAATGATGATTTCCGGAGATGGGATGCGCTTCCGTTGTCTCTAGTAGAGTCCAAACGGTGAAAATGACAGTCCTCCCGAGATTCCTGTTTGTATTTCAATGTCTCCCCATCTTCATTCCGCAGTCCTTTTTTAAGTGGGTCAATAAAGTTATAACGGGCAAGTCCCCGTGAGGAGGGTAATGCTGGAGCAGAATCGGGGAGAGGGAGGGCTGGTGCTGCGAATTTTAGCAATTATTACTGGGTGGCTAACGTAGCCATGATTAGAACATGGCTTGTGGGGTGGTCGGCATGGGAGCTTATGGAGGCGGCTTCTTGCAAGGGCACTATGATATGCAGACATGCACATAATGGAGATACAGACAGGCAGCTAATGAACACAAGAGAACAGGACATCACCAATCAGCAGGCACAACACTTGGGGGTGGTTTCCCACTATAACTGACATGAGGTACTCACATTCTGTCTCTTTCCACTGGGGACATCTACAGAGTGAGTCAGGGTGTATATACACATCACATAACACCTACAGCACATGGCTGAGAGCTAGTCTGGTTCAGTCAGACAGAGTAATCACACTTAGGTTAGCAGAGAGTCGAATTCACAGAGAACTGAGAGACGGGTTCAATAAATCAGATTGAACTAACTTCAAGGTCTGGAGTATCTTTCAATTAAAGCTGCATCCAGTTGCAGCCTGTGTTATCTCAGTGTGCTTAACATGACAGGCACAAGTTTGGGGGGCGCGCTGGTAACTGTGCCTCTGCCATTCCCGCCAGCACGGTACTCCACCAGCCCCGTGGTGGCGACGGCGGCCTTGAGTCCGGGGACAACGGAGGAGATATGTGGGAGCATCGGTCTGGTCCCCAATCTGCGATAATCACTGGTTTGCCCCGGGGAGGATGGACAGGGGGTTCCAAATATGGCGGAGAGCAGGGACTGAGAGGATGGGGGACTTGTTTATAGAGGGGAGCTTTCCAAATACGAGGGCGCTGGAGGAGAAGTTTGCATTGGCGGGAGGAAACAGATTTTGGATATCTGCAGGTGCAGGACTTTCTGCGTAGACAGGTACCAACCTTCCCACCCCTGCCGCTAAGGGGGATTCAAGACAGGGTAGTTTCCAGAGGATGGCTAGGTGAGGGGAGCGTTTCGGACATTTATAAAGGAACTTATGGGATCAGAGGAGACGCAGACCGAGGAGCTGAAGCAAAAGTGGGAGGAGGAGCTGGGGGTATTGATAGAGGAGGGCCTTTGGGCCGATGCGTTGAGTAGAGTCAACGCGACCGCAACTTGTGCCAGACTCAGCCTGATTCAATTCAAGGTCGTGCACCAGGCTCACATGACAGTGGCCCGGATGAGCAGATTCTTTGGGGTGGAAGATACAAAGAAGAAATCTACAGCACAGGAATAGGCCCTTCGGCCCTCCAAGCCCGTGCCGACCATGCTGCCCGACTAAACTACAATCTTCTACACTTCCTGGGTCCGTATCCCTCTATTCCCATCCTATTCATGTATTTGTCAAGATGCCCCTTAAATGTCACTATCGTCCCTGCTTCCACCACCTCCTCCGGTAGCGAGTTCCAGGCACCCACTACCCGCTGCGTAAAAAACTTGCCTCGTACATCTACTCTAAACCTTGCCCCTCTCACCTTAAACCTATGCCCCCTAGTAATTGACCCCTCTACCCTGGGGAAAAGCCTCTGACTATCCACTCTGTCTATGCCCCTCATAATTTTGTATACCTCTATCAGGTCGCCCCTCAACCTCCGTCGTTCCAGTAAGAACAAACAGAGTTTATTCAACCGCTCCTCATAGCTAATGCCCTCCATACCAGGCAACATTCTGGTAAATCTCTTCTTCACCCTGTCTAAAGCCTCCACATCCTTCTGGTAGTGTGGCAACCAGAATTGAACACTATACTCCAAGTATGGCCTAACTAAGGTTCTATACAGCTGCAACATGACTTGCCAATTCTTATACTCAATGCCCCGGCCAATGAAGGCAAGCATGCCGTATGCCTTCTTGACTACCTTCTCCACCTGTGTTGCCCCTTTCAATGACCTGTGGACCTGTACTCCTAGATCTCTTTGACTTTCAATACTCTTGAGGGTTCTACCATTCACTGTATATTCCCTACCTGCATTAGCCCTTCCAAAATGCATTATCTCACATTTGTCCGGATTAAACTCCATCTGCCATCTCTCCGCCCAAGTCTCCAAACAATCTAAATCCTGCTGTATCCTCAGACAGTCCTCAGCGCTATCCGCAATTCCACCAACCTTTGTGTCGTCTGCAAACTTACTAATCAGACCAGTTACATTTGCCTCCAAATCATTTATATATACTACAAAGAGCAAAGGTCCCAGCACTGATCCCTGTGGAACACCACTGGTCACAACCCTCCAATTAGAAAGGTGCGCAAAATGTGTGGGAGGCCCAGCGAACCATGTCCACATGTTCTAGGCATGTCCAAAGCGGAGGGGATTTTGGCAAGGGTTTGCTTCTGTCATGCCCAAGGTATTAACAACAAGTGTGCCATTGAGTCTAGAGGTGGCAATTTTTGGGGTGTCGCAGGATCCAGGAGGAGAAAGAGGCAGACGTTCTGGCCTTTGCTTCCCTGGTAGCCCGGAGGCGGATATTACTAGCATGGAGGGACTGAAAGCCCCCAAGTCGGAGACCTGGCTATCGGACTAGATCTCTCTGTCTGGAGAAAATGAA
Source organism: Scyliorhinus torazame (assembly GCF_047496885.1). Lineage (NCBI taxonomy): Eukaryota > Metazoa > Chordata > Chondrichthyes > Carcharhiniformes > Scyliorhinidae > Scyliorhinus > Scyliorhinus torazame. Next base: position 145,907,826 of record NC_092721.1, on the reverse strand, counting down.
GTTCGTCTTGGAGGGTCACTATTCAATGGAGGTGGCAACTATTCATCGACTTCTTCGCGGAGAATTAATAGTCAGCAGAGAGGGGGCGGGGAACGAGGTGGTATTTGCACTATGTACATGGTTTATATTGCTGCTGTTACACTGCCAAAAATACCTCAATAAAATGTTTATTAAAAAAAGTCATGCACACAGCCTCGGTATCAGGCCAAACTCGGTATCAGGCCTGCAACCAGTGGTCACACACCAACTACTCATTGAGGGAGTGGAGGCCCTTCCGGTTGATGAAGGCCACACCCTTATGGTTGATGAACGGCACACCCTTATGCGCCGGTGTCCGCACCACAGGGGTACATGTGACTCATCGATCACTCCCCGGACCATGACAGCGATGGTGGCAAATCCCACTGCCTGGGCAACTTGGTGGGATCGGTCCTTGCTGAAGGTAATGTATTGTGATGCCCAAGCATATAGGGCACCCATCATGGATGCAACTGTGCACAGAAGTCTGGGAGATCCCAGACATGTCCCCAAACACCATGACAAAAACATTCAGGGAGACCAGCACCTTGACGGCCACCCGGAGCAAGTGTTCCCCCCCATACTCCCACAGCTCCAGGTACACCATGATCCGACATAGATGTCGCTTGGTCCCCCAGGTCCGCGTATGCAAGGTGCTGCCGGTATACACAAGGCCTGATAGGAGGACGACGCCTTCCTACCTCCTCCTCGACCTGCTCGACGGTCGGCTCTCCATATTCACCAGCTGGCCCCTGGTCTTCTGGGGCAGGCTGGTGTTCTACAGGGTCCTCCCCAAGCAGCTCCTGCAGCCTCGAGTGTATCTGCCAGGGCTGCGGCAGCCATGCAGATGCTAACCATACCCTGTACACCAAAATCAATTGTCTGCAGAGGGCAAGCATGGCGAGTACTCCCGTGCCCACCCAGGTCCAACAGGCTACACTGCAGCCCATGCCCCATATGTCCCCTCTGCCCTCCCGATCATGGGCCCACTGCACTAGCCTTTCCCCACGATACCCCTCCCCCTGCACCGCAGCCCTATCTCCATCAGCGCCCGTCACCTGGGGCCTCCTGCCCCACTGCCCATCCTGCCAGCATCAATGGCTCCAGTCCGGTGTCCTCCAGTGAGTTTCCTTCTTGGGTGGGACATGTGCTACCCCGCCAGTAGGGTGCCACCTGGGGCATGTGCCACCGGTTGGCACCATGCAAACAGGGCTGGCTGTCCGTTGGGACCATAGCTGTCGTGTGTTCTCTGTCCAGTGGCAAGGTGCATGGGTGCAGGAGTGCAGTGGACAGGCAGGGTCTGGTGCTGGTGTTCTTGCAGGAATGCAGTGGGTTGGGCATTTGCCAGTGAGCGTGACAAGGGCCATGGTGCATCTCGACCCCACGCCCCTTCGCCTGGTCACCGCCCACCACTGCAGACGCACCCCCGCCCCCCTCAACCTGCCCTTGCAGACGCACCCCGAGCCATCAACGCAACGAAGCCCACAGTTGCACCTTTGGCAACTTCCCACGATGCCCAGTCCCCATTTTAAAAAGCACAAGTGAACCTCACCATCGTCACTTCGGCCTGGCAGAGGGGGCCCGTTAATGAGATGCTTACGCTGTTACTGTACAATTTTCATGCTCATGCTGCCGCGTGGCATGAACAACACTCACGCCGCCGATCGAGGTGCCGGAATATGGCATCCACTGGACACCCGGCGCAGACCTGGATTTTTGGTCGACTCGCTTTCTCTGTCAGATCATAGTTCCAGTATAGGCCGGAGAATTCCAGTATAGGCCGGAGAACCCCACCAAGTATTCCCGCCAGTACTCGTACGATCCGCACTTCCATTGGAGGTGCTTTCATTGGAGGTGCTTTCAATAAGCGAGTCAACACTCCGCCGGTGGGAATGGAGAGCAATTCCCAGCCCTGGGGCATGGATATCACTGGGACTGGAGTGAACACGCAGAAACACGACGAGCCTGACAACTGGAGCGGATTATAAGCGCTCCACTTATCACACATTTCACTGCGCCGACAAAAATGGCTCACAGAAGATCTACCGCCCGAACTCAGGAGTCTGAGGTGGACCATGAAGCAAGAGGAGGGACACCCTCTTGCCCAGGGTGGGCCGCAGAAAAGCCCTTTCTCCTGAGCAATGCCTGGGAGGAGATGGCACAGGCAGTCAGTGCTGCCAGTCTCACCAGGCGAGACAGCTGGTGATCCTGAGGAGTGGGGCTCACTGCTGAGGCCTCTGTCCGAGCTGGAGAGAATCAGAGAGGGTTCCAAAGGCCACAGTTTAGATGTCCTTTGGTTGGGGTAAACTCTGCTAATCCCCTGCTTCCTCTGCAGCGGGGGGCAATGCTTCCCCTTGATAGAATCAGAGAATTTACAGTGCAGGAGGCCATTCAGCCCATCAAGTCTGCACCCACCCTTGGAAAGAGCACCCTGTCTGGTCTTCCCCCATCACCCCCGGCACACAGTCCTCAATCTGCCTCAAAGATCTTGCCAACAGTTTGGCATCTACATTTAGCAGTGATATCGGGCAGTAGGACACACACAACTCAGGGTGTTTATCCTTCTACAAAATTAAGGATATCGAAGCCTGTGATAATGTATGTTCCCCCCCTGTCCCTTGCCCCGTTTTATGCCTTTACTGGCAGAGGCCCCACCACAGATTCCCAGAGAACGTCTTGTAGAATTACACCACCAAGAACCCATCTGGGCCCAGGGCCTTCCCTGCCTGCATCGCCCCCATACCCTCCACCAATCCATGGGGGCACCGAGTCCCTCTACCAGATCCTGCTCCACATTGGGGAACTTCAACCGATCTAGGAATCGCTGCATTTCAGCACCCCCCCCCCCCCCCCCCCGGGGGGCTCCGATGCATAGAACCCCTTATAAAATTCCTCGAAGGCCCCATTCACTCCCACCAGGTCCAGCACCAGTCTTCCCCTCCCATCTTTCCGATCTCCCTTGCAGCCTCGTACTTAGAGTTGGTGAGCCAACATCCTTCTCCCCATACTCATACACTGCCCCCTGGCCCTCCGCAACTGCCTCACCGCCTTCCCCGTCTACACCAGCCCAACCGCCATCTGGAGCCTCTGTCGCTACTTCAACTGCTGTTCCTTCCGCTCCCCCACCGCCCCCTCCACTTTCTGGATCGCCTGGCTTTGGGTCTCCAGCCTTTGCACCACCAGATCGATCCCCACTTTTAGAGGTTCCACCACCTTGACCAGGTCCTCCTTGGCTTCCCTCTGCTGCTGGCTAAACTTGTTGAGGAATTCAACCAGCTGCTCTATTGACCATAAGGCTGGTAGAGTCGACCGTTTACCCTTGGCCATCTTCCTCGTGTCACACAAAAAGAGGATCTTGCTCCAGCATCTCCTTCCTTCTCAACCACTTCTGGTCCACGAATCCACCCATTGACTCCACCAGTCGAGTATAACCTTCCTCAACCACAACATCCGCCCAGTACACGGGGAAAAGGACCGAAAAAAAGACACCTCGAGCGGGCGCTGCCAAATGTGGAAGTCTGGCCAAAGTCCTAGCCAGGTGACTGGAGAACTGCGTATAAGAGGTGCTTGCAGAGGATCAGATGGGCTTTGTTAAGGGTAGGCAGCTAACATCAAAAATCAGGCGCCTGCTAAACATTGTAATGACCACATCCAGGGAGAGAACATTGGGTGATCGTCTCCCTGGACACAGAAAAGGCCTTTGACAGAATCTACTAGAAGCACCTTACTGTCACTGAGGTACTGGGTAGTTTGGGCTCTGGACAGGGTTCACGGCATGGGCAAAACTTCTATACAGTGTTCCCATGGCAAGCGTGCAGACGAACACCACCAGCTTTAAATACTTCCAGCTGCACAGGGGCACAAGGCAGGGATGCTTGCCGTCCCAGCTTGCATTCTCACTGGCAATTGAGCAACTGGTGATCGCACAGAGCAGTGAAAAACTGGAAGGGGATCTGGAGGGGAGTCAGAGAGCACAGAGTGTCACTCTATGCGGATGACCTGCTCTTCTACATCGCAGACCCCCAAAGCAGAATGGAAGGGATCATGGTGCTCCTGGAAGAGTTTGGAGCCTTCTCTCGGGCTACTAACTCACCCTGAACAAAAGTGAAATCTTCCCGATGAACTTGCAAAGGTGAGGGACAGAGCTAGAGGGACTACCGTTCAAACGAGACCGAAACAAATTGCGCTACCTGCGAACACGGATCCACAAATGGAAATGAAAAATGGGACACAGGTGGCACAGTGGTTAGCATTATTGCTTCACAGCGCCAGGGTCCCAGGTTCAATTCCTGCCTTGGGGCACCATCTGTGCAGAGTCTACATGTTCTCCTGGTGTCTGCGTGGGTTTCTTCTGGTTTCCTCCCACAAGTCCCGAAAGACATAGAACATAGAAAAATACAGCACAGAACAGGCCCTTCGGCCCACGATGTTGTGCCGAACCTTTGTCCTAGATTAATCATAGATTATCATTGAATTTACAGTGCAGAAGGAGGCCATTCGGCCCATTGAATCTGCACCGGCTCCCGGAAAGAGCACCCTACCCAAGGTCAACACCTCCACCCAACACTAAGGGCAATTTTGGACATTAAGGGCAATTTATCATGGCCAATCCACTTAACCTGCACACCTTTGGACTGTGGGAGGAAACCGGAGCACCCGGAGGAAACCCACGCAGACACGGGGAGGACGTGCAGACTCCGCACAGACAGTGACCCAAGCCGGAATCGAACCTGGGACCCTGGAGCTGTGAAGCAATTGTGCTATCCACAATGCTACTGTGCTGCCCTTAAGAACAAATAAATCTACACTATATCATTCTACCGTAATCCATGTACCTATCCAATAGCTGCTTGAAGGTCCCTAATGTTTCCGACTCAACTACTTCCACAGGCAGTGCATTCCATGCCCCCACTACTCTCTGGGTAAAGAATCTACCTCTGACATCCCCCCTATATCTTCCACCTTAAATCTATGTCCCCTTGTAATGGTTTGTTCCACCCGGGGAAAAAGTCTGACTGTCTACTCTATCTATTCCCCTGATCATCTTATAAACCTCTTCCCCTGATCATCTTATAAACCTCTATCAAGTCTCCCCTCATCCTTCTCCATTCTAATGAGAAAAGGCCTAGCACCCTCAACCTTTCGTCGTAAGGCTTACTCCCCATTCCAGGCAACATCCTGGTATCATCGAGTCACTAAATTTGCAAAACTCTGGGAGGCGCTTGAGGGTCGTAACAAACTGAACAATGCTTTACCCTTCTCGCTGTTTCCTTTGGTGCAATCGAACCCCTCCACAATAATTAATGGCTTTGGTGCATGATGGTTTTCTAATAGTTTAACCAATTCTTGATAAGTTGTCACCGGGTTTCTTGCAGTGGACAAAACCTCTGAGCAAATTAAAAGTTTTGCTTCCAATTGTACAAAGAAAAACAGGGACCTGAATATCTTCTGAAATGTTATTGGTCAATATATAATAGTGGAATCGCTCTGCATTGTGATTCCAGTTTTCTGAGTCTTCCTCAAATGGACTCATGTTGCCAAATTCTCCCACCATTTTCCAGCTATATCGAAATGCTCTTGCAACTTCCCTTGTATAAAGGGACATGGATCGGATGGATCAGAAGGTACTTTTCCCCAGGGTAGAGTGGCCAATAACCCAGGGCACAGATTTAAGGTAAGGGGCAGGAGGTTTAGAGGGGATGTGAGGGAAAACCTTTTCACCCAGAGGCTGGTGGGAGTCTGGAACTCGCTGCCTGAAAGGGTGGTGGAGGCGGAACCCTCACAACATTTATGAAGTATTTAGATAAGACCATAAGACATAGGAGGAGAATTAGGCCACTCGGCTCATCGAGTCTGCTCCGCCATTCAATCATGGCTGATATGTTTCTCATCCCCATTCTCCTGCCTTCTCCCCATAACCCCTGATCCCCTTATTAATCAAGAACCTATCCATCTCTGTCTAAAAGACACTGTGACTTGGCCTCCACAGCCTTCTGCGGCAAAGAGTTCCACAGATTCATCACTCTCTGCCCGAAGAAATTCCTTCTCATCTCAGTTTTAAAGGATCGTCCTTTCAGTCTGAGGCTGTGGCCTCAGGTTCTAGTTTTTCCTACCAGAGGAAACATCCTCTCCACGTCCACTCTATCCAGGCCTCTCAGTGTCCTGATGAGCACTTGAAATGCCAAGACATACAAGGCTAATGGGCCAAGTGCCGGAAAATGGGATTAGAGTGGATATGTGCTTGATGGCTGGCGTGGACGCAATAGGCCAAAAAGCCTCTTTCCATGCTGTACGACTCTATGACTCTAAATGGTCCATTTTAAATATTATCGAACATGAAATACTCCTTCACTCCTCCCTTGACAATTAGACAGAGGTTTTTGGGTTAACAAGGATAACAAAGTACATCTTAATCTACAATGGTCTCATTAACACAGTCTCCCTTTTTAAACACACAAAAAGACTGGTCAAATACACTCTCCACTCGGAGCCCAAGTAAATGTTTGAGGATGTCTCCTCAAGAGTTCCACCAGATGTTTGTCACATGAGTTTCCAAAACTCCACTCCCAAAAACATGTTTTAAAATCTTCTCTCATAGTTTTGCTTTCCCTTAGTAGTTTGCATTCTGAAATCCAGATCAGGTTTTCCAAATAACACTTTTAAACAAAGCTTCCGCTCCACTTTTAACAGCGACTCCAGTCCAGGATCTTAAACCTTTAGGATGTCTTTGCCTTGACTGCTGTGCAAGTTGTTCACAGTTGCTTTAACTCTCGATTCCCAGATTGTATTAAAATGGCGTCAGACGTTTGATTTACTTTTGACGGCTGCTGTCCTACTTTAAATCTGGTTATTACAATTGTCTCTTTCAGTCAGAACACTTGGTTTACTCTTTCTTGAATTCATCTGAACAATACATTGGTCTCTGTTCAGTTAACTCCAGTCATCTTGAACATTCCTTCAGTCCCAAATCTATAGTTATCTGGACTGTAACTTGTACATTAGGCAGCCTGCCTCTTTGCAGCTCCCAGCCTGTCCAGTCTTTCTTCTGGTAGAGTTGAGTTGTGAGGTACAGTCTGCAACATCCTGTCTCAAACTGCTCTGGCTTCCAGTTAAAACAAAGAAAGGAAAGCCCTTCCTTCTTGAAACTGACTCCCTGTTGCTAAGCAACAACTTACTTCTATTTATTATTCACTGTAATCCTCTCTAAGCACAGTAGAGACACGGTTGGAACTGAACCAACCCCCACAATAAACCAAGCCCACATAAATCTGTACCTAATTTCTAATGTTTACCAATACAAATATAAGTCCCTTAAAACTATTTTACTTTACTAACACATTCTCCTACCACCTATCTCACCAAATTGCCACCTCTTCCACCTCACCCAGCTGCCACCCCATCCACATATCACCTCATTAACCTCCCACCCAGCAGCACAATGGCGCAGTGGTTAGCACTGTTACCTCACGGCGACGAGGTCCCAGGCTCGATCACGGCTCTGGGTCGCCGTCCGCGCGGAGCCCGCACACCCTCCCTGTGTCTGCGTGGGCTTCGCCCCCACATCCCAAAGATGTGCAGGGTAGGCGGATTGGCCACACTAAATTGCCCCTTAATTGGAGAAAATGAATTGGGTACACTAAATTTTTTTTTTTTTTTTTTTTAAACTACCACCCAACTATCTTCCATCTCCGATTGGCGGAGCAGATATTCAATGGGCAGAATGGTCTAATTCTGTTCCTATGTCTTCTGGGCACCCAAACTAGCTCTCACCTCACCCACCTACACATTCACGGATTCACCAACATTGGTTTTATTAACATTCAAACTGGGTCTTAAAACTTACATTTCGGCTGTTAGGTAAATTAGACATTCTGAATTCTCCCTCTGTGCACCCGAACAGGTGCTAGAATGTGGCGACTGGGATAGCTTCATTGCAGTGTTAGCGTAACGCAAGTCTACTCGTGACAATAAAGACTATTATTGACAAGTCTGCTGGAAGAAGTAAAGAAGGACCTGCAGAGGTGAGACACATTTCCACTCCCCCTGGAGGGCCCTGGCCCTCCCATACCTGCAGTGGGCAGCCATGGCAGAAAGAGTGAGGGAATGGGAAAAGGAACCAGGAATAGAATTGGTAAGAATGGAGGAGGAGGTCCTGTATAGGGATGTCCGCCGGGCCCTGGCTACAGCAGCGCTCCCATCCCCACCAGTCAAGCACTCAACAAGCCCAATGGGCAACAGCCATGCTCCAGACATAGGACCAGCACCAGCCAAGTCAACTCTTTGGGCTGACCAAATGTCCACTATGGCCCCATCTGCACAATCACAGGTTTGCACCAGCCACAATGGACTCCACCTTTAAAACGTGGAGGCAGGACCGGGGAAAGGGGAAGGCGACGCTGACAGTTAGTGACTTCTACACAGACAATAGACTGAAAGCTAGAAGAAAGTATGGAGAGGCTTCAACTGACCAGGGGGAAACAGTTATCACACATGCAAGTCAAAAAACTTCCTGTCAGGAAACACCGGCATACCCACGGACACCAGGATACTCATTAATACTGGAACTATTGGACGAGGTGACTTGGGGTTTGGGAAACTGGGAAAGGCATGCTCCCCACTGGACGAGACAAGGGAAAAATGGGAGGAAGAGCTTGGGATTGAAATAGGATGGAGGCTCTGGAGGGAAGCACTGAACAGGGTCAAGTCCATCTCCACGTGCAAGGCTAAGCCTAATGCAGCTAAAGGTGGTATACAGAGCGCACCTAACCAGAACCCAAACGAGCAGGTTCTTCTCAGAGGTGAAGGACAAATGTGAATGTTGCCAGGGAGGCCCAATCAACCACACCCACATATTCTGGGTTGCTCCAGGCGTGTCAGCTTCTGGGCAGCCTTCTTCAAGGCAATGTCCAAGGCTGTGGGGGTGAGGATAGAGCAGTGCCCAAAAGTGACAGTCTTCAGGGTATCAGACCAGCCATCACTCTTTGTGGGTAGATGGGCCGACGCCCTTGCCTCCTTAATCAACCGAAGAATCCTGTTCGGCTGGCGATAAGCGGCACCACCTAAAGCAGCAGACTGGTTGGCCGACCGGTCAGAATTTCTCCAAATGGAGAAAATCAAATTTGCCATCTGGAGGTCAGATGAGGGGTTCCACAAGATGTGGAAGCCATTCGCCAAACTGTCCCAGGACCTGTTTGCAGCCAACAGCCAATAGAGGGGAGGGGAGGGGGAAGAACGGGAGACCACCTCCCCCCCCACACAGAGAGACCATAAGCACGAACGAAAAAGGAAGGAGGGGGGGGGGGTGGAAAAATAAGGGTGCCAACTGCCCCAGAGAGAAAATTTGTAAATTTGTGCAGTAGACTACATAGATTTATCATGTGCCACTATGCAACCTCACTACGTATGAAAATGAACAAACAATAAAACACATGTTAAAGTCCACCAAACACTGCTAGAGCACCATCATCTCCCACAGGTAATAGAAACCCAAAAACACGCTCAGAATATTCAGGGCAGGCAGCATCTGTGTTCTGGTGAAAGGCCATAGACTGGAAATGTTACCTTTTTCTTTTTCTCCACTGACCTGCCTCCAGCAGTTAGCTTTTATTTCATATTTCCAGCACCCCGGTATTTTGCTTCCGAATTCCCACAGGTTGGGCGCGATTCTCCGCTCCCGCAACTAAGTGCCCACGCCGTCGTGAACGCAGTCGAGTTTCACGACGGCGCGAAACGGCCCCGATCGCGATAGATTCAGGGTTAGGAAAATGGGCTAGGAGAGGGGCCGCGAGGAACTCGGGGTGCATGTCGCGAAAGCAGCATCGTAAGCGCGCGATGCCCGAATGAAGCGGCGCTGCGCCATAAATGGCGTGATCCGCGCACGGAAAGACCCAGGAGGAGGAGGAGAAATGGCGGAGCCCTGACGAGCCGCACCGCGGTTCCGGGACACGGACCTGGACACCCTCCTCGATGAGGTTGAAAACCGAAGGGACACCCTCTGCCCAAGACATGGGCATCGCCAGCCGTCCAGCACGGTGAGGCGCGGTTGGCGTGAAGTTGGCACAGCTGTGAGTGCTGTGGGGCACACCCCCCGGTCCGGGGAGCAGTGTCGGAAGAAGCTGCACAACCTCACTCAGGCTGCCAGGGTAAGTGCCATGAGGGCGCACACTGGTCACAACCAGCCAACCCACCCCCCCCGGCGGGCACGAGGGAAGTGGGGTGGGGGGGGGGGGGGGGGGGGGGTGTTCAGGGTGCACAACGTTGTAGTCACCCACATGAGCACTAGGACCCCCCTTGGAGAGATGCCATGGCGTGGCTCCAACTGTCTCCCCGACCAGCATTAATATAGCCTATATCTGCACGCCCTGATGATACCCGCCTAATCGTGATGCTTTATCCAACCACCGCCCCCCAAGACAAGACAGCTCATAACCAATGTGAGCGTATGAGAACCGGAGGGGGTTCTCCTGGGCTGCACCCTCTAAACGTTCGCGAGCAGAGGGCTCTGGACCTCGCTGGGGGATCCGCCACCCGGGAGGTCGCGACATGTCAGGGAGGCGCAGAAGCAAGTGAGACAACCCTGCATGTCCTCACCTCCCCCCCCTCACCAGTCATCGCCCCCTTCACACTCAGGCCACTGCACACTCGATCCCCTCTTCTTTTCTTTCCCCCCCCCCCCCCCCCATACGCTGCCCCCACCACCCCCATACACACGGCCCAGCGTGGCTAACAAACCCCGTATCGTTGTGTTCCCCAGGGCCAGCCGCCGACCGTCCAGGGTCGTCTCGGCCAAGACACAGCCGACCATCTCCAACCTCAAGCGCACCCAGGGACGCACGCCAGAGGGTGGCAGTCGGTCGGACAGGAGGGCCATCCTCTCAGAATGGGACGCTGAGAATGGGACGCTGGACGTGAACGCACATACGATGGACAGAGACAATACAGTGACGATGACGCACAGAGAACGGCCACACAGTCCACCGAATCACCTGGAGGGCAACACGACATGGGCCGCATGCACCTTGCGCCGGGCCATGACGGGGACCAGTACCCACCAGACATCCTAACGGACGATGACCTCGAGTTAGCGGCACTGATGTCTCCCACACCATCCACCATCGCAGAGACACTCGGCTCCCGGGTCAGGGTCTGGTGCGCACCCCACATCTGACCCGGTACAGCAGGTGGAGTATGGAGCAGCCGAGGGGCTGGACGGTCAGAGGGCAGCCCAGGCCCAACAAACAGCTGCCGCCCAGACGCTTCCCGGGTTCCTGGATGTACGTGACCCACCCAGACAACCGGGAACTGAATAACGGGATGAAGGCCATCTTCCAGGACCTGCACACGCAGTTGGAAGAGTCCATTCGCATCCAGGAGCAGAGAGTGGTGCCGCTCATCGCAGCCACCCAGGCCGACACTGCACGGGTGTCTGCGGTGGAGGCAATGGGTGAAACGGTTTTGGCCATGGGTCAGGTTCTGCAAGGCGTTGGGCTTCACGTGCACGCGTCACCCATGGCCCAGGAGAGGGCTGCCCTCTCACAGGTAGCCATGCGCCAGAGCCAACACGACATTGCCGCCGCTCTCCGGACCCTGGCTGAGTCTCACCATGCCATGGCCCGGTCCCAGCAGTCAGTCGAGGAGAGCATAGACCGCCTGGCACACGTGATGGATGGCGTAGCGCACTCACAGGTTGAGATAGCACAGTCCCTGGCAGGAATGTGGCACTCCCTGGGCTCCGTCTCTGCAAACATTCGGACCGTGGTCGATACCGCTGCAGGCCTCCAGGGCTGGCAGCGCCACGTGTCGGTGGTGAGACGGGGCAGGTCTCCGATCGTATCTCCGTCCCAGAGTGAGGCCCGGGGGCCACCGGGCTCCGAGTGAGCAAGTTGTTCTGGGGCCTGTCCCGGTACCTCCAGCAAGGGACGTCCCAGGACACACTGCCTCCCCCCGTTCCGTCCCTGGTGCATCTGGTGGGCAGCAGGCAGGACGGTAGCACCACGCCATCCAGTACGCCCGCCGAGCAGCCTGGCCCATCGAAGCCAGGCCGCCACAGGAAACGCGTGCCGAGGGGGAGCCATGTCACAGGGCGTGATTCTCAGCAGTCCACCTCCCCTCCTGTGTACCATCTGGGGTGTATGGTTCAGCTATAGCCATGAGTCAGACCTTGGCTGGCGAATCCGAGCTCACAGCTCATCGCAGAGCGGGCTGTCATCATTCAACAGGCGCTTACACAATCAATGTTGCGCAATCCCGTAGTGGCAAGGTGATGTGGAATTGGTGCCGTGAACGCGGTGCGGGGTGCTGTGTGGTGCCCGTGTGCAGGACTGACGGTGCAAGTGGAAGTGTTCAGCGAATCCCTCCCCCACAGTGCTTGAAACATGCGGCCACCAACGCGTCACGTGCCCACGGTCCTAGACGGTGCCGTCGTGCTGCCTCCTGGACGTAACCAGCACCCGGGCAGTGTTTGTGTCTTGCGCCCCTCCCCCCACCCTGATGCACGCGCTCTTCCTCAGTTTGCGTGAGCTCCGGTGCCGTCGGGTCCTCCCTCCGACTCCACCACCAGAGCATCTCCCCTCTGCATGGCAAAGTTGCGCAGCGCACAGCAGACCACAACTATGCAACCGATCCTGTCGGGCCGGTACTGCAGGGCCCGTGGCGCGGTCCAGGCATCGGAATCTCACCTTCAGCAGGCCGAAACACCGCTCCACCACACCCCTGGTTGCTGCATGGGCCTTGTTGTATAGGCTCTCCGCATTGGTCGGAGGCCTCCGTATTGGCGTCATCAGCCATGACCTCAACGGATAGCCCCTGTCGCCCAGCAACCAGCCCCTCAGCCGGGGGGCATCCATCGAACATTGCGGGGATGAACGACTGTGCCAGAATGTAGGCGACATGCACACTCGTGCATGATCTTCATGTGGGGGTCGCACACCACCTGAATGTTCATGGAGTATGCGCCCTTCCTGTTCATGAAGAACACTTCCCTGTTGTCTGCAGGTGGGCGCATGGGGACGTGCACACCATCGATGACACCTTGGACCATTGGTATCCCGGCCACCTTGGCGAATCCACGTGCCCATGCTTCCTTCTGTGCTTGGTCCTCGGGGAATTTAATGCACCTGTCCACGATGGCGTACAAGGAGTCGGTCACGGCCCTGATGCACCTGTGGACCGATGCCCGTGCGATCCCGGATAGGTCCCCACTCGGCGCCAGGAAGGAACCAGTAGCGTAAAGGTTTAGGGCCACCATCACCTTGACGGAGACTGGTATAGAGTGTCCTCCACCCGTTCCGAGTGGTGCGAGGTGCGCCACGAGGTGGCATACAAGTGTGACCATCTCCCTGCTGAACCGTAGTCTCCTCCTGCATGCAATGTCCGGTAGGGCCTCGAACAACATTGTCGCGGTACACCCTAGGCCTTGCTGGATGCCTGTGGGGCCCTGGCACCACCATCAGTGGATCCTCACTCTCTCCCTCCCTCCCCCCCACGCACTTGGATATCAGTGCCCTCTTCCTGTGCATTCCTCGCCTTCGGGGGGGGGGGGGGGGGGGTCAATGTTCCCCTCGGCATCCCCCTGGACATTCCGGGCCAAAGCGCCTGCGGCCTGCTCGGCGACGACGGGCCACTCCGCGGCCATCCCCTCTGCTGCAGCAGCCGCAGCATCTGCAGCCACTGTGGGCCGTCTTGAGTCTACGCTGCCGGATGGCCACCTGAAGAGCTGCGGGTCCAACCACGGCAGTGAACATCGCTGTCTGGTTGGCATACATGGGGACCTGCTGGAGGGTGGTGGGGGGGCAGAGAAACGACACATTACACGGAGGTTCCTCCACACCTCGCCAGCCGGGTTGCCTGGGATACCCGTGTGCCCCGGTGGCCTGGTCGCGCTGCAGATATGCAGCCAGCCTAACACCTGGTCACTGTCTGCGTCCAACGGTCAGTTCACACCGTCCTCCTCTCCAGTGTGCCAGTCACCTGTGCCCATCAGCCACACTGTTGCTAACTTTTGGTTGGTTCAATTGGTTCTGTTTTATAACCTTTGCTCAAGAGTCGCCAGGTATCTTTATACCGCCACGAGGTTCAAGTAAATGATCAATAAGTCATTACACCAATTGGTAAGATTCAAATCAAAGCACATTTATTGTACACATGCACAAACTCTACTTTCTAGGCTATTTCTATAACTAACAGGCCAATACTTAGCTTCGGACTGGCCCACCAGGTCAGGGGAACAAATGGCCTTTCGTTCGGGTTCTGAGTCTGCGGGATTCAAAAGCTGGTATGGACTGGTAGCTAGGAGCGCCTGTCTCGTAGCGAGCGTTGACTGGAGACTTACTTCTTTGGAGGCTGCCGGCCAGGTCACAGTCAACGGTTGCTTCGCGTTGCTGCGTGACCCTGTCAAGAAGGACTATGAACTTGGGGGCTTTACTTTATAGTCCCCAGGGGCTTCCCGCCCTTCGGGGCGGACCCCGTACTTGGTTTCAAGTGATTGGACTCCAATCACTTGGTTCGATTTCTCCAATGCTGGAGCTGTTCCCTGATCGTTGGGCGGTCTTTAAGTGTCCGTTAATCTCTTTGTCCTGCTGGAGCCGGGGAGTCCGGTTTGACTTTGTTTACCTTAAAATGTTTCGATTGTTCCCGGGGATCGCTCATTACTATGTAGATGGCTGCTACATTATTATGCAGATGGCTGCTTGTATCAATGCTGCCTGGGTTTCTGTAGAGTCTAATACACAGTAAACTTGCACCTGCTAGTTTTTGCCTGTGTTGGCTGAATTTCCCTTCAGTCTTTGCGGTTCTCCATTTTAAGTCGGGAAGTGGCCAACTCAGGTGGCGACAACACGACAACCTGCGGCTGTGTCCTCGTCACCGTCCTGCCATATCAGGGCGGCTGACAGGTGGCATCCGCGGATGGATGACACCCTCTACACTCTCCCTCCCACCTCCACTCCCTCCCTCACCCCCCCCTCCCATCTCCACACTTTCCCTCACCCCCCTCCCATCTCCCTCACCCCGGCCGCAGTGTTCTCGGGGAAGCCGACCCGGTCTGCAGGAGCTCCGGAACAGTCCGCTCACCGCTCGTCAGTCAGCACGACTGGCTGACAACTTTATTAACCAGGTGTGAACAGCGAAGGAGTGAACTGGGATCACGCCGTCGGGACTTAAGCCCATCCGGGCCGGAGAATAGCCGGGGAAGCAGAGAATCGCCATTTTGGGTGTCTCGGGCGATTCTCCGGCCTGCGCCACGTAGAACTCGACGGGGCAGATCTCGCCACTTGAGTGAATCGCGGGAGGGTGTCGGACTGGCATCGTGGGGATACATGGCACGCCAAGCAATTCTCCCAACCGGCGCAGCATCGGAGAATCGCGCCAGTTGTTTCTTCGATGCAGAGATTTACTGACATTGGAACCCACCTCAATACAACTCAGTTGAAACTTCACACCTCCTCATTCAGAATAGCAGCACATCAGTGTTAAATTATCCTCATTTGTGTGTTATCAGCCACAATTAAGCACCTGTTGAGTTTCTAATGACCAAATCATCAACAGAAATGCAAAAGATTTGCTGATCGCAACAGGAGGGGAGCAAAATGGATAGCAGCAGTGTCAGGGAGGTATAGACTGCTCAACAGAAGGTTCCCAACATGAGTGGCAGATAATGACTTAAAGGAAGAATGAGAAATTGGAGTATAATGGAAATCAAAAGACACAAACTGCCTTCTTAACCCCCTCTTCCCCACCCTCACCTCGAACAAGTTTCCAGAGCTCATGGATGTTGTGTGTTCATTAGGTCTCACAAAGAGATTCGGAGTCTTGCGTTAACGCAAGTGTTATTAACATATATCTGGGCACAAACATAAAAGGGTACAACCCATAAATACAGGGTACAACCCAAGAGCCTACACCATATTTGCCAGTCTCCCTCCAGTCCATAACTGATCCTAGTCTCAAATCAAGCGTCACTTTACATCAAACTATTGGTGGTAGTTTCCTGGTCCCATATTAACCCTGGATATGCCAGATACTAATTCTGCAATGGATTTCTTTGTTACAAAGATTAAGACCATCTGATCAGCTTCCCTTACTTCCCTCCCCTTGCCCACCAGACCAAACTTCCATTTAAAAGATCGCCCAGGCCCTCACGCACACATACATTTTTTTTTTTTTAAGTTACTCTCCTATCTCCCCTCATGCATTGTGAGCACATCTAGGAGAAGCACATCCTACTCCCTCGACTCTATTTCCACTGACTGACCAAGGTTAGTTGTTATTTAAATGGTCCTCTGTCCTCCCAAATCTTCACCACTCAAACACACTGCACCAGAAAAAATATTTGACCTTACCATTCTGCCTCATCTCCAACGCCCTTTCCGCTTTGGACATTTGTCACCTCCCAAATCCTTTCCCAGAAGTCACATGTTTTAATCTTTCAAATCAGATTTCTGCCCTGCACAAGTTATAAATGACATCCCATGTGACTATGACAAAAGTAAACTATCATTCCTCGTTCTCTGCAACCTTTGCCATGACTGGCCACACCATCCTCCTCCAATGCCTTTCCACCATTGTCTAGTTGGGTCGGACTGCATTCGCCTATTTTTATTCTCATTATAATCGTAGTTACGGAATAACCTGCAAAGGTTTCCCTTCCCATTTCATTACCTCTGGAATCCCCAAAGGATCCTCGGCCCACCCCCATTTTTCAATCAACATACTAACCCCAGCGACATAGTTCCGAAAATGCGCAAGCAGATACCATTCTATTTGACGCAGGTCTCAATTCATCCACCATTTCAAATTACCAGACTGCACGTCCAACAACATCTGGTATTGGATGAGCAGAAATGTCTGCTCGTAACTAAACATTGGGAAGGCTGAAGCCATCGTCCAGTCCCTCCTACAAAATTAATTCCTTAGCTACTGACTCCATACTCTCCATGGCAACAATCAATTAAATCATTCAATCCGTTTGCAATCTTAAAATGCCATATTTGATCTTGAGATGAACATCCCACCGACTGATTTCCAACACTAATAGTGCCCAAGTGTGTCCCTGCCTCAGCTCATCTGCTGTTAATTCCACACCCTTGTCAACGGTCCCTCTAGATTTGACCATTGCAATGTACTCCTGGCCGGCCTCCCATCTTCTACCCTCGCTCTGCTGCCCATCACCATTAACCAACATTAACTTGCTTAAGCACCAACTTGATTTTTTAAAAGTCCCATGATAATTGTGAAAACTCTCCTGCCTCACCCACTCCCCATCTCTATTTTTTTCAAAACCCACATACCTCGCAACATATCAGGACTTCAATTCTGGCCTCTTGGACACCCTCCCATTTTAAATTGTCCCAACTTTCGTGGCCATGAATCACAAAAAGTTGGTTTGCAAGTGCCTCCAGTTTAATTGAGGAATTAATTGAATTAACTCATTGCCTAACTTGATATTGGCAATAGCTCCCAGTGCTGATTTGAATGTAATAAAGGGTTGACCTGCATTTATATGGTGCTTTTCCACAAATACTGGATGTCTCAAAGCCCTTTACAGCCAATTAAGTGGTTTTGAAGTGTAGTCATTATTGCAATGTAGGAAACAAGCCAATTTTTGAACAGCAAACTCCTACGAACAGCAATGTGACAATAACCAAGTAATCGGTCTGTGTTGGTGATTTAAGGAAAAATTGTCCGACATCAGTAACTCCCCCAAAATAGTGCCAGGAGATATTCTTGTATTCACCCTTATTCGTGTATTCACCCCAACAGGCAGGACTCCGTTTAATCTCTCATGCAAGCGATGGCACCTCTAACAAGTGCTGGCAAGCCCCGACAGGGCACTTGTGACTCTCGAGGTGGGTACTCCCAACTGAGACATGGCTCCAAAGGTTGGGTGGGGTAACAAGGATGGGGCGCTCTTTCGAAGGGTCAGTCCCAGCTCCGTTGTCCGAATGGCCTCCTTCTACACAGAAGGGATTCGGTGATTCGGTTGATAGATCAAGATTCCCCACAAAGAGTATATACGTTGAAAGTTTGATGGACAATAAAACTAACAGTTTCAGTATCAGTAATAAAAGCAGCAAGCAGGTGTTTGAAACGCGGAGAATTTCTGGAAACAGAAACAGAGTTACCCTTTCAGACTGATCAGTTCTGGTAAAAAGGTCATCGACCTGGAGCATTAACTTTGTTGCCCTCTCCACAAATGCTGCCTGGTCGGCCAAACATTTCCAGCATCCACGGTTTCGTGTTTTTCACCTGCAATATAATCGGCCGCTCCCATTTCTGACAAGCTTAAAGTAGTTTCTCTCCCATTCTAAACACGGTGTGAAATACAGAGTGCCTGCGATATATGGATATTTGCAATAAAACAAAAACACATGGCAACTCAATTTAAAAACAAGCTAGCCTCAGACACCCTGGCATACTGCATAACAAGAGTAAGTTTCCTCAACAGGGTAAACATTTCTAACAATTGATAATTAATCAACATGGTTGTTCTAGTTATTGAAACAAATATTAAATTGAGAGATGGGTTTCAGAACCCACCTCCAGTCCCTTACAGCAACTTTTGAACGCACTAAAGGGGAGTATAATCTTACCTCAGTCAAAGGCATTTTCAATTT
Source organism: Scyliorhinus torazame (assembly GCF_047496885.1). Lineage (NCBI taxonomy): Eukaryota > Metazoa > Chordata > Chondrichthyes > Carcharhiniformes > Scyliorhinidae > Scyliorhinus > Scyliorhinus torazame. Next base: position 145,889,197 of record NC_092721.1, on the reverse strand, counting down.
CAGCCTCTCCGCTGTTTGGCTCAACAGCTCAAAGGGAGCATAGATTTTAATAATTCGATACTTGTCTCCGGCTACTTTCTGCTTCGTCTCCGCCTCCTGATTCCATTCCTCTTTGGTTATGTTGAATTCTAAATGGAGCCCGGTGCCCTGCACCTCTTTCAGATAGTCCATCCTCTGTTTGGCATAAGGGTCACAGTCTGCAGCCTCACACTCATAGAGTAATACATAGTCGATAACTCGGATATTTTCCGTCATTTTCGTCCGTGCTGTTGGTGCCTCGAGAAGTTCAGCGCAGAATAAGCTTGAGCAAAGTGTCAGCCCGCACTCGACTGCCCTGTATTTGTACCACAGCAGCTCCCCAGTGCAATTCCCTGCCTATGTACTGTAAGGGGTTATCTCAAACGCATACATCCAAATTGAATTTCCACTGCTCTCTCGCCCCTTTAAATTGAAAGGGGGTTGCGACTCTTTTTTTGGGGGGGGACCAGAAACTATTTTTTGGGCTGATTGTTTTGTTTGTTCCTTTTCCCCCCACTTCCTGCTTGATTCAACCTCATCCTTCTATTGGCTCGTGAGGAGAGAAAAACACTTCTGCTCAGGTGTACTTACTGCCTGGTAAAACACCTATGGGGCACACCTGGGAATCGGTAAACTGGTTGAATGAACAGAAGCAACACTTACGTGAAAAGAAGGGTTGGGGTGAATTGAGTTTTGAATTACATAAGGCTGGGGGAGTGTACGGGGGTCTTAGATTTGGGGACCATTGTTGTTTCTCAGTTACATAAATGACCCACTCAAATACTAAGTCCAAAGTGGTCAAGTTTGCTGATTATGCGAGCAGGAAAGGGCAGCAGACACAGCTCAAGGTCCGTAGTGATTTGGACCAAGTAAGTATGCGGGCAGGTAAAAAGCAGGTTGGATTAAGTACAGACATAAGATAGAAAAATAAACACATATTATCCATTAATTATGCTGAAATAGCAATTGATGAAGTGACCTTAATCGTCTTGATTGCTAAATATGTCCAACCAGCAAACCAACTAAACTAACAGGATATAGCCAAGTAGTGAAATGTAGGTAGTCATCAAATTGTATAGTTCTCTGGTCCGAAAAGACCTGAATATTTACATCCAGCTCTGCTTACGGGGGGAACAATTCAACAGTGAACACAAGAGAGATCATTGAGCACTGGTCACAACGTAGACAAAAGTTAAATGTTTGATCCTTGGTGTTAGGGCCAGGGGTCCATGACATGAGGAATGACTGGAGATGCTTGGTCTTTTCACCATGAAGAGGGGCATGTCAGTGGTGATATCGCCTGGGCATCCATACCCCTGCTTCAAGAACACCTGAAAGCAAAATATAAAGATGGCAGATTTTGCCATTGACAATTGGGAGACAGTTAGATTATCATAGAATTTACAGTGCAGAAGGAGGCCACCCGGCCCATCGAGTCTGCACCGGCTCTTGGAAAGAGCACCCTATCCAAGGTCAACACCTCCACCCTATCCCCAAAACCCAGCATCCCCACCCTACACTAAGGGCAATTTATCACGGCCAATCCACCTAACCTGCACATCTTTGGACTGTGGGAGGAAACCGGAGCACCTGGAGGAAACCCACGCACACACTGGGAGGACGTGAAAACTCCGCACAGACAGTGACCCAAGCCAGAATCGAACCTGGGACCCTGGAGCTGTGAAGCAATTGTGCTATCCACAATGCTACCGTGCTGCCCTTGCATGGCTCTGACCTCTGGAGGCTGACCGTTTGGAGTAGCATTGGAAAAGGTGAGCAGAAACAAAAAGTTCAGCTGGCCGAGAAGAGGGTGCCAGAGGAAAAAAGAGGCCAGGGAATCATGCATCTTTTCAGCCTCGTCTTCCTCTCGAGCAAATAGGGCAAAAACTGCCATGCAGAGTGGGACTTCTGAGTCACACAAGATCATGTTTAACACAGAATTGACCAACACATGTATAAACCATTGTCTTGTAAGATGGAAGGCTGCCACAGGACGTAAGATAGTAAATTATATGGATATAATATACTTAGGTTGAGATTTCCTGTTTCACCCCCCCACCACCTCCCACCACCACCACCATGGTAGGTTTTCTGGCGACAGAGGCAATTCGCCATTGGCCTTTGGAGGGATGTTCCAGTCCTGCCAAAGTCAATGGCCATTTACTTTTTTTTTTGGAAAATATTTTATTGAACCATTTGTAATTTTCACAATTTAACATATTGACATTTCTAAAACAACTGCGCGTGTTGACGCACAAAATACCCCCTCAAATAACAAACCATAAGCCATGTACCCCACTTCTGCCACCCTATCCCCAATTACCTGTGTACTAAATTCTCTGTCCTTATTTAACATTACCATGCCTCCTATTTTCCTCCCCCCCCCCCCCCCCACCCCTTTTTCCCTTTCCCCCCTTACTGCTGACGTTCAGTTCTGGTTAAAGAAATCGATGAATGGCTGCCATCTCCGGGCGAACCCCTGTATTGATCCTCTTAGCAAACTTGATTTTCTCCAGATTGAGAAACTCTACCATATCGCTGACCCTCACTCCTGATTTTGGGGGCTCCGAGTCCCTCCATCTCAGCAAGGTCTGTCTCCAGGCCAGCAGAGAGGAGAAGGCCAGAATATGTGCCTCCATCCCCCCCCCCCTTTGTCCCCGATCTTCTGCAACCCAAATATTGCTAATTCTGGACTCGGAGTTACCCTACCTTCCAGGACTTCCGACATAACATCTGCAAATCCCTGCCAGAATTCCCTCAGTTTCGGACACGCCCAAAACATATGAGCATGGTTGGCCGGGCTACCCCCACATCGCCCACACCTGTCCTCCACCTCCTCGAAGAACCTACTCATCCGAGCTACCATCATGTGGGCCCTGTGGACTACCTTGAACTGAATCTAGCTGAGTCTAGCACAGGACAAGGATGTATTTATCCTTTTCAAGGCTTTTTCCCACAGTTCAGTTTCCAGCTTCCATGGCCATTTACGCCATTGGCTGGTTATGCCACCAGGGAACCCAGCGCGGGGGGGGGGGGGGGGGGGGGTGTCACCGTTGGTGGGACCAGAAGATCCTGCAGGTAGGAAGGACTGGAAAATCCCCCACCCACCCCCCCCCTCCCTTAGAATATTACTTGAATTAAAATGGTAGGTGTAGAATATGAGAACATTGGTTCAAACAGGTAAAAAAATAATGTTGGGAGGGAGTTCTTCTTGCAGGCAGTGATCAAAGCTTGGAATGAACGTCTGAGCAAAAGAATAAAACAGCTAGATACATTTAAGAAATTACTAGATATGCACTTTCAAGGGAGGCATTGTTGAAGGTTCCACTTTTTTGATGAGACATTCAGACCTAGGCCCTGTTTACTGTCTCAGGTGAAGGTATAAGATCACATGGCACTGTTCAAAGATGAGGAGAGGTGTTTTCCTTAGTGCCTGGCCAATATTTAACACTTGCCCTGAGACTGTGAAAGGTGCTATTTAAATAAAAGCCCATTCATTCTTTCGGGGTCACAATTGTGGTGATCGATGGTTAATTCTAGATGGATGTTTTAATATAAGAAGAATGGCCTTCTTCTTTAAACTTTCCTCCTGGCATGAAATATTAGTTACCCAGGGAGAGAAACTCTGAGAGTTTTCAAGTGTGCATGTGCAGAGTCACTTTGCCCAGAAATCAATGCCAGGCCCAGATAATAGGTAACTCCATTATTTAAATATATATATTTTTATTGGTATTTTCCAGTTTTTACAGGGTAACAGCTCAATCTACAGTGTACCTGGTATTTACATATTAAGTTGTATCTTACTTAGAGAGATTTTTACACGTGGTGCCCCATCTGTCTTCATCCCCCCGCCCCAAATCCCTTCCCCCCGTAGGTAGTTTAGTTTCCCTCTTAGTACTGACTTCTGCCCTGTGTGTTACATACTGTGTTCTGCTCCTTTTTGCCGCTGTTTTTAGTTGTTGCCCCCCCCCCCCCCATCCCCCCCCCCTCCCTTTTTCCCCTTGTTTCGTTCTGTGATTCCCTTGGGTTCCCTCCTTTCCACTTCCCCCTCTGCTCCTTTCCACTTTGTGTGTGCCCTTATTTGTTTTCCTCCATCCCTCCCTCCCCCCTCTCTTCCTAGTCACTATTGGCCTCAAACAGGTCTTGGAACAGGCTGATGAATGGCCCCCATGCTTTGTGGAAGCCCTTGTCCGACCCTCGGATGGTGTATTTAATCTTCTCCAGGTGGAGAAATTCCAACAGGCCTGCCAGCCAATCTGCAGCTGTGGGTCGTGCTACTGTCCCCCAGCTGTGCAGGATTCTCCGGCGTGCAATTAAGGAAGCAAAATCCAGGGTGTCGGCCCTCTTCCCCATATGTAGTTCTGGCTGATCCGATACCCTGAAGACTGCCACTTTTGGACACAGCTCCACCCTTACCCCCACAACCTTGGACATTGTCTCAAAGAAGACTGTCCAGAAGCCGCCAAATCTGGGGCATGCCCAGAACATGTTGGCTGTGCCTCCCTGGCACCATTCTCGTTTATTCTCCATCTACGGGGAGAACCTGCTCATTCTGGTTCTGGTTAAAAGTGAGCTTTGTACACCACTTTAAACTGCATGAGGCTTAGCCTGGCAGAGGAGGAGGTGGAGTTGGCCCTACTCAGTGCTTCGCTCCAGAGTCCAACCCACTTCCATACACATGTTCCTCCTCCCATTTTCTTCTGGCTTCATCCAGTGGTATTCTTGCCCTATCGAGTAACCATCCCTAGATGTTCCCACAGTTCTCCACCTCCTTACCGTCTGTGTTTATTAGATCCTCTCGTAGTGTATCTCTCTAAGCCCTCGGGTACCTTGCCTTCTCCTTGTGGAGAAAGTGTTTAATTTGAAGGCGCCTGAATTCCTGTTGTGTTGGTAGTTCCCGGTATTCTGTCAATTTGCCCAAGGTCGCGAGTCTGTCTCCTCTGTAAAAGTCCCTGACTGTTAGCCCCCGCCACCCCGTCCTGTCTCCATTTTTTAAAGATGGCGTCGCGCATGGCTGGTGGGAATTTGTGGTTGCCACAGATAGGGGCCATGGGGGACATCCCGGTTAAACCAAAATGCTGCTTCATTTGGTTCCATGTCTTCAGTGTGGCTACCACCACTGGGCAGAATGTGTATTTGTCTGGGGGGGGGGGGGAGTACTGCCATAGCAAGGGCCCAGAGGGTTGTTCCCTTGCAGGGAGACTTCTCCAGCTTCACCCATTCCATGTTGGGTTCTTGTATCCATCCCATCACCCTCTCGGCTGTGGCTGCATAGTGGTTGTGGTAGATGTGCAGGGACCACCCATAGTTTTCCTCCTTTGCAGTGTCGACTTAGGGATCCTTGGGTTCTTACTACCCCCCGCCCTACCTACCCCCCACCACCACCACCACCACCACCACCACCACCACCACCACCACCACCACCACCAGCACCACCACCACCCTACCCAATACACAAAGGCCATGATCATTTTGTCTACTTTATGGAAAAAGGCCTAGGGGATGAAAGTATGAAGGTCGGTATGAATGTGAACAGGAAGAGGAACCTCGGCAGTACGTTCATCTTAATTGTCTACACCCTCCCTGCCAAGGAGAGCGGGTATGCGTCCCGTCTCCGTAGGTCCTTTTAAAATTCCTCTGCCAGACTGGTCAGATTCCACTTGTGGATCCGTGTCCAGTCATGGGCTATCTGGATCCCCAGGTCGCAGAATTTGTTTTGGGCTAGTTTGAATGGTAGTCCCGCCACCTCTGTCCCTTCCCCAAACAGGTTCACCGGGAATGCCTTGCTCTTGCCCAGGTTGAGGTTCTAGCCTGAAAAGGCTCCAAACTCTTCCAGGAGCTGCATGATTGCTTTCAGGCCATTCCGAAATGTAGAGGAATAGGTCATCTGCACTCTGCCCCCTCTTTGGATGCCCTTCCAACTTTTCACGTCTCGCAGTGCGATCGCCACGGGTTCAATTGGCAGGGCGAACAAGAGAGGGGACAGTGGGCATCCCTGCCTTGTGCCTCTGTGCAGCTGGAAATATTCAGAGCTGGTGGTGTTGGTCTGAACGCTCGCCTTGGGGACGTTGTACAGGAGTTTCACCCAGGAGGTGAACCCTGCTCCTGGCCCAAACCGCTCCTGTACCTCAAGGAGGTACTTCCACTCGACGCTGTCGAAGGCCTTTTCTGCATCCAGGGAGACGATCATTTCTGGTGTTCTCTCCCCGGATGGGGTCATTATTACATTCAGTAGCTGCCTAATTTAACAGTTAGCTGTCTCCCTTAACAAAACCCATCTGGTCCTCTGCGACCACATCCGGTACACAGTTCTCCAATCTCTGGGACAGGATTTTTGAGAGTACCTTCGCCTCTGCGTTGAGCAGTGAAATGGGTCTGTATGATTCGCATTCCGTCGGGTCTTTGTCTTTTATGGGGATCAGCGATATTGTGGCCTATGTTAGCATTGGAGGCAGGGAGCCCCCTCGCTAACGATTCTGCAAACATATCCTGTAGGTGTGGGGCCAGTGCTGGTGCAAATTCTTTATAGAAGTCCACCAGGAACCTGCCTGCATGGAGCTCCGCGTGGGACGTTGGGCTCGGCCCGTCTCTAACCTCACATCCATGTAATGCGGAGCATGCTCGGAGATGACTATCGTGGAGTATTCCGTCCTTACTATTCCTGGAAGCACCGATTTCCCCACTGCAAAGAAGTCCTTCCTCAAGTATGCTTTGTGCACTGGTGAAAAGAATGAGAATTCCTTCTCACCTGAGTGTAGAAACCGCCATGGGTCCACCGCCCCCATCTGCTCCATGAATGCTCCCACTTCCCTGCCTATGCCTGGGGTTTGATCGGTCCATCTATGGGTCCTGTACACAGTTGCCCCCCATGATCAGTCAGTGTGGGTCAATGTCAGGGATTTCCGCCATGGTCTTTTTTTATGAAGCCTGTGTCGTCCCAGTTGGGTGCGTACACGTTTACCAGAACTACTGGTCCTCCGTCCAGGACACTGCTGACCATGACGTACCATCCACCTTGGTCCGTAACCATCTTTGTCGCTGTAAACTTTGTCCACTTGCTAATCAGTATAGGTGCTCCCCTAGCCCAGGTAACTCCATTCTGCCAGCTTTACATTGAATTATTTGAGAGTAGGCAAGAGGACAAAGCAAAAATATTGAAAACAAGCCAAGCAAGAGCAGAACAAAATTTAATTTCATCATGAATTGGTCCTCAACTTTAATTGTTTGGAAGTCTTCTGAAGATGAATCAGAGTTCCAGGCCCAGTACAAAATTGCATAAACATATATTCTCCATTTCCTATTTTCAAATGAATGATTTATCAATAGGTAAGTATTAGGGGTACTTTTTCTGAAAAGAGCAAAATCTTCATAAACTGAGCATAATAATAATAATCTTTATTGTCACAAGTAAGCTTACATTAACATTGCAATGAAGTTACTGTGAAAAATCCCTAGTCGCCACATTCTGGCGCCTGTTCAGGGTACACAGAGGGAGAATTCAGAATGTCCGGAGCACCCGGAGGAAACCCACGCAGGCACGGGGAGAACGTGCAGCCTCCGCACAGATGGTGACCCAAGCTGGGAATTGAACCTGGGACCCTGGAGCTGTGAAGCAACAGTGCTACCTACCCACTGTGCTACCATGCTGCCCCAGGGGGAGTTTGAACAATATTTTTTGGCTTGGAGTGAGAACTTTTAAGACTGTCCCTAACAAGCTGGTTTATTTCTTTATTGCTCATTATTTGTGCTGCTCAGTGGCACTTGTGTAGACCACTAGTATAAATTGTAGAATATCACTTTTGTTATTTTTGGGCTGTGTTCCTACAAGGGGCGGCCCCTTTTAATTTGTCCTTCAGTTAATTTCTGTTAACCTATTCAGTTGATTCACCCTAAAATGCTAAATTGTAGAATAAATACATAATTCAGTGGTGCCTCACTAATTGCATTTATTCAGCTGTGGAAATTTAGCTCACTCTTTTAATTGACCAATAAGGAGACATAGAGTTGCCTCAATGTCATTAACCCAATTTTAAAATATCCTAATAAAAGTGCTTGTTTTAAAAAAACATGACCAGCAGAAAACTGAACCATAAGAACCAAAGGAAACTTATCAAATGAAATGAGCTGATGGGCATGATTCTCCGGAAAGATTTCTTTTCTTTTGTTTTTTTAATAAATTTAGAGTGCCTAATTCATTTTTCCCAATTAAGGGGCAATTTAGTGCAGCCAATCCACCTAGACTGCACATCTTTGGGTTGTGGGGGTGAAACTCATGCAGACACGGGGAGAATGTGCAAGCTCCACATGGACAGTGACCCAGAGCCGGGACTGACCGAACCTGGGACCTCGGCACCGTGAGGCTGCAGTGCTAACCACTGCGCCACTGTACTGCGCTCCGGAAAGATTTCTAAGTGTGGTCGCGAGCGGGAATTGTTGCAAGTTTCCCAGTGCTCGGCCCGACGAGGCCAGCAATGCAATACAATGTTAATTGGTCCACTTAACGAGGTCCCATGGGCCTCTTGCCACAACTGAAGGCTCGCCAGCCATTTTGCAGGGACCGTGCTCACCAGCCCGCTCCAGCTAACAAGTTCGGGCAAGACTTAAACAACACTTGCACAGCCAACCCCATTAATTTTGGAGCCATGGCGCTGACACAACCGGCCACAAGATTTGGAGACGCAGACCTGGGGAGGCTCCGAGATGCCAGGAGGGATGTTCTGTTCCTCCCGGGGTTCCTGGAGAGTAAGCCACAGGGCAGCCACTGCCGCCTGGGATAAAGTGGCTGCAGCCATAAACTTGGGCAGCATGACGAGGAGACCAGGCCTGTAGTGCCGCAAGACGGTCAACTACCTACACCGGGCCACATGTGTGAGTTGGCATGCCCGACCCCCCCAAAACCTTCCCACCCCACACGAACAGCCCCCCTCCAATACTACCTGAGCCCCCTCCAACTCTCCCATCATCTCCCCTCCCTTCACCCCCTCCCAACACTTCCTTCACCCCCCTACCACAGTGAACCACACATGCGGCTAACGATCCCTCACTGTGTCCGCCGGAGAAGCTGTCCCACAATCATCGGGGGAGGGCCCAGATTGGCGGGATGCTGGACATCAGAATCTTCACAACCTTTGCGGAACGTGCCCTGGAGATGACGGGGATGGCCGAGGACAGAGCAGTCACCAACGAGGAGGTCGGCTCACGCCACAGAGGTGAAGATCCACTGGACTCCACCAAGAATACCTGTCAAACGTGAGTTGTTATTGCCATACAGACTCATAGATCATAGAATTTACAGTGCAGAAGGAGGCCATTCGGCCCATCGAGTCTGCACCAGCTCTTGGAAAGAGCGCCCTCCCAAGCCCACACCTCCACCCCATAACCCAGTAACCCCACCCAACACTAAAGGCAATTTAGCATGGCCAATCCACCTAACCTGCACATCTTTGGACTGTGGGAGGAAACCGGAGCACCCAAAGGAAACCCACGCAGACACGGGGAGAACATGCAGACTCCGCACAGACAGTGACCCAAGCCGGGAATCGAACCTGGGACCCTGGAGCTGTGAAGCAATTGTGCTAACCACTATGCTACCATGCTGGCCCATCCCTCCCACTGACCACATGTTCATCCTCCCGCAGGACCTCCAGCCGATTCCGTTGGCACATCTGGGTTGTTGTCCCCTGCCTCACAGGAGAACACCTCAGAGGAGAGCTCCGAGGATGCATCATCGATGTGCCACATCTGTCATTCCCACCCTCCATCACGCAGAGACATGCAACTCAGTGGGCATCTCAGGTTTTTGGGCACATTCTGGTGAGCACCTCACATGAGGTGGAGGCAGTAACGACAAGGCGAGACAGCAGTCGGAGGGCTGCTGCATCCTAGGACACAGCTGGGTCCCAGTCGGATGCTGGGCCTCTGGAACAGGTTTTCCCGGAGCTAATGCAGACGTTGGGTTCGGCAGGACATTCGGGGGGAAATTACAGCGACACTCCAGCGGATCCACAGCCGATTGGAGGAGTTCTGGAGACTACGGTTGTTGGTGATGTCGCTGGCAATGCGTGGCACTGAGGTCAACACCGCTGGAGTGGCGACCGCAGTGAAGAGTCTGATGCACAACGTCAGCAGCATTAGTGGAGGTGTCCATGACATGGCACAGCCAGTGACAGCCATAGCTGAGAGTCATGGCAGGCTTTCCAACTCACTGGGGGACATGACCAAGTACCAGGCTGACCTTGATGAGGATATGTTCCGGTCTCAGATGGGTATGGCCAAGGGGCTGTGGAGCTTGTCCCAGTCGCAGGTGGTTACTGCCGAGGCGCTGCTGAGCGTGGCCCAATCACTGAGGAGCATCGCCGAGGGCATTGATACCATGGTGCAGACATTGGGGAGCTGCCTGGGCTGGCTGAGCCAGATAATGCTGGGGCTCAATCCAACTGCCCTCCATTCCGAGGTGAATGCCAGGGCCCTATGGGCACTGACCGGGAGGAGGGGGTGCAGGTGGCAACCTGGACCCATCCTATGGGTTGCCGATGGTAGCCACAGCTCCTCCGAGTTCCACCCATCTGACGAAACCACGTCTTGCAGTCAGCACCCGGAACCGGGTGGCACGGTTGTGCATGTGCCGCTGTCCAGTGAGCCGGGGCCTTCCGGCCTCAAACCCCAGAGGACATCTGCCAGGGGCATCTAGGCCATGGGATTTGGTAAGCAGCTGGCTGCCTTAATCTCTGATGTGCATCCTGGGGGTACACCTAGACGTGGCAGTAGAGCACGGAAGACCAAGCATGTTAAAGACCACTGAGAGGGCACTGAAGGGGCGTGGGTAAGGGGGGGGGAGGTTGGAGGAGGGGAGTGTGCATGGCGGGTGGGGGAGGGGGCTTTGGGGGGGAGGAGGTGAAGTGGGGGTAGTGGGGCGGCACCATCGGGAGAGTGGGGTAATGGTGTCCACTTGTCCAAGAGACATTAAAATACCCTAGCCACAAGCAGTCTGATGCCTCTGGCTCTTTGTTTTACAATGTGGGCCGACCACCAATCCCATGGCCTATCAACCACAGATCTGGGAACCTGGTACCCCCCACCCGACTGAGCCCACCCATGCACACCCGGCCACGGCGGGGGGCTGATCACAGGTCCGCACACCCTGCCTCCCAGACATCTGAACAGAACGTCGCCAAACCCCAGCCACGAACATGTGCCAGGCTGGGGCACAACCCCTGGTTGTTCGGAGGTTTGCTGCTGCATCTGTGGTGCTGCCTCCCGCAGTGTTCAAGCACAGGGTCCATGCATCAAGCTGTGATTGGGATGCTAGGCAATGAGCCCCACTTGCTATGTTTAACAACACTGAAATATCAATGCTCCATCAGATCCTTCTGACCCTTCACCTCCCTGATCCCATCCTTTCTTCCAATCTCACTCTATGCCATATATTCACAATACCCTGACCTTAACTTCTCTGAAGCTGAATGAGCAAAGGCCTCAGCTTCACCCCCTTACCCCCCATTCCGAATAAAAATGTAACCAAGTTGTGATACGTACAGACATACAAATTAGGAGCATGAGTTGGCCACTCGGCCATCCTGCTCTCTCATTCAATAAGATCATGGCTGGTCTGATTGTAACCTCAACCCCACATTCCTGCCAACCCAGATAACCTTTTATCTCCATGGTTAACATGATAACCCTCACGAAGACCAGGGGGAATCACTTATCTTTTAAAAAAAATATATTTATTAAAGTTTTTTAACACAATTTTTCTCCCTTACAAACAATAACACCCCCCCCCCCCGGTAACAAAAAAAAACGAGAAATCGCGCAGAGCAAGATATATACATGGCAAAATTATATATTTACACAGCTTTGTACACTGGCCCTCACCCGTACGTGCCAGTTTCCCCAACCCTTCATGTTATCTCTTGCTCATCCACCCTCCCAGGCAGTCCCCCCTCTCCCCCCGCCCCCTCCCAGGACTCCTCTCTCACCCCCCCCCCCCCCCCCACCCCCCCAAGGTTGCTGCTGCTGCTGACCGACCTTCCTCTAACGCTCCGCGAGATAGTCTAGGAACGGTTGCCACCGCCTGTAAAACCCCTGCGCAGACCCTCTCAAGGCGAACTTAATCCTCTCCAACGTTATGAACCCAGCCATATCATTTATCCAGGCCTCCAGGCTGGGGGGCTTCGCCTCCTTCCACATTAGCAAGATCCTTCGCCGGGTTACTAGGGACGCAAAGGCCAGAATGCCGGCCTCTTTCGCCTCCTGCATTCCCAGTTCGTCCACTACTCCAAATATTGCTAGCCCCCAGCTTGGCTTGACCCGGACTTTCACCACCTGAGATATTGCTCCCGCCACTCCTCTCCAGAAACCCTCCAGTGCCGGGCATGACCAAAACATATGGACATGGTTCGCCGGGCTCCCTGAGCACCTTCCACATCTGTCCACTACCCCAAAGAACCTACTCAACCTCGCCCCCGTCAAGTGCGTTCTGTGGACCACCTTAAATTGTATCAGGCTGAGCCTGGCACACGAGGAGGAGGAATTAACACTACCTAGGGCATCAGCCCACAGACCTTCCTCGATCTCCTCCCCCAGCTCCTCCTCCTATTTACCCTTCAACTCTTCTACCAGCGCTTCCCCCTCTTCTTTCAACTCCTGGTGTATTTCCGACACCTTGCCCTCCCCGACCCATACACCCGTGATCACCCTATCTTGAACTTCTTGTGTCGGGAGCAACGGGAATTCCCTCACCTGTCGCCTCACAAAAGCCCTCACCTGCATATATCTAAAGGCATTTCCCGGTGGTAATTCAAACCTCTCATCCAGTGCCCCTAGGCTCGCAAACGTGCCGTCTCCACTGGCCCCAGATCCTTAGCGTTGCAGCCACCACCGGGCTCGTGGTATACTTTGTCGGCGAGAGCGGCAGCGGTGCCGTCACCAACGCCCCCAGGCTCGTTCCTTTACAGGACGCCATCTCCATCCTCTTCCATGCTGCCCCCTCTCCCTCCATAACCCACTTGCGGATCATCGCCACATTTGCTGCCCAGTAGTAGCTCCCCAGGTTTGGCAGCGCCAAACGTCCTCGGTCCCTACTGCGTTCCAGGAACCCTCTCCTTACTCTCGGGGTCTTATTCGCCCACACAAACCCCAAAATGCTCCTGCTTACTCTCTTAAAAAAGGCCTTAGTGATCATGATGGGAAGGCACTGAAACACAAAACAGAAACCTCGGAAGGGCCACCATTTTGACCGACTGCACTCTACCCGCCAGTGAGAGCGGTAACATGTCTCATCTTTTGAAATCCTCCTCCATTTGCTCCACCAACCTCGTCAGATTCAGTTTATGTAGGGCCCCCCAACTCCTGGCTATCTGGATCCCCAGATACCGAAAGCTCCCCTCCACCCTCCTCAGCGGTAGGTCCCCTATCCCTCTTTCTTGGTCCCCCGCCTGTAATACAAAGAGCTCACTCTTCCCTACATTGAGCTTATTGCCCAAACACTCCCAAAACTCCCTTAGAGTCTGCATGACCTCCACCATCCCCTCCATTGGATCCGCCACGTACAGCAACAGGTCATCCGCATATAGCGACACCCGATGCTCTCCTCCCCCTCGGACCACCCCCTTCCATTTATTAGACTCCCTCAAAGACATGGCCAATGGTTCGATCGCCAATGCGAACAACAGGGGGCACAGGGGGCACCCCTGCCTCGTCCCTCGGTACAGTCGAAAGTACTCCGACCTCCGCCGGTTCGTCACTACACTTGCCATCGGGGCTCTGTAAAGGAGCTTAACCCAATTGATAAACCCTACCCAAAACCCAAACCTACGCAGCACCTCCCAGAGGTACTCCCACTCTACTCGGTCAAAGGCCTTCTCCGCGTCCATAGCTGCCACTATCTCCACCTCTCCCTCCTCCGATACCATCATTATCACGTTTAAGAGCCGCCGCACATTGGTGTTTAGTTGCCTGCCCTTTACAAATCCCGTCTGGTCCTCGTGGATTACCCCCGGGACACAGCCCTCGATCCTCGTGGCCAGCACTTTTGCCAGCAACTTTGCATCCACATTGAGGAGCGAATTCGGCCTGTACGATCCACATTGCAGTGGGTCCTTGTCCCACTTTAGGATCAAAGAAATTGTCGCTTCCGACATTGTCCGGGGCAGGGTCCCCTCCTCTCTTGCCTCATTAAAGGTCCTCACCAGTAGCGGGGCCAACAGGTCTGCGTACTTCCTGTAGAATTCCACCGGGAATCCGTCCGGTCCCGGGGCCTTCCCCGCCTGCATGCTCCCCAAACCCTTGCTCAGCTCCTCCAACCCAATTGGTGCCCCCAAACCAGCCACCTCTTGCTCCTCCATCCTCGGGAATCTCAGCTGATCTAGGAATCGTCTCATCCCCTCTTCCCCCGCTGGGGGCTGGGATCTGTACAGCTCTTCATAAAAGGCCTTGAATACCTCGTTTATTTTCGTCGCACTCCGAACCGTGGCTCCCCTTCCATCTTTGACTCCCCCTATTTCCCTCGCTGCCATCCTCTTACGGAGCTGGTGTGCCAGCATCCGACTAGCCTTTTCCCCATACTCGTAGGTCGCCCCCTGCGCCTTCCTCCACTGTGCCTCCGCCTACCCTGTGGTCAACAGGTCAAACTCCGTCTGGAGCCGTCGTCTTTCCCCAAGTAATCTTTCCTCCGGGGCCTCTGCGTATCTCCTGTCCACTCTCAAAATCTCCCCCACTAACCTCTCCCTTTCCATACCCTCTGGCTTCTCCCAATGAGCCCTAATGGAAATTAGCTCTCCCCTGATCACCGCCTTCAACGCCTCCCATCCCACCCCCACCCACACCGCCCCGTTGTCGTTGGCCTCCAAGTACCTTTCGATACACCCCCTCACCTTCCCACACACCACCTCGTCCGCCAGCAGTCCCACATCCAGCCGCCACAACGGGCGTTGGTCCCTCTCCTCTCCCAGCTCCAGTTCCACCCAGTGTGGGGCATGGTCCGAAACGGCTATAGCCGAATACTCCGTCCCCTCCACCCTCGGGATGAGCGCCCTACCCAGAACAAAGAAATCTATCCGGGAGTAGGCTTTGTGTACATGGGAGAAGAAAGAAAATTTCCTGGCCTGCGGCCTTGCAAACCGCCATGGGTCCACTCCCCCCATCTGATCCATAAACCCCCTAAGTACCTTGGCTGCCGCCGGCCCCTTTCCAGTCCTTGATTTGGAGCGGTCTAGTGCTGGATCCAACACTGTATTGAAGTCCCCTTCCATTATCATGCCTGCTATCTCCAGGTCCGGAATGCGCCCCAACATGCGCTTCATGAATCCTGCATCATCCCAGTTCGGGGCGTATACGTTTACCAACACCACCCACATCCCTTGCAGCCTACCGCTCACCATTACATATCGCCCTCCATTGTCCGCTACAATAGTCTTGGCCTCAAATGACACCCGCTTTCCCACCAATATTGCCACCCCTCTATTCTTCGCGTCCAGTCCGGAGTGGAATACCTGTCCAACCCATCTCTTTCTTAGCCTGACCTGGTCCGCCACCTTCAGGTGTGTCTCTTGGAGCATGGCCACGTCCGCCTTCAGTCCCTTTAAGTGCGCGAACACCCGAGCCCTCTTCACCGGCCCATTCAGGCCCCTCACATTCCACGTTATCAGCCGGATTGGAGGGGCTCTCACCCCCCCCCACGCCCCGCCGACTAGCCATCTCCTTTTCTGGGCCAGTCCCGTGTCCACGCCTCCCTCACCCTCCAGTCCCCCAGAGGGGGGATCCTCTTCTGTGTCCCATTCCCTTTCGGCCAGTGCAGCAGGAAACCTTTTTCCCCACCCTTCCCCCCCTCCCCTCCCCCCCGCTAGACCCCTGTCTACCTTTTTTGCTCCCCCCCCCATGTCACTCCCGTAAGTCAGCTGACGCCTGCTGACCCCGGCTTCCCCCGCTGTCCCATTGACCTCCCTGCGTGGGAGTCTCCCAATCCATATGCATTCCTTCGTTCCCCTTCCCGCCTTTCTTCCCGCGCGCGGGAAAACACCCCTCGCTTTCCAAAGCCCGCTCCGCCCCCTCTGGTGCAGCTCCTGTCGCAGCCTTGTCTCTCTCCCCCAGCCCATGTAACATTTCCTGCGCGTGATTGACCCCCTATATACAACAACCATCACACATCAAACCTCAAATATCCCCCCTACCCTCACAAACCCTCAGTTAGAGTCCAACTTTTCGGCTTGTACAAAGGTCCACGCCTCTTCAGGCGTTTCGAAGTAATAGTCTTGGCCCTTGTATGTGACCCACAGTCGCGCTGGCTGCAGCATTCCGAATTTCACTTATTTCCAGTACAACGCCGCTTTGGCCTGGTTGAAACCCGCTCTCCGCTTTGCAACCTCCGTGCTCCAGTCCGTGTATATTCGGATCTCTGCATTGTCCCACTTACTGCTCCGCTCCTTCTTGGCCCATCTCAGGACCCGCTCTCTGTCCGTGAACCGGTGGAACCTCACCACCATCGCCCTTGGCGGCTCATTTGCCTGGGGCTTCTTCGCCAACACCCGATGTGCCCCATCCAACTCCAGCGGCCTCGAAGGGGCCTTCGTGCCCATCATCGCCTCGAGCATCGTGCTCACGTATGCCCCGGCATCAGCCCCCTCCACTCCCTCAGGGAGACCCAGGATTCGCAGATTCTTTCTCCTCGACCTGTTCTCCAGGTCTTCGAGTCTTCCCGCCCACCTCTTGTGTAGCGCCTCGTTCTGCTCCACTCTCACCGCCAGGCCCACAAGCTCGTCCTCATTCTGACTGACTCTTTTCTGTACCTGGATCTTAGCTTCGTGGACCTTCTGGGTGATCCCGAGTCCTTCAATTGCCGAAAGCATAGGCGCCAACATCTCCTTGCGCATCTCCTCACGCTGCTCCTCGAAGCAGCGCTTGATGAACTCCTGCAGCTCCCCTTTGTCCCTAGCCGCCGCCATTTTGTTTTCTTTCCCTCGCTTCTCCCGTTGCTCCAGTGCCGCTCCTTTGGCCGTTACACTTCTGGTCCGTTTAAAAAGTCTATGGAAACTCCTGAAAAAGGTCTGAGAGTCAGTTCCAGACGGGAGCTGCCGAATGCGCGACCTACTCCTCCATGGCCGCCACCGGAAGCCTCGTCCCTGCTTCTTCAATGGCCTTGGTAGATCTTTTCACAGTTGTTCCCTCTGCTGCTAGAATTCACCTTTGATAGAGTCAAGTCAGATTGCAGCTTTAAGCTTGCCCTTCCCCCGCCTGCATGCTGGAAGAGGCTTTTGTCTAAACCTGCAGCCAAAGCCAAATCTTTTACTGTTTCTGCCGGGTCTGGTAGCCAAAAGACATAACATTCCTGGGGGACACTGTCAGGGGAATGCTGCAGTCTTCTTCCCACACTGGGAAATGTCAAACAAATGCCGAGGGGGCCCTGTAAAAGAGCCCAAAAGTCCGTTCCAAGCTGCCGAATATGCGACGTAGCTCTGCATAGCCGCACCCGGAAGTCCTCCGGGGGGGGGGGGGGGGGGGGGGGGGGGAATCACTTATCAACCTCTCTATGGGGCTTGTGGAGTACGAGTTCCCATGGTAACAGTGGAGACCCACCCAGCTGGGACGTGTCACCAAGCCCTTTAAATGTCATCCTAGACCAGGACTGGGAGTTACATTAGTCTTGGGCTGGGTCACCTGTGTAGTACGCCGTGGTTTTACTTCTGAGTTCAGAATAAATCTGTTTAAGCCTGCCTCTCCATGTCTCCTGGATTATTAGTTTAATTAAGAATCTCTCAAAAATATTCGAAGACTCTGCTTCCATTGACTTTTGAGGAAGAGAGTTCCAGAGACTCACAATCCTCTGAGAGAAAACTCATCTCTGTTTTAAATGAGCAATCCCTTATTTTTACACAGTTACCCCAAATTCTAGATTCTACGCCAAGAGGAAACATCCTTTTCACATTCATCCTGTCAATACTCCTCAGGATCTTAAAGGTTTCATTCAAGTCACCTCTTACTCTTCTAAACTCAATCCATGAATTTAAGTAAAATTATACCACTCTGCCAGTACAAAATGCTGCTATGTCCTAATATACAGTGTTTATACTGCTCAAGGGTGCAACTGGTCTAACAAATTACAGTCCTCTAAGGTTAATGTGATACATTTTTGATATTTTTTTAATTCATTTGCGGGATGTAGGTGTTGCTGGTTAAGCCAGCATTTATTACCCATTCCTGGTTGCCCTTCAGAAGGTGGTGGTGAGTTACCTTCTTGAGCCGCTAAAGTCCTTGAGGTGTGTTGTTCGAAGGGAGTTCTAGGAGGTGTGCTGTGAGGGAGGCAGTTTCAGGATGTTGCCCCAGTGGCAGTGAAGGAATAGCGATATATTTCCACGTCAGGTTGGCGAGTGACTTGGACGGGAACCTCCAGGTGGTGGGGTTCCCAGGTGTCTGTTGCCCTTGTCCTTCTAGATGGTAGTGTCGTGAATTTGAAGGTGCTGTTTAAGTAACCTTGGTGAGTTACTGTAGTGCATCTTGTAGGTGGTACAATCAGCTGCCACTGTTCATTGGTGGTGGAGGCTTTGAATGTTTGTGGAAGGGGAGCAATCCAGCGGGCTGCTTTGTCCTGGATGGTGTTGAACCTCTTGAGTGTTGCTGGAGCTGCACTCATCCAGGCAAGTGGAGAGTATTCCATTACACTCCTGACTTGTGCCTTGTAGATGGTGGACAGGCTTTGGGAGGTCAGGAGGTGAGTTACTCGCCGTAGGATCCCTAGCCTTTGACCTGCCCTGGTAGCCACAGTATTAATATGGCTAGTCCAGTTCAGTTTCTGATCAATGGTAAACCCCAGCATGTTGATTGTGTGGGATTCAGCGATGGTAATGCCATTGAATGTCAAGGGGCGGTGGTTAGATTCGCTCTTGTAGGAGATGGTCATTGCCTGGCGCGAATGTAACTTGTCACTTGTCAGCCCAAGCCTAAACATTGTCCAGGTCTTGCTGTATTTGAACATGGACTGCTTTATTATCGGAGGAACTGCTAATGGTGCT
Organism: Scyliorhinus torazame; assembly: GCF_047496885.1. Classification (NCBI taxonomy): domain Eukaryota; kingdom Metazoa; phylum Chordata; class Chondrichthyes; order Carcharhiniformes; family Scyliorhinidae; genus Scyliorhinus; species Scyliorhinus torazame. The sequence continues at coordinate 145,870,175 of NC_092721.1, read as the reverse complement.
GAACATTGTGCAGTCATCCGCAAACATCCCTGATTCTGACCTTATGATGGAAGGGAGGTCATTGATGAAGCAGCTGAAGATTATCAGACCTCGGATCTCTCAGGGAAAGGATATGAGGACCAAGTCGAAAAGTGAAGTTGAGACCAAGATCGCCATGATGGTGGCACGGTGATAAAGTGGTTAGCACTGCTACTTCATGGCGCCAGGGACCCGGGTTCAATTCTGACCTTGGGTGACTGTCTATGTGGAGTCTGCACATTCTCCCTGTGTCTGCGTGGGTTTCCTCCAGGTGCTCCGGTTTCCTTCCACAGTCCAAAGCTGTGCAGGTTAGGTGGATTGGCCATGCTAATTTACCCCTTAGTGTCCAAACTTTGGGTGGGATTACGGGGATAGGGCAACGGAGTGGGCCTGGGTGCGGTGATCTTTCGGAGGGCCGATGAGACACCATGGACCGAATGGACTCCTTCTGCACTGTAGGTATTCTATGAATATATCCATTTGGAGCAGACGTGAGAGGCCATATTGTTCATTCCTTGCCCCTCGCACCTTAAACCTATGCCCCCTAGTAATTGACCCCTCGACCCTGGGAAAAAGCCTTTGACTATCCACTCTGTCTATGCCCCACATAATTTTGTAGGCCTCTATCAGGTCGCCCCTCAACCTCCGTCATTCCAGTGAGAACAAACCGAGTTTATTCAACCACTCCTCATTGCTAATGCCCTCCATACCAGGCAACATCCTGGTAAATCTCTTCTGCACCCTCTCTAAAGCCTCCACATCCTTCTGGTAGTGTGGCGACCAGAATTGAACACTATACTCCAAGTGTGGCCTAACTAAGGTTCTATACAGCTGCAACATGACTTGCCAATTCTTATACTCAATGCTCCGGCCAATGAAGGCAAGCATGCCGTATGCCTTCTTGACTACCTTCGCCACCTGTGTTGCCCCTTTCAGTGACCTGTGGACCTGTACACCTAGATCTCTCTGACTTTCAATACTCTTGAGGGTTCTACCATTCCCTGTATATTCCCTACCTGCATTAGCCATCCAAAATGCATTACCTCCCATTTGTCTGGATTAAACTCCATCTGCCATCTCTCCGCCCAAGTCTCCAAACAATCTAAATCCTGCTGTATCCTCTGACAATCCTCATCACTATCCGCAATTCCACCAACCTTTGTGTCGTCTGCAAATTTACTAATCAGACCAGTTACATTTTCCTCCAAATCATTTATATATACTACGAACAGCAAAGGTCCCAGCACTGATCCCTGCGGAACACCACTAGTCACATCCCTCCAATTAGAAAAGCACCCTTCCATTGCTACTCTCTGCCTTCCATGACCGAGCCAGTTCTGTATCCACCTTGCCAGCTCACCCCTGATCCCATGTGACTTCACCTTTTGTACCAGTCTACCATGAGGGACCTTGTCAAAGGCCTTACTGAAGTCCATATAGACAACATCCACTGCCCTACCTGCATCAATCACCTTTGTGACCTCTTCGAAAAACTCTATCAAGTTAATGAGACACGACCTCCCCTTCACAAAACCATGCTGCCTCTCACTAATACGTCCATTTGATTCCAAATGGCAGTAGATCCTGTCTCAAAGAATTCCCTCCAGTAATTTCCCTACCATTGACATAAGGCTCACCGGCCTGTAGTTCACTGGATTATCCTTGCTACCCTTCTTAAACAAAGGAACAACATTGGCTATTCTCCAGTCCTCCGGGACATCACCTGAAGACAGTGAGGATCCAAAGATTTCTGTCACGGCCTCAGCAATTTCCTCTCTAGCCTCCTTCAGTATTCTGGGGTAGATCCCATCCGGCCCTGGGACTTATCTACCATAATATCTTTCAAGACGCCCAACACCTCGTCTTTTTGGATCTCAATGTGACCGAGGCTATCTCCACACCCTTCTCCAGACTCGAGATCCACTAATTCCTTCTCTTTGGTGAATACTGATGCAAAGTATTATTTAGTACCTCGCCCATTTCCTCTGGCTCCACACATAGATTCCCTTGCCTATCCTTCAGAGGGCCAACCCTTTCCCTGGCTACCCTCTTGCTTTTTATGTACGTGTAAAAAGCCTTGGGATTTTCCTTAACCCTATTTGCCAATGACTTTTCGTGACCTCTTCTAGCCTTCTTGACTCCTTGTTTAAGTTCCTTCCTACTTTCCTTATATTCCACACAGGCTTCGTCTGTTCCCACCCTTCTAGCCCAGACAAATGCCTCCTTTTTCTTTTTGACGAGGCCTACAATATCTCTCGTTATCCAAGGTTCCCGAAATTTGACGTATTTATCCTTCTTCCGCACAGGAACATGCCGGTCCTGAATTCCTTTCAACTGACATTTGAAAGCCACCCACATGTCAGATGTTGATTTACCCTCAAACATCCTCCCCCAATCTAGGTTCTTCAGTTCCCGCCTAATATTGTTATAATTAGCCTTCCCCCAATTTAGCACATTCAGCCTAGGACCACTCTTAGCCTTGTCCACCAGCACTTTAAAACTTACTGAATTGTGGTCACTGTTCCTGAAATGCTCCCCTACTGAAACTTCTACCACCTGGCCGGGCTCATTCCCCAATACCAGGTCCAGTACAGCCCTTCCCTAATTGGACTGTCTACATATTGTTTTAAGAAGCCCTCCTGGATGCTCCTTACAAACTCTGCCCCGTCCAGGCCCCAGCACTAAGTGAGTCCCAGTCAATATTGGAGAAGTTGAAGTCTCCCATCACAACAACTCTGTTGTTTTTACTCATTTCCAAAATCTGTCTACCTATCTGATCCTCTATCTCCTGCTGGCTGTTGGGAGGCCTGTAGTAAACCCCCAACATTGTGACTGCACTCTTATTCCTGATCTCTACCCATATAGCCTCACTGCCCTCTGAGGTGTCCTCCCGTAGCACAGCTGTGATATTCTCCCTGAACAGTAGCGCAACTCCGCCACCCCTTTTACATCCCCCTCTATCCTGCCTGAAACATCTAAATCCTGGAACGTTTAGCTGCCAATCCTGTCCTTCCCTCAACCAGGTCTCTGTAATGGCAACAACATCATAGTTCCAAGTACTAATCCAAGCTCTAAGTTCATCTGCCTTACCCGTAATACTTCTTGCATTAAAACATATGCACTTCAGGCCACCAGACCTGCTGTTTTCAACAACATCTCCCTGTCTGCTCTTCCTCAGAGCCATACTGGCCCTATTCCCTAATTCTCCCTCAATGTTTTCACCTTCTGACCCATTGCTCCGGTACCCACCATAGGTGATCTCTACGTGAAGCTTGCAGGCAGTCTCTCATTCACAAAATTAGATATGAGTCACGCCTACCTACAGTTGGAGCTGGACCCTGCCTCCCGGCCATATGGACCCCTTCGTAGAGAAGGTGCGCGCAATTCAACAGGCGTCCACCCCGACTGACACTTCGCATCTTTGTTCTTTTCTCGGCCTCGTAAACTATAACGGGAAGTTCCTCCCCAATCTGGCAACTACGCTGGCCCCATTGCACCTTCTGCTAAAGAAGAATCACACCTGGGTTTGGGGTCAGCCGCAAGAAACTGCTTTCTGGCGGGTAAAACAACAATTGTTGTCGTCTGGGTTACTAACCCACTATGATCCTAGAAAGCCTTTGCTCATCACGTGTGATGCATCCCCGTATGGTATTGGGGCCGTCCTGTCCCACAAAATGGAGAACAGGGCCGAGCGGCGGATAGCTTTCGCCTCCCGCACATTGACTGCAGCGGAAAAGAAGTACGCGCAGATCGAGAAGGAGGGCTTGGCGGTGGTCTTTGCGGTGAAACGCTTCCACCAGTAGCTGTATGGCCGCCAGTTCACTATCGTGACTGATCATAAGCCTCTGCTGGGACTTTTCCGAGAGGATAAGCCAATACCGTCCATTGCTTCCGCACGGATCCAGCGCTGGGCTTTGTTGCTCGCTGCCTACGAGTATTCTCTGGAGCACAAACCAGGAACCCAGAATGCCGACGCACTGAGCCGATTGCCTTTATCGATGGGCCCCATGTCGACCCCCATGACCGGTGAGGTGGTTGCAACCCTAAATTTTATGGACTCCTTGCCTGTCACGGCATCACAGATCCGTGAGTGGACCCAGACGGAGCCAGTCCTGTCAAAGATTTGGCACATAGTCCTGTATGGTGGGCAGCATAGACAGCTCCCAGGCGAGTTGCGGGCATTTTCCTCCAAGCTGTCAGAGTTTAGCTTGGAAGACGGTATCCTCTTGTGGGGGACGCGTGTGATTGTTCCGGAAAAAGGAAAGGAACTGATACTAAGGGACTTGCACGATGGGCATCCGGGTGTGACCAAAATGAAAATGTTGGCCCGGAGATGTGTCTGGTGGCCAGGCCTCGACACTGCCATTGAGAAGGTGGCCTAAAACTGCTCCATTTGCCAGGAGCATCAGAAGCTTCCGTCAGCCGCACCCCTACATCATTGGGAATGGCCATGGCAGCCCTGGGCACGCTTGCATGCGGATTTCGCCGGCCCTTTTCAATGATCCATGTTCCTTCTATTAATTGATGCCCAGTCTAAATGGTTAGAGGTGCATAAGATGGTAGGCACAACGTCCTGTGCAACAATCGAGAAGATGCGTTTGACTTTCAGTACGCATGGCCTCCCCGAGGTGTTGGTCACGGACAACGGCACTCCATTCACAAGTGAGGAGTTTGCGAGGTTCATGAAGATGAACGGCATACGCCATATCCGCACCACTCCATACCACCCAGCTTCCAATGGGTTGGCAGAGCGCGCAGTGCAGACATTCAAACAAGGCCTAAAGAAGCAGTCTTCCGGGTCTATGGACATGAGACTGGCTCGTTTTTTGTTTTCATATCGGATCACTCCACATGCCGTGACTGGGGTAGGTCCCGCGGAACTCCTAATGGGCCGGAGACGTTGCACCCGCCTTAGCATGGTTTTCCCGGATATTGGCGAAAAAGTACGCCGCACTCAAGAACGGCAGGGACATGGTTTATCTCGGCATCGGCCGATTCGGCAGTTTGCGCCCGGTGACCCAGTGTTCGTTCAAAATTTTGCTGGTGGTGCCCAGTGGGTCCCTGGCATTACCTTTCGCCGAATGGGCCCTATCTCTTACCAGGTGCAAGCCCAGGGTCGTCTCCGGCGCAAGCTTGTAGACCACAATCGGTCCAGAAGACCATCTCTTCCAAAGATTCCCCGCCCACGGAGCTCATTTCTACAGCCACAGAGACAGACACAGTGGAGTGTATTCCTCACAATCTTCCTCTGGTGCCACACTCAAAGCCTGCGCAGTTCTTTGCAGAACCGCGCGGAGATAGAGATGCCGAGATGACGGAGGCAGCGGACACCGACTCCGAGATGGAGACACAGGACGCCTCAGAGGGGAAGTCCTCAGGCCCACGGGCCATGGATGTACAACCGTTACGCCATTCATCACGGAAGCGCCGTTCTCCATCTCGTTACACACTGTCCGATCCAGCGCCTCGTGCAAATGGTGTCCGGCCTGCGGCAAAACGAGTCCGGTGCCCTTCTTTGCCGGCGTCTTCGGGGGATTCCTTGGAGTTTGGTGGAGAGGGGGTGGGGGGGGGAGGATGTTATAACCTGCTTGCTTACCACTGGCTGGGGACTAATGGCAATCCCACAATCCTTTGGGAGTATGAGCTTCCCCAATGAGGGGGGCGGAGAAATCATTAGCAGATTCCCTGCATAAATAAAGCTGGCCAGTTTGGTACCAGCTAGAGAGGAGTGAGCAGCAAGGGAGTTGCTGCTGCTGCTGTTGTGTGTATATATATATGTTATTGCAAATATATATTTTATTTCTTTCCATCCTCCAACTCGCGCTGGATTCATCGTGGCCCTCACAAAAAGGAGCCACTGAGGAATTTGGAGCAGGGCAGGCCCAAGATCTGTTTTTCTCATCCTAAACTATTTTATTATCAGGTCCTTCAACAGAGGTTAGGCCCCTCATTTACGTATGCAAGAGATCTACCACATGTTTACATGCCATCTGGGATGCCTAGAAAATGGGTTTGATTAGTTGAGCAGTTAGACTACTGATAAATTGGTGTATGTTATGCCCAAAGAAAGTGTGAGTTTGTCGGAGGACCGAGTTGATTAACACGTGTGCCATGCGACCATCACCTGGAGGTTCCTTCCTGACCACACTCACTTGCCCGAATTGGACTTTTATCATTGTTCCTTCACTCTCACTGCTGCTAGGGTGGGAATTCTCACCCTAACAGCACTGTGGGAGCACCGACACCACGTGGACTGCAGCGGTTCAAGAAGGCAGCTCACTACCACCTACTCAAGGGCAATTCGGGATGGGAAGTAAATGCTGGCCACGCCAGTGATGTCCACATCCCGTGAATGAATAAAAAATCAATAAAACAAGACACATTAGTTATTTATTCTTAGTTTAAATAAATGACCACATTGTTAGATACAAAGAATAAGAGTTGCTCGGGTGTCAATTTTGTAGGCACAACAAAGTGAACGTTTAACTACAATGAAAGGTTATCATTAGTTCATTATCTATGTGTAGTTGGCATCAAAATTAGTCAAAGGTGACAAAATCTTTTTATCATCACAATGAAATGTGAGCTTCTTGTGGATGATCACATGTATTATATGTGGATGTTGTAGTAAGGTAGGATTAACAAGTTGCAAAACAAAAATAACAGAGAAGGCAAAATTCATAAGAAGAACCAATCGTAGGTGAAAGTTGTCCCTGGGGAAAATGGTCTGAAGTGAAGAAATGGCAAAGGTGGTGTAGATCAGCCAACTCTCAAAGTTTCTACACCTCTTTGCTGGTGGTCTAGAGGCTAGGATACAGTGCTCTCATAGCCACATCATAGGTTTTTTTACTGGCTTGGGAGTGCCGATTTATTGCTCTTGTGCTAATTGTCAAAGATAACACAAATTACTTACTGATTGTCACTTGGCAGCATAGAACTTGATATTGCTAAAAAGAGAGACATGTTACTAAAGCTTTTGTCTTGCCCTCATCAGGACAAATGCAAGAATGCCAAATTTCAAACGTCAAGAGTTTCTGTTCCTGGAGAACTGGGTCCTGATTTGTTGGCAAGTCGACTTTGATTGGCCAAGACATTGTCATGGAGAAAGCAACAGGAAACTATAGGCTCCCTAAGATCCCATGTAATTCAAAAAGATTTACGGTTTGGACCTATTCTTTTTTTTTGTTGCAGCGAACAGGTCTCTGTGTATGAATATATGCCACTTGTAGCAAGCATAAGTGAGCCATGTTTTGATCTCAACTGATCATCTTAAATTGCTTGTTAGCATAGATATTAACACATTCAGTAAGTGCTGCCCAATTGCAGAATCACATCTAACAGCAGACATTTTGTTTTGGGCTTTGCAAGTGCAGGTTGGTGGAGTACAACTGTACTCTGCGTATTCCAAACAACTGAAGGAATATGTTGTTTGACTTACTGATTATGATCATGATATGATGGAATTTCACATTCAGTTTAAATAATGACAATTACAATGATATGAAGATAGAGTTGGCTAAAGTGGACTGGGAAAATAGGTTAAAAAGTTGCACAGTATAGAATCAGTGGCAGACATTTGGGAAGATATTTCATAACTTCCAACAAAGATATATTGCTCTATGAGAAGGATTTACTATCCATGGTCAATTAAGGAAATTATGGATATAATAATAATAATCTTTATTGTCACAAGTAGGCTTACATTAATACTGCAATGAAGTTACTGTGAAAATCTCTTTGTTGAGACAATCCGGCACCTGTTCGGGTACACAGAGAGAATTCAGAATGTCCAAATTGCCTAACAGCACGTCTTTCGGAACTTGTGAGAAGAAACCGGAGCACTAGGAGGAAACCCACGCAGACACAGGGAGAACGTGCAGACTCCGCACAGACAGTGACCCAAGCCGGGAATCAAACCTGGGACCCTGGTGCTGTGAAGCAGCAGTGCTAACCACTGTGCTACCTTGCTGATAGTATTAAATTGAAAAAAATGTGTATAATACTGTGGTAGGTCAGACAATTGAACTAATTTTAGAAGTCAGCAAAGAATACTTGAAACTAAAAATGAGGGCAGAATTAGAGTATGAAAGAAAGCCAGCTGGGAACATAAAAAGTGTAAGCGTTTTTCCAAGTACTGTATATAAAAAAGAAAAGAGTAGTTGAAGTAAGCGTTGGTCCTTTAGAGGGTGAGATGGGGAATTAAAAATCATAAACAAGGAAATGGCAAATGGATTGAACAAGTATTTTATATTAATTGCAGAATCACATCTAACAGCAGACATTTTGTTTTGGGCTTTGCAAGTGCAGGTTGGTGGAGTACAATCTGTACTCTGCGTATTCCAAACAACTGAAGGAATATGTTGTTTGACTTACTGATTATGATCATGATATGATGGAATTTCACATTCAGTTTAAATAATGACAATTACAATGATATGAAGATAGAGCTGGCTAAAGTGGACTGGGAAAATAGGTTAAAAAGTTTGCACAGTATAAAATCAGTGGCAGACATTTGGGGAGATATTTCATAACTTCCAATAAAGATATATTGCTCTATGAGAAGGATTTACTATCCATGGTCAATTAAGGAAATTATGGATATAATAATAATAATCTTTATTGTCACAAGTAGGCTTACATTAATACTGCAATGAAGTTACTGTGAAAAGCTCTTTGTTGAGACAATCCGGCACCTGTTCGGGTACACAGAGAGAATTCAGAATGTCCAAATTGCTTACAGCACGTCTTTCGGAACTTGTGAGAAGAAACCGGAGCACTAGGAGGAAACCCACGCAGACACAGGGAGAACGTGCAGACTCCGCACAGATAGTGACCCAAGCCGGGAATCAAACCTGGGACCCAGGTGCTGTGAATCAGCAGTGCTAACCACTGTGCTACCTTGCTGATAGTATTAAATATTAATTTTCACTGTAGAAAATCCAAAAAACATCCAAAGAATAATTGAAAATCAAGACGTAAATGGGAGCAACTTGAAACAATCACAATGGGAAAGGCACTGGGAAAACTATTGGGAGTAAAGACTGCCAAGTCCCCTGGAATCTGATGGCTTTCATCCTAAAGCCTTAAAAGAAGTGGCTGCAGAGATAGTTGCAAGTTTTCAAAATTCCCTGAATTCTGGGGTATTGGAATATCACAAATGTTACACCTCCATTCAAGACAGGAGAGATTTTTTAAAAAGCAGCAAAGTGCAGGACAGGTAGCCTAACATCTGTCATAAAGGAAAATGCTTGAATTAATTAAGGAGGCAGGAACAGAACATTAAAAAAATCATAAGATCAGGCAGAGTCAATGTGGTTTTGCGAAAAGGAAATTGTGTTTATTAGAGTTCTTTGAGGAAGTAACAAGCAGGGTGGATAATGGAGAACCTGTAGATGTGGTGTATTTGGATTTCCAAATGTCATTCGATAAGTAGCCACATATAAGGTCACTGCAGAAGCTAAGAGCTCAGGGTATGGAGGGAGTAACATATTAGCAGGGGTATAATGACTGAAAACGTGAGCCTGTCCAATTTAACAGGAAGAATAGAAAAGTAGAATAGTATTTAAATAGAGAGCGGCTGCAGAAATCTGTGGTTCAGAGGGATTTGGGTGTTCTGCTATATAAATCAAAAAAGCTAGCCTTTATTGCAATGCGGTTGAAGTGTTGCTAAAGCTGTACAGGGCTTTGAGACTAGATCTGGCGTATTGCATATGGTTTTGATCTCCCTACTTAAGGAGGAAAGTAATTGCGTTGGAAACAGTTTGAAGAAGGTTCACTTGGCTGATTCCTGGGATGAAGGTGTTGTCTTATAAGGAAAGACTGAGGAGATTAGGCCTATACTTATTGGAGTTTAGAAGAATGGGAAACATAAGATTCTGAGGGGAGTTGACAGGCTGGATGCTGGGAGGATGTTTCCCCTTCTGGGGGTGTCAAGGACTAAGGGGCACAATTTTTTTTTAAAAAGGGTCCCCCCCTATTAAAGACAGGAATGAGGAGGATTTTTTCTCTGAGAGTCGTTAGACTTTGGAATTCTCTGACCCAGAGGGTAGTGGAGGCTGCATGGGACATTGAATATATATTCAAAGCTGAGTTAGATTTTTGACCAACAAGAGCCAATTGTTGTGAGAGATGGGCAGGAAGTACAGTTAAGGCCACAATCAGATCAATCATGGTCCTATTGAATGGCAGATCAGGCACAAGAGACTGAATGACTTACTCCCGCTCCTATTTCTTATGATTTGTTGGTCTGTAAAAATAAACCTTAAGTGTTTCCACAGCATGAGAGCTGCTTTATTTTAGCTAATTTTAATATAAAGCGTACAGATGGTCTGCATCAATTCAATATTGAGACTTTATTACATCATTGTAAATTTATGAAGATATATCAATATTGGTGAAACTTTAGAAAATAAAATAATAGTTGACACAAATGAACATGTATTCAGTTTATATCAAAGATTTATGATTTGTTATGTGGTGTGCATATGTAATTAAATTAATCACACACATTAAATGGTAAGACATGTTCACTGTAAAGCATATAGATGACCTTTCAAATTATGTGAAAGCAGAGAAAAAGAAGAATTAACGGTTTGTGTTTATATAGAGATGGCACGGTGGCGCAGTGGTTGGCACTGCTGCCTCACAGCACCGAGGACCTGGGTTTGATCCCAGCCCTGGATCACTGTTGGGGTGGAGTTTGCACATTTACCCCGTGTCTGCATGGGTCTCACCCCCGCAAACCCAAAAAGATGTGCAGGGTAGGTGAATTGGCCACACTAAATTGTCCCTTAATTGGAAAAAAATAATTGGATACTCTATTTAAAAAAAGGTTTGTGTTTATGTATCACCTTTCATGAGCACACAGCATCTTAAAATGCTATACAGCCGACAAAATACTTTTTGAAGTGTAGTTACATGTTGGAAACGCAGCAGCTAATTTGCACACTTCAAAAGCCCACAAACAACAATGTGATAATGATCAGATAATTTGTTTTTGTGATGCTGTTGAGGGATAAATATGGCCAAAACAATGAGGATAACTCAACTGTTCTTCTTCAAAATAGTGGCATGAGATCTTTCACATCCACCTAAAAGGACAGATATGACCTTGCTTAAAGTCTCATCCAAAAGACCGTGCCTTTAACAATGTAGCGCTGCCTCAGTATTGCACCGCACTGGAGTGTTTGCGGAGATTACTTTATGCTCTAGCCCGGGTGTAGGTCTTGAACTCACAACCTTGTGACACAGAGGCAAGGGTGCTATCAATCAAGCCACAGCTGACATAAAATTGGAAGAACAGATAAATGTTTGACTTCTATGACATAAGAGCCATGCACGGTATAATAAATGATGCACAAATTCAACGGTTAGGATATGATTCATTTATCTCCGGTATCTATAGCTAATTTTTCCATGTGCAAAGCCATCGATCACCCCTACAAGAAAATGCAACTGGTAAAAGTGGTGCAAACTAATAGAAATGCAATTCTATGTGCCAGTCTGGGTGCCTACCTTCCCATTCTGGCTAGAAAGACAGGGTGTCTGGGCTTGGGTGGGGTAGTCCAGTCCTCCTGCCAAAACCAGGTCTCCATCATTTTTCAGTCCTGCTGAATTTTGGTGAGAAGCTGGTAGAACCTGTGAAGAATTTTGAGGCTGAGTTCTTTTGAAGTGGCATTAATTCGAATCAGATAAAAAAACATTAAATGAGAATGTAAACTAATATTGATGCAATGAAGGCATGTGTTGTAACTGAAGGAATATATTCATGATAAACTCAACTACAATAGTTGATAATCCAAATTAATACAAATTCAGAATTTTTGATGCAATATTCACTCTGCAATTAGATAATTAAATATTCATAGCATTAAGAAGTAATTTGGGACTTTGTTTAAATTTCATAACTAGTTAGTTTGTCCTGAATTTTAGATGAGTTGCATTTATAAATGTGGGCATTTCATCTCTTTAGAATATGTTCCATTTGAAAACTACAGTATGGGCAAACACTCAATAATTCATCCATATGCAGTTGTCACAAACTTTGCTTTTTGTTTTTCAAAGTCTCTGCCCTTTCTCGTGACTGTTGTGACATGTTGGTGATGGCTGTTTGTGAGAATCCATTGCAAATTCACTTCGGAGAAAAGCAAACACAAAAACAAAACAAAAAAACCTGCTTCAGTAAATTCCCTGTAGTTCTTTGTGTCACAAACAGATGCAGTCTCGGGGGATTTTGTTCTATTGAAAGACTACACCAATGTCTAGAACTACTTATGTTTTGGCATGGTGAAAAGGTATTCCACGATTGCAGATGTGGTTTTGCTGAAACGTATGTTAAGTAAGAGATTTAGAACAGAGGGCTGGAGAAGTTTCTTCACACAGGAAACTACGGGTGTTGGATGTTGAAGCAGAAATTATGTCAACACGCAAGATTTGAGTGGGTTGGCAGATGAAGGAAAAAGGGTTGAATGGATGTGGGAAATGGGATCAGAATTATTTGCTTACATAGAGTATAAATGATGGCAGGGACTGGTTGCGTGGAATTGCCTGTTACCAAATTGTAAGACTATTTTGATGTTTAAAAAAAAAATCCAATGACCTTTAATGCAGCAGATACTTTCTTCAGAGAATTCTGGTAAACTATGTTCTATGAGTGGTACCCTTATAGCTCCAAAATGACTGTGAAGCAAATCGTCCGAAGTGTCATGTTAGTAATTACATTTTCACATACGCAGTGAACATCTGCCGATCTCCTTGAAGTAAGCAGTGCGTGCAGATCATGATTATCAACTAATAATGCTGATTTGATGCCAGCAGTTCCATTCTGGAGCTCAATGTTTCAGCTAAAGTTGTTTCTTAACCTTGCATAGCTGAACACATGTTCAGCAAACTACTTCACCAGTTTTACTTAAGGGGATCATCAACTGCTTACGAGTTAATTGTTACTATTCTGGAAGCATTTTGTGTTTTTTTTAGTAGTTTTTAAAATTACAAAAGTCTATAAATGTGCGTCAGGTTTTTGCTGATGTCAACGTTTCTGCACAAAGAGGTTGCTCACTGACATGAGTGTGCGAGTAGGCAATCCCTTTGGAATGCAACAGGACTTGGAGAATGAATGGAGGCGGAGGAGAGCAGGATAAGCTGCTGGAGGATGGAGAAGGTGGAAGAGTAGAAGGGCTCTCAGCAGAATGCTATGGTGTGGGGAAGCAGTGGCCGAGTGATATTGTCACTGGATTAGTAATCCAGAGACCCCAGTATGCTCTGGGGTCCTGGGTTCGAATCCCACCATGCAGATGGTGAAATCTGAATTCAATAAACAAAATCTGCAATTAAGTCTAATGATGACCATGAAAGCATTACAGATTGTCATAAAAACCCATCTAGTTCACGAATATCCTTTAGGGCAGGAAATCTGCAATCCTTACCTGGTCTGGCCTACATGTGACTCCAGACCCACACAGCGATGCGGTTGATTCTGAACTGCCCCCACTGAAATGGCCTAACAAGCTACTCAGTTCAAGGGCAATTAGCGATGGGCAACAAATGCTAGCTCAAATGCTACCACATCCCAAGGACGAATAAAAAAAGGGAGCAATTCACCTACTTGAACCTCAGCAAGGAACAATGCACGACATCTAAATTAATTTACAGAATGTGGGCATTGCTGGTTAGGCTGGCATTTATTGCCCATCCCTAATTACCCTTCAGAAGGTAGTGGTGAGTTGCCTTCTTGAACCGTTGCAGCCCCTGTGGTGTAGGTACACCCAAAGTCTCTTAGGGACGGAATTCCAGGATTTTGACCCAGCGACAGTGAAGGAATGGCAATATATTTCCAAGTCTGGGTGGTGAGTTACTTGGAGGGGAACCTTCAGGTGGTAGGGTTTCCAGGTATCTGCTGCTCTTGTCCTTCCAGATGGTAGTGGTTGTGGCTTGGAAGGTGCAGCCTAAGGAACCTTGGCGAGTTCCTGCAGTGCATCTTGTAGATGGCACACACGCCTGTCACTGTTCGTTGGAGGAGGAGAAGGTGAGGTGACTGAATGTTTGTGGAGAGGGTAGCAATCAAGCGAGCTGCTTTGTCCTGGATGGTGGCGAGCTTCTTGAGTGTTGTTAGAGTTACACTCATCCAGGCAAGTGGAGAGTATTCCATTGCACTCCTGACTTGTACCTTGTAGATGGTGGACAAACTTTAGGGGAGTTAGGAGGTGAGTTACTTGCTGTGGGTTTCCTAGCATTTGATCTGCTCTGGTAGCCACAGTATTAATATGGCAAGTCCAGTTTCTGATCAATGGTAGCCCGTAGGATGTTGGTTGTGGGGCATTCAGCGATGGTAATGCAATTGAATATCAAGGGGTGATGGTTAGATCCTCTCTCGCAGGAGATAATAATAATTGCCCCGCACTTGTGTGGCGCAAATGTAACTGGCCACTTATCAGCCCAACCTGGATATTGTCCAAGTCATGCTGTATTTGGACATGGACTACTTTGTTATCCAAGGAGTCTCACATGGTGCTGAACATTGTGCAGTGATCTGCAAACATCCCCACATCTGACCTTATGATTGAAGGGAGGTCATTGATGAAGCAGCTGAAGATGGTAGTGCCTAGGATGCTACCCTGAGGAACTCCTGCAGTGATGTCCTGGAACTGCAATGATTGACCTCCAAGCACCGCAACCATCTTTATTTGTGCCAGTTATAACTCCAACCAGTGGAGGGTTTTCCCCCTGATTCCCATTGACCCCAGTTTTGCTAGGGTTCCTTGATGCCATACTAGGTCAAATGCCACCTTGATGTCAAGGGCAGTCATTTTCACCTCACCTTTGGCAGTCAGCTCTTTTGTTCACGTTTGAAACAAGGTTGTAATGAGGTCAGGAACTGAGTGGCCCTGGTGGAATCCAAGCTGAGTATCCGTGAGCAGGTTATTGCTGAGTAAGTGCCGCTTGATAGCACTGTTGATGGTTCCTTCCATCACTTTGCTGATGATAGAGAGTTGACTGATAGGGCTTAATTGGCTGGGTTGGATTTGTCCTGTTTCTTGTGTACAGGACACACCTGGGCAATTTTCCTCACTGCCGGGTGGATGCCAGTGTTGTAGCTGTACCGAAACAGCCTGGCTAGGGGTGCAGCAATTTCTGGAACACAAGTCTTCAGGTCTACAAAATTATGACGGGCATAGACAGAGTGGATAGTCAGAGACTTTTTCCCAGGGTAGAGGGGTCAATTACTAGGGGGCATAGGTTTAAGGTGCGAGGGGCAAGGTTTAGAGGAGATGTGCGAGGCAAGTTTCTTTACACAGAGGGCAGTGGGTGCCTGGAACTCGCTGCCGGAGGAGGCGGTGGAAGCAGAGACGATAGTGACGTTTATGGGACATCTTGACAAATACATGAATAGGATGGGAATAGAGGGATACGGACCCCGGGAGTGAAGAAGATTTTAGTTTAGACGGGCAGCATGGTCGGCACAGGCTTGGAGGGCCTGTACTGTACTTTTCTTCGTTCTTTGTTCAGGACTTTTGCCAGAATATTGTCAGGGCCTATGGCCTTTGCAGTATCTGGCGCATTCAGCTGTTTCTTGATATCATGTGGGGTGAATCGTATTGGCTGAAGTCTGACATCTGTGATGCTGGGGAGCCCGGAGGATACTGAAAATCGCTTATTGTCACAAGTAGGCTTCAAATGAAGTTACTGTGAAAAGCTCCTAGTCGCCACATTCCGGCGCCTGTTCGGGGAGGCTGGTACGGGAATTGAACCGTGCTGCTGGCCTGACTTGACCTGCTTTCAAAGCCAGTGATTTAGCCCTGTGCTAAACAGCCCCTGTATTGAGTATTGAAATACTGTATTGAAATACTGAGATGGATCCTTCAGCCTTGTCCTTGCACCTATGTGCTGGGCTCCTCCATCATTGAGGATGGGAATATTTGTGGAGCCTCCGCCTCCAGTCAGTTGTTTAATTGTCCATCACCATTCATGGCTGGATGTGGCAGGACTGCATAGCTTAGATCTTTAAAAAAAATATTTTTATTAATGCATTTATATATATCCATTAAACAGAACCACAACCAAAAAGAGAACAGGAAATCTCTTTGCCCATCTCCAGGCAAACCTCCCCACTCACCCTCTTTTTCCAGCCTAAGGAATTCCGCGAGTTCACTCATCCACATGCCCGGCTTTGGCAACACCGAGTACCTCCACTCCAACAAAATCCATCCCCGGGCTACTAGGGAGGCAAAGGCCAAATCTCTCCTGTCCCCTGGACTCCCAGGTCTACTGACACTCCGAAAATCACCACTTCTGGAACCGGGACAACCTTCAGCACCTCGGGCATTACATCAGCGAACCCCTGCCAGAACCCCTTCAGCTTTGGACAAGGCCAAAACATGTGGACATGGTTTGCGGGCCTTCCCATGCACCACCCACACCCCTCGAACAACCTGCTCATTTTGGCCAGTCATATGCGCCCTATAGACTAATTTAAATTGGATGTGGCTAAGCCTAGCGCATGAAGAGGATGAATTCACTCTCCTCAAAGCCTCCCCACACAACCCAGCCTCCATTTCCCTCCCCAGCTCCATCTCCCACTTCCATTTAACTTCTCCTATTGGGGCTCCCTTCCGATCCATTAATTCCGTATAAATCTCTGACACCCTGCCCTTGCCAACTCATGTTTTCAACAACACCTTGTGTAGCCCCGGGAGCGACAGGTTGGGAAAGGATGGCACCTGCTTCATAACATAATTTTGCACTTTTACGTATCGGAGCCTATTCCCACTGGGCAGCTCATACTCCTCTTCCAATTCCTCTAGACCCAAGAAGCTGCCCCCCCCAAATATTCCCCAAACCATTCGATCCCCGCCTGCTGTCACCCCCGGAACCCCGCATCCAACCCCTTGGTGCAAATCTATGATTTTTGCAGATCGGTGTCCAAATCGAGGCACCCTCCAACCCAGATGCTGCTGCCACTGTCCCCACACCCTCGGAGCCGCCACCAGTACCGGGCTCATGGAGTACTTGGCCGGCGAGAACAGCAGACGTGCTGTCAATAGTGCGCCTAAGCTAGTGTTCTTACAAGAGGCTGCCTCAAGCCGCTCACACGTCGGCTCTTCCCCCACTACCCACTTCATAACTATGGCTATATTTGCTGCCCAGTAATAGTTCACTAAATGTGGCAAGGCCAGTGCAGAGCTTAGATCTGATGCATTTGTAGGCAGCATGGTGGTGCAGTGGTTAGCACAGCTTCCTCATGGCGGTGAGGACACGGTTTCGATCCTGGACCTGGGTCACTGTCTGTGTGGAGTTTGCACATTCTCTTCATGCCTGCATAGGTCTCACCCCCGCAACCTAAAGATGGGCAGGGTAAGTGGATTAGCCACGCCAAATTGAATTTGTTTTTTAAGATTTTATGCTTTTGTTGTGGAATCTCGGTCTATTACTTGCTGCTTATGCTGTTTGGCACACAGGTAGTCCTGTATTGCAGCTTCACCAGGTTGCCACCTCATTTTTAGATTTAGGGGCAGCACGGTAGCACAGTATTTAGCACTGTAGCTTCACAGCTCCAGAATCCCAGGTTCGATTCCTGGCTTGGGTCACTGTCTATGCATTTCTCGCCGTATATGTGTGGGTTTCCTCCGGGTGCTCCGGTTTCCTCCCAGTCCAAAGATGTGCAGGTTAGGTGGATTGACCATGTTAAATTGCCCTTAGTGTCCCCCCCAAAAAAGCTTAAGTTGTGTTACTGGGTTATGGGGATAGGTTGGAGGTGTGGCCTTAGGTAGGGTGCTCTTTCCAAGGGCCCATGCAGACTTGATGGGCTGAATGGCCTCCTTCTGCACTGTAAATTCTTTGATTCTATATGCCTGGTGTTGCTCCTGGCATGCTCTCCTGCACTCTTCACTGAATCAGGGTTGATCCCTTGGCTTGGTGGTAATAGTAGAGCAGGGGCTATGCTGGGCCATGAGGTTGCAGATTGTGGTTGAGTACAATTCTGCTGCTGTTGATGCCCACAGCGCCTCATGGCTGCCCAGTGTTGAGTTGCTAGATCTGTTCAAAGTCTATCCCATTTAGCACTGTGGTCGTGCCACACAACACTGTGGAGGATATCCTCAATGTGAAGTCGGGACTTTATCTCCACAAGGACTGTACGGTGGCCATTTCTACCGATACGGTCATGGACAGATGCATCTGCAACAGGCAGGTTGGTGAGGATGAGGTCAAGTATGGATAGCCTCAGTGAAGGCTGCCACCTGCTGGACCCATTACTACAATAAGAAGTCTTACAACACCAGGTTAAAGTCCAACAGGTATGTATACCTCTTCATTCACCTAAGGAAGGAGCAGTGCTCCCAAAGCGAGTGATTTGAAACAAACCTGTTGGACTTTAACCTGGTGTTGTAAGACTTCTTACTGTGCTCACCCCAGTCCAACGCCGGCATCTCCACATCATCATTACTACAATGTCAGAGCACAGCAAAGATCACAGTGCCAGTGGCTGTGAAGATGTGTCTGGCTCCTTCCAGGCTGGAACTGTAGACATGCTTATGCCAGAGAGAAGCAGATGGACCAAACATGCAGGATTGCAGGTTTCCCGTCGTGCTTGCACACACACTGCATGCATATCAATTTGTTGGAGCAGTATGTCAACTTTATCCCATATTAGAAATGTAAAGGATTTTAGTGCCTCACTGTCCAGCAGCAAATCATAAAGGTCAATACTGGTATGCTGGAAGCAGTCATTGTGTCTTCATTTTGCAGCGATCTACTGTGCCACGAACATTTGTGCCACCATGGCAAACCCAAGGATGCCTATTGGGTAACAATGCCTTGTGCTGACAATGACTATGGAAAACATATTCTCCATTGCTCTCAAAGATTTTGGTCTCCTAATCTGTGTCTCCAATATCAAGGTTATGTTTCAGCCAGCACCAGGTACAGGCTATGAGCCATTGTCTTAACGACCTGCTGTATGGCACTGAATCTTGGGTCTGCGACAGATACCATATCAAAGCTCTGGAACACTTCCACCATCAGGACAAAAATAATAAACAATGAGGTTTTCCATTGCGCTGGAGTTAATAGCATAGAGACCACTCTTCAGAAATTTCAACTTGGATGGATAGACCATGTCTCCCACATGGATAACTACAGAATCCCCAAGCTGATCTACTATGGGCAATGATGTCAGGGTAAACAACAAGAAGTTGAAGGTCATCCTGAAAAAAAAAGTCTTGCAACTTTTGCACATCAGATCACTTCTCTTGGGGAAAAAACTGCAGCCAACCAGTCCATGCAGCCAACCGTGGGCAGCACGGTAGCCTTGTGGATAGCATAATTGCTTCACAGCTCCAGGGTCCCAGGTTCAATTCCGGCTTGGGTCACTGTCTGTGCGGAGTCTGCACATCCTCCCCGTGTGTGCGTGGGTTTCCTCCGGGTGCTCCGGTTTCCTCCCACAGTCCAAAGATGTGCAGGTTAGGTGGATTGGCCATGATAAATTGCCCTTAGTGTCGAAAATTGCCCTTAGTGTTGGGTGGGGTTACTGGGTTATGGGGATGGGGTGGAGGTGTTGACCTTGGGTGGGGTGCTCTTTTCAAGAGCTGGTGCAGACTCGATGGGCCGAATGGCCTCCTTCTGCACTGTAAATTCTATGATCACTATGTGGAGGCAAGCACTGAAATGTTGTTATGTTTGAGGACCATTCTTGCCAAATTTGCAACATCTGATGTGCTCAGAGGTGCTGCAGGAACATGAGGAGGAAGAGGAAGGAGGTGATGACCAAAACAATCTCTTTCTGGCCAAGCTATCCATAAGGAACAAAGAGTGCTATTCCCATCACCAAAAATCACAACTCCCCATTCAGAAAAGACTGACACCTTCCCTTCCTTCTGTCACTGGCCATTACAGACTCTGCTTGGTGTTACAATCACAACTCTTGTTACTACTGGAAAAGTCAGATCCCAGAATGAAACCTGGCTTGATACAGTACTGGATTCTCCGATTTTGAGGCTATAAGAACATAGAACGTACAGTGCAGAAGGAGGCTATTTGACCCATCGAGCCTTCACCAGCCCAATTAAGCCCTCACTTCCACCCTATCCCCGTAACCCAATAGTTCCACCTAACCTTTTTGGTCACTAATGTCATGATATCCACATCAGCATATCATGGTGCAATCACACACATACTGATGGACAGGCAGTTGGACCAACCAGCACACACATAACATCACAGCCAATCACCAGTGAGAGCACACGCACTATAAAACAGGGAACACCACAGTTCCCGCTCATTCTACCAGGAGATAGCTCAGAGTACAGAGCTCACAGCGTCCCACTCAGACATAGACCATGTGCTGAGTGCCTCACTAAGATAGTGATAGGTCTGGGTCCACAGGTTAGCTGGTGAAGCACAAACCCAAGCCAGTAGTTAGATGTTACCGTTGGTTAGACAATAAAACAGAGTTGTACCATCTGCAGCCGTGTTGGATCATTTGTGCATCAGAACACCCAACACGACAATTAAGGGCAATTTATCATGGCCAATTCACCTAACCTGCACGTCTTTGGACTGTGGGAGGAAACCGGAGCTCGCGGAGGAAACCCACGCAACACGGGGAGAACGTGAAGACTCCACACAGACAGTGACCCAGCGGGGAATCGACACTGGGACCCTGGCGCTGTGAAGTCAGAGTGCTATCCACGTGTACTACCGTGCTATGTCCGGAGGAAGTGTCTAGTTTCACGATGAAAATGTCGGCGCCACCCCCGCACCGATGCTCTGCCCAGTGGGGGGCTCACAGCCGCATCACGTAATACCCCTGGCATTCACGACAGAAATGGCTGGAGAATTGCCAGGTCCGGGGCCACGCCTGCGCACAGCGACGACCAGCAGCGGATCCGGCCTGCCAGATCGTGCCTCCCTGTAACCCCCATCACCGCCCCTGCCGAAGCCCCCCGACCAGCGGAATGGCTCCCCCCTGATTGAGGTGGCGCTGGACACAGTCAACAGCGGCCACATGAGGTTGACGAAAACTCAAGAGCACAAGTGATCCACATCGTCAGGAAGTCGCCCATCGGGGGCGGAGCATCGGGGAGGGCCTTCAGGTGGCATCCTGAGGCCGTCACAATGGCGTGCGGCGTACTCACCGATGATGCCGTTTTGGAGGGGACGGAGCATCCAAAATCAGGCACCCCCCCCGATTGCAGCGTCAAAAGGGATTCTCCGTGGCTAATCCCGCCCACTAATTTTGTTTAGAAACGGTGGAGGAAAGGTACTGAACAAATTCACAGGAGTCTGCTGATAAACCTTTAACACGAAGAATAAAACATTTATTGACACCAAACACAAAGGTTTGAAAGATCTCAATACAAACACAAGAAAATGATGTAAACTTACACTATTCCTTTTATCCCTGCTATATCTTTACTGACACATACAAAATGATAAAGATAAAACAATTTACCTTATCTATCTTTAACTCTGATATTCAGCCCCATGTTGGAGAAACCAGAGAGGGTGGCAAAGGCATAGAATGTACTCTGGAAAGGGACTTCAATGTACATCACCAACAGTAACTCAGTGGCATCACGGCTGACCGAGCTGGCCGAGTGCTCAAGGACATACAAAATAGGAGCCCGTGATGTTGGGGATAGCATTTTACCAGGGACAGAGAATTGGCTGACTATAGAAGACATAGAGTTGGGATAAGAGGCATATTTTTAGGATGGCAACCTGTAACTAGTAGAGTACCACAGGGATCCGTTCTGTGGCCACAATTATTTACAATATGTATGAATGACTGGGTGAGGGAAGTGAATGCACTATTGCCAAGTTTATGGACGATGACACAAAAATAGGTGCGAAGGCAAATGGTGAGGATGATACAAAGAGTCTGCAAAGGGATATAGACAGGTTAGATGAATGGGCAAAAACTTGGCAGATGGAATATAATGTAGGAAAATGCAAAGTTATGCGCTTTGGTAGGAAGAATAAAGGAGTTGAATATTATTTAAATGGAGAAACACTGCAGAAAACTGCAGCATAGAGGGATTTGGTGGTCTTTGTAAATAAATCACAAAAGGCTAGCATGAAAGTTCAATAGGTAATTGGGAAGGCTAATGGAATGGAGTATAAAATAGAGAAGTCCTGCTAAAACTATTCAAGGCACTAGTTCGATCATACCTGGAATACTGTGATCAGATTTGGTCTCCTTATCCAAGGAAAGATATACTGGCATTGGAGACAGTCCAGAGAAGATCACTAGGTTGACCCCAGGTATGGAGGGATATTCTTATGCGGAGGGTAAGTAGGGTGGACCGGTGCTTGGTGGAGAAGAATGAGAGGCGGCTTTATTGAGACATATAGGATTCTCAGGAAGTTTGACAGGTGCTGAGAGGATGTTTGCTCTTCTAGAAGAGTTTTGGACAAGAGGGCATAATCTCAGAGTAAAGTTTCGCCCATTTAAGATCGGGATGAGCAATCCTGGCTCTGGGTCACTGTCTGTGTGGAGTTTGTACATTCTCCCCGTGTTTGTGTGGGTTTCACCCCACAACCCAAAAGATGTGCAGGGTAGGTGGATCGGCCTCGCTAAATTGCCCGTTAATTGGAAAAAATGAATTAGGTACGCTAAATTTATTTAAAAAAGAGATGAAGAGGAATTTCTATTCTGAGGGTAGTGAATCTGTGGAATTCACACTGCTCCAGATCCTTGTCTTTCTTTAAAATTAGTAATATCGAAGTCTGAGACAGCTTGGGGGAAGCTCTCTTCTATCGACTCATTATACATCTGGACAAGTAGGGGCCCAGCTCCGACCAAAACCTCTTTTAGAACTCGGCTGGGAACCCATCTAGTTCAGGGGCCTTCACCGTCTGCATCGACCCCACACAATCCATTACCTCCCTCAGCCCGATCGGGGCCCCAGCCCTTGCACCTTCACCTCCGTCACCCTTGGGAACTCTAGCCCGTCTAAAAACTGCCTCATACTCTCATCCTCCACCGGAGGTTCCAAGCTGTACAATTTCCAGTAAAACGCCTCAACAACCCATCCTCTGGCTCCGTTACCACCATACCCCCTCCATCTCTCATCCTCCCAATTTCCTTTGTCACTGCCTTCCTCCTCAACTGATGCGCAAGCATCCTGCTGCTTTCTCCACAGAACCGTATATTGCCCCAGCGGCCGTGCGCAGCTGTCCTACCGCCTTTCCTGTGGGCACAAGTCCAAACTCCAACTGGAGTTTCTGTCTCTCCTTCAACAGCGCCTCCTCAGAAGCCGTTGAGTACCTCCGGTCAACCCTCAGAATGGCCTCCATCAACCTCAACCTCTCAGCCCGCTCCACCCTCTCTTTGTACGCTCGGATCGAGAAAAACACTCCCTTACCACCGCCTTCAGTGCCTCCCACAACGTGGAGGCAGAAACCTCTTCCATCTTATAATTCTGGATAGCCACCCCTAGCTTCTCGCCAACCCCTTTATCTGCCAATAACCCCACATCCAACCTCCACTGTGGCCGTTGGAGACGCCCCTTAGCCATTCGCAAATCTACCTAATGTGGCGCATGCTCAGACACCACGATCGCCGAGTACTCCGATCCAACCCTCCCCGTCAACATCGCCTTGTCCTGGACAAAGACATACAATTTCAGTGTCCTCACCATCCTCCCAGTAATGGTCTCTAATAAAATTACTCGCCTCCTCCGACCTATCAAAATAAAATTCCTGATTCTGGTATATGATCCACAGGTGAGCAGGATACAGCACCCTGAATTTCACAATTTTCTTGTAGAGGGCCGCCTTGACCCTGTTGAACTCAGCTCGCTGTTTGGCCAATTCCCCAGCCAAGTCCTGGTAGATATGCACCTTTCCTTCCCAGGTACATTCTCTTGTATCCTTTGCCCACTGCAGAATCTTCTCTTTGTCCAGGAAACGATGCAACTGAACCACCATTGCCGTCAGCTGTTTCCCACGCCTTCGCCCTCCTCCTCAATGCCCTGTGCACCTCGATCCACCTCAGGACTGTCAAAGGCCCCCTCCCTCACCAGCTTCTCAAACATCTTTGACACATACTTTGTGGCCTGCGTTCCTTCAATCCCTTCAGGCAGTTCCACAATTCAGAGATTCTGCCGCCTGGAGTGATTCTCCAGGTCCGCCACCTTCTCCCTCAACCGTTTCTGACCCTCCACCACAAGCACCATCTCTGCCTCTAACAAGGCCAACTAGTCTTTATGATCGACTCCTCCACCTCAAGAAGTGCTGAACTCTGCACCTCCGACCTTTGCTCCACTCTCTCAGTAGCCGCCCTGATCAGCTCCGCCACCATAGCCAGTTCCTCCAAGGCCTCTTGCCTCTGCTGCTGGAACCTGTTTTCTTTTTTAAAAATCCACCAATTGCTTGGTAGACCCCTGAGCAGCTAACGATGCCCCAGAGCCCCCTGCCATCTTTCCCTCTGACGCACTTCAAAAGTCCTCCCGGCCAGATTGCTGCTCCTTACTCGTTACACTCCTCGTCTGATAAGTCATAAACCGGCCCCACTGGAGCAGAATTCCTGTCTCTCACTGTTCATGCCCTTTCCATGAGCAACCACCCCGTATATCGAGTGAAAAGGATCAAACAATTTCACCTCGAGTGGGAACCACCAAATGTGTGACCATCACTCCATGGCCACCACCGGAAGTCCATTCTTCACCTGAAATTCTACTCTCTGACTGATCATTTTGTAGTCTAACTCTCCCTAACCCCAGCCTTCCATTCCCCAGTCCTTCACGTCTTCCTCATTTTAAAGTCTTGCTGTCTTTACACTTCACCTTTACCCCAAATCCCAATCCCCCCCTTCACTCTTTGCATGGCTGTGTTGCAGATGTGTCAATGATTCTCCACCCGTTCACACACTTGTCAGTGGCATGGTCACAGCGCCGTCTTCTCCGTTGCCTGGATAAAAGCAAATTACTGCGGGTGCTGGAATCTGAAACAAAAAAGAAAATGCTGGAAAATCTCAGCAGGTCTGGCAGCATCTGTGGGGAGAAAAAAAGAGCTAACGTTTCGAGTCCAATTACTCTTTGTAAAGGCTCCACTGCCTGGTTTCGGGGCATTCGATTCTGCGCATGCTCCGTTTCGAAAAGTGCCTGGAAGGAGCGGAAAAACCCCAACTCCCACAATGCTGTTGGTCGGCACGCAGACGCAGTAGCGTGCCAATGGCGGAAGTCGCTGACGTGCAGGTCACGTGGCGGGTGCCGGTGCATGAGCTTCTGGACATGTTGAACAGACGGATCCTGACCCTCTTTAAATGTATTCGAGGTCGTCGCTTAAAGACGTACAGAAATGTCTCCACTTCGTGGTCTCCGGTGGGAGCGGCCTTCAATGCCAGACCGAGGAGGAAGGCTGATTTATTTGGGAAGAACGTGGTTAGTGAAGCTTTGGGTGAAATGGGTACGAGGCTGGTTCCCGTTAAACTGTTAAATCTCAGAATGGCCGGTACAGCAGCCATGTTCCACATGGCGGAATGGCCAACCAATAAGTTTCCTGTCTGAGACGCTATGTCGGCCACGTTGCCACCTACTAGAACCACTGGTCGCCTGAACCATTAGAATATCAACCTTGCTTTAACTTCTTGAGCCCAGGGAAAGTCACCTCAGCATTTCACCAGAGTGTCACCTCCAACCTTCTCACTAACATCCAGCCCCTCGGGCCGCCAGAAGAGACATGTTATAGGCTGCTGTTGCCTCACTGTTTGAGCCGATGGTATTCAGTTTAAGTTTGTGGTTTGAAGTTAACAGGGCAAAAAGCGACCTTGTGCAGTGAGCCTCGTTTGCAAACCAAAGTTATTTTAAAATTACCTTAATAAACTCATTCCAAATTTGTGGAGTTATGTTAATCATGGCCGTTTGTTTTATTTTACTATTTTGCATTCTTGCCTGATATTTCCGTGCAGCACTGAGGAAGTGCTACATTGTGGGAATCATAGAATGGTTATAGTACATAAGGAGTCCACCTGGCCTGACACATGTTGTGTTGGCTGTCTGGGAGAACAACTCGGCTAGTCTCCTGCCATTCCTTGTCATTTTTTTCTTTTCAGACAATCCAACACCCTCTCCAAAGACACAATTGACTCTCCAGTGACCACATTCATAGGAAATATATTTCCGATCCCAATTACTGTGTTTTTTAAAAAATGTTTCTCCTGTTGCTCGTTCCTTCTTTGCTATCCACCTTAGTCTGCTGTCTTCCTGTTCTTGACCATTTCTCCAATAGGAACACGTTCTCTGTCCAGATCCCTCCTGATTTTGAACACCTATCAAACCCACTTTCAACCTTCTCTTGAGAATAGTTCCAGCTTCCCAAATTCTTAAATTGTACACTATTCAATGTTCTGAGATAATAATAATCTTTATTGTCACAAGTAGGCTTACATTAACACTGCAATGAAGTTACTGTGAAAAGCCCCTAGTCGCCACATTCCGGCACCAGTTCGGGTACACAGGGAGAATTCAGAATGTCCAAATGACCTAACAGCACGTCTTACGGAACTTGTGGGAGGAAACCAGTGCACCCAAGGGAAACCCACGCAGGCACTGGGAGAACGTGCAGACTCCACATCGACGGTGACCCAAGCCGGGAATCGAACCTGGGACCCTGGAGCTGTGCAGCAACAGTATACCCACTGTGCTACCGAGATGCGGTCTGAGCACATCCTTGGGGAGCTCCACTGTTTACCATTCTTCAATCTGAAAACAACCATCTGCCACAATTTGCTGTTTCATT
Organism: Scyliorhinus torazame; assembly: GCF_047496885.1. Taxonomy (NCBI): domain Eukaryota; kingdom Metazoa; phylum Chordata; class Chondrichthyes; order Carcharhiniformes; family Scyliorhinidae; genus Scyliorhinus; species Scyliorhinus torazame. The sequence continues at coordinate 145,843,421 of NC_092721.1, read as the reverse complement.
ATTTTAAGCTGAATTTTTATCCAACTGGGCACATGCCCTCTATTCCACGAGCCTCAATTTTATTAATCAGTTTATTAAATGGTACTTTGCCAAATGCTTTCCTAAAATCCATATAGACAACATCCACTGCATTCTATTTATCAACCTTCTCTGTTACTTAATTAAAACATTAAATTTGAATAGTTAAGCATGATCTGCCTTTTACAAATCCGTGCTGGATCTTAATTAATTCAAACCTTTCTAAGTGCCTGTTGATCCCCCCCCCCCCTATTATTTCTAGAACCTTATCCACCATGGATGTTTGGGGCAGCACGGTAGCATTGTGGAAAGCACAATTGCTTCACAGCTCCAGGGTCCCAGGTTTGATTCCGGCTTGGGTCACTGTCTGTGCAGAGTCTGCATGTCCTCCCGTGTGTGCGTGGGTTTCCTCCGGGTGCTCCGGTTTCCTCCCACAGTCCAAAGATGTGCAAGTTAGGTGAATTGGCCGTGATAAATTGCCCTTAGTGTTGGGTTGGGTTATGGGGGATAGGGTGGAGGTGTTGACCTTGGGTAGGGTGCTCTTTCCAAGAGCCGGTGCAGACTCGATGGGCCAAATGGCCTCCTTCTGCACTGTAAATTCTATGATTAACTGGTCTGTAGATGCTACGATTGTCATAGAGGTGTACAGTGCAGAAAAGGCCCTTCGGCCCATTGCGTCTTCACCAAAACAACCAGCTAACTATTCTAATCCCATGTTCCAGCACTTGGCCCATAGCCTTGTATGCCTTGGCATCACAAGTGTACATCTAAATACTTCCTAAATGTTATGAGGGTATCTGCCTCCACCACCCTTTCAGGCAGTGAGTTCCAGATTCCCACTACCCTCCGGGTGAAAGCCTCACATCCCCTCTTAAATCCCCTGCCCCTTATCTTAAATCTATGCCCCCTGGTCATTGATTCCTCCACCAAGGGGAAACATTTCTTCCTGTCTACTCTATCTATGCCGCTGTTAATTTTATACATCTTAATAATACCTCCCCATCTCCTCTGCTCCAAGGAAACAACTCCAATCTATCCAATCTCTCTTCATAGCTAAAACACTCCAGCCCAGGCAACATCCTGGTAAATCTCCTCTGACCCCTTTCAAGTGCTATCACATCCCTCCTATAATGTGGATTCCAGAACTGCACACAATACTTTAGTTGTGTCTAACCAATGTTTATAAAGTTCCAGCATAACCTCCATAATCTTAAACTCTATGCCTCTGATGATAAAGGCAAATATACAATATGCATTCTTATGTCTTTGCATCATTTTAGAATAGAGTATCACATTTGCTGCTCTAATCCTCTAGTATCTCCCCTGTGTCAAGGGAAGCTTGGAAGATTATACCAACCCCTCCCTCTATCTCCATCCCTACTTCCTTCAAGCAACCTGGAATGCAAGCCATCCAGACCAGGTGATTTATCTACCCCAAGTATAGGCAGCCTTTCACAGTCCCATCTCTCAATTTTCATTGCTTCATACTGGATCAAGCTATTTAAATTACTCAACTTAATTAATTGTCCATGAAATGCTTTTGACACATTTCTGAATGATGGATAAGGTGCACACTGTATCATTTTTTTAATAACTGCAAATTTTCATGGTTGCACCACCGAATGTTAGTTTTTCCAACTTTGTCTTGAATATTATACAATAAAAATTTAGTCCAAATGTTTTGTACTCTGCGTGCTTTAACCTCAATTTCCCAGTTAAGCTTCAAAATGTGTGGGGCTAAATTTTATGTGCATGTGTAGACTTTTCCTTTGAGCAACTATTGTTTTTTTCCTAACCTACACACCTTTGGGTTGTGGGGGTGAAACCCACGCAGACTCGGGGAGAATGTGCAAACTCCATACGGACAGTGACCAAGGGTCGGGATTCAAACCCGGGTCCTCAGTGCCGTAGGCAGCAGTGCTAACCACTGTGTCATGTATCGCCTTTGAGCAGCTATTGTAAGGGTTCTATGATGTGAGAAATTTTAATTTAAAAAAAAAATATATATATTTATTAAAGTTTTTAACACAACTTTTCTCCCTTACAAACAATAACCCCCCCCGCCCATAACAAAAAAAAGAAACGAGAAATTGTGCGGAGCAAGATATATACATGGCAAAATAGTATATTTACATAGCTTTGTACACTGGCTCTCTCCCGTACGTGCCAGTTTCCCTGACTCTTCATGTTATCTCTTGCTCATCACCCCCCCCCCCCCCCCCCCCCCCCCCCCCAGGTTGCTGCTGCTGCTGACCGACCTTCCTCTAATGCTCCGCGAGATAGTCTAGGAACGGTTGCCACCGCCTGTAGAACCCCTGCGCAGACCCTCTCAAGGCGAACTTAATCCTCTCCAACTTTATGAACCCAGCCATATCGTTTATCCAGGCCTCCACGCGGGGGGGCTTCGCCTCCTTCCACATTAGCAAGATCCTTCGCCGGGCTACTAGGGACGCAAAGGCCAGAATGCCGGCCTCTTTCGCCTCCTGTACACCCGGTTGAGAAATTTTAATTTTGAACACAAGTGTCAACTGTGGTTCAGTTGGTAACACTCTCACCTCTGAGTCGGAACATTGTGGGTTAGAATCCATAGAATCCCTACAAATGCAGAAGGAGGCCATTCAGCCCATCGAGTCTGCATGATTCTCTGAAAGAGCACTTTACTCTGGTCCACTGCCCCACCCTATCCACCTAACCCCACACATTAGGCCACACTTGGGAGTATAGTGTTCAATTCTGGTTGCCACCCTACCAGAAGGATGTGGAGGCTTTAGAGGGGGTGCAGAAGAGATTTACCAGGATGTTGCCTGGTATGGAGGGCATTAGCTATGAGGAGCGGTTGAATAAACGCGGTTCTCACTGGAACAACGGAGGTTTAGGGGCGACCTAATAGAGGTCTACAAAATTATGAGGGGCATAGACAGAGTGGATGGTCAGAGGCTTCTCCCCAGGGTAGAAGGGTCAATTACTAGGGGGCATAGTTTTAAGGTGCGAGGGGCAAGGTTTAGAGGAGATGTACGAGGCAAGTTTTTTTTTACACAGAGCGTAGTGGGTGCCTGGTACTCGCTGCTGGAGAAGGTGGTGGAAGCAGGGACGATAGTGACATTTAAGGGGCATCTTGACAAATACATGAATAGGATGGGAATAGAGGGATACGGACCCAGGAAGTGTAGAAGATTTTAGTTTAGGCGGGCAGCATGGTCGGCACAGGCTTGGAGGGCCGTAGGGCCTGTTCCTGTGCTGTACTTTTCTTTGTTCTTTATTGTTCATGGCCAATCCACCTAACCACATCTTCTGACTGTGGGAGGAAATTGGAGCACCTGGAGGAAACCCACGCCGAGAATGGGAGGACGTGTAAGCTCAACACAGTCACCCAAGGCCGGAATCGAACTTGGATCTCTGGCGCTGTGAGGCAGTAGTGCAAACCACTATGCCACCGTGCTACCCTATTCTGCTCCTATTCCTGAGACTTGATCAAAAGCAGGTGAATGTAAAAGGTCCCATTGCACTGTTTTGGGGGATTTAAAAGATCCCATTGTAACTATTTTGAAGAGGAGCAGGGGAGTTGCATTGTGTTTCCTGTCAATGCAATTTGGCTATGCAAGATGGCCACCAGTACCTGTCTGTGTCAACTGTGGTTCAGTTGGTAGCACTCTCATCTCTGAGTTGGATCGTTGTGGGTTAGAATCCATAGAATCCCTACAAGTGCAGAAGGAGGCCATTCAGCCCATCGAGTCTGCGCATGTGCAGAAATCCAATTACTTGTATACATCAGTTTACTCGGCGCACTGCCAACTCGCTTGCTTTCTGACTTGGTTTTTGCAATATGTTTTTAGTATGTGGATTCAATGGATCCCACACACACTTGGTCAGCAGGCTGTTTGGATAATGTAGCTCACAAGCATTTTATTAACACTTGGACAGTGTTTTAAACATTTACAATTGACAGGGACGATCCACAATCTTAACTCACTTCAACGATTTTTGTCATCCTGCAATTTATAAGCACTGTGAACATATGTAATTTACTATTGGTGATTCAGTTAAGATGGGAAAGAAAGCTGTTGCACTGAGTTCACTAATTCTAGTAGTTTAGGGAAGGGGATCTCTTCCATTTAAGGAGGATCAATTAATTAATGTTGGTGCAGAACTAAATATGATTTTGCAAAGTACTGAGAGCCACTTTATTTTGATACATGGCTTGTGGTTCTTGAAAGTAAATAAGCTGGATTCTTGTTGCCTATTGCTGCCTATATAGATGGAGGCCATGCATATAACTGTGCAAGCATGACTTTGGCAGCAAATGCAGCAGGGGAGTTACCTGGTCAATCTTTATCCTTCAATTAACATGGCAAGAACAGATTATCTGGTCGTGAACAAATTTGTTTGTGGGAACTAGCTGTGTCCAAATTGCTGCATTTCCTATAGTATAGCAATGGTTACACTTCATTTGTTGTCAAGTCCTTTGTGATGTCCTGTGATCATGAAAAACATTATATAAATGCATGCTAGAACTGAAGTTTCCTACTTTTTCATTAAGGGCCTTTTTGGTGTACACGAGCTGAGTTCCCCAGTAGGATTTCAGGTGGCTCAAGAAAATGCATTGAAAGAAACGGAACAGTTAGTGGATCAAGCCTGTAGAACATCGCCTGGTCCTCAGATTGTTCAAATCTTTGACAGACTTTCAGACTGTCTTTGTAGAGTTGCTGATTTGGTAAGTAGAGATAACTTTTTATTGCCCATATAATATATGACTTCCAACTTTGGCAGCTACTAATTTTATAGTTGAATTAGTTTTGTCTTTTTTTTAATCAAAGGTGTGCTCGACATTGTAATTAAAGTGAAAATTTGTAGGAGGAAAACTATGAGCCCTGGTAATGTCAGTGGGAATCAGAAAAACTCTCCACTGGTTGGAACTGTAACCAGCACAAAGGAAGCTGGTAGTAGTTGATGGAGGTCAATCATCTCAGCCCGAGAGCGTTGCTGGAAGGGTTCCTCAGGGCACCGCTCAGCCTATTCATCTTCAGCTGCTTCAACATGACCGCCCCTCCATCATAAGGTCAGAAGTGGGATGTTTGCGGATGATTGCAGTGTTCAGTTCCGTTTGCAACTCCTCCGCAAAGTGAAACAGTTTTTAAAACTGGGAAGTGGGCTTGCTGGCTAAGCCACATTCATTGCTAATCCCTAATTTCCGTTGAGAAAATGGTGAGCTGCCTTGAACTGCTGTAGTCCATGTAGTGAACGTACATCCACAGTGCTGTAAGGGAGGAAGTTCCAGGTTCTGACCCAGTAATAGTAAAGGAATGGGGATATATTTCAAAGTCAGAATGGTGAGTGACTTGGAGGGGAATTTCCAGATGTTGGTTTTCATGTGTCTGCTGTCCTTGTCCCTCTAGATGATAGCGGTTGTGGGTTTGGAAAGTGCTATCTAAGGAACCTTGGTGAGTTCTTGCAGTGCATCTTGTAGATGGTACACGCTGCTGCTACTGTGTGTGGTGGTGGAGGGAGTGAATGGTTACGGAAGGGATGCCAACCAAGCGGGCTGCTTTGTCTTGGATGGTGTCAAATTTTTTATTGAAAAAAAAAATTAGAGTGCCCAATTATTTTTTTCCAGTTAAGGGGCAATTTAGTGTGACCAATCCACCTACCCTGCACATCTTTGGGTTGTGGGGGTGACACCCACGCAGGCATGGGGAGAATGTGCAAACCACACGGACAATGACCCAGCACCGGGATTCGTACCCGGGTCCTCGGCGCCATAGGCATGATGTCAAATTTTTAGAGTGTTGTTGGAGCTGCACTAACCCAGACAAGTGGAGAGTATTCTATCACACCCCTGACTTGTACCTTGTAGATTGTGCACAGATTTTGGGGAGTCAGGAGGGAAGGTTCACGCCTCAGGATTCCTAGCCACTGACCTACTCTTGTAACCACAATATTTATATGGCTAGTCCAGTTGAGTTTCTTGTCATTGGTAACTCCTGAGAATTTTATATTGGGGCTGTCAGTGATGGTAGTGCCAATGAATGACAAAGGGCATGGTTAGATTCTCTCTTGTTGGGGATGATCATTGTCTGATACTCGTTACTTGCCAGCCCAAGCCTGGATATTGTCCAGGTCTTGTTGCATTTGGACATGGGCTGCATCAGTATCGGAGGAGTTGCGAATGGTGCTGAACATTGTGCAATCATCAGCAAACATCCCGACTTCTGATCTTATGATGGAAGGAAATTCATTGATGAAGCAGGTGAAGATGGTTTAGCCTAGGACACTACCCTGAGGAACCTTGGCGAGTTCTTGCAGTGCATCCTGTAGACGGTACACACTGCTGCTACTGTGTGTGGTGGTGGAGGGAGTGAATGATTACGGAAGGGATGCCAATCAAGCCGGCTGCTTTGTCTTGGATGGTGTCAAATTTTCTATTTAAAAAAAATGTTTTTTTTTTTTAAAGAGTGCCCAATTATTTTTGCAGTGATGAACTGGAGCTTACATGACTGATCTGCAACAACCACAACCATATTCCTTTGTGCTTTGTATGATTCCAACCAATGGAGAGTTTTCCCCCAGATTCCCATTGACTCTGCATGCAGAATAACCTTGATGACATTCAAACTTGAACTGCTGAGTGGCGAGATTTTGACCCAGCAACAGTGAAGTTATATTCCAAGTCAGGATGGTGTGTGACTTGGACGGGAATTTGCAGGTGGTGATGTTCCCATGGATGGTATAGTACACGTGTTACTTACATATTTACCCCTCTATTCATCATTTTTCTGAAATGCTTTCAGCACCCACAGGCCATTACTTGCTGTTTGGAATTGTGTTGTATTTAGTCTTGAGCTGTTTGGAATAGGGATCTTGCCAGGAATTGGAGCAAATAATCTTGTATTGTCCGTTTCAAGTACCGAAGTAATGTTTGTTTAATCATCATTAAGTTTTACTCTTTCATATTTTTTATATTTTCATTAGTTTTATTGGGTTAAAACATTTGGTGTATTTCTTTTTGGTTTCTCTGACTTCTGCAGCAGTTTCATTTTTTCTCTGCTTATGATTTCCCACTAAAATCTAGATCATGATCTGAATTTGATTTGATAGATTTCATGGGATGTATGCACCTGCAAAGGGCTGATGATGCATTGTTTTGTGGTATGTTATTTTTGGAAATTGCACTCTCGCTATGGTCTGCATACGTTATGCTTTTGTGCACAGGCAACTTATTGGGATAATGGTATGTGTTAATATCTTTTTTTCTGCAGCAGAAAGTATAAATGAGAAATTTTAACGTAGAAATTGATTGGAAGTGCAAAATGATGACTCCGATATGTTTTTAAACAGTGAGCTATGAAACTGACAATTGCAAATTTCTAAAAATAAGTTTTGTGACTAATTTAAAAGTAACATGATTGTGTCACTCATTCCTGTATTTTTCATATTAGGCAGATTTTGTAAAGGTAGCACATCCAGACCCTTCATTTCGAGAAGCTGCGGAGATCACCTGTATGACCATTGGCACAGCGGTGGAGAAGTATGTTTTCAGAATTGACAGTGCAAGAACTATTTGTACAAAGTAAATGCTACTTCTGTGTAATTGCAGAAAAGCAAAAGATAAACAAAGCCATTACTCCACTACTGAAGGCAGCAACTAAAGCTAGTTTACACTTGGGACTGGATTCTTCTGCCCCGCCCGCCGCAAGATCGCCACAGGTGGGATGGGGACCACGTAACGGTCCATTGACCTCTGGCGGGAATTTCTGGTCAATGGGCGGGCATGTCTGGAGAACCCAGCCTTTGGTGTCGCCCTTCAATCAAGTAGTTATTCCTCTGAATAGAGGGTGTCGGATTATTTAACAATTTAGGGCAGTTGTCCTTGCCTGTTGTCTGAATGTGTATTTCCAGCAGTGGCCATTGGAACCGCTGAGCTGTGACTCAGTCCCACACATTAATTTGACCTGTGGTATGGGAAAAATCCAATTAATCTTTGAATGTTTACTCCAGACCAGAGAATACTCATTTTCTTTATTGAATTTGGGGGAATCTGGCCCTATTTAGAACCTAACCACCCCTCTACCCTTATTCTTGGATCTGTGGTCCCCAAGACAACACAAGGCAATAGGACCCCAATTCCACTGGCTTCAAAAACCAGGACAAAGTTGAGAAATTCAGAATGTTTATCCTGCTTTAGTGGTGTGGGAATTGGATACCTTATGTAGCCAACAGTTTAAATGTCTTCTACTTACAAGTGGAAAGCAGATGCCACAGGAATATCGTTCACATTAATACACCCTCACCAAATGAGAGGAGGTACATTTGTGAGATTTGGTGGAGTTTTAGCTTATCAGGATCATAAAATCATAGAATTTACAGTGCAGAAGGAGGCCATTCGGTCCATTTAGTCTGCATCGACCCTCGGAAAGAGCACCCTACCCAAGCCCACACCTCCACCCTATCACCGTAACCCCAAATAACCTTTTTTGGACGCTAAGGGAAATTTAGCATGGCCAATCCGCCTAACCTGCGCATCTTTTGGGCTGTGGGAGGCAACCGGAGCACCTGGAGGAAACCCATGCAGACATGAGGAGAGCATGCAGACTCTGCACAGACACTGACCCAAGCTGGGAGTCGAACCTGGAGCTGTGAAGCAACTGTGCTAACCACTGTGCTAGCCTGCTGCCCAGTTAGAAGCAGCTCAATTAGTTTTAACATCCACTGTAGAAATTGGCAGAAATTCAAACATTGAAAAATAAATTAATATCGCTGTTTATGGGACCTTGCCTTGTGCAATTTAGCTGCCGCATTCATCTATAAAATAAATGACAACTTTTCAAAAGCAGTTCATTGGCTGAAATCCTTTGGGGTGTCTGAAAGGCATAAATTGGACTGTATGAATATAAAATGCTTCTTCCCGTTCCAAGTAGTGTAAGGCATTAAGGAGGTGTAAAGCAAAGGCCCGCAAACTGGGGGATTGGCATGGTTATGGGGGTCGGGTCAGGAGAGCATGCGAGGTAAAAGTGTTGGCAAAATGCAAAAGCTACTGATGCAGCTGCGCATATTTGCCTCTGGCTTTTAAAAAATATATATTTTTATTCATAGAATCATAGAATTTACAGTGCAGAAGGGGGCAATTTGGCCCATCGAGTCAGCACCGGCTCTTTGAAAGAGCACCCCACCCAAGCCCATACCCCCACCCTATCCCCATAACCCAGTAACCCCACCCAACACTAAGGGCAATTTTGGACACTAAGGGCAATTTAGCATGGCCAATCCACCTAACCTGCGCATCTTTAGACTGGGAGGAAACCGGAGCACCCGGAGGAAACCCACGCACACACGGGGAGAACGTGCAGACTCCGCACAGACAGCGACCCAAGCCGGGAATCGAACCTGGGACCCTGGAGCTGTGAAGCAATTGTGCTAACCACTATGCTACCGTGCTGCCCACATTCACCATATTTTCATCATTTTTGCCATACAAAAAAAGAAAACAACCCTAACAATATAGAACCTAAAACATTGCTTAGCAAATCAAAAATGAAAAACAAACTGCAAACCTTTCCCCCTTAACATTCAACGGCAACCAACTACCGAAAGTGCATGATAAACAAAAATTGTAGAACCCCGCCTTCGCGCCCCCCTCAGCTCAAACTTCACCTTCTCCAGGGTCAAAAACTCCAGCGGGTCCCCCGCCACGCCAAGACACTGGGCGGAGAAGCTGACCTCCACCCCAACGAGACTCACCTACGAGCGATCAGTGAGGCGAAGGCTAAAACGTCTGCTGCGACACTCGCCTGCAATTCATGCCAGTCTGACACCCTGAAAATGGCTTCTAGGGAACCAGGCTCCACATCCAACACCCCGAGATAGTGCTAACTATCTCCCTCCAATACCTTTCCAGCTTCGGGCAGAACCAAAACATATGAACATGGTTTGCGGGGCCCCTCCCACACTGCTCACAAACATCCTCAACCCCTTCAAACAGCCGGCTCATCCTTGATTTTGTGAGGTGCGTCCTACACACAACCTTCAATTGAATCAGCCCCAACTTCGTGCACAAGTTTGAGGCATTCACCCTTCGCAATCACACTTCAATTTCACTCACTCTCCCCTTAATTACCTCTCCTCCAATCAAAATCTCACATCCATCCTCCCTGGCGCGAACCCTTGATTCCCCCTAATCGGCATCCCCCCTAACCCGACCCCCAACTTAATGTACTGTCGGTGCCATCGGGAGTGGCGTTGTTGCCAGCCCCCTCACCCGCTTCCCCCTACAAGAGCTACTCTCCCTCTCCACCTTCTAGCCAGTCATCTTGGGTCACTGTCTGTGCGGAGTCTGCGAGGTCTCCCCGTGTCTGCATGGGTTAGCTGGGGCTACTGAGTTACTGGAATAGGGTAGAGGTGTGGGCTTAAAGAGGATGCTCTTTCCAAGAGCCGGTGCGGACTCGGTGGGCTGAATGATCTTCCGCGCTGTAAATGTTGCCACCGGAAGTGTTTTTGCCTCTGACTTTGAGGGTGCACCCGTGGCTCTCCATCTTGACTAATCTGTTCTCCTTGCACCATGGGCAGGGCTTAAAAGTGTTAAACGCTTCAATTAAGGTATTAATGGACAAGAGACCGTCCAATGGGCAAATTTAATCATGGTATTGTGGAATTTTTCTTATGCGCTTATATTGGACATTCAAAATTAGATATGGTAGAATAAGTGGAAAAAAGCTGGGAACAAAGTGGAAATGTTGTATCATCATGGGATGAAGTACTTTCCCAATCAAGTAGCAGCTATTTTGTGTGCCACAGACTGCAACAAGAAATTGAAGCCAGTGATATTGAAATACCTATCGTATTGTCACTCACAGGAGTGACGAGTAATGCAGCTTCTTGTGAGTTCAACCAAATGCATGCCTTACATACTAAATGTATATATAAAAGGAAATCTAAATAATTCTATTTATTGCCCATCCCTAATTGCTCTCGAGGGGGCAGTTCAGAGTCAACCACATTGCTGTGGGTCTGGAGTCACATATGGGCCAGACCAGGTAAGGATGGCAGATTTCCTAAAGGACATTAGTAAACCAGATGGATTTTTACCACAATCAATAATGGTTTGATGGTCATCATTAGACTTTTCATTCCAATTTTTTATTGAATTCAAATTTCACCATCTGCCGTGACGGGATTTGAATCCTGGATCCCTAGAGCAGTACCCTCGGTCTCTGGTTAACCAGTCCAGTGGCAATACCACTACGCCACCGCCTCCCTTCTTTTACAGAAACTGATTCTTTGTGCCATTTTGCAGTATGTTTTAGGGGGTTAGTTTGTTAAATCTTAATTCTGATGCCATCTTTGGAGGAAATTTGCATTGATAGGCAAATTGGGATTTACCACACATAACTTCTCTGGTTGGAAAACATGGAGATCGATATGCAAAGGAAATAATATTTTTCTAGAGAAGTGCTTGGAGACTTCTGAGCAGCAGCAGTTTGTCTTCAAGCAACTGGGAGCTCATGGGCTGGATGACTGGATTCTATGCCCCGCATTTCTGTTTCAGCACGCCGGTGGGATGCTCCGTTACACTGGCTGGTCAATGGGGTTTCCCATTGTGGGGTAGCCCCACGCCATCTGGAAACCCCCGGGCTGCCGGAAAAACGGAGCATCCCGCTGGTGGAGAATCCAACCCCATATTCTTGAAGCAATCAAAGTAGTGAGTCTGTTATCAAATTTTAGTTGGAGGTTTTCTCAGATGGTGACATCATGTTTGAATCTGCCAACAAAAGTACCTGTGCACAGCACAGGGAAATTTCATAGAGAACATAGGGACTGACCTGAAGGAGCAGCAATAACTAGTCGAGCACTGATTGAAGCAATAATGTCTGATGGAACCATCAATACATTAGTTTCATGCAACATACAGGTCTAAAATATTGCAAGTCACTGAAGAAATAAATATGCCCTGTTCAAAGTCAGCCCATTGGGTGACACTAATGTTGAATACATTTTCCATTTTTAAACCTTTTTGAATACAGTACACAATATAATGTAACATTCACAGTGAGTTTTATTCCTTTTTAGGCTGAACACTAATATTGAACTTTGTAATAGTTTGAAAAACTTATTGAATGATAAAGAAGCCTTGGATTCCTTGGATCCAGAAACAAGGTATTTCTATATTTTGTTCCTTTTCCTTTTCACCCATGATCTCTGAGAAAATCACCAGTTTTATGTCTAAAGGTAAGCCACAGAGCCGAAAATCGGTGTATTGATAAGTCTATGTTATCGAAACACTGCAGCTTGACAGTAGATGGTCTGTGGGCATCTCTCGGTTATCTTAGTAGTTACTAATCCATTCAAAGTCTCTTCAGTAACTCAGACATAACATCAGCGAACACCCACCAGAATCCCACCAGCTTCGGACAAACCCAAAACGTGTCGAAATGGTTCGCAGGCCCCCTCCCGCGCACCGCCCACACCTATCCTCCACCCCCTCAAAGAACCTGCTCATTCTGGCCACCGTCATGTGCGCCCTATCAACCACTTTGAATTGAATAAGGCTTATCCTGGCCCATAAAGAGGATGCGTTCACTCTTCTCAGAGCCTCCTCCCATAACCCAGCCTCCACCTCCCTCACCATCTCTTCATCCCACTTTTGTTTAACTTCTCCTATCGGGGCTCCCTCCCAATCCATTGATTCCTTATAAATCTCTGACACCCTCACCAACTCCTGTTTTCGACACAAGTTGTCCTGCAGCCCCCAGGAAAGGACTGCACCTGCTGCTAACATAATCCCACAGCTGTAAGTACCGGAACCCACTCCCGCTGGGCAGCTCGTACACCTCTTCCAATTCCTCTAGGCTCGAGAAGCTGCCCCCCACAAATAGGTTCCCAAACCACTCGATTGCCGCCCGCCGCCACCCCACGTCCCACCCCCCTGGAGCAAATCTATGATTCGCACATTGGTGCCCAAGCCAAGGCACGTTCCAAACTCTGGTGCTGCCGCCACTGTCCCCACGCCCTCAGGGCTGCCACTGACGTGGGGTTGTTGGCAGGCGAGGAGGTGTGCGAGCGTGGAAGGGATGCCATTCGGGGATATGTGGAGCTGAATGACACGGGTGAGGTTTCGGTCTCCACGCTATGGGAGGCGCTTATGGCAGTGCTCGGGGCGAGTTTATATCGATTTGGGTGCACAGGGACAGGAGAGGGCACAGATGGCTAGGGTGGTGGAGGAGATCTTGCGGGTAGATAGGAGGGAGGTCCTGGAGGCAGGCTTCTTGAAGGAGCGGCAGAAGCTCCAGACGGAGTTCGGGTTGGTGTGAACGTGGAAGGCAGTGGGACAGTTAAGGAGGGCCAGGGGGGCAGTGTATGAATATGGGGAGAAGGCGAGGGGGAAGGAGAAAGCAGGAGGCAACGAGGGAGATCGGGAAGGTGAAGGACGGGCTGGGAAGTGGGTCTTAGACCCGGTGGGGGTGGATGGGGCGTTTGAGGAATTTTATAAGCGGTTGAACTCAGTGGAATGGGTTAAAGTGTGTCCGTTTCAATGCAAGGAGTGTCAGGAATAAGGGAGATGAACTTAGAGCATGGATCAGTACTTGGAACTACGATGTTGTGACCATTATGGTGACATGGATTTCACAGGGGCAGGAATGGTTGTTAGATGTTCCGGGTTTTAGATGTTTTAAGAAGAATAGGGAGGGAATTAAAAGAGGAGGGGGAGTGGCACTGTTAATTAGGGAGTGCACCACAGCTGCTGAAAAGGAGGTAGTTGAGGAGGGTTTGTCTCCTGAGTCAGTATGGGTGGAAGTCAGAAACAAGAAAGGAACAGTCGCTCTATTGGGAGTTTTCTATAGACCCCCAATAGCAGCAGAGAAATAGAGGAACAGATTGGGCGTCAGATCTTGGAAAAGTGCAGAAGTAACAGAGTTGTTGTCATGGGTGACTTCAACTTCCCTAATATTGACTGGAACCTCCTCAGTGCAAATGGTTTGGATGGAGCAGATTTTTGTCAGGTGTGTACAGGAAGGAGTCCTGACTCAATATGTAGATAGGCCGACTAGGGGGGAGGCCATAATGGACTTGGTGCTCGGCAACGAACCAGGCCAGGTGTCCGATGTCTCGGTGGGAGAGCATTTCGGTGACAGTGACCATAACAGTTACCATAGTCATGGAGAGGGATAGGAACACAGTATGGGAAGGCATTTAATTGGGAGAGGGGAAATTATACTGCTATTAGTCAGGAGCTGAGGAGCATAAAGTGGGAACAATTGTTCTTGGGGAAATGCACAACAGTAATGTGGGGATTGTTTAAGGAGCACATGCTGTGAGTGCTGAATAGTTTTGTCCCACTGAGACGAGGAAGGAATGGTAAGGTGAAGAAGCCTTGGATGACAAGAGAAGTGGAGCTTCTAGTCAAGAGGAAGAAGGAAGCTTACGTAAGGTTGAGGAAGCAAGGATCTGACTCGGCTCTAGAGGGTTACAAGGTAGCCAGGAAGGAACTCAAAAATGGACTGAGGAGAGCTAGAAGGGGGCATGAAAAAGCCCTGGCGGGAAGGATTAGGGAAAACCCCAAGGCGTTCTACATTTATGTGAGAAATAAGAGGATGATCAGAGTGAGAGTAGGTCCGATCAGGGATAGTGGAGGGAGGTCCTGTGCCTAGAGTCTGAAGAGATGGGTGAGGCACTAATTGAATACTTTGCTTCAGTATTCACTAGAGAGAAGGATCTTGTTGCCCATGAGAACAGTGAACCAGGTTAATAGACTCGAACAGGTTGATATTAAGATGGAGGATATGCTGGAAATTTTGAAAAGCATCAGGATAGATAAGTCCCCTGGGCCTGACGGGATATACCCAAGGTTACTACGGGAAGTGAGGGAGGAGATTACTGCGCCGTTGGTGATGATCTTTGCGTCCTCACTCTCCAGTGGAGTAGTACCGGATGATTGGAGGGAGGCGAATGTTGTTCCCCTGTTCAAGAAAGGGAATAGGGAAATCCCTGGGAATTATAGACCCATCAATCTTACGTTTGTGGTGAGCAAAATATTGGAAATGTATCTGAGATAGGATTTATGATTATTTAGAAAAACATAGTTTGATTAAAGATAGTCAGCATGGCTTTGTGAGGGGCAGGTCATGCCTCACAAGCCTCATTGAATTCTTTGAGGATGTGACGAGACACATTGATGAAGGTCGGGCAGTGGATGTGGTGTATATGGATTTCAGTAAGGCATTTGATAAGGTTCCCCATGGTAGGCTCATTCAGAAAGTTAGGGGTCATGGGATACAGGGAAATTTGGCTGTCTGGATACAGAATTGGCTGGCCGAAAGAAGACAGTGAGTGGTAGTGGATGGAAAGTATTCTGCCTGGAGATTGATGACCAGTGGTGTCCCGCAAGGATCTGTTCTGGGACCTCTGCTCTTTGTGGTTTTTATAAATGACTTAGATGAGGAAGTGGAAGGGTGGGTTAGTAAGTTTGCCGATGACACGAAGGTTGGTGGAGTTGTAGATAGTGTTGAGGGTTGTTGCAGGTTACAGCAGGACATTGACAGGATGTAGAGCTGGGCTGAGAAGTGGCAGATGGAGTTCAACCTTGATAAATGTGAAGTGATTCATTTTGGAAGGTCAAATTTGAATGTTGAATACAGGGTTAAAGGCATATGGAAATATGTAGGAACAGAGGGATCTTTGGGTCCACGCACATGGATCCCTCAAAGTTGCCAGCCAGGTTGATGGGGTTGTTAAGAAGGTGTATGGTGTGTTGGCTTTCATTAACGGGGATAGAGTTTAAGAGCCACGAGGTTTTGCTGCAGCTTTATAAAACTCTAGTTAGACCACACTTAGAATATTGTGTCCAGTTCTGGTCACCTCATTATAGGAAGGATGTGGATGCTTTTGAGAGGGTACAGAGGAGATTTACCAGAATGCTGCCTGGACTGGAGGGCATGTCTTCTGAAGACAGGTTGAGGGAGCTAGGGCTTTTCTCACTGGAGCGAAGAAGGCAGAGAGGTGACTTGATAGAGATGTACAAGGTGATGAGAGGCATGGATAGAGTGGATAGCCAGAGACTTTTCCCCAGGGTGGAAATGAGTATCACGAGGGGACATAATTTTAAGGTGACTGGAGGAAGGTATAGGGGAGATGTCAGAGGTAGGTTCTTTACACAGAGAATGGTGGGTGTGTGGAATGCACTGCCAGCAGAGGTGGTGGAGTCAGAGTCATTAGGGACATTTAAGCAACTCTTAGACAGGCACATGGACAGCAGTAAATTGAAAGGTTGTAGGTTAGGTTTTTAAAAAATATATATTTTATTGAAATTTTTTTCCCTGAGCAACATTTTTCCCGCTTACAAAACAAGCGAAACGATAACAGTAACAAAACAGAAATTTTAAAACTTTTTAACAATAATAATAATAGTAGTAATAATATACAAGTAACAAAACCTCGTACTCTATTGACCTATACTCAACTGCCTCCCCCCCCTCCCCCCTGGGTTGCTGCTGCTGGTCATCCGTCTTCCCTCTAACGTTCCCCTAGGTAGTCGAGAAATGGCTGCCACCGCCTGGTGAACCCTTGAGCCGATCCTCTCAGGGCAAACTTTATCTGCTCCAGTTTAATAAACCCCGCCATATCGTTTACCCAGGCCTCCAGTCCGGGGGGTTTCGCCTCCTTCCACATGAGTAGGATCCTGCGCCGGGCTACGAGGAACGCAAAGGCCACGACATCGGCCTCTTTCGCCTCCTGCACTCCCGGCTCTTCCGCTCCAAATAGAGCTAACCCCCAGCCTGGTTTGACCCGGGCCTTCACCACCTGCGAAATCACTCCCGTCACTCCCTTCCAATACCCTTCCAGTGCTGGGCACGCCCAAAACATATGTGCGTGGTTTGCCGGGCTCCCGCCACACCTCCCACATTTGTCCTCCACTCCAAAGACCCTGCTCAATCTTGCCCCCGTTATGTGTGCTCTATGTAGCACCTTAAATTGAATCAGGCTAAGCCTGGCGCATGAGGAAGAGGAATTTACCCTGCTCAGGGCATCAGCCCACATACCCTCCTCTATCTCCTCCCCTAATTTTTCTTCCCACTTTCTTTTTAGTTCGCCCACCGACTCCTCCCCCTCTTCCCTCATCTCTCTATAAATCTCTGACACCTTGCCCTCTCCGACCCACACCCCTGAAAGCACCCTGTCCTGTATCCCCTGTGTCGGGAGCAACGGAAATTCCCTCACCTGTTGTCTAGTAAACGCCCTCACCTGCATATATCTCAAGAAATTCCCCCGGGGTAACTTATACTTTTCCTCCAGTGCTCCCAAGCTCGCAAAAGTCCCATCTATGAATAAATCTCCCACCTTCCTAATTCCCAACCGGTACCAGCTCTGAAATCCTTCATCCATTCTTCCTGGTGCGAACCTATGGTTGTTCCTGATAGGGGACCCCACCAGGGCTCCCCGCACCCCTCTCTGTCGCCTCCACTGTCCCCATATGTTCAGTGTTGCCGCCACCACCGGGTTCGTGGTGTACTTTTTCGGTGAGAACGGTAGCGGCGCCGTCACCAGCGCCTCTAGACCCGTCCCTTTACAGGACCTTCTCTCCAGCCTTTTCCACGCCACTCCCTCACCCTCCATCATCCATCTACGTATCATTGCCACATTGGCGGCCCAATAATAATCTCCCAAATTCGGTGGTGCCAGTCCTCCTCTGTACCTACTGCGCTGCAGGAACCCCCTCCTTACTCTCGGAACTTTCCCTGCCCACACAAAGCTCGTAATGCTCCTATCTATTTTATTAAAAAAGGTCCTGGTGATTAAAATAGGGAGACATTGAAATACAAATAAGAACCTCGGGAGGACCATCATCTTAATTGCCTGCACCCTGCCCGCCAGCGATAAAGGCTGCATGTCCCACCTCTTAAAGTCCTCCTCCATTTGTTCTACCAGCCGTGTCAGATTAAGTCTGTGCAAGGTTCCCCAGCTCCTAGCGATCTGAATCCCCAAGTATCGGAAGTTTCTTTCCACTTTCCTTAGCGGTAAGCCTTCTATCTCTCTACTCTGGTCCCCTGGATGTATCACATATAATTCACTCTTCCCCATGTTTAACCTATACCCCGAGAATTCCCCGAACCTCCTCAAGATTCGCATAACCTCTATCATCCCCCCCCGCTGGGTCCGACACGTATAGCAATAGGTCATCCGCATATAACGAGACTCGGTGTTCTTCTCCCCCTCTAGTCACCCCTCTCCATTTCCTGGAGTCTCTCAGCGCCATGGCCAGAGGTTCAATTGCCAGCGCAAACAACAATGGAGACAGCGGGCATCCCTGTCTTGTTCCCCTATATAATCGGAAATACTCCGATCTATGTCGACCTGTAACTACGCTTGCCGTTGGTGCCCCATAAAGTAGTCTAACCCAGCGAATAAATCCGTTCCCAAACCCAAACCTCCTTAACACTTCCCATAAATACTCCCACTCCACCCTATCAAATGCCTTCTCTGCGTCCATTGCCGCCACTATCTCTGCCTCCCCCTCCACTGAGGGCATCATTATCACCCCTAATAGCCGTCGCACGTTAACATTCAATTGTCTCCCTTTTACGAACCCTGTCTGGTCTTCGTGCACCACCCCTGGGACACAGTCCTCTATCCTCGATGCCAGCATCTTTGCTAGCAGTTTGGCGTCCACGTTCAATAGTGAAATAGGTCTATAGGACCCACACTGCATCGGATCTTTGTCCCTCTTCAAAATTAGCGATATCGTCGCCTCCGACATTGTCGGGGGTAGTGTCCCCCCCTTCCCTGGCCTCATTGAACGTCCTTGCCAACAACGGGGCCAACAAGTCCACATATTTTCTGGAGAATTCCACCGGGAACCCGTCTGGCCCTGGGGCCTTCCCTGCTTGCATGCTTCCCAGTCCCTTAATAACCTCGTCCACCTCAATCGGCGCCCCCAGGCCTGCCACCGCCTGCTCCTCCACTTTCGGGAACCTCAACTGGTCCAGGAACTGCCGCATCCCCTCCTCTCCCTCTGGGGGCTGAGACCTATACAGTTCTTCATAAAAGGTCTTAAACACCTCATTTATCTTTCCTGCCCTTCGCACGGTGTCTCCCCTTTCATCCCTAATTCCTCCTATCTCCCTCGCTGCTGCCCTCTTTCGCAGTTGGTGCGCCAACAGGCGACTAGCCTTTTCCCCATATTCATACCTCCTCCCCTGTGCCTTCCTCCACAGTACCTCCACCTTTCTGGTGGTCAGAAGGTCAAACTCGGTCTGGAGTCGTCTCCTCTCCCTGTACAGCTCCTCCTCCGGGGTCTCTGCAAATTCCCTGTCCACCCTTAAAATCTCCCCCAGTAATCTATCCCTTTCCTTGGCCTCTGTTTTCCTTTTGTGGGCCCCAATAGAAATCAGCTCTCCTCTGACCACCGCTTTTAGTGCTTCCCAGACCACTCCCACAGGGACCTCGCCGTCGTCATTGACCTCCAGGTATCTCTCGATACACCCCCTCACTCTTGCACACACTCCCTCATCTACCATGAGTCCCACATCTAATCGCCAGAGTGTTCTCTGCTCCCTGTCCTCTCCTACTTCCAGGTCCACCCAATGTGGGGCATGATCCGAAACCGCTATGGCTGAGTATTCAGTTTCTTCCACCCTAGAGATCAACGACCTTCCTAGAACAAAAAAATCTATCCGGGAGTACACTTTATGGACGTGGGAGAAGAAGGAATACTCCCTAGCCCTGGGTCTAAGAAATCGCCATGGATCCACTCCCCCCATTTGGTCCATAAACCCCTTAAGTACCTTGGCCGCTGCCGGCCTTCTTCCAGTCCTTGAGCTGGATCTATCTAGCCCCGGGTCCAGCACCGTATTGAAGTCCCCTCCTAAAATCAAATTTCCTGCCTCCAGGTCCGGAATACGCCCCAGCATCTGTCTCATGAACCCCGCATCGTCCCAATTTGGGGCTTACACATTAACCAACACGACCTCCATTCCCTCCAGCCTACCACTCACCATTACATATCTACCTCCACTATCTGCCACGATGTTCTTTGCTTCAAATGCTACCCGTTTCCCCACCAAAATGGCCACCCCTCTGTTCTTTGCGTCCAGTCCTGAGTGGAACACCTGTCCCACCCATCCTTTCCTTAGCCTAACTTGGTCCGCCACCTTTAGGTGCGTCTCTTGGAGCATAACCACGTCTGCCCTTAGTCCTTTCAAATGCGCGAGCGCTCGGGCCCTTTTTATCGGCCCATTCAGGCCTCTCACGTCCCACGTGATCAGCCTCACTGGAGGGCTACCTGCCCCCCTCCCGTGTCGACTAGCCATTACCTTCTCTAGGCCAGTCCCATATCCCGCCTCCGCGCTCCCGCTCGCTCCCCCAGCGTCTCATTCCGCCCCCGACCACCACCTCTTTAGCCATTTCTTTTTGGATTTCCGCAGCAGCAACCCAGTTGTCCCCCCCCCCCCCCCCCCGCTAGATCCCTATCTAGCTTGATTGCTCCCCCCATATCACTTCCGTAAGTCAGCTGACTTCAACTGACCCCGGCTACTCCTGCTCGCTCCTCGGCCCCCCCGGTGTGAGGGAACTCCCATCCGCCTTGCGCCTGTTTTCCCGCCTTATTCTTTCTGGCGCGGGAACATCCCTTTACCTGTCCCGCCTCTTATGGCGCAGCTCCCTTTTCCCTCCCCCTCTCCTTCCCCATTCTCTGACTATGTCCCGCCTCTCCCCCCTCACCGGCGCCCACATTTCCCCAGTGTCCCCCCCCTTCCCTGTTTACTTCTCGCTTAACTTTCACCATCCCATTAACAAAAACAATAATAACAACAATAACAGTTCCCTGCAGCATCAGTCCCTCAGTTCCGGTCCAGTTTCTCTTCATTGATGAAGGACCATGCTTCCTCCGCCGTCTTGAAATAATATTGTCTCTCCTGATGCGTGACCCATAGTCTTGCCGGCTGCAGCATCCCAAACTTCACCTTCCTTTTGTGCAAAACCTCTTTGGCTCGGTTGAAGCTCGCCCTCCTTCTCGCCACCTCCGCACTCCAATCCTGGTAGATCCTTACCACTGCATTCTCCCATCTGCTACTCCGCACCTTTTTGGCCCATCTCAGGACCTCTTCTCTGTCCTTAAGGCGGTAGAATCGCACGATTATCGCCCTCGGTGGTTCTCCCGCTTTTGGTCTTCTCGCCGGGATCCGATTTGCCCACTCCACCTCCATGGGGCCCGCAGGGGCCTCAGCACCCATCAGTGAGCTCAGCATCTTACTTGCGTACGCTCCACAGTCCACTCCTTCCACACCCTCCGGGAGACCTAGTATCCTAAGGTTCTTCCTTCGCGCTCCATTTTCAAGGGCCTCAATCCTGTCAGCACACTTTTTATGAAGTGCCTCGTGTGTCTGAGTCTTGACCGCCAGGCCCAGGACCTCGTCCTCAATACCTGACACCTTCTGCTCCACCACGCGAAGTTCCGTCTCCTGGGTCTTTAAAGTCTCCTTAAGCCCCTCAATTGCCTGTAGCAACGGGGTCATTACCTCCTTCTTCAGCAGGTCCATGCACCGTCTCATCACCTCGTCCTGCTCAGGCCCCCATGTCACCTGTGGTTTCTCTGCCGCCATTTTGTTTCACTCCCTCTCTCTCTCTCTCTGATCTTCTGGCTGCAGATTCTTTGGGCTGCAGCCGCCGCCGCCGGTTTTTCCCTCCGTCTTTCGGGGGGGGCTCCCTTCCCTCGCGCCTCGCACCGGGTTTTACGGCCGTCCAAGAGCCGTAGTTCTTAAAAGAGCCCGAAGTTCTGTCGGAGCTGGAGCCGCCGAAACGTGCGGCTAGCTCATCCCTGCCGCAACCGGAAGTCGTCGTTGTAGGTTAGGTTGATCTTAGATTAGGATAAATGGTCGGCACAACAGCGTGGGCTGAAGGGCCTGTACTGTGCTGTACTGTTCTATGTTATATGAATCGGAGCCCCTGGTGGAGTGAAAGAGGGAATGCGGCAATTTCTAGATGGGTTAGAGTTCCCTAAAGTGGAGGACGATCTGGTAGAGGGGCTGGGGGCACCCAGTTTAATTGGTGGAGGTGATGGAGGGCATGAGGGCGATGCAGGCAGGGTAGGCCCCAGGCCTGGATGGGTTCCAGGTGGAATTTTCTAAAAGGTTTTCTGGGGATCTGGATCTCCCTCAGCAGCATCCCAACTTCAGGTACCAACGAGGTCAGCTGCTCCTTGTGCTCTCCTACCACCACCTCCACCTTCTGGATTGCCTGGCTTTGGGTCTCCAGCCTCAACTCCATATGGTCTATCTCTGCTTTCAGTGGGTCTACCATCTTCGCCAGGTCTTCCTGAACCTGAGAAGTCTTGGGAAATTCTAGCATGGTGGCAGTATTGGCAGAAGTCACTTATGCCACACTTTCCTGGAACTTTGTTCATATTGCCATTACAGTGATGCCTGTTTTCAGTAACATGTGGATCAATATCTGCACATATTAAGATGCCAATCAGAGCTTGGGAAATGAAGGATTCTGCCCTCCTTTTTAAAACATAAATATAGAATATCCATTTCTTTTTTTCCAATTAAGGGGCAATTTAGAGTGGCCAATTCACCCTGCACATCTTTCTGGGTTGTGATGATGAGACGCACCCAGACATGGGGAGAATGTGCAAACTCCACACAGACAGTGACCCGGGGCCGGGATCGAACACCCGGGTCCTCGGCGCCATGATGCAGCAGTGCTAACCACTGCACCATCATGCTGCCCCATCTGCCCTCCTTTTGAATGTCTCAAACAGCTGTCTTTTCGCTACCTCAAGTTTCGTGTACTATCTTATCTCTGACCATCCCACACAGAATGTCTGTAATCAGGTACTTTATCATATAATTTTGAATTTATTGCGTATTGGTAACTTTAACTAAAATTGTAATGTTAAATTTTATCCAATTGGGAAATAATGCACTAATATTTAGATTTTCTTTAAACTGTCGCTTGATAATTGAGCTACAAAAATATTTGATTTTTCTTATTACAGGAGAGTCGCAGAACTGTTTATGTTTGACTTTGAGATCAGCGGAATTCATCTGAATGAGGAAAAGGTATTTTTTTTTAAAAATATGAATGAAGAAAGTGAAGAGCTTGCACTCACAGAGCACCTTTCACAAGCTCGGGACGTCTGAAAACTCTATGCAGTTGATTAAGAAGTGTACCCACTATTGCAATACAGAGAAATGTGGCAGCCAACTTAGCCCAATGTGCCACAAACAACAATGCGATAATGACGAATAATCTATTTATTTAGTGATGTTGGTTGAGAGTCTGGATAATGGGAGCGTGTCTTTGTAAATGGTCATGGAATGTTTTATTTCATGTACTTTTACAAAGAACAAAGGAAAGTACAGCACAGGAACAGGCCCTTCGGCCCTCCAAGCCCGTGCCGACCATGCTGCCCGTCTAAACTAAAATCTTCTACACTTCCTGGGTTCGTATCCCTCTATTCCCATCCTATTCATGTATTTGTCAAGATGCCCCTTAAATGTCACTATTGTCCCTGCTTCCACCATCTCCTCCGGCAGCGAGTTCCAGGCACCCACTACCCTCTCTGTAAAAAAATAAAAAAATAAAAAAAAAACTTGCCTCGTACATCTCCTCTAAACCTTGCCCCTCGCACCTTAAACCTATGCCCCCTAGTAATTGACCCTTCTACCCTGGGGAGAAGCCTCTGACTATGCACTCTTATCTATGCCCCTCATAATTTTGTAGACCTCTATCAGGTCGCCCCTCAACCTCCGTCGTTTCAGTGAGAACAAACCGAGTTTATTCAACCGCTCCTCATAGCTAATGCCCTCCATACCAGGCAACATCCTGGTAAATCTCTTCTGCACCCTCTCTAAAGCCTCCACATCCTTCTGGTAGTGCGGCAACCAGAATTGAACACTATACTCCAAGTGTGGCCTAACTAAGGTTCTATACAGCTGCAACATGACTTGCCAGTTCGTATACTCAATGCTCCGCCCAATGAAGGCAAGCATGCCGTATGCCTTCTTAAAGTTCTTGGAGTGCACAGCAAATGTTTTGCTGATCTGGAGCATGGAAAAGATTTTTAAGGGCATGAAACATGATAATTGGTGAATCATGTTAAAATAATACTTTAAAAAAAATATTTTTATTGAAGCATTTGCAAAATTTTTATAACAATAACAAACAAAGCAATAATAACATAAACATCAACATGGTAAACTAGACATTTCCCACCCAACCGCCCCCCTCCCCTTCAGAATGCTGTTTCTGCTGACATATTAATTTTCCCCAAGAAAGTCGACGAACGGCTGCCACCTCCGAGAGAACCCCAGCATTGACCCCCTCAGGGAAAACTTTATTTTCTCCAGCTTCAGAAACCCAGCCATGTCACTGACCCAAGTCTCCACATTCGGGGGAGGGGGGCTTTGAGTCCCTCCACATTAAAAGGATCCGTCTCTGGGCTACCAGGGAGGCAAAGGCCAAAACGTTGGTCTCTTTCACTCCCTGAACTCCCGGGTCTTCTGATACTCCAAAGATCGCCACCTCTGGACTCGGCACCACCCGCGTACCTAGCACCTTGGACATTGCCTTGGCAAACCCCTGCCAGAATCCTTCTGATCACTGTTTTGAGATGCCCCCTCGCTATGAAATTCCCCTCTTATAGAACATACAGTGCAGATGGAGGCCATTCGGCCCATCGAGTCTGCACCAACCCACTTAAGTCTCACTTCCACCCTATCCCCGGAACCCAATGACCCCTCCTAACCTTTTAGTCACGAAGGGCAATTTATCATGGCCAATCCACCTAACCTGCACGTCTTTGGACTGTGGGAGGAAACCGGAGCACCCGGCGGAAACCCACGCAGACACTGGGAGAACGTACAGACAGTGACCAACTGGGGAATCGAACCTGGGACCTGGCGCTGTGAAGCCACAGTGCTATCCACTTGTGCTACCGTGCTGCCCCATGCATTTCATTCCCAAGGACTAAATCCAGCAATGCCTCCTTCCCTGCTGGCAGGAAACATGCTGATCAAGAAAATATTATATATTTTGCTTAATTCCCTTATCTGTTTCAAGCTAATTTTATATATGTGCATGTTATATAAAAGGCATATTGTTAATTTCAAACAAGCCACTGTAGTTACTGTTGTAAGATGCACTGCAGCTAATTTGCACAGAATACGACCTCAGAAATACCAGCTGATCTGTCTTAGTATTATTTAGGGATGCTGTTGGGGAGTAAATCTGGAGAATGCCCCTGGCTGTCTTCAAATAGTGCCACGGATTTTTTTACAGCCACCCGAGAGGGCAAATGGGACCTCATACAAACAGAAATTACTAGCAATTCAGAAATACACTGAGTGCAAGTCTTATGCCCTCTTTTCGCTTCAGTGGAGCTTGAGTCCATGACTTGTGTCTTTGAGGCAGGAGTTTTACCTCTGTGCCAAGGCTGACACTGTATTTTGCACGGGCAAAAAGCAGCAGACATTCTATGCTTGTGATGTCCCCGGAAAAGCACTGACTATTTCGGTAGAATTGATTGAGGGAAAAAGTTTGGCTAAGACATCAGGAGAACCTGCTGCACAGAACGCTATCTTAACACTGAGCTCAGATCATGATGTAGTATCCAAACCCACAAAGTTTTGGCCCAGGGGCTATCAACTGAACAAGCAACTTAAGAGTGGCAGTATGATGAAGTGATTTTATAAGGGATATCAACAGAACAGTGGCATAATGGCTGAAAGATTGACTGATGCTTAAATGAAGTTTGAAGAATGGAGGTGCATATCAGGGCATATGTTAGAAGATCCCTGCATCCAAACGGGCTAGACCTTTGTGGAGCTGCATGAGAATTGCCTTAGGCTTTGTGTGAAAGGGAGCTTGGGCTACAGTTTTATAAATAACCAAAAATTAATGCAAATCAGTTGGGAACATTTGAGGAGAGACCATGAGACAGCTGCTGAAAGCTACCTTCCAATGCTGCCGTAAGACTAGTCACGTGCCGATGAATAAATCGTCCTTTTCCTTTTTTATGAAAAGATATTTGGCTGAACTGTATCTCCCCTGAATAACACCGTTGATGTTGGAGATGTGGGCAGCACGGTAGCATAGTGATTAGCGCAATTGCTTCACAGCTTCAGGGTCCCAGGTTTGATTCCCGGCTGGGTCACTGTCTATGCGGAGTCTGCACTTTCTCCCCGTGTGTGCGTGGGTTTCCTCCGGGTGCTCCGGTTTCCTCCCACAGTCCAAAGGTGTGCAGGTTAGGTGGATTGGCCATGCTAAATTGCCCATAGTGTCCAAAGTTGCCCTTAGTGTTGGTTGAGTGGGGTTACTGGGTTATGGGGATAGGGTGGTGTGGGCTTGGGTTGGGTGCTCTTTCCAAGAGCCGGTGCAGACTCGATGGGCCGAATGGCCTCCTTCTGCACTGTAAATTCTATGGTAATGATGCACGAGCTGATCTACTTTCAGGAAGTATGTTGTGTGTACAGCCAGTGAGTTCCTATTCATTAATTTTAATAAGTGGCATATCATGGAAATTCATCTGTGATTTCCTGCATTGCGCACCTGTGAAATCAGTTATAATATACTAAAAAATGGCTTAAATTGCACGGTTCTATTCCTCCCCATGATATTTGCTTCCATTCCTCCCACATGTATGTGAGAATAATGTTGTGTCTTTTGTCCTTATAGCGTAGAAGGGTGGTAAACCTCAACGTTCAAATGCTGGACTTGAACAATAGTTTTCTACTGGGCACTCACCTCCCCAACAAGATTGACCAAAATGCTATCCCAGAACACATTCATCACTATTTCTCAATGGAAAAGGATCATATTCATATCAATGGCCTTCATGCAGATGCATCTGATGATTTGGTAAGTTTGATGTATTGGACAAAGTTTGTGTTGAATTCCTTTTGTGTATCATGCACTATTTAGAGCTTCCTATATTTAATGCATATTTCTAATCATTCATTGTGATTCAGTTGCAACTGACTTGCAGCACCCAAGTTGCATTTATAATAGGTGGTGTTTAAATAATTTGTTTATGAAAATGTTGCAAGGACTGCAAAGAAAGGAGCTTGCTTGATGGATTATTGGATTACAGTTCTTGCTATTCCATAGTTTAAATGTTTTTGTTTCCTTTGATGGGACAAAATGGTACAAATTGTAAAATTTGTGAAAATACTGCGGATGCTGAAACAAGAACCGAGGATGCTGGGGAAACTGTCTGGTCTGGCAGCATCTATTAGGAGAGAAAGCAGTTAACTTTCGGGTCCTTTGACTGTCAGATCTGAAGGGAGGGATAATGTGTTAGAGCTGTAAGAAATTGCAACAAAAAGTTGCAACTTTAAGAACAAAAGGCAGGTGGCCTCGATGTTGGAGGGGGAAATGGTGGTTTGCATTGACACAATACATGCGTGGGATTATTTAAAAATAAGGAGTTTAAGATGGAGCACAAAGGACGGTTCTGACGAAGAGTCAAAGGACTCGAAACGCTAACTCTGCTTTCTCTCCTAATAGATGCTGCCAGACCTTGTGTGTTCTCCCAACCTCTTCTGTTCTTGGTACAAATTGGACTTTTTTGAAAACAAGACTGGTCATGCATTCTTTATTTAGGAAGAGCTGTATGAAGGAATGACAAGATATCAGTGAGAGAATTCCATCAGGGCCAGAGAATTCTGCTGCTCACCTGCTGCTCAGGAAGTGAGAATGTTGCTGCGATTGGGAACTGAAACTGAGGGGAAGTTAAAGAGGTTCCAGGCTGGGAGAGGGAGCATCAATGTTTTTTAAGTTAATGGGATGTGCGCATCACTGACTACACCATTATTTATTGACCGTCCCTAATTGTCCTTGAAAAGCTGCCTTCTTAATCGTTGTCCAGTGATGTAGGTACACCCACAGTGCGTAAGTACACCCACAGTGCTGATTGTGAGTTCGGGATTTTGACCTAGCAACAGTGAAGGAGCAGCAATATATTTTAAAGTCAGCATGGTGAGTGGCTTGGAGGGGAACTTCCAAGTGTTGGTGTTCCCATGTGTCTGCTTCCTTTATCCCTCTAGATGGTAGCAGTTGTGGGTTTGGGAGGAGCCATTTAAGAAGCCTTTCTTAGTTGCTGCAGTGCATCTTGTAGATGGTAAACACTACTGCCACTGTGTGTTGGTGGTGGAGGGTGTGAATGGTTGTGGTGCTGTCAAGCAGGCTGCTTTGTCCTTAGCTTCTTGAATGTTGTTGCAGCTGCACTCATTCAAGCAAGTGGAGAGTATTCCACCACACTCCTAACTTGTGCCTTGTAGACAGTGGACAGCTTTTGGGAAATGAGGCGAGTTTCACGCCGCAGGTCTCCGAGGCTCTGACCTGCTCTTGTCGCCACAGCATTTACATAGCTAGTCCAGTTCAGCTTCTCGTCCATGGTCACCCCCAGGATGTTGATAGTGGGGATTCAGCGATGTCAAGGGGAGTCATGAATGGTGCTGAAAACAGAATCACAAAATCTTTACAGTGCTGAAGGAGGCCATTTGGCACATCAAGCCTGCACCGGCTCTCTGGAGGAGCATTCTGCTTCGTCCAACTCCCTTGCCGTATCCCTGTAACCTTGCACATTCTCTCTTTTCAGATAGCAATCCAATTCCCTTTTGAATACCTCGATTGAACCTGCCTCCACCACTATCCGGAAGTACGTCCCATACGCCAACCACCCTCTGGGTGAAATAAATATTCTTCCCATCACTTCTACTACTTTTCCCATTATTTTGATTCTGTACCCTCTAGTTTTTAATGCTTTCTTGACACCGTTTCTCACCATTTATCTTGTCCACACCCTTCAGGATCTTGAATAATTCAATCAAGTCTCCTCTCCACCTTTTCTCCAAGAAAAACAGAACCACCCTCTCCCATCTATTCTCCATAGCTACAGTTTATCCCTGGAACCATTCTTGTGAATCTCCCTGATACTCTCTCCATTGTCTTTGCACCCTTCCTCGAGCATGGCGTCAAGAATTTGGCGCAGCACGCCAGATGAGACCTAACATTGTGCAATCATCAGCAAACAGCCCCACTTCTCACCTTGTGGTGGAAGGAAGGTCATTGATGAAGTAACTGAAGATTGTTGGGTGTGAACATTACCCTGAGGAACTCTTGCAGTAATGCCCTGGAAAGAGCTGATTTGCCTTCCGCAAACATCTTCCTTTGTGCTCATTATGATTCCAACCAGCGAAGAGTTGTTCCCCTGATTCCCATTTTTGTTCGGGCTCCGTGCTGCCACATTCGGTAAAATGATGCCTTGACATCAAGGGCACTCACTCTCACCTCACTTCGGATTCAGCTCTTTGTATATGTTTGAACCAAGGCTGTAATGAGGAGTGATCCTGGCGGAACCAAAACTGAGTATCTGCGAGCTGGTTATTATCAAGCAAGTGTCACTTGATCCCTTCCATTACTTTACTGATGAGTAGATTGATAGGACAGTAATTTGGCTGGGTTGAATTTGACCTGCTTTTTGTACACGGGAGGCGACCTGGGCAATTTATCACTTTGTAACCATGCTGGAAGAGCTTGGCTAGGGGTGCTGCAAGTTCTGGAGCACACGTCTTGTACTTTTGCTGGAATATTGTCAGGGCCCATAGTCTTTCAGTATCCATGCCTTCAACAGTTTCATGATATCACGTGGAGTCAATCGAATTGGCTGAAGACTGGCATCATCCATTTGACATTTCTGGCTAAAGATTATTGCAAATGCTTTAGTCTTCATTTGCACTGTTGTGCTGGGCTTCCCCATCATCTGAGGATGAGGATATTTGTGGCGCCACCTCCTCCAGTTCGTTTTTAATTGACCACCACCATTCACTACTGGATGTGGCAGAACTGCAGAGTTTAGATCTGATCCGTTGGTTGTGGAATTGTTTAGCTCTTTCTATCACTTGCTATGTATGCTGTTTGGTCCTGTTTTGTAGCTTCTTAGATTGACACCTCATTTTTAGGTATGCCTGGTTCTGCTCTGGGTAAGCCCTCTTGCACTCTTCATTGAACCAGTGTTAATCCCCTCTCTTGGTGGTAATACTAGAGTGGGGATTATGCTGAGCCATGAAGTTACAAATTGTGGCTGAGTCCAATTTTGTTGCTGCTGATCACAGTAAGAAGTCTTACAAAACCAGGATAAAGTCCAACAGGTTTGTTTCGATGTCGCTAGCTTTCGGAGCGCTGCTCCTTCCTCAGGTGAATCAAGTTGCTGCTGATGAGACAGCGTCTCGTTGTTGTCCAATCTAGAGTTGCTAGATCTGTTAGTCTATCCCATTTAGCACGGTGGTAGTGCCACACACGCAATGGAAGTGATCTGAACCCTTGGAACCAGGTGCAGAAAGAGAGACGGCAACATTATTAATTTGTTTGTATAATTGCTTTTAGAACTGACTCATTTTCTTTTTACTTCTGAATTACATTTGATTCCAACAGTGCAAACGCTAGCATGAATTACAATTTGCGGGAGACTGCATTTTGTTTAACATGTGCAACCACCATGCACTACTGTTAACCATGGCATCTAAATGGACTTGTGTCACAGGTAGGCTTATATTAACACTGCAACGAGGTTACTGTGAAAATTCCCTATTCGCCACACTCTGGTGCCTGTTCGGGTACACAGGAAGAATTCAGAATGTCCAGTTCACCTAACAAGCACATCTTTCGGGACCTGTGGGAGGAAACTGTGGCAGAATCAGGGAGAATGTGCAGACGCCGTACAATCAGTGACCCAAGCCGGGAATCAAACCCGGGTCCCTGGCGCTGTGAAGCAACAGCGCTAACCACTGTGCTACCGTGCTGCCCACAGTGTACTTCACAGCAGTGCAGGCCCTTGTGTAGATATAGTGCATCGAACTGTTTCAACATTACCTCATTTTGTACCATTAGTGATCATTCTGAATCTTTATTTAGATTCAAAGCATATTACTCCACTCATTGCTTGGATCCCAGGCATAAGTCTGTACTTCTCATGGTCTAAGCTCAGTGTCATATCAGAGATTGACGATATCGTAATGGTGAGCAGCATTGGACTTCACAGAGACACTGCATGGTGGGAAAAGTTGAGTTTGATTTCAGCAGGAGATTCCCAGTGAAATTGAAGTGTTGGGGATTTTGTGGTTGCCAATTGGGGGGGGAAAGGGCCTAGTGCAAGGATTGATAGCAGGTGCGGGGCTTGAAGAAGACTAGGAGGTGCAAGCCTGGAAGAGAGAAATAAGATTCAAACGAATCATGATACTGTGTTGTTGCAGATTTTTTTCTTTAAGTTGAATCGGGCACCATGATGAGCCAATGGGGAGGGCAGCTAAAATTAGATACTTCAATTAATTAAGAACTTTAAAAAATGCACAGAAGTAGACCATATGGTCTGTCAAACCTGCTCTGCCTTTCATTATAGCCATGGCTCATTTTCTGCATTGATTCCCACTTTCCTACCACTACTCCCCATGTCCCTTGATTCCCTGAGACTTCAAAAATATATCTAAACCTTAAATGTATTCCACGGTGAAGCATCCACAACCCTCGAGGTAGAGAATTCCAAATATTCACAACACTTTGAGTGAAGAAATTTTGCATTTCAATCCTAAATGATCAGTTCCTTTTCCTGCGACTGTGACTCGGAATCAGCCTCTCTATCCTGTCAGGCTCCTTCACAATCTTCTATGGTTCAATGAGATCACCTCTCATTCACCTAAATTCCAGACAATATCGACCCAATTCACTCAATCAGGGCAACCCGGAAACCAACCTAGTGAGCTTTCCCTGTACCACTCTCCAATGCCAGTATATCCTTCCCTAAATATGGAGATCAAAACTGCCACAGTACACCAAGTATGGTCCTGCCAAACCCTTGCACAACGTAGCATGACATCTCTATTGTTGTTCTCTAATCCTCTTGCAATAAAGGTCAATGTGCCACTTGCCTTCCTAAATGCTTACAGTGCCTGCATGCTAACTTGTATTCCTTGTATGGATCCACTCAAATCTCTCCAAATGTCAACATCTTGAAGCTTTATGCCTTAAAAATAAATATATTTGTTTCTGTTCTTTCTACCAAAGTGAATAACTTCCCACTTCCTGAAAATATACTCCGTTTGCCAACTTGTTGCCCATTCGCTAAATCAGTTTACATCTCTTTGTAGCTTAGTGTTCTTATCGTAGCTTACATTTCTACTTAGCTTTGTATCATAAGCAAACTTGGATTCATTACTCTTGGTCTGTTTGTCTATCCATTTATTCTTACATCCTGCTTCCTATCTGTTAATAAACCCTCCATTTGTGCTAATCTATGAGCCTTGCCTACAACTCCATGAGCCCTGACTTGCTTATCTAAGATAGTTCACGTTCCTTAAAATTTTAAAGTTGGCTTTGCAGAACCACCCTTTGGTCAGAGTTTTTATCTGCAGGCTGCTCAATATTTCTTTATAATGGCTCATAAAGCATGAAGCACAAGCAAGTCGTTCATGCTATTTGGTCTGTTCTGCCATTTTTGCTCCACACAAGCCTTTTTCGAACTCTCCTTTTATCTAAGTGTGTCAGTGTAGACTTCTATTCCTTTATCCCTAATTTGCTTATCTAGCTGCTATTTGCAGCAGCTACTTGTAGTGTGAGAGAGTTTGATTTTTTAATACTCTTTGGGTATAAACTTTCACCAGAACTTACTATTGGTTTTTCTGGTCTTATAACGCCCCTGGTTTTGGTGTCTCCCATAAGTGGAAACAAATTCTTATCTCCCTTACCAACTGCTTTCAATTTCTTTGAGTCTTTCCTATCTCTAGTCATTGCCTGTGAGCGGGTCAATCTTGCTGCATAATTTTCTTTGGTTCTTTGTAACTCTTGAATTTTCTTGATAATTTTAATGTAAAATTGATTAGATCGAAATCCCACTTCTCCCTGCTGGTTCTTGGAAGTTGCTGTGTGCTGCTAGAATAATTTAAAATTACTATTTGACAATTTGATGAGGAGCAATAAACGGGGGAAATGGGTGAACAAACTGACCAAAGTTGCTGTCAGTTGAAATTACACTGCACGACTGTGCTTCTTGAATTTCAGCTGAGGATTGCATGCCCTGCGAGCAGTTGTGTGATTCTAAAGCTGAGAGATTATTTTTCCTGGCCGGAGGGCAAAACTGTGGGTCATAGTCTCAGAATAAGGGGTCAGCCATTTAGGAGTCTGGATGAAGAGAAATTCCTGCACTGAAAGCTTTATGAAGCTTTGGAATTCTTTGCCCCTGACAGCTGTGGTTGCTTAGTCAGTAGGTATATTTTATAATCATATCTCCACATATGGAATTTCACGACTTGGATTAAAGTTGTAAATTTTATTCAAGTGCCACCTACAGGGGTCATGACCAAAAGAGTTAGACGCTATTATTATTGCGGACCAGACCCCAACAGTTGCTGGGATACTGGACTGAAACTCCAATTTTTCATTTAATTTGTAAGACTGGCAGGAAAAGATACTTTTGCTCCAGGCAGGAGTGATTCTACGCACAAATAGGTATATGGTATATTAAAACAAACTTACAGAATTAATAACTTTAACATTATAAAGACAATACCTCAGAATCCACTGGCACACACCAGCACAACCCATCATGTCCAGATGAGATACCCACACATGCCACCTGCTATAGAACCCCCTGACCTATCAAGCGCGAGGCTCATAATGCCCTTTCTTTGTCCACGCAGGAGTTGATAGCCCTAATCAATGGGAAAGAGCAAAGACTGGGGGGCGGGGAACTATGCTAAGCGCAGTGGAAAGCCTGGAGCACAACGTCTGTATGAGTGGTGGTGCCCAAGGCATGGCTCAGTCTGTGACTACCATGGCTGAGGGTCTCAACATCATGTCCCAGTCGATGAGGGACATGTCCCAGATGCAAGTGGATATTACCTAGGCACTCAAGAGCATGGCCCAATCACAGAGGAGCATCGTTGAGGGCATCAACACTATGGTGCAGACAATGGGGAGCCGCCAGGGCTGGCAAAGCCAGATGACGCAGTGGTCTCTGATGCTCACTCCAGTTGCCCTTGCATCCCATAGCGACCCCAGGACCGTCAGGGAGGAGGAAGCACTGGAGGCCAACCTGGGGCCTGTCAGCACGGAGATGATGGCGGCCTCCAGTTCTTCCGAATATTCCCTCCTGACACCAGTGCATCTCGAGGGCAGCGGGCAGAACAGGGTGACATGACGACACCAGTGAGACCGGTAGGTTGGCTGGGGCCCAGCTCCAGGCCCATTGCAAGGGCATGAAAAGCAACACATTGCCTCCACCTCTGATGTACGTCCTGGGACATGAAAGATCAGGAGAGGATCACTGAGTGAGAACTGGGGGGGGGGGGGTGCATATTATCTGTAGCTAGGGGGGAATGGAAATGTCAAATGTTCACAATTAAAACATGTTATACCTGATACATGTGAAGCCTCTGTCACATTAATCTTCACAGCAGGCTGACTGCAACCCCGTTCCCCCGGGCACAGTGGTCCAAGATCAAACACCCCAATGCAGATCCGTCCAAAGATGGGCGTGAGCGTGCTGTTAGCAGAAATACAGGAGTTAGACATTGGCATAAACTGAGGAGCACCAGAGCTAACCTCACAGTGAGTTATCACTCTCTTGCCTTTATTTATCCACAGAGTGCCAACGCAGGCCCTTCACCCTGGGGTGATGTTATCCAGCCTCTTGGAGGGTGGAACAGGATAGGTGTGGGAGAGGGGTGGAGGAAGGAGGGGGCAAATGAATGGCACGGGAA
Organism: Scyliorhinus torazame; assembly: GCF_047496885.1. NCBI lineage: Eukaryota > Metazoa > Chordata > Chondrichthyes > Carcharhiniformes > Scyliorhinidae > Scyliorhinus > Scyliorhinus torazame. The sequence continues at coordinate 145,808,667 of NC_092721.1, read as the reverse complement.
GGATTTGGGCGGGGGGGGGAAGGAAGGAGGATTAGGGCTTGGAGGTGAGCTGATAGACAAAGTCTCTTCCTATGAGAATCTGACAAGGTTGAAGGCCTCTCTGGTCCTCCGGGCATGCCGATCCCGTGCCGCTGCCTGTTTTATATCTCTGGCACGTCCTGCAGCTCCTCCCTGAGTTTGTCCTCCAGCCCCTCATGGTCCGGATCCTCGGACGAGGCCTCATGTCCTTCCTCCTCCAGCATCTCTCCCCGCTGCTGTGCCAGCTTGTGGATGGCACAGCAGTCCACCACAAACCGGGAGACCCATATGGGGGGTGGGGACACGGGTGGTATCATGTGCCTCATTATATCAGGTCTCCGCCTCTGTTTCCAGCCTCTGCACTGGCGTCATCCGCCAGCACCTCAGCCGGGTACCCTTATCCCCTAAGAGCTAAATCATAATCTTGGGGAAGTCCTCGAAAATGCCGGGGATCTCCCAGTGTCCCAGGATATAACTGTCATGCACGCTCCCTGGGAAGTGTGCGCACACATGCATGATCCGGAGGTGGTAATTGCACATTGAAAATTCAGGGGCTGGAAAAGGTCATCCCCCTCTGACTTCTATCTCGGCCTGATGGGCGGCCAGGTCTTCAGGGTGTGCAGCGGCCCCCTGCACATGAAATGCCACCTCCTTCCTGCATCGATGCTGCTGCCGCCTTCTCCAGTGTCTGGCAGCCTGGGCCGCCGCCAACACCGCGAGGGCTGCCTCTGTGGGACCGACATAACTGTCCATATTTTGTATATTTATAAGGAATTGGAGAAGAAGGGAAACCGCTAATTAGTTAGGGCTTCCACTCCGGGACCTGCAAATCCCCAAAGCCTCTCTCACCCTTGTGTCCCGCCTTCTCTGAGTGCCATCCACCTAGCCAGTTGTACTGGAAAATTTCACTCTGCCCCCCCCCCCCCCCCCCCCGGGCACAGCAGAAGCCCCTAGACCCCAGACATGTGCTGGGATCATTAGGGAGACTGCGATCAGGTGCCCTCCCTGATCCACACACACCCTATGGTCGGAAGGATATCCCCAGTGCTGCAGCTCAGCTCTTTGTGTTTGATTGTTGGCTGCTGCCCCTATGGTGCTGACTCCAGTTGCCCTTGCGTCCCATAGCGACCCCAGGACCGTCCGGGAGGAGGAGGAGCTTCTAGAGTTCAGGCAAACTGTTCAGGCTTCAGGCTTCAATCAAAGTTTTATTGAAATATGATGCAATCATCATCCGAGATATGGCATGTGTACCCACACAAATCCACTTGAGAATATTTTGTTATTGGTTAACAGTACCTTTATATACAAAGAGATGAAAACCAACTACTCAGTCCATAAATCTCACTAACCATCAATCAACAAGGAAAAGGCACCGTTCCATACACACACACGTATAATAATAATAATAATCGCTTATTGTCACAAGTAGGCTTCAATGAAGTTCCTGTGGAAAAAACCCTAGTCGCCACATTCCGGCGCCTGTTCGGGGAGGCTGGAACGGGAATTGAACCCGCGCTGCTGGTCTTGTTCTGCATTACAAGCCAGCTGTCTTAACCGACTGTGCTAAACCAGCCCCTTTCCGCTATCTTTCCGCTACAGAATATTGGTACAACCACAAAACTACAACAGTGCATTTGTAAAAGAAAAAGCAACATTCTATCACTCCTCGTAGGTCCTCAATAAAATGGAGGATCCTTGCTGTGAGGTTTTACGTATCGGTCTCTGTCAATGAGCCTCTGTTGTACAGGCCTTCTTGCAAGTTCAAGGTGCGGTAAAACAACCTTGACTTTCAGCATGTTTGACTCGCAGCGATGTGCTAGTCATTATGCAGCACTCACCCCACACACACAATAAAATCACCAGTAATCTGCAAAAGCATTTCTTCGACGCCTTCATCAAGTTGCTCATTCGGATCAATCCGCCTCACTCTGTCTTCTGCAGCTCCCAGCATTAGGCTCCCCAGCAGTGGATAATTGCATCAACCCAGAGCACGCCAGAAGAGAGAAAGAGCTCCCCTTGCCCTTCTCCAGCCCGGGCCGCAGGTCGTCTTGCCATCATCCCTTTCCTTGCTCCAGGGAACAAACGCAAAGTGGCGTCGGCAGCCAAACACATAGCCTCCAGGCAGCGGCAGCTGCAAGCAGCAGACACCGCTCATTCGGATCAATCTGCCTCTTTCTCCCCTTCTTGCAACTCCCAGCAGTAGACTCCTCAATAGTGGAAAGTCACACAGAAGGGAGCGAGCTCCCCTTCTCCAGCCCAGGCAGCACGTTCCCATCCTCCCTTTCCTTACTCCAGGCTACAGAAAAAGAAGGAAACGACAGCAGCAGCCTCTAGGCATTTGCAGGTACAAGCAACAGCAAACGGCAAACACAACCTGCAGCACCACTTGAGAATATTTTGTTTACTAAATGGTCAACAGTAACAAAGATTTGAAAATCAACCATGTAACATTCCACATATCACGCTAACCATTAAACCGCAAGGATCCATCACCGTTCTATATGGGTACCAATACTAAGCTATATCAAGTCATTTTCACAAAAAAACGAACAGTATCGCCCCTTGCAGGTTCTTCAACAGAAACGGAAAATAAGGCTGAGATCACTAATAGCATTGATCATTTCATCTTAAAATGTATTCCTTTCTTGGTGTTGTTGATGCTTTTTTCAATAAGCCATTGGGAGAGGGAGAAAATAAACATTTATTTGGCAGTATCTGTAATGTGACGAGTTCTTTTTGTTCTTGGTGAGTCACTTTTTCCCCCCAAATGTCTTAAAGTGTTCCTATATATGACCTCCAGGTGCGAGAAGCTGCCTACAAGATCTTCCTGTACCCCAACCCTGAAATGCTACAATGTTTGGATCAGCTATTGGCTTGTAGGAACCAATTGGCACACTTAGTTGGTTATGAGAGCTTTGCACACAGAGCACTAAAGGGCACAATGGCCAAGGATCCAGGTAATGCACACCATGGTTGTGGTGTTTTCATTTATAATATGAATGCTTGCTATTAGCTGGAATTTTATTCTTCTTTCAGAAACCGTGATGCATTTCCTCACAAAATTGTCGGAAAAATTATCTAAAAGGTAGGTTTTGTCGGCCCCTTTGTTACTATGGACGTTCAATTTTTATCTCTGCCTTTATTAGTGTTGAGCATTGCATTACTGCACATTTTTCAGTTTGTCCTTCATACTTTCTCCAAACCAAATATCTTGCAGGTTATTTGCTGATGTGCAGATTTATAAAGTGTAAACCTCTTATGAGAATGTGAACACATTCAGGAAAATAACATGCTTACAGACTAAAATACATTTGTGTGCAGAGTGCATTTTACATAAAGCTGCAAATACTCTGTGTACAGTCCTTAAACACAGTATAGGTGGACACTATTCCAAAGAGTTCAAATACCATTTTTTAAAACTATTCCTTCCACAGTTTGATTGTATGTGTGTTGTTTTTTGCATTCAGGTAGTTAGACATATTTGTACAGTTTAAACCTTTTGGATTGGATTTGTTTATTGTCACGTGTACCAAGGTACAGTGAAAAGTATTGTTCTGCGTAAGCTCACACAGACCATGCTGTACATGAAAAGAAAATACATAGGACAAACATAAAATACACAATGTGAATACATTCAGGTAGTTAGACATATTTGTACAGTTTAAACCTTTTGTTAATTTCTGTATCTACCTGAGTGCGTAAATAGCAATATTCAGCAAACTACTTGTTAGCTTAAGGAACCTGGCTGGCCTATTTCTTGCCCTGAGCTTCACACAGTTAAATATATACATTAAATTGACAACATCGCCTCCTTTTTAAATCCAACCTCTGTTATAATCAACTGTTCTTGGTAACATCATCAAACAAACTGTCGGCTTTCGCATGTATGTGAATGATACTGAGCTCTTAATCACCAGCATCTCACTCAACTCTTTTCTACTGCTCATTTGGTTTGTTTTACTGATTTGTCAAGCTGCTTTTCTGACGTCCACCTATTGGATGAGGAGAGATTTTTTTCCAATTAAGTATTAGGCAGACCAAAACCACTTAGGCAGACCAAAACCATAGTGTTCAAGCCTCAATTTCCTTTGCCTAGCCATGCACTACATCGTTTTGACAGGCACAGAACCAGATCATTCGTAACCCTGTCCTACTTGACTCTGCATTGAGCTTCTGACCCTATATACTCTATATCTCCAGACCTTGTATTCTCTTGAATTCAAAGACTGCCTTTTTCCATTTCTCTAATGTTTCCTGTCTCTGCCTCCTGCTTTAGTTCATCTTCTGCTGAACCCTTCATCTATGCCTTTGTTACCTCCAGACACGACTATTGCAATGCTTTGGATAGTTGCATGCGAGTGGTCACAAATACAAGGGAGTGGCTGAAGATGGTGACTTTTGTGTAATAATAATACTAATAATCTTTATTGTCACAAGTAGGCTTAAATTGCAATGAAGTTACTGTGAAAAGTCCCCAGTCGCCACATTCTGGCGCCTGTTCGGGTACATAGAGGGTCCAAATTACCTAACAGCACGTCTTCCGGGACTAGTGGGAGGAACCCGGAGAAAACCCATACAAACACTGGAAGAACGTATCCGCTCAGACAGTGACCCAAGCCGGGAATCGAACCTGGGACCCTGGCGCTGTGAAGCCACAGTGCTAACCATTGTGCTGCCATGATGTGTATGAGGCTATGAGAGAATAGAAACTATGAATATGGGTGGATAGGAGTGAGAAGTTTCTTTTTGTGTGTGTGTGTGTGGGGGGGGGGGGGGGGGGGGGGGGGTGGGGGGAGATATGTAGTTGGGAGAATGCAACTTAATTTGCACAATATGACACTAAAATCATGGATAAATCCAATTGGATATGAGTATCTGCCGAACAAGACCAGTTTTGTCCCCATGCAAATTATTTTGTTAAAGGCAGAGCACTCCATCTGTTGGCCAAACCCAGAAATACCAAATGCAACCATGTGAGTCAGTTTCACACAGTTAATTTATTTTCTTTCATTTCAGTTACAATCTAGTTTTGAGGTCAGTAAGCATTCATCTGCAGCCCACTGTAAAATCTATTGGCAAAAATCGTATAAAACTGTCAATATTTAAAAAAAATAAGGATTCTTAAATTATCCAGTCACATTTTCTCCATCACCATAAATAACCACGGTAATATTTTAAGAGGGGAGAAGGAACCACATCACTGATGGAGTACGAATCAGGCATATGAAACTACAGTGGTCCATGATTGTTCATTTCGTTCACGTCTTACTGAAGCATCCTCTTCCTTTAGGCATTATGCCTTGCATATTGGTAACCATGAACTTTCATTGGCTTGCACCAGTTTTAGACTTGGCAAAGTACTGCAGTGGTTTGCTGTTGCCTTCCGCAGCATAGCTGACCAGAAAACTCACCATCCTTGCACCTGCTATTAGATATATTGGAAGGATTTATATGTTGATAATCAACCCACACTATGAATATTCATTCCAAGCCCATTAAGCTCTGAGTGAACCAAGAGGTTCTCGCCCAGATGTAGCGCAGCCCCACTGGGCCACAAGATCAAAGGCAGACTTTAGATTAAAGTTCACTTCAAGTTCCATACAGATCTATTTCTATCTATGATGGGATAGGTAAACACCTGTAACCAAGATCTCTCCCCACTCGATGATCATGAAATTGCTGAAAAACAAACAAACGTGGTAAATCACCTCAAAGATGAAACTTCTAAATGTTGATGTTCAGAGGGACTTGAATGCACTCTGAAGAGGAACACAGTTGACAATCCGGTCTAGCAAATAATTGGGACGGCAACTTGCATGTTGATCATTATTGCAAGGAGATTGTTGTTCTGCTGCAATTATATAAGGCTATATGTTCTTACAGTGGGCCTTTACTGTGGCGTTTAGAATAATTCGAGGTGAACTCATTCAAACATTTAAAATTCAAGTTCGACAGGGTAGATGCAAGAAGGATGCTTCCCCTGACCAGTGTACAGTCTAAAAATAAGGGGCAGCTCATTTAGGCCTGAGATGAGGAGGAATTTCTTCACTCGGAGGATGTTGGATCTTTGGAGATCCCTGCCCCAGAGGGGTGTGGAGGCTCAGCCATTGAGTATGCTTAAGACTGTGAGGTTTCTACATATTAAAAATACCAAGGGATATGGGAATAGTGCAGGAAATTTGGTGTTGGAGTGGAAGGTCAACCATGATCTCGTTGAATGGTGGAGCAGACTTGAAGGGCTCCAATCTAATGTTCTTGGTGAGATCGCACCGGAATACAGTGTACAATTTTGACATTGGGTGACAGTATAGTGAAAGTTCATTAGATTGCCCTGGGATGAGGGGGACTGATCTCATTGAAACATACAAGATTCTGAAGGGGCTCTTGTTTTCACAGGGGAATTTAGAACATGGTGACACAGTCACAGGATAAGGGGTTGATCATTTAGGATGAGATAAGGAAAGATTTGCGAATCTTTGCAGTGCTCTACCCTAAAGAGTTCTGGATGCTCCATCGTTTAATATGCCTAAGGCTTAGATCAAGCTTTTGTCTCTCAGGGAATTGAGGGTTATATGGAGCAGATGGGAAAGTGGAGTTGGAGCTGACGAGTAGCCATGATTGTATTTAATGATGAAGTAGGCTCGAGGGGCTGTATCGTCTACTCCTATTTCTTCTGTTCTAATGAGATTTCTGAACTTTCCAAATCTCAGCTTTTCACATCCCCAATTTTAATCACTTCGTCATTTATAGATAGAATCATAGAATTTACAGTGCAGAAGGAGGCCATTCAGCCCATCGAATCTGCACCGGCCCTTGGAAAGAGCACCCTACCCAAGCTACCCAGGCCCACGCCTCCACCCTATCCCCACCCAACCTTTTTGGACACTAAGGGCAATTTAGCATGGCCAATCCACCTAACCTGCACATCTTTGGACTATGGGAGGAAACCGAAACACCCGGGGGAAACCCACGCAGGGACTGGGAGAACGTGCAGACTCCGCACAGACAGTGACCCAAGTAGGGTATCGAACCTGGGACCCTGGAGCTCTGAAGCAACAGTGCTAACTACTGTGCTACCATGACACCTATGCCTGCCTTCACCCATTGGGGCCCTAACTTCTGGAGTTCTTAAATTGTTTTGTCTGTTTCCCTCTCTCAACCCCTTTAAGACCGTTTTTAAAACCTTCTTTGTCGAAGCTTTGGTCACTCGGTGTCAATATTTGTTTGATAATTTGATACACCTGGCGAGTGCATTAGGACATTTTCCTACTTTAAATGTGCGACATTTGTGTAAATTATTATGCTACATTGATTTTTATGTTACTTGATTGTTTTACATGCATAAGTACTTTCATCTGGGTTCACTGGAATTTATATCACATACTTTTTATTTTACAGAACCGAAAAAGATTTTTGTATGATGCAAGAAATGAAGAAAAAAATAAATCCAAAATGTTGTGTAAGTATTTTGCTCATTAAATCAATTTATTTACACTGATCTTCCGGGTTTATTCTTTTGATTTGAGGGTGGGTGGGGGAGAAATAGTATAATATGCCTGTGGAAGGTTTTGTAACCCCAAGAAGCCGTTGGAGCATGTTTTAATAAGAGCCAAATGACCGAGAAACTGCTGGAAAACTGAGGCGCTTGAAGAGACTCTCAACTGTATTTCTTGATGTTACCTCATCAGATGGCCACAGCTCAAACAGATTGTTTATTTTGACAGGCTATTCCTGGCCTGGAAATGTTATTTCATACCAACCTATCTCCTGTGATGTTGCTCATGATGAGCTGAAGTATTCACTGTTACACCACTTTCTATTGTGAAATCTAAATCTAAAAAACGTTATTATTTCATAAGAACTAGGAGCAGGAGTAGGTCACCTGGCCCTTTGAGCCTGCTCCGCCATTCAATGAGATCATGGCTGATCTTTTGTGGACTCAGCTCCACTTTCCCGCCCGAGCACCATAACCCTTTATTCTTCAAAAAACTATCTATCTTTATCTTGAAATATTTAATGAAGGAGCCTCAACTGTTTCACTGGGCAGGGAATTCCATATATTCACAACCATTTGGGTGAAGACGTTCCTCCTAAGGTCAGTCCTAAACCTACTTCCCCTTATTTTGAGGCTATGCCCCGTAGTTCTGCTTTCACCTGCCAGTGGAAACAACCTGCCAGCATCTATTCTATCTATTCACTTCATAATTTTATATGTTTCTATAGGATTCCTCCCCCCCCCCCCCCCGCATCTTTCTAAATTCCATCGAGTACAGTCCCAGTCTACTCAACCTCTCCTCGTAATCCAACCCCCTCAACTCTGGGATTAACCTAGTGAATCTCCTCTGCACACCCTCCAGCGCCAGTACGTCCTTTGTCAGGTAAGGACCAAAACTGAACGCAATACTCCAGGTGTGGCCTCACTAACACCGTATACAGTTGCAGCAAAACCTTCCTAATCTTAAACTCCATCTCTCTAGCAATGAAGGACAAAACTCCATTCGCAGCCTTAATCACCTGTTGCACCTGTAAACCAACTTTTTGCGACTCAGGCACTAGGACACCCAGGTCCCTCTGCACAGCAGTATGTTTTAATATTTTATCATTTAAGTAATAATCCCTTTTGCTGTTATTCCTACCAAAATGGATAACCTCACATTTGTCAACAATGGCCCATTCACGTAAACTTTCCAAATCCCTCTTGCAGACTTCCAATATCCTCTGCACTTTTTGCTTTACCAGTCATCTTAGTGTCTTCTGCAAACTTGGACACATTGCCCTTGGTCCCCAATTCCAAATCATCTCTGTAAATTGTGAACAATTGTGGGCCCAACACTGATCCCTGAGGGATAGCACGAGCTACTGATTGCCAACCAGAGAAACACCCATTAATTCCCACTCTTTGCTTTCTATTAATTAACCAATCCTCTCTCCATGCTACTACTTTACCCTTAACGCCATGTATCTTTATCTTATGCAGCAACCTTTTGTGTGACACCTTGTCAAAAGCTTTCTGGAAATCCAGATATACCGCATCCATTGGCTCCCCTTAGTTGTCTACCGCACTGGTAATGTCCTCAAAAAATTCCCCTAAATTAGTTAGGCACGACCTGCCCTTTATGAACCCATGCTGCGTCTGCCCAATGGGACAATTTCCATCCAGATGCCTCGCTATTTCTTCCTTGATGATAGATTCCAGCATCTTCCCTATTACCGAAGTTAAGCTCACCGGCCTATAATTACCCGCTTTCTGCCTACCTCCTTTTTTAAACAGTGGTGTCACGTTTGGTAATTTCCAATCCGCCGGGACCACCCCAGAGTCTCGTGAATTTTGGTAAATTATCACTAGTGCATTTGCAATTTCCTTAGCTATCTCTTTTAGTACTCTGGGATGCATTCCATCAGGGCCAGGAGACTTGTCTACCTTTAGCCCCATTAGCTTGCCCATCACCACCTCCTTAGTGATAACAATCGTCTCGAAGATCGACCCAAAATACCTGTTCAGTTCCTCAGACATTTCCTCATCTTCCATTATTAAATCTCCCTTCTCATCCTCTAAAGGATATTTACTTTAGCCACTCTTTTTGTTTTATATATTTGTAGAAACTTTTACCATCTGTTTTTATATTCTGAGCAAGTTTACTCTCATAATCTATCTTATTCTTCTTTATAGCTTTTTTAGTAGCTCTCTGTTGTCCCCAAAAGATTTCCCAATCCTCTAGTCGCCCACTAATCAAAGAACAAGGAAAAGTACAGCACAGGAACAGGTCCTTCGGCCCTCCAATCCTGCGCCGACCATGCTGCCCGACTAAACTAAAATCTTCTGCACTTCTGGGGTCCGTATCACTCTATTCCCATCCTATTCATGTATTTGTCAAAATGCCATTTAAACGTCACTATCGTCCCTCCTTCCACTGCCTTCTCCATACTGAGTTCCAGGCACCCACTACCCTCTGTAAAAAATGTGTCTAAACCTTGCCCCTCGCACCTTAAACCTATGCCCCCTTGTAATTGACCCCTCTACCCTGGGAAAAAGTCTCTGACCATCCACTCTGTCTATGCCCCTCATAATTTTGTAGACCTCTATCAGGTCGCCCCTCAACCTCTGTTGTTCCAGTGAGAACAAACCGAGTTTATTCAACCGCTCCTCATAGCTAATGCCCTCCATACCAGGCAACATCCTGGTAAATCTCTTCTGCACCCTCTCTAAAGCCTCCACATCCTTCTGGTAGTGTGGCGACCAGAATTGAACACTATACTCCCAAGTGTGGCCTAACTAAGGTTCTATATAGCTGCAACATGACTTGCCAATTTTTATACTCAATGCCCCGGCCAATGAAGACAAGCATGCCATTTGCCTGCTTGACTACCTTCTTCAACTGTGTTGCCCTTTTCAATGACCTGTGGACCTGTACACCTAGATCTCTCTGTCAATATTCTTGAAGGTCCTACCATTCACTGTATATTCCCTACCTGTATTTGACCTTCCCAAATGCATTACCTCACATTTGTCCAGATTAAACTCCATCTGCCATCCCTCCGCCCAAGTTTCCAAACAATCTAAATCCTGCTGTATCCTCTGACCGTCCTCATCGCTATCCGCAATTCCACCAATCTTTGTGTCGTCCGCACACTTACTAATCAGACCAGTTACATTTTCCTCCAAATCATTTATATATACTATGAACAGCAAAGGTCCCAGCACTGATCCCTGTGGAACACCACTAGTCACAGCCCTCCAATCTTTGCCACTTTGTATGCTTTTTCCTTCAATTTGATACTCTCGCTTATTTCCTTAGATATCCACGGTCGATTTTCCCTCTTTCTACCGTCCTTCCTATTTGTTGGTATAAACGTTTGCTGAGCACTGTGAAAAATTGTTTGGAAGGTTCTCCACTGTTCCTCAACTGCTTCACCATAAAGTCTTTGCTCCCAGTCTACCTTAGCTAGCTCGGCTCTCATCCCATTGTAATCTCCTTTGTTTAAGCGCAAAACACCAGTGTTTGGTTTTAATTTCTCACTCTCCATCCGTATTTTAAATTCCACCATATTGTGATCGCTCCTTCCGAGAGGATCCCTAACTATGAGATCATTAATCAATCCTGTCTCATTACACAGGACCAGATCTAGGACCACTTGTTCCCTTGTAGGTTCCATTACATACTGTTCTAGGAAACTATCGCGGATGCGTTCTATAAACTCCTCCTCAAGACCGACCTGGTTAAACCAATCGACATGTAGATTAAAATCCCCCATGATAACTGCTGTACCATTTCTACATGCATAAGTTATTTCTTTGTTTATTGCATGCCCCACCATAATGTTACTATTTGGTGGCCTCTAGACTGCTCTTATCAGTGACTTTTTCGCCTTACTATTCCTGATTTCCACCCAAATGGATTCAACCTTATCCTCCATAGCACCGCTGTCATCCCTCACTGCTGCCCGGATGTCATCCAGAAATAGCAGAGCTACATCACCTCCCTTACCATCCACTCTGTTCTTCCGAATAGTTTGATACCCATGGATATTTAACTCCCAGTCGTGACCATCCTTTAACCATGTTTCAGGAATGGCCAGTAAATCATAGTCATTCACGATGATTTGCACCATCAACTCATTTACCTTATTCTGAATACTACGAGCATTCAGGTAAAATACCCTTATGTTGGCTTTTATACCTCCATTTTGAATCTTAACACCTCTATCCGTAACCTCTCCCAAGTTATTTTTCCTTTGAACTTTTCTCATAATTTTCCTTTTCGTTGAACCCATATCTTCATGTACAATCTGCTGCGTCGCTTTCCATTAATGTTTTTACTTCTCGTTTTATTCCTTTTAGTATTACTGGGCCTATTCACCGAGCTCTCCTCAGTCACTGTACCCTGTACTGTGGCCCCCCTTGATTTTTGACTATGGCTTCTCTGCCTTACACTTCCCCCTTCCTGCATTTTGTTTCTGTCCCCGTTTTACTTTCCTCCGACTTCCTGCATTGGTTCCCATCCCCCTGCCTCAGAAGTTTTAAACCCTCCCCAACAGCACTAGCAAACACTAGGACATCGGTTCCAGTCCTGCCCAGATGCAGACCATCCAGTTTGTACTGGTCCCACCTCCCCGAACCGGTTCCAATGCCCCAGGAATTTGAATCCCTCCTTGCATGTATTTATTCCATGCCTTTTCAATTAGTTTTTAATCCCATTCCAACTTTAAAGCTTAAAATAGACGAGATGTTGTTCTCGTTGGGCAGTTGGAGGTACCTCAATTCAGAATTTCATGCTATTTGTGGCATGACTTCAATTGATAATTGTGACTATTAAAATAATATTTATTAGTTGCAAATTGAGGCGGAAGTTGCAAATGCCATTTTTCTGTTGAAAATGTATTCACCGTTGTCTTATATGTATTTGTGCACTTTGGGTTCCAGTCACATGGGTGAGAGAGGGGTAGATGATAAGGGAGAGGGTGGTGGTGGGGGGGGGGAAGAGAGAGCGGGTAGGGGGTAGGTGTGGTGGTGGGGGAGGGAGGCCATGGTGGTGGGGAGGGAGAGGGGGGGTACTGGTCGGGGCGGAGGGAGGGAGACGGGGGTGGTGGTGCGAGGGGGAATGGAGAGGGGTGTGGTGGTGCGGGCGGAGGGAGAGGGGGGAAGGGGTAACATGTGGCCACCTAGTCGTCATCCTCCGAGGTGGCCACATGTTCCTCCGCATGTTCCTCCACCTCCGCATGTACCTCCACCTCCGCATGTTCCTCCACCTCCGCATGTTCCTCCACCTCCATGTTGCCCCGCTGCTGTGCCGGGTTGTGGATGGCACAGCAGACCACCACAAAGCGACTACTCTCTGGGAGGTGTACTGAGTGCACCACCAGAGCCGTCGAGGCATAAGAGCAGTAGCAGTATTGTGAGGGGTTTAATGCACCGCTCAATGACAGCCCATGTGGCCGCGTGGGCCTCGTTGTATCGGGTCTCCGCATTGGCCACCAGCCTCCGTACTGGTGTCATTAGCCAGGTCCTCAGCGGGTACCCTTTATCCACCAAGAGCCAACTGGCCATTCTGGGGTGGTCTTTGAAGAGTCAGGGATGTCCGATTGCCCCAAAATGTAGCTGTCGAGCACACTCCCTGGGAAGCTTGCACACATGTGCATGATCTTCAGATGGTGGTTGCACATGAACCGGACATTCAGGGAGTGGAACCCCTTCCTTTTGATGTAGGGCACTCCCTGTCAGCCTGGTGCACTTAAGGTGGCATGTGTGCCATCTATTATTCCCTGGACATGGGGCAGGGCGGCGATGGTGGATCTTGTTGGGTCAGATCCATGCCATAGTTTATTTAGTTCGCTGCTCTGATAAACAGGGCATCTGTGACCTCACTGATACACTTGTGGGCTATAGCTTGTGAAATGACACATAGGTCCCCGCTCAAGCCCTGGAATGATCCTAAAGCGTAAAAAATGAGGGCTGCGGTGACCTTGAGCAGCTATCCTCCACGTGGGGGTCAAGTCCTCGAGGACGTGGCACAGGTGTCGCACTATCCCCATGTTGAGGCGGAGCCTCCTGCGGCACACTCTGTCCGTCATCTGTTTGAAAGACCAGCCTGTCAACAGCACCACGAGGGCAGCTTCCGCTAGGTCCAAGATATCCTCCATCCCGTGCAATACCTTTAAGGAATGGAGAGGGTGAGAGACTGACAACAAGTGGTGTCTTCCACCCCGTGACTCTAGATTTTGGCCGCTCCCACGAGCTAACACTCGCTCAAGTACCATTAAGTCACGCTCGATATGAGAGAATGTTTATTGAATGAGGCCACATGGGTGGAAATGAATAACAAAAAAAGAACAAACATCACCGGGTGTGTACTATAGACTGCCCAGTAGCACAGTGGTTAGCACTGTTGCTTCACAGCGGCAGGGCCCCAGGTTCGATTCCCGGCTTGGTTCTCTGTCTGTGCGGAGTCTGCATGTACTCCCTGCGTCTGCATGGGTTTCCTCCAGGTGCTCCAGTTTCTTCCCACAAGTCCTGAAATTGGATATTCTGAATTCTCCTTCCATGTACCCGAACAGGCACTGGAATGTGGTGACTAGGGGCACAGTAACTTCATTGCAGTGTTAATGTAAGCCTACTTGTGACAATAAAGATTGTTATAAGGTTCGTCACCCTTTGAAGAAGTCTTTCCTTACCCTGTACCCTGAGATTGTGAGCCTTTGTCCTAGACCAACGCGCCCGCCTGAGCCAGAGGAAACTATATCCCTGTATTCAGTCCGACCAGCTCGCAGAATGTTCTACGTTTCAATTAGATCTCTACTCGTTCTTCTAAATGTCATCAAATACACGCCCAGTCGACCAACCTCTCCTCATACTGCAATCCTACCATCCCAGGAATTAGTCTGGTGAACTTTCGCTGCATTCTCTCTATGGTAAATATATTCTTTGTTAGATAAGGAGACCAAAATTGCGCACACTACTCCAGGTGTGGTCTGACCAAGGTCCCATGCAGTTGCAGTTAGACATCCTTGCTCCTGTACTCAAGTTCTCTCGCAAAAAAGGCCAACATACCATTTGCCTTCCCAATTGCTTGCTGTACCTGCATTGCTTTCAACAACTCATGTACAAGGACTCCCAGGCCCCTTTGCATGGCAACATTTTCCAATCTTATCACCATTTAAATAATACACTGCCATTCTGTTTCTCTTTCTGAAGTGGATAGCTTCACATTTATCCACATTAAACTGCATCTGCCTTGTATTTGCCTGCTCAATCAAATAGTCTCAATCACCTTGAAGCCTCTTGACATCCTCCTCACCACTCTTATTCCCACCAAGTTTTGTGTCATCAGCAAACTTGGAAATGTTACTTTTGGTTCCCACATCCAAATCATTGATGTCTCTGTGAATACTGTGAACAGCTGGGGCCCAAGCACTGATCACTACCTGCCACTTTGAAAAAGACCCAATTATTCCTACCCTGATTCCTAAATGCTAACCAATTCTCAATCCATGCCAATATATTGCCCCCAAGCTCATGTGCTTTTATTTAATGCACTAACTGCTTATATGGAACTTTGTCAAAAGCTGTCTGAAAATTCAAATTCACCGCATCCACTGGTTCACCCTCATCTCTTCTAGTTACATTCTCAAAAAACATGATTTCCTAAATTCTACTTTCAGAACCTCATCACTCTTTTTACCTGTGTCGTTGGTATCAATATGGTCCAAACTTCTGGCTGTTTATCCTCCTTCAGAATGTTCAGCAGCCACTCAGTGATATCCTTGACTCTGGTGCCAGGGAGGTAACATGCTATCCCTTTGTCACATCTGCAGCCCCAATCACTCCCACCAGTTCCATTTCTGCATGTGCACTCTTTACCTACAGTGTGACCACCTCACTGTACATGCTATCCACAAAGGTATCATCCTTGCAGATGCTCCACAGTGACTCCAGTCATAGCTCCAGCTCTAAAACAGTGCCAGGGACCCGGGTTCAATTCTGATCTTGGCTGACGGCATGGATTTTGCACATTCTCCCCGTGTCTGTGTGGGTTTCCTCCGGTTGCTCGGGTTTCCCCCCACAGCTACGCAGGTTAGGTGGGATTATGGGGATGGAGCAGGAGAGTGGACCTGTGTATGGTGCTCTTTTACAGGGTTGGTGCAGACACGATGGGCTGAATGGCCTCCTTCTGCACGGTAGGGATTCTATGGTTCTGAGGATTCTACGGAAACGTGGATTTTAAGTAGCTGCAGCTGGAGACCCTTCTGCACATGTGGTCACTCCGGATACTGAAGTGCCCCTCACTTCCCACATCGCAGAAGATGAGTAGTCCACATGGCCGACCTGCCCTGCCATGACTTGTGCTTAAAATTACTCTGTACTTTAACTTCCTCTAGTTAAGGGTATATTAAGGACAGTAGAAATACTCACCAACCCCTACTCATCAAGGCTGTCGCTCTTTCTGAGGAAAGGTAGAAAAGGAAAGAGCACATCACTCTCTCCTATTGAACTCCCGCAGTCACTGAACTCCAGCTTTTACACTCCACTGTCGTCGAAAGACGCACTCCAAAGCAGACAAACTACTGTAACTATTGCAGTTGATGTGACTGAATCATCCTAACCTGATATGTTTATATTATTCCTGTTGGCTGCATTCACAAATATGAAGATCATTTTCACTAGGGTGGTGTCTGTCAAGCAAACCCACCCTTTGTTTAATAGAAACATAGAATTAATAGGAGCAGGAGGAAACCATTCGGCCTTTCAAGCCCGTTCCGCCATTCATTATGATCATGGCTGATCATCCAACTCAATAGCCTAATCCCACTTTCCCCCATATCCTTTGATCCTCTTCACCCAAAGTGCTATTTCTAACTGCTTCTTGAAAACCATGCAATGTTTGGGCTCAGCTACTTCCTGTGGTGACGAATTCCACAGGCTCAGCACTCTCTGGGTGAAGAAATTTCTCTTCATCTCTGTCCTAAATGGTCTACCCTATAATCTCAGACTGTAACCCATGGTTCTGGACACACCCACCATCGGGAACATCTTCCCTGCATCAAACCTGTCCAGGCCTGTTGGAATTTTGTAGGTTCTATGAGATCCCCCCTCATTTTTCTGAACTCCAGCGAATACAATACTAACCGATTCAATCTGTCCTCGTACGTCAGTACTGCCATCCCAGGAATCAGTCCGGTAAACCTATGCTGCATTCCTTCTGTTAGAACATGCTTCCTCAGATAAGGAGACCAAAACTGCGCACAATATTCCACAAGGTGTGTCCTCACCAAGACTCAGCAAGACAATTCTGCTCCTGTATTCGAATCCTCTCACAATGAAGGCCAGCATACCATTTGCCTTCTTTACCGCCTGCTGCACTTGCATGCTTACCTTCAGTGACTGGTGTATGAGGACACCCAGGTATTGCTGCACATTCCCCTTTCCTAATTTATGGCCATTCAGCTAATAGACTGCTGCCTTGTTTTTGCTAACAAAGTAGATAACCTCACATTTATCCAAATTATATGCATCTGCCATTCATTTGCCCACTCACTCAACTTGTCCAAATCATACTGCAGGATCTCTGCTTTAAGGATTGGTTTAAATGAGCTTGACAAACCTTGCCAGCTAAAGACAGATGCAGCATTTTCTGAAGCTCTAAGCAAGAAAACAAAGGATACAACTGGTGTACTAATTTGGTGTTGATGAACCATGTTCAGGACAGAATTTTAAAGTCAGTTTTGGGCATCCATCAAACATTTCCAGGCTGAGGCTTTTAAGCATTTTGGGAATGAGGGAAAACTAGCACTGCTGCCTCACAGCAGTGACCCAAGTTCAATTCTGGCCTTGTGGAGTTTCCACTTTCTCCCCATGTCTTACCTGGGTTTCCTCCCAAGATGTGCAGGTTAGGTGGATAGACCATGCTAAATGCCCCATAGTGTCCAAGGATGTGCAGGTTCAGTGGTTATGGGGATGGGGGAGGGACTGGGCCTAGATTGGGCTTTTTCATAGCGTCGGTGCAAACTCGATGGGCCAAATACCCTCCTGCGCTGTGGAATCATATGGTTCATAAAAGAACAAAGTTCAGTGATTCTAATGAATAATATGGAAGCCTTGATATTTGCTAAGAGAAATGATTAAGAACGAGTGAATGCTTTTAGTTTTGTTTTTCTGTGATAAAGTATAATTGTCATCATGTATATTTTAATCTTAATTTAATAGTATACAATAAATACATAGTGCATCATAGCATTAACGACCGCTTTTTTTACATTGCAGGAGTTGATGCCCTGGGATCACCCCTATTATAGTGGCGTCCTCCGTGCAGAGAGGTAAGTTATGAAATTGCATCACCTTTTTTTATCAGCAGATATAATTTATAGAAGTTTCATTGCTATTTTCATTTAATTATTTTGGATTTGGGATCAAAAATGTGCTGCATTGTAAAGGTATTTTGAAACCTTAGAAGATCCTAGTGGTGCAACCTGATTCTCAATTAGAAAACATTTATTTATTCAGTGCTTGTTGGTTCTGTGGAGATAATGCAGATATGGAGATAATTCAATGTCAAGTATATGATCAATTGATACATTTCATTGTTGTTTGGGAGCAATAGAAATGGCTGCAATTGGGGCAGCAGGTTGGTGCACTGGTTAGCACTGCAGCTTCATGGTGCTGAGGACCCGGGTTTGATCCCAGCCCGGGGTCACTATCCGGGTGGAGTTTGCACATTCTTCCTATGTCTGCGTGGGTCTCAACCCCGCAACTCAAAGATATGCAGGGTAGGTGGATTGGCCACGCTAAATTGCACGTTAATTGGAAAAGAATCTACTGGGAAAATGTGAGAAAATTCCAGACACTCATAGAACATAGAAAATACAGCACAGAACAGGCCCTTCGGCCCACGATGTTGTGCCGAACCTTTGTCCTAGATTAATCATAGATTATCATTGAATTTACAATGCAGAAGGAGGCCACTCGGCCCCCCGAGTCCGCACCGGCTCCTGGAAAGAGCACCCTACCCAAACTCAACACCTCCACCCAACACCAAGGGCAATTTTGGACATTAAGGGCAATTTATCATTGGCCAATTCACCTAACCTGCACATCTTTGGACTGTGGGAGGAAACCGGAGCACCCGGAGGAAACCCACGCAGACACGGGGAGGACGTGCAGACTCCGCACAGACAGTGACCCAAGCCGGGAATCGAACCTGGGACCCTGGAGCTGTGAAGCATTGTGCTATCCACAATGCTACCGTGCTGCCCTTAAGAACAAATAAATCTACACTTTATCATTTTACCGTAATCCATGTACCTATCCAATAGCTGCTTGAAGGTCCCTAATGTTTCCGACTCAACTACTTCCACAGGCAGTGCATTCCATGCCCCCACTACTCTCTGGGTAAAGAACCTACCTCTGATATCCCTCCTATATCTTCCACCTTTCACCTTAAATTTGTGTCCCCTTGTAATAGTTTGTTCCACCCGGGGAAAAAGTCTCTGACTGTCTACTCTATCTATTCCCCTGATCATCTTATAAACCTCTATCAAGTCGCCCCCCATCCTTCTCCGTTCTAATGAGAAAAGGCCTAGCACCCTCAACCTTTCCTCGTAAGACCTACTCTCCATTCCAGGCAACATCCTGGTGAATCTTCTTTGCACCTTTTCCAAAGCTTCCACATCCTTCCTAAAATGAGGCGACCAGAACTGTACACAGTACTCCAAATGTGGCCTTACCAAAGTTTTGTACAGCTGCATCATCACCTCACGGCTCTTAAATTCAACCCCTCTGTTAATGAACGCGAGCACACCATAGGCCTTCTTCACAGCTCTATCCACTTGAGTGGCAACTTTCAAAGATGTATGAACATAGACCCCAAGATCTCTCTGCTCCTCCACATTGCCAAGAACTCTACTGTTCACCCTGTATTCCGCATTCGTATTTGTCCTTCCAAAATGGACAACCTCACACTTTTCAGGGTTAAACTCCATCTGCCACTTCTCAGCCCAGCTCTGCATCCTAACTATGTCTCTTTGCAGCCGACAACAGCCCTCCTCACTATCCACAACTCCACCAATCTTCGTATCGTCTGCAAATTTACTGACCCACCCTTCAACTCCCTCATCCAAGTCATTAATGAAAATCACAAACAGCAGAGGACCCAGAACTGATCCCTGCGGTACTCTCTGACTTCTATCGGTTAGCCAGTTCGTTATCCAACTGGCCAAATTTCCCACTATCCCATGCCTCCTTACTTTCTGCATAAGCCTACCATGGGGAACCTGATCAAATGCCTTACTAAAATCCATGTACACTACATCCACTGCTTTACCTTCATCCACATGCTTGGTCACCTCCTCAAAGAATTCAATAAGATTTGTAAGGCAAGACCTACCCCTCACAAATCCGTGCTGACTATCCCTAATCAGGCAGTGTCTTTCCAGATGCTCAGAAATCCTATCCTTCAGTACCCTTTCCATTACTTTGCCTACCACCGAAGTAAGACTAACTGGCCTGTAATTCCCAGAGTCATCCCTAGTCCCTTTTTTGAACAGGGGCACGACATTCGCCACTCTCCAATCCCCTGGTACCACCCCTGTTGACAGTGAGGACGAAAAGATCATTGCCAACGGCTCTGCAATTTCATCTCTTGCTTCCCATAGAATCCTTGGATATATCCCGTCAGGCCCGGGGGACTTGTCTATCCTCAAGTTTTTCAAAATGCCCAACACATCTTCCTTCCTAACAAGTATTTCCTCGAGCTTACCAATCTGTTTCGCACTGTCCTCTCCAACAATATCGCCCCTCTCATTTGTAAATACAGAAGAAAAGTACTCGTTCAAGACCACTCCTATCTCTTCAGACTCAAACACAATCTCCAGCTACCGTCCTTGATCGGACCTACCCTCGCTCTAGTCATTCTCATATTTCTCACATATGTGTAAAGGCCTTGGGGTTTTCCTTGATCCTACCCGCCAAAGATTGTTCATGCCCTCTCTTAGCTCTCCTAATCCCTTTCTTCAGTTCCCTCCTGGCTATCTTGTATCCCTCCAATGCCCTGTCTGAACCTTGTTTCCTCAGCCTTACATAAGTCTCCTTTTTCCTCTTAACAAGACATTCAACCTCTCTTGTCAACCATGGTTCCCTCACTCGACCATCTCTTCCCTGCCTGACAGGGACATACATATCAAGGACACGTAGCACCTGTTCCTTGAACAAGTTCCACATTTCACTTGTGTCCTTCCCTGACAGCCTATGTTCCCAACTTATGCACTTCAATTCTTGTCTGACAACATCGTATTTACCCTTCCCCCAATTGTAAACCTTGCTCTGTTGCACTCCTTTCATAGTTTTCGGTAGTTTATTCCTTTCATTGTAATTTTAACTAAAAATGTGCTTTTAAGCTGAATCTCTTGCTGCCAATCCCCAAAGATTGCATCTTGGACAACCAGAAATATCTGAAAGCCAAATGGGCTGGATTTCTTTTAAGTTTGGTGGGCCTGATGACTTTTTTCAATGGTATTTTCCCAAATGTCACAAGAGTTTTCACTGGCAGCAGTTATTTGCAGTGACATCCTGGAGCAGAGTTTGGCTGGGTGGAGAGTTACTTTCCCAGGTTAGCCATTCTTTGCAGGATGGTGGGATGGCGCATGTAACCTCAGAGGAAAAAAATTCATTCACTATACAATAGTAGAACACAGAAGGAGCCATTGATCCTGCGTCCGCTCCATCAGAAACAAATCCAGTTAGTCCTTTTCCAAGTTATTTTCCAATATGCATGCAATTTCTTTCTTTATTGAGTATTTATCTATTTTAGCCACTATTAAATTTGTGTCCACCTGCCAGGCGACATATTCCAAATCGTAGTCATTATTGCAAAGCATTTTTCCTCCTGTTGACTAGTTTCTTGCCAATCACCTTTAAATCTGTGCCCTCTGGTTATTGACCTTGCAATCATTGGATACAGCTTTTCTTTATTAATTCATAGAACCTCTACAGTGCAGAAAGAGGCCATTCGGCCCATCGCGTCTGTGCCAACCCTGCAAAAGAGCATCCCTACTTAGGCCCATTCCTCCACCTCAACTGAACATCTTTGGACACTAAGGGGCAATTTATTTAGCATGGCCAATCCACCTTTGGACTGTGGGAGGAAACCTGAGCACCCCATGCAGACACTGGGAGAACATGCAAACTCCACACAGTAACCCAAGGCCGGAATTGAACCGGGTCCCTGGTGGTGTGAGACAGCAATGCTAATCACTGTACCACCGTGTCACCCATCTATCTTAACCTTTCATCATTTTAAACACCTCTTGTCAAATCTGCTCAAGGTTTTAACTGAGAATATCTTCTGCTTTCCCACTCTTTCCATGCAACTGTAAATCATTGTCCATGGAAACATTCTCGTTAATCACTTTCTGTACATTCTTTGTATCCTTCTTAGTGTGGTGCCTAAAATTGGACACTATAATTGGAGCTGGACTAGTGTGTTATATAGATCCAGCATAACCTTCCATTCTTTGTACTCTGCCTCTGTTTATAACCCAGGATCCCGTATGCTTTATTACCTCTTCTATTAACTTGTCCTGTTAATTGCACAGGTGCCCATTTTTGCAGCCTTTTCAAAATTGTACCATTTAACTTGTATTGTCTTTCCTAATTCTCCTTGCCAAAATATATCATCTAAAATTTTTATGTGTTGAATTTCATCTGCATTTATCTGTCCATTCCACCAACTCTACCAATATCTTCCTTACTGTTGCCTTCCAAATTTGGAATTGTCCTGTACCCTAAGTCCAAGTCATTTGATGTATATTCAAGATAGCGATCCTAGTTCTGAACTATGCCTATCTTCAATTGAAAAATAACCATTCACACAACTGTTTTCTATCCCTCAGCTAATTTTGTACCAATGCTGTTTCTATATCTTTTATCCCATGCGCTTCAATTTTGTTATTGAGCCTTTCATGTGCTACTTTATAAAACACTTTTTGAAAGTGCATATACACACAAGCAACTGCACTATCTTCATCCACCCTTTCTGTTGTCTCTTCAAAAATTCAAATTAGTCGGTGGCATGGTAGCACAGTGGTTAGCACTGCTGTCTCATGCCGTCGAGGATCTGGGTTCAATCCTGGCCCCGGGTCAGTGTCCATGTTGAGTTTGCACATACTCCCTGTGTCTGCATGGGTCTTACCCCGACAACCGCAAAGATGTGCTGGGTAGGTGGATTGGCCATGCTAAATTGTCCCATAGTTGGAAAAATATTTTCAAAACTCAAATTAGTCAAATATAATTTAAATCTATGGTGACTCTCCATGGTTATTCCATACTGTCCCAGGAGTTTTCGTTTCTTCACACATTTTTGTTCCCACCGCTGATGTTAAAAGAACTAGCCTGTAATTGCCAGGTTTATAATTTCCGCCTTTTTTGAGCTGGTGTATAGTATTTACAAATACCCTTAATTACTTGGCATCACTCCTGCATCTAAGGAGGTTTGGGAAGATTGTGGCTAGTACCTCCGCAGTTGGATCAGCAGGCTAATTGCATTCCATTTGGGCTAGGTGACTATCCACTTTAATTACCAATAGCCTTTCTAATACCTCATTATTTTTCTCATCCTGTAAAGAACATTGCAGAAGGAGTAGGATGTAAGGCCCCTCAAGTTTGCCCTTCTCCATTGCATAAGATCATGGCTGAACTTTGTCCTCCATTCCATTTTCCTGATGATCTCCATATTTCTTGTCCCTCTATCCATTTCAAATATCTATTTATCTCAAACTTGAGTATACTCAGTGACTTTAGCACTCACCATCTTCTGGGGTAGGGAATTCCAAGGATCCACAACCTTCTTTGGCAACCTACCCTGAGACTATGCCCCTCTTTCTAGGCACTGTAGCTAGAGGGAACAACCTCTCGGCATCCAACCTGTCGGGTCCCCTCGGATTTAGTGAGATTACCTCTCAGTCTTCTAAACTCTTGAGTGTAGTATACTTTGTGTAATCTGAGAACTTCCTAGTTTGGTATATTTTTGGCAATTTGGGCCTTGATAAAACATCATGCAAAATACCCATTTAGTACCTCAGCCATAACTTCTGCCTCAATTAGTAAATCTCCATTTTGATTTCTATTTGGCCCCATTGAATCATAGAATTTGCAGCGCAGAAGGAGGCCATTCGGCCCACAGGGTCTGCATCAGCCTTTGGAAAGAGTACCCTGCCTAAACCCCATACCCATAAACCCAATAACCCGACCTAACCTTTTTGACACTAAGGGGAAATTTAGCATGGCCAACCCACCTAACCTGCACATCTTTGGACTGTGGGAGGAAACCGGAGCACACTGAGGAAACCCACCCAGACACAGGACGAAAGTGCAAACTCCACACAGTCACCCGAGGCCGGAATTAAACATGGGGCCCTGGAGCTGTGAGGCAGCAGTGTGAGCCATTGTGCCACCGTGCCGCCCCATTGCGCCACAGTGCCGCCCCATTGCTTCTCTAACAACCTGTCGAAGACACATGGAATCCTTTCAAGGGCGGCACAGTGGTTAGCTGCCTCATATCTCCTTAGTGTCCTAAAAAAAGGTTACGTGGGGGAACTGGGTTACGGGGATAGGGTGGAGCCGTGGGCTTAAGTAGGGTGCTCTTTCGTCCCTCTCGAGACTTCCGGTTGCGGCTATGCGGAGCTAAGTCGCACATTCGCCGGCTCCCGCATAAATGGACTTTTGGGCTCTTTTCAGGGCCCCCAAGGGCACTTTTTCGACGTTTCCCAGTGTGGGAAGGAGTTAATAATAGCTCCCCGTCAGTATATGGCTTTAACTAGGAGCGGGGCGACAAAAAAGGTGGTGGTGGACCAGACGAAGGGAGGGAAGAAGGACAAAATGGCGGCGGGCAGAGACCAGGCAGCGTGGTGGCAGTGGGCGGAGGAGCAACAGGAGAGTATCCAGCGCTGCCTCAGAGAGATTAAAACGGACCTGCTAGAGCCGATGAAGGCTTCTATTGATAAGCTGCTGGAGAGACAGACGGCCCAGGGGGTGGCGATCCGAGAGGCTCGACAAAAGATCTCTGACAATGAGGACGAGATCTTACGCCTGGCGATAAAGGTGGAGGCGCACGAGGCGCTCCACAAGAAATGGCAGGAGCGGTTGGAAGAGCTGGAGAATCGGTTGAGGCAGAAGAATCTGCGGATTCTGGGCCTCCCTTGGGGCCGGACGTGGGGGCCTATGTGGTCACCATGTTGAACTCGCTGATGGGAGCGAGGTCCTTCCAGGGGCCCCTGGAGCTGGAAGGGGCCCATAGAGTGTTGGCGAGGAGGCCCAAGGCTAACGAGCCTCCGCGGGCGTTGCTGGTGCAGTTCCATCGGTTCGTCGATCGGGAGTGTGTGCTCAGGTGGGCCAAGAAGGAGAGGAGCAGCAGGTGGGAGAACGCGGAGGTTCGGATATACCAGGACTGGAGTGCGGAGGTGGCGAAGCGGATGGCCGGGTACAATCAAGCGAAGGCGGTGCTGCACAGGAAAGGGGTGAAGTTTGGCATGTTGCAGCCGGCGCGATTGTGGGTTACCTACAAGGACCGGCACCATTATTTTGAGTCTCCGGAGGCGGCGTGGGCCTTTGTTCAGGCCGAGAAGCTGGACACAGACTGAGGGTCGGGATGGGCGATTGGGGACTGAGGTGGATATGTTATGCCTATTTTTGATTCAGGGGGGTGGGGGTGGGCCTTTGCATTGTTTTGGGTTTCTTTTTCTCTGTGTTTTTCTCTTTCGGGTTGGGGAGGTGGATGGGGCGGGTTGGGCACTGTTTTGGTTGGTGGCGGGGCCTGTTAGGTGGAGAGCGCGGGCTTTTTCCCCGCGCCGAGGGGGGGGGGGGTGCCAGGGCGGGGAAGCGAGGAGGGGGCCAGGGCGGGGAAGCGAGGAGGGGGCGAGCCTGTGGATGGGGACGGGAGAGGAGGGTGTGCCACACAATGGGAGGAGTCGAAGAGGAGGCGGGAGTGGCCGGGGTCAGAAGGAATCAGCTGACTTGCGGAAGTGCAATGGGGGGGGGGGGGGGGGGGTGGCGGGAGTAAACCAGACAGGATGGGCCCGGGCCGGGGGGGGGGGGGGGGGGGGGGGTTAGGGTAGAATCGAGTTTGCTGCTGCTAAGGTCAAGAAAGAGCTGGAGCGAGTGGGGGGCGTTGAGACGGGGGGGTGCCGCTGTGGGGAACGGGCCGGGTGTGGGGTGCGGGCGCGTGGCTGGCCGAGGAGGGGTCATGGCTAGTCGGCGGGGGAGGGGGGCGGGTAGCCCCCTAATCCGGCTGATAACCTGGAATGTAAGGGGACTGAATGGGCCGGTTAAGCGGGCC
The DNA here is from genome assembly GCF_047496885.1 of Scyliorhinus torazame. NCBI lineage: Eukaryota > Metazoa > Chordata > Chondrichthyes > Carcharhiniformes > Scyliorhinidae > Scyliorhinus > Scyliorhinus torazame. Next base: position 145,782,832 of record NC_092721.1, on the reverse strand, counting down.
CGCGTGTTCGTGCACCTGAAGGGGCTCAAGGCGGATGTGGTTATGCTCCAGGAGACACACCTGAAGGTGGCAGACCAGGTAAGACTGAGGAAAGGGTGGGTAGGTCAGGTGTTTCACTCTGGGTTAGATGCCAAAAATCGAGGGGTGGCGATCTAGGTGGGAAAGAAGGTGTCATTCGAGGCGTCGAGCATTGTGGCAGATAATGGCGGTAGGTACATTATGGTAAGTTGCAGGGAGAGAGGGTGGTACTGGTCAATGTGTATGCTCCGAACTGGGACGATGCGGGTTTTATGCGGCGTATGTTGGGTCGGATCCCAGACTTGGAAGTGGGGGGCCTGATAATGGGGAGAGACTAACACGGTGTTGGATCCGGCACTGGATCGCTCCAGGTCTAGGACGGGTAGGAAGCCGGCGGCGGCTAGTGTGTTGAGGGGATTTATGGACCAAATGGGAGGGGTGGACCCTTGGAGATTTGCAAGGCCGAGGGCTAGGGAATTTTCATTTTTCTCACATGTCCATAAGGCTTATTCTCGAATCAACTTTTTCATTTTGAGTAGGGCGCTGATAGCGAGAGTAGAGGATACCGAGTATTCGGCAATAGCCATTTCGGACCACGCCCCGCATTGGGTGGACTTGGAGATGGGGGAGGAGAGGGACCAGCGCCCGCTGTGGCGCTTGGAGGTGGGGCTGTTGGCGGACGAGGAGGTGAGCGAGCGGGTCCGAGGAAGTATAGAGAGGTACTTGGAGACCAACGACAACGGGGAGGTCCGAGTGGGGATGGTATGGGAGGCACTGAAGGCGGTGGTGAAGGGGGAGCTGATCTCCATTAGGGCCCACAAGGAGCGGAGGGAGCGGGGAGAGAGGGAGAGGCTGGTGGGGGAGATGGTGAGGGTAGACAGGACGTATGCGGAAGAGCCTGAGGAAGGATTGTTGAGGAAGAGGCGCAGCCTCCAGGCCGAATTCGACCTGGTGACCACCAGGAAGGCGGAGGTGCAGTGGAGGAAGGCCCAGGGGGCGGTCTACGAGTATGGGGAAAAGGCCAGCCGGATGCTGGCGCATCAGCTTCGGAAGCGGGACGCAGCTAGGGAGATCGGGGGAGTTAAGGACAGGGGAGGGAGCGTGGTGCGGAGTGGGGTTGGCATCAATGGGGTCTTCAGGGACTTCTACGAGGAATTGTACCGATCTGAGTCCCCACGGGAGGAGGGAGGGATGGGCCGTTTCCTGGACCAATTGAGGTTTCCAAAGGTGGAAGAGGGACTGGTGGCGGGACTGGGGGCCCCGATTGGGCTGGAGGAGCTGATAGGAAGCATGCAGGCGGGGAAGGCACCGGGGCCGGACAGTTTCCCGGTCGAGTTCTATAAAGAATATATGGACCTGTTGGGCCCGCTGTTAGTTAGGACCTTTAATGAGGCAAGGGAGGGGGGGGGGGAGGGGGGCTTTACCCCCGACGATGCCCTGGGCACTGATCTCCCTGATCCTGAAGCGGGACAAGGATCCCCTGCAATGTGGGTCTTACAGACCGATTTCCTTGCTAAATGTAGATGCCAAGGTGCTGGCGAAGGTCTTAGCCACGAGGATTGAGGATTGTGTGCCGCAGATCATCCATGAAGACCAGATGGGGTTTGTGAAGGGGAGAACGTTGAACGCGAATGTGCGGAGGCTTTTGAACGTTATCATGATGCTGGCGAGGGAGGGGGAGGCGGAGATAGTGGTGGCGATGGACGCTGAGAAAGCCTTCGATAGGGTAGAGTGGGGGTACCTGTGGGAGGTGCTGAAGAGGTTTGGGTTTGGGGAGGGGTTTGTCAGGTGGGTTAGGCTGTTGTATGAGGTCCCGATGGCGAGTGTGGCCACAAATAGGAGGAGGTCCGAGGGACGAGACGGGGTGTCCCCTGCCCCCCCGCTCTTCACACTGGTGATTCAACCCCTGGCTATGACACTGAGAGAGTCGAGGAACTGGAAGGGTTGGTGCGGGGTGGGGAGGAGCAAAGGGTGTCGCTTTATGCGGACGACCTGCTGCTGTATGTGGCGGACCCGGTGGGAGGAATGCCAGAGGTAATGAGGATCCTGAGGGAATTCGGGGACTTTTCAGGGTACAAGCTCAATATGGGGAAGAGCGAGCTGTTCGTAGTTCAGCTAGGGGACCAGGGGAGGGGGATTGGCGAGCTCCCACTAAAAAGGGCGGAGAGGAGCTTCAGATATTTGGTCGTCCAGGTGGCCAGGAGCTGGGGTACTCTCCTAGTACCCTCTGTGGGTGCTACTGGGCCGCCAATGCGATGATGGTGCGCAAGTGGGTGATGAAGGGGGAGGGGGCTGCGTGGAAGAGGCTGGAGACGGCGTCCTGTGTGGGTATGAGTCTGGGGGCGCTGGCAACGGCGCCGCTGCCACTCCCTCCAAGGAGGTATACCACGAGCCCGGTGGTGGTGGCGGCCCTCAAAATTTGGGGGCAGTGGAGGCGGCATAGGGGGGAAGTTGGGGCCTCGGCGTGGACCCCACTGCGGGGGAACCACCGGTTCGCCCCAGGAAGAACAGGTGGAGGGTTTTCGGGGTGGCACAGGGCAGGGATATGAAAGTTGGGGGACCTGTTTGTGGACGGGAAGTTCGCGAGCTTGGGCGAGCTGGAGGAGAAGTACAGGCTCCCCCCGGGGAACACCTTCAGGTAAGGGCGTTTGCCAGACGGCAGGTGGTGGAATTCCCGCGGCTACTGCCACACACAGTACAGGACAGGGTGCTCTCGGGGGGGGGGTGGGTGGGAGTGGGGAAGATCTCGGAAACTTACCAGGTGATACAGGAGGAGGAGGAGGCCTCGGTGGTGGAGTTGAAAGGTAAGTGGGAGTAGGAGTTGGGAGAGGAGATCGAAGAGGGGACGTGGGCAGATGCCCTAGGGAGGGTGAATTCTTTCTCTTCGTGTGCGAGGCTCAGCCTCATACAGTTTAAGGTGCTGCACAGGGCATACATGACCGGGACGAGGATGAGCCGGTTCTTTGGGGGTGAGGACAGGTGTGTTAGGTGCTCAGGGAGCCCAGCAAATCACACCCATATGTTCTGGGCATGCCCAGCGCTGGAGGAATTTTGGAAGGGCGTAGTGAGGACGGTGTCGAGGGTGGTAGGATCCAGGGTCAGACCTGGCTGGGGGCTCGCAATATTTGGGGTGGCAGAGGAACCGGGAGTGCAGGAGGCGAAAGAGGCCGGAATTCTGGCCTTTGTGTCCCTGGTAGCCCGGCGAAGGATTCTCCTTCAGTGGAAAGATGCGAGGCCCCCAAGTGTGGAATTCTGGATCAGCGATATGGCAGGGTTCATTAAATTGGAGAGGATGAAATTCGCCTTGAAAGGGTCGGTACAGGGGTTCTTTAGGCAGTGGCAACCGTTCTTAGACTTTCTGGCAGAACGATAGACATTGGTCAATGGCAGCAGCAGCTTGCGGGGCGGGGGGGGGGGGGTGGGTTGGGGTTTGCTTCATTTTTGTTTATGTTATTTACTCTGAGGGGGTGTATACACCTGTTGTGTTCAGTCAGAGTGTTAATGTTAACTTATTATTTATGTACAGGGGGAGGGGTTTGGGGGTTGCTTTTTTAGATTTTGTTTTGTACTTAACCCTGTTGGGTTCTTTTTTCTTATTTTGTTATTGATACTTTATGAAAACCTTTAATAAAAATTAATTTTTTAAGAAAGAAGGTAGGGTGCTCTTTCCAAGAGCTGGTGCAGACTCGATGGGCCGAATGGCCCCCTGGACTGTAAATTCTATGGTTCTATAAGTTAGTTGCCATTTATTCTTGTACTATCTTTCTTTGCCCATTTTATTTGCTTTTTCATTCCTTTATGCGCTCTTATTTTGAACCTGATTCTGCCTGTATTGTCAAACTGTCATCTTTCATGTGCCCTTTACTAATTTGGATTCCTGGTCATGAACAGCATTAGGCTGCAAATGTGCACGTGAACATTGGATGAAGAAAAGCTTGGCTGCAGAAAAAAGATAGCAAAAGGATTACTTTTATATATGACGTTTTAAGGCAAAATATATTTGTGCTTGATAAAGATGCTCAGAATCACAGAATTGTTACAGCGCAGAAGGAGCTATTGTGACGGCACTGGCTCTCTGAATGAGCATTATAACTTAGTGCCAATTTCCTGCCTTTTCCCCATACCCCTGCACATTGTTTCTATTCAAATTATCATGTAATGACCTCTTGAATGCCTCGATTGAACTTGCCTCAACCACACTCCCAGGCGGTACATTCCGGACCCAAAACATGCTTTGAGTGAAAAAAAAATTTCTTGCATCCCATTTGGTTCTTTTGCAAATCACTTTAGAACTGTGCCCTCTCTTTCTCTACCTTTTTACAATTGGGAATGGTTTCTCCCTATCTGCTCTGTCCAGCCTCCTCGTGATACCGAGATGAAAGGTGCCACTTATCTCCGTATCTATGACTGACTCAAATTTGAAACACCAACTCTAGGTTAAATACAATACATGCTCGTGTAAAAGTTTTTTTTCATTGGGACCATATACTTTGGCAAAAAATAGGGAGTTGACTTGTACATGAGATCAGCTATTACTTGAGTATATGCAGTAGTGGGAATATAAATTGCAATGAATTGTAAATGTACATACAACAAAAAAACACAGAGGCAGTGTATGCTGCAACCAAATTCATCAATGTGGAAAAGGATAAACACTCAAGGAAGCACAAAGTCACCATTTGTTTTTCATGCAAATATCCGTCGAGTTTGAGATACCATTAAATTTGCATTTCATTGAGTTTTTCTGGTTAGATGTTGCAGTATAAATCTGGCCCCCAAAAATTCAAGAATTCTACTTTATGTAATACCGTACAGAACTGTACAACTATACCACCACTATTTGTTTAGAGGTTGTTTTTAAAGTATTTTTCATTCTTTCCTTGATGTGAGAATATCACGATATGAAAAAATGTTTTTTATACTCCAGTTTTCTCCCCCCCCCCTTGTAGTCTGTATTAAAGACCTGTCTCCCATACCCGCTGGTGCCAGGGTATGGGTTATGGAAATGGTTTGGGAAAGGGATTGAGAATGGCTAAAAGCTCTGGTTCCTTCTGGAAGCAATTAAGTTGAGTTCCAACAAATAGAGTTTTAGCTATTAGGAGATCAACTTAAAAACCTGATAAGTTAGAGTTGTTTTTGGGACAGGGCTTCACCTGCACAATATTGGGACTATTGTCCTCACTGGGAGAGTTAAGAACTGTATGGAATGATTTATGTTAACATGACAATACAGCACAGAAGGTGACCATTTGTCTCGTCAAGTCTATGCTGGCTCTATGTAGAGATATCCATTGAGTCCTATTCACCTGCTCTGTCCCTGTAGTCTGCCAAATGTATTTGCGTCAAGTGTTTATCCAGTTTTGAAATCGTTGATCATCTCTTCCACCACCCTTGTAAGCAGCGAGTTTCAGGTCTTTGTCAGTTGCTGTGTTTTAAAAAATATATATTCCTCTTACCCTCCCTATTTCTCCTATCCAAAAAATTAAATTTGTCTATCCCAGTCTTCGTGCCATCCGCTAATAGGGAATAACTTTTTTTGTCTACATTATCTGAATCTGTAATAATCGTGTACACTGCTATCAAATCTCCCCTCAACCTCCTATGCTTCAAGCAGAGCAACAACAGATTCTACAAATTAACTTTGTAGCTAAATTCCCTCTACCCTGGAACATTAACTGATAAATCATTGCAACTTCTTGAGCACCTTCAAATCTTTCCTAAAGTACTGACTAGAACTAGATGTGATTCTCTAGTTGTGGCTTAACTGGAGTATTGTGATGGTTCAGTATAACTTCTGCTTCATGTACTCGATGCTTATATGAAGCCCAAGATCCCATATTGTTAACTATTTTCTCAATATGTCCTTCACCCACGAGGATCCATGCACCCCAGGCCCCTCTGACCCTGCACACTCTTTAAAACTGTCATTAAATGTATGTTACCTCTTCCTTTCCCTTTTGCCAAAATGCACCAACCTACTCTTCTCTGTATTAAATTTCACCTGTCACTTGTCTGTCCATTCTGCTTGCCTGTGTACTTCCCGTTTCAGTTGTTTGGTGTCATCCTCCCTGTTTGTCACAGACCCGGGTTTGATATCAGACAAATTTTGAAATTTTGCTCTGTATTCCAATGTCCAGTTCGCTCATATTTCAAAATAAGCAATGGCCAAAACACTGACCTTTGGTAGAACACGTCTGTCTACAATCCTCTAGTCTGAAAAACAACTATCACAATTCACTGTTCAGGTATCTCAGGTAATCAAGCAGAGTCAACATGGTTTTGTGAAAGGGAAATCCTGTTTATTGGAGTTATTTGAGGAAGTAACCTGATGCGGATAAAGGGGAACCGATAGATATACTGTATTTAGATTTCCAGAAGACATTTGATAAAGTGCCACATCAAAGGTTATTACGGAAAATAACAGGTTATGGTATGTGGGTAACATATTGGATAGAAGATTGGCTGGCTAACAGGTAGCAGAGAGCAGACATAAATGGGTCTTTTTATGGTTGGCAAGATGTAATAGAATTCCTACAGTGCAGGAGGCCATTTGGGCCATCGAGTCTGCACCAATTCTCTGAAAGAGCACCCTACCTGGGGTCAGGCCTCCACCCTATCCCTGTAACCCAGGAACACCTAACCTGTTGGACATTAAGGAGCAATCTGGCATTGCCAAACCACCTAACCTGCACATCTTTGGACTGTGGGAGGAAACCGGAGCACCCGGAGAAAACCCACACAGACATAGGGAGAAAGTGTAAACTCCACACAGTCACCCGAAGTCGGAATTGAAACTGTTTCTCTGGTGTTGAGAGACAGCAGTGCTAGCCACTGTGCCATCCAGTTGTGCCAAGGGATACATGCTGGGACCTTGCTGTTTACAATTTAGCAGCCCAGTGTCCAGATCGGATCCAGTGTCGCTGTTGTCGTCACCGCTGGACGGACCTGCGGGTGCAGTGGTCGCCTCAGCTTCCTGACTTCTGACGGCCAGCAAGTGCAGTGAGTCCAACGTCGGCGGGGCCTCGGGGATTCCCGTAGGTGGCACAGCGTCCGGATCCGGAGTGGAATCTCTGACTCTGCTCCGGCAGCTCCCAGACTTGGTAGCGGTGTGCTTCATTTCCCTGTGCCCGGACCGCGTGGGACACCGATCCTGTTGCACATAAGCCCACATCGGGGATCCGTGTCGGTCCCACCCCAAAATGTTGGATGTATACCGAGTCGCCTGTCTCGAAGATGCGGATCTTTGGGCCCCGATGTGAGTCCCTTCTCGAGTGACCCTGGTGCTGATGGACCTGTGCCCCACCGTTGGGGAGGACGAGACTGAGGCGAGTTGTGAGTCCATGCCCCACTCCCATGAGTAACTCTGCTGGCGTGATCCCGGTCGTGGCATGCGGCGGTATGCGGTAACTGAAAAGGGAACATGCCAAACGCATCTCCCCGGATCCTGTGGGCATCTTTTTCATTACCCACTTAACGGTTTGGACCGCCTGTTTGAGGCCAGGTGGTACGGGTAGGACGCACATGCAGGATGCCGTGAGCAACGCAAACTCGCTGGCAAATGCTGTTCCGTTGTCAGATAGCAGGACCTGGGAAACCATGGTGCTCTGAAGATGCTCTGCAGTCTGTCGACGGTGGCTCTTGGATTGTCCTGGAACCCGGTGTACCTCCAACCCCATAGAGTGGGCATCCACGTGTATGAGGAACGTGGCCCCCTGGATCAGAACTGTAAAGTCTATGTGGACCTGGGACCACGGCTCCCAGGCCACTGCCAGGGGTGCATCGGGGCTGCCGGCCGGACATTTTGGCACTCCTGACATGGAGCACAGTTGTGCGCACCGACTCAATCTCTGAGCCAATCCGGGCCACCAGTCTGCTGTTTTGGGTAGTGCTGCTGATGGTCAGCCGAACAGGATTCTCTGGCGGTCGACTAGGGAAGAAAAGGCAAAATTTAATTGTGGGCCAGCATTTTCACCGTTGCCACCCCTGCATGTCTGTTGTGGAGGTCAACCAATAAAGATACGCAACCTTGCTCGGGCATGACCACTTGCGCCCCCACAAGATGACGCCATCCCTGCTGTTTGTCATTTTTATAAATGACCTGGAGGAGGGCGTAGAAGGATGAGTGAGTAAATTTGCAGATGACACGAAAGTCGGTGGGGTTGTGGACAGTGCGGAAGGATGTTACAAGTTACAGAGGGACATAGATAAGCTGCAGCGCTGGGCTGAGAGGTGGCAAATGGAGTTTAATGCAGAAAATTGAGAGGTGATTCATTGTGGAAGGAATAACAGGAAGACAGAGTACTGGGCTAATGGTAAGATTCTTGGCAGTGTGGATGAGCAGAGAGATCTCTGTGTCCATGTACATAGATCCCTGAAAGTTGCCACCCAGGTTAGGAGGGTTGTTAGGAAGGCGTACGGTGTGTTAGCTTTTATTGGTCGAGGGATTGAGTTTCGGAGCCATGAGGTCATGTTGCAGCTGTACAAAACTCTGGTGCAGCCGCATGTGGAGTATTGCGTGCAATTCTGGTCGCCGCATTATAGGAAGGATGTGGAAGCATTGGAAAGGGTGCAGAGGAGATTTACCAGAATGTTGCCAGGCATGGAGGGAAGATCTTATGAGGAAAGGCTGAGGGACTTGAGGCTGTTTTCGTTAGAGAGAAGAAAGTGAAGAGGTGACTTAATTGAGGCATACAAGATGATCAGAGGATTGGATAGGGTGGACAGTGAGAGCCTTTTTCCTCGGATGGTGATGTCTCGCACGAAGGGACATAGCTTTAAATTGAGGGGAGATAGATATATAAGACAGATGACAGAGGTAGGTTCTTTACTCAGAGTAGTAAGGGTGTGGAATGCCCTGCCTGCAACAGTAGTGGACTCGCCAACACTAAGGGCATTCAAATGGTCATTGGGTAGACATTTGGACGATAAGGGAATAGTGTAGATGGGCTTTAGAGTGGTTTCACAGATCGGTGCAACATCGAGGGCCGAAGGGCCTGTACTGCGCTGTTATGTTCGATTGCGCTCATCTCTGGCAGCTTTGAGGTGTCGGCCTTGAGCTCCTCTGGCATTGCCCTCTGCTGTGCCCCGTATTGGACCATGTGCCGGACCTGTGACAATTTTGGGTCCGTCTGGGTCCATTTTGTTATGCGGGCTGTCATCATCTGCAGGGGTCTAAGAAGTGGAGGGCAGCTATCATCTCTGCGGCCGAGTCAGGTGCTGGCAGCTTTGTTGAGAGGGGCAGACAGCTTAACGTGTCAGCATGCGGAATCCTCATGCCTAGACGATGTTCCAGGTATATTGTTAAGCACAAACAGCAACAACCAAGGTTGGACCTGGGTAGACGCGATCAGTGGGAATCACTCGGTCCTCTTTAAACAATCCCAACAGTGGCTTGTGGTCTGTGTATATCGTGAACATGTGTCCATAAACGTATTGGTGGAATTTTCGCACCGCAAATACAATGGCCAAATCTTCCTTTTCCACCTGCGGGTAGTTCCGTTCGGCGTCCACAAGTCTACAGGGCGCAAAGGCGATTAGCCGCTTGAGCTGTCGGGCATGCGGCGTGCCAGCACTGCTCCGCACCATACGGCAAGCCATCGCATTTAAGGAGCAAATATTTGGATGGGTCAAAATGTTAAATAATCAGTCGACGAAAAACTCGTTTGACATCCAGGAAAGCCCTCTGTTGCGAGGGATCCCAGTCCTGTTGCTGTCCTTTCTTCAGTAGTTGATGGAGTGGGTTGAGCAACATAGCCATTCGGGTGATGAATTTTCCGTAATGCCTCACCAGACCTCTGAAGGAGGGGAGGACCCCACCTGTGGAGTCACGAGGGATGGGGGCCTGGCAGATCGCCCATACCTTGCCCTCACCAGATGGAGGCCCCTGCAGTTTACCCAGTAGCCCAAATATGTGACATCTGGTGCATGGAAAACACACTTCTCTCTCCGGAGGCGGACACCGGCCCGAGCAAACCCCTCCAGGACCTCGGTGAGGTTTTTGTGTTCCCACTATGAGGTTACGGTGATGAGGATGTCGTCCAGGTAAACGGCCACTCATAATCTGCCTAGTATGTTCACCACGACACTCTAGTATGTTCTCCACGACACGCTGGAAGACAGCACAGGCCGTGGAGACTCCAAACAGGTGTACAGACCTCAAAGGGTGTTGATTGTTACGTACTTCCACGACATTGGATCTCGCATCAGTTGTAGGGACTCATGGGACATGTCCAGTTGAGTGAATATCTTGCTTCTGCTGAGCCGGGCATAATGTCTTCGATCTGAGGGACCAGGTAACGGTGGGGATGGGATACATGGTTGACGGCCATCTTATAGTCTCCACATAGTCGCACTAACCCGTCTGGCTTCAGTAGTGGGACCACTGGTGCAGTCCAATCTTCGAAATTGACAGGGCGGATAATGCCCAACTGCTCCAATAGGTCCAACCTTGGGGTGGAGTGCATATGGCATGGGCCGGGCACGTAAATATCTGGGTTGGTCGTTCTCGTCATGTTGATCGTGGCCACTGCTTCCTTTATTGTGACGAGGCCTTCGGGGGAAAAAAACAACGGAAATTTAGCCAGCGCCACTTTTGGCCCATAGGGGTACATCTGGTGTACGCGCTGCCAGTCCTGTCGCAGATATTGTACCCAATCGCAACCCAATAGGCTTAGCCCATCGCTGCGTACTACCACAAACAGTAGGCATGCAGACTGATCCCCGTGCACCACAGGCATATGGACAGTGCCCTCGATCGCCAACAGTTCCCCAGTATAGGTGGCTAGCCAGGCTCCTGAGTTCCAGTGACTGGAGGCCGGTCCGGATCGCAGTGAACGCACGGTGGCTGACCATGGAGACTGCCACCCCTATGTCGAGCTCCATCTTGGTTGGGTGCCATAAAGCTCCAGAGTCACCCAGATGGGCGTGGCCTTGGGGCCCGTGACACAGTATAACGGTAGGGGTAGTTCCTCAGCCTCCAGGTCGTCCAGAAAGTGCATGCGTCTTCGTGGAAGGGAATGACAACTGGCCTGTTTCGTGGGAACTGGTCCTTCACGTGACCTCAAGGAGCCTCGTTCCTGGTCATGGTGTCCCACCCGATTCGGGCGGCCGCCTTCTGGGAGTTTTGGGTCAGGGCACTAACCACTGTGCTACCTTTCCTGCTGCAATATCTTAATTGAGTCCATTTGCCAACTGATCAGCACCCTTGTCTCATGCAGTATAACTTGTTCCTCTTTGAGACTTTGTATTCTTGTACCTGTCCTGATGAGTGCAAGATGAAAAGCTTTGACAATATGTCTCTTTTTTCAGCATTAGGTTTTGTACTAGGACGCCAGTATGTATCTTCCTTTTCTTGTTTTTTGTAATCATGCAAAATTCTGTAATTTCTGTGTAATCTTTCTCTTTACAAAGCCACCCTGCTGTGGCAGTTGTAAAGAGAGTAAGATATTGCTTCGATACTGGTCGCCAGTATCATCGAAAGCTCTGCATTTTGGCCTTCAGCTTTAATACAGAATTTTTATGATGGCTGTATGCCCAAACCTCCAGTTTCTTTGCTTTCTGTACATTCCAGCAAATGCAGAGATGCTAGGCATTACTGCCACTATGCAAATTGTTGCTGCAGAGGTCATTTATAATATCCATTTCAATAAATATACTGTCTGCGGCTTTGAATTAGGGAAGTACCATGCGGCAAGGCTAATCCAAGACTAATACTAAAAGCTTAAAAGAAACTGGTTTGTTACTAATTTATTGGAACACAGAATAAAAGAATGACTAATTCTCATTAATTCTTGCTAATAAAATGTAGATTAATGTGTTTTCAAGAATACTCAAAAAGCAAAACAAAATCATGTAATAATAGAATGAAATTGTTCAGAACGAGGCCATTTGACCCATCGTGTCTGTGCTGTTCTTTGACAGAGCCATTAATTTAGCCCTACTCCCTTGCCCTTTCCTCATAGCCCTGCAATTTTTTTCCACTCCCAAATATGTATCTAATTCCCTTTAGAAAGTTATTACTGACTCTGCTTCCACCACCCTTTCAGGCAGTGCATTTCAGATCATCATAACTTAATGCATAAAATAATTCTTCCTGTCATTGCTGGTTCTTTTGCTAATTCTTGTCAACCTGTAACCTCTGGTTACTGATCCTTCTGCGGCTGGAAAACAGTTCCTCCTTACTCTGTGTAAAAAAAACCTTGTTATTTCAAATATCTATATCAAATTGTTGCTTGACCTTTTCTGCCCCAAGGAAAACATTTTCTCTAGGATGCCCATCATTCTGCCACCATTTTAGTTAACTCCTTTGCATTCTCTGCAAGGTCTTGACATCTTTCCTAAAATATTATGCTTCTAATTGGACACAACCCCTGGCTGAAGCTGAATCAGTGTTTTATAGAAGTTTAGAATAACCTCTTTCGTTTTGTATTCGGTGAACCTTTTGTAAGGCCAAGGATCATGCATACCTTTTTAACAGCCTTCTCAACTGTATTATGTTTTATATTTGTTAAGTTATTCAAACATGCATGAAATGTAGAACAGTGCTCCTTTCCCCAGGAGATATATAATGGAAAATTCTGAGCTGGCTTACATTTTGTTTGAAAATGAATGAATGAATGAAAATCGCTTATTGTCACAAGTAGGCTTCAAATGAAGTTACTGTGAAAAGCCCCTAGTCGCCACATTCCGGCGCCTGTTCAGGGAGGCTGGTACGGGAATTGAACCGTGCTGCTGGCCTGCCTTGGTCTGCTTTAAAAGCCAGCTATTTAGCCCAGTGTGCTAAACCAGCCCCAGCCCCAGTTTAACCAGCCCCAGTTTAAAAGTCATTTGAAGACTTGGAAAAAGCAATGCTCTTTTTGTTAGAACTGTAATGTGACTTGATAGAGGTGTTTCCAATTATGAAAGGATGGAACAAGGACTATTTCAAGAGGCTAAGGGTCTAAAACAATGGGACATAGGCATAAGATTAAGTGTAGGAGATTCAGAACAGAGAGCAAGAGTTTTTTTTAAAACACAGCAGAGTTGTGGGACTGTTAAATACACTACTGATGTTAACAATTGAAGCGGAGTCTATGGGAGGAGGAATTTTAATCCCCAAACAGGCAGGTTTAGATTAGGTGGAATGCTAAAACTCTGAATCCCAGCTCCAACCTGCTCACTTCCAGTTTTAACAGAAGCAGGAGAAGGAGTAAGTGGGTTTGCTCCACTCATGTTTTCCCCCCACCAAGTTAATATCCATCCCTATGTTAGTATTTAAAAAATTAGATAAGCTGAAGGAAATTTGATAAAGGAACATAGAGGCAGAGGGGTCATATGGAACTAAAACCACTGCTCACGTAGACGATGAACACCATGGTTGGTTTGAGCTGAATGTAATTTCTGCGTAATTAGTTTATGTCAATTTTACTTGGTCTCTAACTGTTACAAGACTAACATTAGAACTGGGATTATCTTCAGATTCTTTTGACTCTGAAGTACAGTCCAAATTTTTGTTTTAAATCCAGTTTCAAGCAAGCAAATCTAATCCTAGGGATGGAAAAAATAAATCATTGCTGAGCACGAAAGAATCTTGCTTACCTCAACATTACAAACATGTATCAAGACAATTTACAGCGAATAAACACACCAGGAAACATACTTCCCAACAATCAACTATACAGTCTGTACTGATTTTTCCCCTTTTTCACCCGCCACCTCCCCCATGACGAAGAGACCCTCAAACACGGTCACAAACATCCCCCACCTTTCCTCAAACCCCCCCTGAAGAGCCCCTTAACTCATACTTTTTCTTCTCTAATCGCAGGAAGTTGTACAGGTCACCCAACCAAGCCGCTACCCCCGGTGGCGATGCCGACCGCCACTCCAGCAAAATTCACTGCCATACAATCAGAGAGGCGAAGGCCAAGACATCGGCCTTCCTCCTCTCCATGGGCTCCGGCTTCTCTGAAACCCCAAACATCGCCAACAAATGCTCCGGGTCCACCTCCTCCACTATCCTGGCTAAGACCGCGAACACTCCCACCCAGAATCTTCCCAATTCTTTGCAACCCCAAAACATATTGTGTGATTCGCTGGCCCCCGTCCACACCTCTCGCACTCATCTACTACCCCCGAAAGAACCCACTCATTCTTAAACTGTATCAGGCTTATCCTTGCACAAGAGGAGGTCCTGTTTACCCTTCGCAGTGCCTCACTCCATACTCCCCAATTGATCTCCCCTCCCAACTCCCCTTCCCATTTCTCCTTGATCTTCACCTCCTACTCACGTCCCTGCTCCCCTAGCCACATATATATATATATATATATTATATATATATATGAACCCCCTTCAGACCTTCTGCGCAAAGTCCCTCACCTCAGATACCTGAACTCACTCCCACTCGGCAGCTCTACCCTCTCCCTAGCTCCTCCACACTGACGAACCCTTCCTCCAAATACAGATCCCTCACCTTGACCAGCCCCACCTCCATCTCCAGTGTACACTATCCATCCTCACCTGGCTCAAAATCATGATTCTCGCACAGCGGCGTTAGCACCGACATCCTTTCCACCCTAAAATGCCTCCTCAACTGATTCCATATCCTCACTGTGGACTGCACCACCGGGCTCCTTGAATACCTACTCAGAGCCATTGGCAACGCTGACGTCACCATAGCCCTCAAACTAGACCCCTTACAAGATTCCTCCTCCATCCTAACCCACTCTACTCCTTCTCCTTCCCACCACCGCCGCACCTTGTGCACCATTAACATGTAGTTACGTCGATCCTGCAAATTCTGTTGTCAATGAGCAGAGCTTGAGGCAAAGGTTTGAATTTCATGTGGGTTATACTGTGGGTTAATCACAAAAAGGTGAATTATTAGCAAGCTTTCTCTGATTCTCAGCTTCTTTGCCCTTCAGCATCCCAGTAAGACACACCTCTTGCGGTTTTAATCTTTTCTTTCAAGTTTTCATGCACCCTTTGAAGTACTACTTCTCTGCTGGCTGACAGGTAAAATGAGATGCAGATTTTATTTGACAGTTGAAAAGAATAGGCTTTCTGGCAGAAGTTCAAGAGGTGCAGATGTTAGATATGTCCTGAATGGCATGTATTTCACAAGCAACAGAAAACTGAAGTTTGCACACTTGGGTTTTTAAAAATACATTCCTTTTGTTTGGCAACATAATCCTTGGTATTGGTCCTCTCACTACAGCATTGTTATCAGCATCTTCAGGGGTCTTTAAGCTGAATTAAGAAAATACACCAACTTTTCACATTTAAGTTTTTTTTAATGTACGTGTCTCACAGATACAACATTGCTTGAAACTTGAATGTTAACATTGTCTACCCTTTTTATGTAAATGTAAAACATATTTAAAGAATAATATTTCTCTCTCCAAAAATAGGGATGAATATATAGCTTGGGATCCACCGTATCATCTCTTACAGTTTGTCTAACAGATGGTCGATTCCGGATAAAGATTCTTTTGAAACTGCTAACTAAAACAAGAAATATTGAAATAAGAGGGACGTTTTGAATCAGTAAAAATGTTTTCAACTACCAAGAGAAATGAACAGCTTTATTGTCTAGTTTTGGGTAAATAGATGGAGTTGCCTAATTTTATGCTTTCTTTATTGGTGCCATGGAAGTAAAAAATTTGCTTTTGTCTGGAAGGCATGGCTGAAAGACTTCCTCATAATAGTTAATAGAGCACAATTTATAGAGAAAATAAATCCATAAAGAAAATGCTTTAAAAAGTTCTGTGTGATCTGATTGGTTTTCAATGGAATTTTCATGATTGGAATTAGACAAGTTGCCTTAAATAGAGACTGTGTTCCTATATCTTAACCCGCGTGAACGTTTGGTGTGCATCACAGAGACCCATAGGACCATTTTAAGTGCTTCAATTAACTAAGAGCTAAAACCGATGAAAACCTCTGCTTGATCATAGAATCCCAACAGTGCAGAAGGAGGCCATTCAGCCCATCGAGTCTACACCGGCTCTTGGAAGGAGCACTCTACCTATGCCCACACCCACACTCCAACCTCTAATCCAGTCTAATCGTTTGGACACTAAGGGGTAATTTAGCATGGTCAATCCACCTAACCTGCACATCTTTGGACTGTGGAAGGAAACCGGAGCACCAGGAGGACCCATGCAGACATGGAAGGAAGTGCAAACTCCACACACAGTCACTCAAGGCCGGAATTGAACCCGGGTCCCTGGCACAGGGAGGCATCAGTGCTAGCCACCCTTGTGATTTTACCAAACTTCATCAGGTAGTACTTATTGATCTTTTCTAACCCTCACTGCTAAAGAGAAGAACTAATGAAATTCTATAATGGACAAATTGATTTCATACAGGTAAATTGCCCATGGGCGCAATTCGCCGGAAAAAGTTCCAAGTGTGGTAGCGAGCGGGAATTGCCGCGAGCTTCCTGGCGCTCGGCTCGGTTAGGCAGGCAATGCAATTCAATGAGGGCAGCACGGTGGTTAGCACAGTGGCTTCACAGCTCCAGGGTCCCAGGTTCGATTCCCGGATTGGGTCACTGTCTGTGCGGAGTCTGCACGTTCTCCCCGTGTGTGCGTGGGTTTCCTCTGGGTGCTCCCATTTCCTCCCACAGTCCAAAGATGTGCAGGTTAGGTGGATTGGCTATTAGAGTCCCCAAAAAAAGTTTAGATGGGGTTATTGGGTTACGGGGATAGGGTGGAGGTGTGGGGCTTAAGTAGGGTGCTCTTTTAAAGGGCCGGTGCAGACTCGATGGGCTGAATGGCCTCCTTCTGCATCGTAAATTCTATGATTCTATGAATTGGTCCACTTAACGAGGCTTCATGGGCTTCTTGTCGCAAATGAAGGCTCGCCAGTTGATTTGCCTGGACCTCGCTCGCCAGCTCCCCTGCCAACAAGATCGAGCTGCACTTCAGCTGCACTTGCCTCAGCCAACCCCAGCTAGCTCGCAAAAATGGCGTCCAGGAGACCGGCCCCAAGCTTCAGGGGTTCTGACCTTGGGAGGCTCCTAGACGCGGATGAGGCCAGGAGGGATGTCCTGTTCCCCCGAGGGTCCCGGAGAGTCAACCACAAGGCAGCCAATGCTGCCTGCGGTGAGGTGGCAGCAGCTGCCAGCTCGGGGAGCGTGACCAGGGGGACTGGCCTTCAGTGCCTTAAGAAGGTTAATGGCCTACACGGGGCAGAACAAGTGATTAGACACCAAAGCCCCTACCCCCAAACCCCTCTTCACCCCCCCCCCCCCCCCCTCACCCCATACTCAACTCCCTGATAAGGGCCAACATTTTGTTAGCCTCGCTGATGACCTGCTGCACCTATGTGCTAGTTTTCTGAGTTTTGTGCACAAATACCCCAAGTCCCGTTGTACTGCAGCTTTCTGCATTTTTTCTCCATTTAAATAATGCTGTGATCTTTTGTTCTCCCCTGCAAAATGAACAACTTCACATTTTTCCACATTATATTCCATTTACCAACTTTTTGCCACTTACTTAACCTATCAGTATCTCTTTGTAAACTGTTTGTATCCCTCTCGCAACTTGCCTTTCCACCTATTTTTGTGTCATCTGTAAATTTGGTTAAAGTACACTTGCTTCCTTTCTCCAAGTCATTAATATATATTGTAAACAGTTGTGGTCCCAGCACAGATCCCTGTGGAACTGTACTGATTACATGTCGCCAATCTGAAAAAACATCCCTTACCCCCACTTGCTATTTCCTGCCCTTTAACCAATCCTCTATCCATGCCAACATACAATCTCCAACATCATGGGCTCTTATGTTATGGCTCCAATTATTTGTTGATTAATACCCTTTCCTACAGTGTGCCGACTGCTTGGGGGTTTATACACTACGCCTATTAATAGCTTCTTTCCTTTGTTGTTTGTTGTCCTCTGCCACCCCAAATATTGTGAGCCCCCAGCCCGGCTTGACCCTGGAACCTACCACCCTCGACACCGTCCTCGCTACACCCTTCCACTCGGCTATCGCCGAGCACTCCGTATCTTCCACTCTCTGAATCAGCGCCCTACTCATAACAAAGAAGTCAATCCGGGAATAGGCCTTGTGGACATGGGAGAAGAATGAGAATTCCCTGGCCCCTGGCCTCGCAAACTTCCATGTGATCCATGCAGAACTCCCATCTGATCCATGAACCCCCTCAGCACCTTGGCCGCCGCCGGCCTCCTACCCGTCCTAGACCTAGAGCGATCTAGTGCCGGGTCCAGCACTGTATTGAAATCCACCCCCCCCATTATCAGGTTCCCTGTCTCCAGGTCCGGAATCCGGCCCAACATACGCCGCATGAAGCCTGCATCGTCCCAATTCCGGGCGTATACAGTGACCAACACCACCCGCTCCCCCTGCAGATTGCCACTTACCATCACATACCTACCGCCATTGTCTGCCACGATCCTCAACGCCTCGAACGACACTCTCTTTCCCACCAAGATCGCCACCCCTCATTTTTTGCATCCAACCCCGAATGAAACACCTGACCTACCCACCCCTTTCTCAACGTTACCTGATCCGCCACCCTCGGGTGCGTCTCCTGAAGCATGGTCACATCTGCCTTCAGCCCCTTCAGGTGCACAAACACCTGGGCCCGTTTGACCGGCCCGTTCAGTCCCCTTACGTTCCAGGTTATCGGCCGGATCAGGGGGCTACCCGCCCCCCTCCCCCGCCGACTAGCCATATCCCCTACTAGGCCAGCCACGTGCCCGCACGGCCCGTTCCCCACAGCGGCAGATCCCCACCCCGACCTTCTCTACCGACTCCAGCTCCCCCTTGGCCATTCCAGCAGCAACCTGGTCCCACCCCACCAGCAGGCTCTCCCCCTTCCACTCCCAGCGTGGGAAAAAGCCCCCGCTTCCCAGCTCCGGCCCCGCCCCCTTCAGCCCTTAGCGCAGGAAAGAGCCCACACTTTCCACTCGCCCCGCCTCCTCTGGCGCAGCGCCCTTTTCCGGCCCGGTCCCCTTGCCCCCAACTCAGGCCTCACCCCCATCCCCCCTGCCGGCCATTAACCCCCCCCCCCCCAAGCCGTTTACCTGCCCCCCCCCCCCCTCCACGAGCCCACCCGGCAGACCCAACCAACCCCCGAAAAACAGAACCAACAATGAACGGAGAACCCCCCGATCAAAATAGAACACAACAATCCCCAACCATCCCTTCACTGCGGCCTCCTGACCCTCAGTCCGAGTCTCCCACCTGCTGCTCCGCTTCTTCTTGGCCCACCTTAGCACGCACACCCGATCAGCAACCCGGTGGAACCGCACCAGCACCGTCCGCGGCGTCTCGTTGGGCTTGGGTCTCCTCGCCAGCACTCGGTGGGCCCCCTCCAGCTCCAGGGGCACCTGGAAAGACCCCGCTCCCATCAGAGAATTCAGCATGGTGACCACATAGTCCCCCATGTCCGACCCCTCCAATCCCTCCGGGAGGCCCAGGATCCGCAGATTCATCCGTCTCAACCGGTTCTCCATCTCCTCAAACCTCTTCTGCCATTTTTTATGGAGCGCCTCGTGCGCTCCACCGTCACCGCTAAGCCTAGGATCACATCTTTGTTCTCAGAGACCTTTTGCCGGACCTCCCGGATCGCCACCCCTTGGGCCGTCTGGGTCTCCAGCAGCTTATCGATTGACACCTTCATGGCTCCAGCAGAACTGCTTTCAGCTCCCTAAAGCAGCGCTGAAGAAACTCCCACTGCTCCTGTGCCCACTGCATCCACGCTGCCTGGTCTCCACCCGCCGCCATCTTGGCCTTCCTCCCTCGCACATTCTTTTGCTTCACTGCCACTTTTTTGATCGTCCCACTCCTGGTCCAAGCCATACACTATTGGGGGAATGTTGCTATCTCCTTCCCACACCGGGAAACGTCGAGCAAGCGCCGTTACGGGCTCTAAAAAGAGCCCAAAAGTCAGTTTCTAGCGGGAGCTGCCGAACGTGCGACTTAGCTCTGCATAGCCGCAACATTTTTTTCTTTTTGTTGACAGCTTATGCTCAACTACAGAAAGTGACATTCCTCTTGTGTACTTATTACCCATCACACACCACAGTTCTTATAGCAAACAGTCCACTGTTGTTTCCAGCTCCCAATAGGCTTCTGTGTCCCTGTTTCGCCGAGTAGTGACCATCTCCAGGTGCTTTCCTTAATCCACCATAAACCCAGCCAAACCAAGACAAATCTCCCAGGACCTTCAAATGGCTGCAGAATTTGTCTCTTCGACGAGAAACTCTCCCTCCTGCATCTGTTATAGCCCAAAAAGTCAAACAGCTTTTTGTCTCTGTTGACCATATGGAAATGCTGTGTGTCTGAGATGTCATTGAATGTACTAAAGCCTGATCTTAAAATGTCTTTCTCTGCCGCTTTCTCCATGGTATCATGAAACATATTAATCTTGCATCTGGGTAGAAATACTAATTAGCTATCTTTCATCCCAACTCTCTTTTATCTTCAGAGTAAATGGACTGTTTTACAGCACAACTGTTTGCAACCTAATACCAACAACACCTTTCTGGGACATTGGGAAACTCAATGCAAACCCAGAGACTGTTGCCATTGTCTCCAAGTGGACCTTCTATTCAGTAAAACAGCTTATGCTTTCCTTTTATCTCTAACTATCAATTCACCCAGGGTTACTGGCAAGCCTCGCCTGCTGGTGTAAGATGGCTGCAATGATGGCTGGTGAAACATGCCTACACACTGGTTTTCTACCAATCATGCTGCGCCTGAATAAAAATTTTGTCGTTGTGTGTAATTCATCATTAACATTTGGGAGAAAAATAGGATCAGGATCCGTCTTTGCCTCGGTACTGAACTTCATATATCCTTGATTGAAAATGCAAATCACTCAAGTGACTTTTAGGATCTGAGGTTAGGATATGATATCAGAATGAGAGAATCACCCAAGTGCTCTTTGTTATGTTCCCTGTAGAGATGGGTTAGATAAAGTCATTCAAAACTCAATCGAAAATGTCAAGCCACCTTAATTCGGCTACCACAGGGATGTGTTAGATACGATCATTCAAATTGTCTTCTGAACCATCTTTGCCAGCACATTTCTAAGAAAAACATTTTGTCGTTCTATTTACAGGTTCACTCTGGCGTCACAATGATGTAAAAGACTAAAACAGTACAACTACACATGCACCGTGCTGACAGCAATTGCAGCCGATTTACTGTCAAGCAGTTTGAGAATAGGTCACATGGCCGCCTTCATTTACTCTAACTAAAGCTATAGGGCATGGTTCAATGACCACCGTGTGGATCCAGGCGCAACGGGTGAATCGTCCGCGAGCTCCAAATTGGCTCTGCCAGGCGCAGAACCTCACGCGTGTCATCCGACTGGGCCAGATCCAGATCAGAATATTTAAATGAGCTTTGCAGCTCATTCAAATACCCAGATTCACTTGGCGGCTGGGTCTCACCAGCTGCACCTCGGCGACCTCACCAGGGCGCCATTTAGTACAGGTCCACACAAACGTGGACTATGCTTAATGGCACCTGGCCCTGGGGGGAGGGGAGGTTCCCATGCCATTGGAGACTCCCGGGTGATTGGGGACTCCCCTGGCACCTGTGCACCTTGGTGCTGCCAGCCTGGTAGAGGTGGGTGGGGACGGTTGAGGGGAGGTTCCGGGGGCCTCCCCAAGGGTGGGGGCGGGCACCTGAAAGGGGGGGGGATGGGGAGATTGGGGCTGCCAAACGACATGGTGCCCCGATATACAAGGAGGAAATCCCTCAAGTGTGGCCTGGGTGGAGAGAATCTCCCTGAGGACCAAAGAAATGACAAAGTGACGTTGGATAGCGAGGGTTTTTTCGCAGCACTGTTCAATGGACTTTTAACTTGTTTGCTGAATCCGTGCCCTTAGTCCTAAAATATACACAACCGCAACTTCTGAGCTCCGGGGCAACAACATAATCACCCCCCACTGCAACTTCCCAGGTGGTAATAGAGTCATAAAGAGTTTTACAGCATGGAAAATGGCCCTTTGGCCCATGTCCGTGCCGGCCATCAAAAACCTACCTATTCTGAACCCATTTTCCAGCACTTAGTCCGTAGCATTGTATGCAATGGCATTTTAAGTGCTGATCTAAATACTTCTTAAAAGTTGTGAGGGTTCTCGCCTCTAATAATAATAATCACTTATTGTCGCAAGGCTTCAATGAAGTTCCTGTGAAAAGCCCACTACCACCCTTTCAGGCAGTGGGTTCCAGATTCCCACCATGGGTGAAAACGTCTTCCTTCGCATCTCCTCTAAATCTCCTGCCCATTACTGTAAATCTGTGCCCCCTGGTTATTGAGGAGGAAAGTACCTTCATGTCCATCATATCTGTGCCACTCCTAATTTTATACACCTCAATCAGCCCCCCCCCCCCCCCCCCCCCCTCCTCAGCCTTCTCTGTTCCAGGGAAAATAACCCCAGCCTATCCAGTTTTTCTTGATAGCTGAAACGATCCAGCCTAGTCAACATCCTGGTGAACCTCCTCTGCAACCTCTCCAGTGCAATCACTTCTTTTCTATAGTGGTGACCAGAACTACACATTGTACTCCAGCTGGGACCTAACTAGCATCTTATTAAGCTCCAGCATAACCTTCCTGCTCTTCCATTCAATGCCTCGGTTAATAAAGACAAGAATCCCATTGGTCGTCTTAACCACCTTATCAACTTGCCCTGCTATCTTCAGAGATCTGTGAACGTGCACACCAAGGTCCTTCTGGTCGTCTGTACTTCCTAGGATCCGACCATTCATGGTGTATTCCCTTACCTTGTTAGTTCTCCTAAAATGCATCACCTCACACTTTTCATGGTTACATTCAATTTGCCATTCTTCTGCCCATCTAACCAGCCCGTCTATATCATCCTGTAATCTAAGGCCTCGCTCCTCACTATTTACCATACCATCAATTTTTGTGTCATCTGCGAACTTATCATACCTCCTACATTAACATCCAGATCATTAATGTATACCACAGAAAACAAGGGACCCGCACTGATCCCTGTGGAATATCACTGGACACAGGCTTCCGGTCACAAAAACAACCTGCCTCCTACCACTAAGCCAGTTTTGGATCCAGTTTGCCAAATTGCCCTGGATCCCATGGGCTCTTGCCTTCTTCATCAGCTTCCTATGTGGGATCTTGTCAAAAGCCTTACTAAAGTCTATGTAGATTACATCAACCGCAGTACCCTCATCTGCACACCTAGTCACCTTCTCAAAAAGTTCAATCAAGGGTGGCACGGTGGTTAGCATTGCTGCCTACAACACTGAAGACCCGTGTTCGATCCTGGCCCCAGGTCAATGTCCACATTCTCCCCGTGTCTGCATGGGTGAAACCCAAAGATGTGCAGGTTAGGTGGATTGACCACACTAAATTGCCCCTTAATTGGAAAAAAATAATTGGGTACACTACATTTTTTTTTTTTTTTAATTCAATCAATTTTGTAAGACATGTTTTCTCCTTGACAAAACCATGCTGACTGTTCTTCATTAATTCTTGCCTATCCAAGTGGAAATTAGTTCTGTCCCTCATATTCTTTTCCAGTAGCTTCCCTACCACTGAAGTTAAACTCTCAGTCCTGTAATTTCGTCTCTACTTCCCTTTTTGAATAATGGCACTACATCAGCTGTCCTCTGGCACCTCTCTTGTCAAAGAGTCATAGAAGTTTACAGCATGAAAACAGGACCTTCATCCCAACTTGTCCATGCCACCCAGTTTTTACCACTAAGCTAGTCCCAATTGCCTGCATTTGGCTCATATCCCTCTGTACCCAGCTTTCCCATATAACTGTCTAAATGCTTTTTAAATGACACAATTGTACCCACCTCTACTACTGCGTCTGGCAGCTCGTTTCAGATACTCACCACCCTCTGTGTGAAATAACTGCCCCTCTGGACCCTTTTGTACCTCTCCCCTCTTACCTTATCTATGCCCCTCATTATTTCATAGACTTCTATAAGATCACCACTAAGCCTCCGATGCTCCTTGGGTGTCAGAGATTGGGATGCTGCGTGACCAGCAGAAGAGGCTGCTGGAGAAAGTGGAGGTCCTGGAAAATCGTTCTCGGAGGCAGAACATGCTGGAGGGAATCAAAGGATTGGATGCTGGTGCGTGTGTGGGGAAGATGTTGGAGAAGCTGCTTGGGGAAGATGTGTTTGATCAGCCGCTGGAGGTGGATCGGGCCCAAAGGGCACTGATGCAGAAGCCCCAGGGGTTGAGCCGCCAAGGGCGATGGTGGTGCGATTACATTGTTTCCTGGACACGGAACACATTATGAAGTGGCCAAGCAGACGAGGCGATGCACATGGGAGGATGTCGAGATCCGGGTGTATCAAGACCTGGGGGCATAGCTTGCAAAAATAAGGGCGAGCTTTAATAAGGTCAAGTTGGTCCTGTACAAAAAGGGCATAATGTTCGGACTACTGTTGGGCTGGGTGTGGTACTTTGACTCGTTGGAGGAGGCAGCGGACTTCATGAAGGAGAATAGACTGCCAGGAGGAGGAGGATCTTGAACTTTGATTGAGGAGAACTGAACTATGTTTTGTAAAACTTTGGACCTGTGTTGTTTGGACTTATTTTCGGGGTTTTGCTTGTTTCTTACTGTTTTTTTCGGTTCTGTTTGGGGTTAGGCTGGTATATAGTAATTTGTAAAGGAATTGTGGCCTTTGTGGTCGGACTTTGGGAGGGATTGTTTGTTTGTTTTTGCTTCTTGCCTTTGTTTCAACTGTTTGCACTAAGTGTGGGGGGGGGACCAGTGGGGGGGCAAGATGCTAGGCACCATGGGCGGGCGCTGCCAGGCTAGTGGGAGGGCTAGTTCCAGGAAGCAAAGTGGGGGGGTGAGCTGAATACCGGTGTCCGGGGTGGGGGAAACTAAACTGTTGACGGGGAGGGGACTTTCAAAGTGGAGGAGGAGGAGGGTTGAATACGGTGGTTGCCCGAGGGTGGGCCTGGGGAGGTGCGGGACATGGGCCGTAGACTGGCCTAGGAGAGATTATGGTTGATCGGGGGGGGGGCACCAGGCTGATCACATGGAACGTTCGGGTGCTGAATGGGCCAGTCAAAAGGGCCCGTGTGTTCGTGCACTTGAGGCAACTGAAGGCGGATGTGGCCATGTTGCAGGAGACATCTGAAGGTGGGGGCTGAGATTAGGTTGAGGAAGGAATGGGTTTGGCAGGTGTTTCATTCGGGATTAGACTTTAAAACGAGGGGAGTGGCAATCCTGGTCAATAAACGGGTGGCGAGCATCACGAGCTTCGTGTGGGCAGGGAAAGTTCCGAGAGTAAGGAGGGGGTTCCTTCAGCGTAGTAGGGACAGAGGCGGATTGGCACTACCGAACTTGGGCGATTACTATTGGGCCGCCAATGTGGCAATGATACGTAAATGGAGGGTGAGGGAGCGGTTTGGAAAAGACTGGAGAGAAAGTCCTGTAAAGGGACGAGTTTAGAGGCGCTGGTGACGGCGCCGCTACCGATCTCACCTAAAAAGTTTACCACGAACCCGGTGGTGGCGGCAACATTGAATATCTGGGGACAGTGGAGGCGACAGAGAGGGGTGCGGGGAGCCCTGGTGGGGTCCCCAATCAGGAACAACCATAGGTTCGCTCCAGGAAGAATGGATGGAGGATTTCAGAGCTGGTACCAGTTGGGAATTAGGAGGGTGGGAGATTTATTTATAGATGGGACTTTTGCGAGCTTGGGAGCATTGGAGGAAAAGTATAAGTTGCCCCGGGGAAATTTCTTGAGATATATGCAGGTGAGGGCATTTACTAGACAACAGGTGAGGGAATTTCCGTTGCTCCCGACACAGGGGATACAGGACAGGGTGCTTTCAGGGGTGTGGGTCGGAGAGGGCAAGGTTTCAGAGATTTACCGAGAGATGAGGGAAGAGGGGGAGGAGTCGGTGGGCGAACTAAAAGGAAAGTGGGAAGAAGAACTAGGGGAGGAGATAGAGGAGGGTATGTGGGCTTATGCCCTAAGCAGGGTAAATTCCTCTTCCTCATGCGCCAGGCTTAGCCTGATTCAATTTAAGGTGCTACATAGAGCACACATAACGGGAGCAAGTTTGAGCAGGTTCTTTGGAGTGGAGGACAAATGTGGGAGGTGTGGCGGGAGCCCGGCAAACCACGCACATATGTTTTGGGTGTGCCCGGCAATGGAAGGGTATTGGAAGGGAGTGACGGGAGTGATTTCGCGGGTGGTGAAGGCCCGGGTCAAACCAGGCTGGGGGTTAGCTCTATTTGGAGTTGCGGAAGAGCCGGGAGTGCAGGAGGCGAAAGAGGCCGACGTTGTGGCCTTTGCGTCCCTAGTAGCCCGACGCAGGATCCGACTCATGTGGAAGGAGGCGAAACCCCCCCGGACTGGAGGCCTGGGTAAATGATATGGCGGGGTTCATTAAACTGGAGCAGATAAAGTTTGCCCTGAGAGGATCGGCTCAAGGGTTCACCAGGCGGTGGCAGCCATTTCTCGACTACCTAGGGGAACGTTAGAGGGAAGACAGATGACCAGCAGCAGCAACCCAGGGAGAAGGTGGGGGGGGTGGGGGTTTTAGTTTAGTTTAGGTCAAAGATAAAGGGGTTTTGTTACTTGTGTATTGTTAAAAAATTATGTATTGTTATTGTTGCGTTTGCTTTGTAAGAGGGGAAAAATTGTTGTTTGGGAAAAAAATTTCAATAAAACATATTAAAAAAAAATAAAAATAAATAAATAAATAAACGGGTGGCGTTCGAGCTGGGGAAGATAGAGGCGGACCCGGGGGGGGGGGTGGGGGGGGGAGATGTGTTGTGGGAAGTTGGAGGGAATGGCTGTGGTAATGGTAAATATATATGCCCCAAACTGGGATGATATTGAGTTTGTCAAATGGGTGCTGTGGAAGATCCCGGACCTGGATTCATATCGACTGATTATGGGGGGAGATTTCAACACGGTCCTGGATCCGAGGCTGGATCGGTAGAGTTCCAGGTCTGGGAAGGTATCAGCTATGGTAAAGGAGCGGTTTTGGGGGGCGGGCGGGGGAGGGGGGGGGGGGAGGGGGGGTCAGATCACGCCCTGCACTGTGTAAACCTGCAAATCAACAAAGGAAAAGCCCAGCGGCCGTAATGAAGGTTGGATGTGGGGCTGTTAGCGGAGTAGGAGGTGTGTGAGTGGATGAGGGAGGCCATTTGGGGGTATATAAAGATCAATGACACAGGTGAGGTTTTGGCGGGGGTAGTGTGGGAGGCACTGAAAGCGGTTATTTGGGGGAACTCATCTCAATTCGAGCACATAAGGAGAAGACCGAGTGGGCGGAGTTGGACAGGCTGGTAGGTGAAATTTTACAGGTGGACAGGAGATACGCAGAGTCTCTGGATGACGGGCTTCTGAAGGAGCATGAGACTGCAGCTGGAATTTGGGCTCCTGTCCACAGGTAAGGCGGAGGGACAGCTGAGGCGGGTGAAGGGGGCGGTGTATGAATATCGGGCAAAAGCCAGCAGGATGTTGGCGCATCAGCTGAGGAAACAGGAGGCGGCGAGAGAGATTGGGAAAGTAAAAGATATAGGGGGGAAATTGGTTTTGGATCCAGCAGGAGTGAGTGATGTGTTTCGGGCGTTTTACAGTAGATTGTACAAATCGGAACCCCCAGTCGGGGAGGAGGGTATGAAGCAATTCCTGGGGGTGCTGGAGTTCCCGAGATTAGATGAGGAGTTGATGGAGGCCTTGGGAGCCCCAATTGGGTTTGGGGCGGTTATAGACTGGTTGGGGGCGATGCAATTGGGTAAGGCCCCGGGACCTGATGGATACCCGGTTGAGTTTTATAAAAAGTTCTCTGGATTGCTAGGGTCGCTCTTGGTAAAGGC
The DNA here is from genome assembly GCF_047496885.1 of Scyliorhinus torazame. NCBI lineage: Eukaryota > Metazoa > Chordata > Chondrichthyes > Carcharhiniformes > Scyliorhinidae > Scyliorhinus > Scyliorhinus torazame. Next base: position 145,755,004 of record NC_092721.1, on the reverse strand, counting down.
TTTTAATGAGTCCAAGGAGCTGGTAGTGCTCCCTCCAACGTTATCGCAGGCACAATCTCCCTTATTTTGAAGCGGGATAAGGATCTGGAGAGTTGGTCGTGTCGACCGATCTCCCTGTTGAATGTAGATGCTAAATTGCTGGCAAAGATCTTGGCCATGCGCATAGAGGATTGTGTCCCAAAGGTAATAGGGGGGGGACTGGACGGGATTTGTGAAGGGACAACACCTGACATCCAATATTAGGTGGCTCCTAAATGTGATAATGGTGCCTGCAGAGGGGCGCGAGGTCGAGGTGGTGGTGGCCATGCTTGCAGCGAAGGCCTTTGACCGGGTAGAGTGGAGGTACCTGTGGGATGTCCTGGGAAGGTTTGGGTTGTGGCAGGGGTTTGTGGATTGGGTCCGGTTGCTTTATCAGGCACCAGTGGCGAATGTAAGGACCAACCAGGTCCGGTCAGAGTATTTTAGTCTGTGCAGGGGGACAAGGCAGGGTTGCCCTGGCTATAGAGCCTTTGGCAATGGCGCCGAGGGCATCGAACATTTGGCGGGGGATAGTGAGAGGGGGTGGAGCATAGGGTCTTGCTCTTTGCGGACGATTTGCTCCCGTATATAATGTTCACGTTGGGGGGGATTGCAGGAATTATAGGAATACTGGAAGAATTTGGCCGGTTCTCAGGCTACAAACTAAACATGAGCAAGAGCGAGGTCTTCGCGATCCAGGCAAGGGTGCAGGAGAGGAGACTGAGGGAGATGCCATTCAGAGTGGTGGGAAGGAGTTTTAGGTATTTGGGGATTCAGGTGGTAAGGGACTGGGGCCAGCTTTATAAACTAAATTTGGACAGGGTGACTGAGCAATTGAAAGGGGACTTCCGCAGGTGGAACGTGCTCCCGCTGTCATTGGCGGGGAGAGTACAGACTGTGAAAATGACAGACCTCCCGAGATTGCTGTTTGTGTTTCAGTGTCTCCCAATCTTTATCCCCAAGGCATTTATTAGGAAAATGAGCATGACGATCTCTGGTTTTATATGGGCTGGGAAAGCCCCGAGGGTGAAGAAGGTCCTTGAGCGGATGCGTGGAGAGGGAGGCTTGGCCATTCTGAACTTTATTAATTACTACTGGGCGGTTAATATTTCGATGATTAGGAAGTGGGCAGCGGGGGAGGGGTCGGTGTGGGAGTGGGTAGAGGTGGCATCCTGTAACGGTACAAGTATGGAGGCTCTTTTAACAGCACTTCTGCCGTTCTCGCCGGCTCAGTACTCCACAAGCCCAGAGATAGTGACAGCCCTGAGAGTGCGGGGGAAATGGAGTCAGCATAAGAAACTGGAGGGAGCTTCGATGTGGTTACCGATCTGTGACAATCACTGGTTCGCTCCGGGAGGACTGGATGGGGGCTTTCGGAGGGGGCAGCGGGCAGGGGTTGAGAGAGAGATTTGGGGACCTTTTCATTGAGGATGGTTTCCCGAGCCTGGAGGAGCTAGAGGAGGAGTTTGAGTTACTGGGTGGAAACGGATTTCGGTACCTTCAGATATGGGACTTTGTCCGGAGGCAGGTTCCAAGCTTCCCTCGCCTCCCTCTAAGGGGAGTACAGGATAAAGTGATGTCAAAAACGGGTTGGGGAGGGGAGGGTCTCGGAAATATAAAAGGAATTGATGGAGTGGGAAGGGGTCCCAATCGGGGAGGTGAGGAGGAAGTGGGAAGACGAGGGGGTGGGAGTTGGAAGTTGGGCTATTGGAGAAGGCCCTGAAAAGAATCAATGCATCCTCGACATGTGCCAGGCTTAGCCTGATCCAGTTCAAAGTGGTCCACGGGACTCATGACTGTGGCCCAGATGAGTAGGTATTTTGAGGAGGTGGAGAACAGGTGAGGGAAGTCCGGAGAATCATGTACATTTGTTTTGGGCGTGTCCGAAGCGGAGGGGAATTTGTCAGGCATTCGCAGAGCTCCTGGAAGGGAGGGTGACTCCTGAGTCCAGAGGTGGCAATATAATAATAACTTATTGTCACAAGTAGGCTTCAATGAAGTTACTGTGGAAAAACCCCTAGTCGCTGCATTCCGGCGCCTGTTCGGGGAGACCCGTACGGAAATTGAACCCGCACTGCTGCCTTGTTCTGCATTACAAGCCAGCTATTTAGCTCAGTGTGCTAAATCCGGGAGCCCATGGGGGAGAAAGGCCGACGTTTTGGCCTTTGCCTCCCTGGTGGCCCAGAGACGGATTTTGCTGGGATGGAGGGACTCGGAGCCTCCAAAGTCGGGTGTGTAGGTCTGTGACATGGCAGAGTTTCTCAGGCTAGAGAAGATTAAGCTGAAGGAGCAGCATCTCCTCTTCCGGTTAGGCATGTTGGCAGGCCTTGGGTCACAACATGGACTTTGGCAGCTTTAGATTGTGACTTCTCTCCATCTTAAACCCCTTTTTAAAATATCCTAATCATGCATTGCCTCAATGCAAAACCCACCTCCCCCTACCCACTAGGCCATCTGGATTTTTTGTTCTTAAAGTTGATGTATTTTGTTCAAACCTCTCCCAGCTACACTTTAAAATCTTAACATATTCTCTCTTCAGTTCTGATGAAGAGAGCCTAAAGTACTCAGCGTTAGCTCTGCTTTCTGTCCTTACAGATGCCAGACCTACTGGGGTTTTCCAACATACTCTGTCCTTGTTACCAATTTGATGTTTAATTTCTCTACTTATCTGTAAATTGTGTAAAATTTTCGGTGCAGATTCAATGGGCTGAATGGTCTCCTGCACTGTAGGGATTCTATGATTCTAGTTTGGTCCTGTTAGAAAAGGAGACCATAAAGAAAGGAGGTTGTGTTTATTTCTTTTGCATGTTGAATTTTCATTCTATGGAAAGTGAATTATTTTTGTATCATATTTGGCACAAGCAATTGAACAATATGTATTAAAATTTACTATAAAACTACTTGCACTGCTTCAGGAAAGTAGCCCTTTTGTTTATTTTAGGAAAAAAAATCAGTTTCTAATGCTCTCTTTTGTCTCATTTCCAGGTTTAACATAGAGCCTAGTCTGTATAGCCCATTTTTTTCTTTGGGGGCCTGTATGGACGGTTTGAATCTGCTTTTCACCCAGCTGTTAGGTGTTTCACTATATGTAGAAGAGCCGGAAAAGGGGGAAGTTTGGTCTGATGATGTCCGAAAACTGGTGAGTTAATGCTGTGCTGGGGAATTGTAGTAAAACTTCGATTATAAATAGTTGTGGCCACTTTATTGAGATTTGAGTTCCTGTAATGATGACAAGCTTTTAATATTGGGAGACTTGTAATATGTTTGTTCCATTGAGGTCTAGATATGGATTGCATTCAAGCGTGAAGAACTTTCAAAATTTCATTTTTAATTTTAATTTCTACTGTTTTATGGTGTCGGGTATTATAAATTGTACAAGCCTAGGCAGACAACTGGGGAATAGAGGGTTATAGGCTCAAAATGAAGGGGCAACTGAAAATTGTAGATCCTAATATAAAAGTAAATAAAGGGATAAGTAATTCACGTTTGACAAGTCATTCTTATTCCAGCCTTATTTCCACAAAAAATGAATAGGTTGCCTGATCAAGGTTATGATTTAATGTTTGGTGATACTGTTCTATTTTGAATAGCCTGCACAAGTTATTGATGTCTGATGAAAATTAATTCTTTAAAATAAATTGTTTTGAAATTCTGTTGGAGTGATCATGTTGTCCTTATTTGGTAGGCTGTGGTTGATGAAGCAGCTGGACTTGTGGGATACATTTACTGTGATTTTTTTCACAGATCTGACAAACCCCATCAGGTATGTTCTCCCTAATATTCTATGTTTCATACATTTTATACCAAATATTTAGATGAATTCCCAGCCTCAGCCACTGTATTTATATGGCTGCTCCAGTTCAGTTTCTGGTCAATGGTAACTTCCAGGATGTTGATAGTGGGAGATTCAGTGATGACAATGCCATTGAAGGCTGAGGGGTGATGGTTGGATTCTCTGTTTGAGATGGTTGTTCCTATCACCTGTGTGATGAAAATGTTACTTGCCACTTATTAGCCCAAGCCTGAATGTTGTCCAGGTTTTGTTGCATATAGACAGGGACTTTTGTGTCTGAGGAGTTATGAATGATATTGAAGGCAGTGCAAACATAAGTGAACATCTCCACTTCTGAACTGATGACAGCAATTGAAGCAGCTGAAGGTGGTTGGGGCCTTGGACACTCCCCTTCTTTGGGCTGAGATGATTGACTTCCAAAAACCACAACTATCTTCCCTTGTGTTAGGTATGACACCAATCAGTGGAATCCAGAATAATGCCACCTGAAGGTTGGGGAAGCATTTTGTCCCATTTTTAATTGCACCAATGATTGAGCTGGCTCAACAGCGTGGTTCCAGGCCAATACTGCTCTTTTGTATTGGGACTCAATTTTTTGTACAAGCAGAATTATCTTAAGGCGCAGCAGAAGTTGTGCCTGCAGCATCAGATGTGCTCAACTTGTAATCTGTTTTGTGTTCCAGCAACTGATCAATTTTCGAATTATTTTCTTTCTAAAGCTCTTATGAGGTGAAACTGGAAGTAACACACACTGCTGCTCTTGGCTGCCATCTCTTGCCAGGCACACTACATTACTATCCTCCGGGAAAAGTGCAATGGAGTTCCTAAGCTCAGCCATTTCAGCTCTTTTAATTTGGCCATCCATTAATAAGAGAATTGAAATGTTGTATTGCACCATCATTTTGCCCACTGGCTCTTTCCTGCCTTCACGTTTTTGTTGCCAACTAGTGGTACATGCTTGTTACTTCTGTTGGATTTGAAAAGGATACCAACAGTTATGATGCTCAGAGTCTTTGCAAAGGCTTGAAAAATGTTTTGTTCCACATGCACTAATTTATCTCCATAAATCCCTCTGAAACTTCAAAGAGGTGTTGTTCCAGCAGATTTTCTGCCCCTTCACCCACTTCCAACTTTAGTTAGCACCTTGTATGATGCACAGCTGCACACACTATCTAATTAGTGAACCCCAGAAGAAAAGTTCAAAATTAACTGTGCACCTATTTTCCAACCCTATCCTACAGTCCGTCTCTCTCTCTCTCTCTCTCTCAAGCATTACTAATGAAGTATTTATACATTTAATAATAAATGAGTAGAAAACTGAAATGCAGTTGAAGTTACCAGATTTTTTTCCTAAGTTATGACGAGCTCTTTAATACAGTCAGGTAGCCAAAATGTTATGCCTTCATCCTTTCATAAAAGAGAAGTAATAATTTGCAACTAATTCTGACAGCCTGCTTTTTGTACAGCTAACTGTAATCAAATTATATGTTTTGTCTGTTAAATGCTGTGCTCAAATAGTTCATTCATGTAGCTCATCAAAAAGAATCCTTTACAATTGGAATTTGAGGACTGCCGGAGCTTGCTTTATATAATGTCGATAACTCCTGCCTAGTATTTCATACTTAGTACGAAAAACATTCTTTTGTTTTAAACGCTAGCTATTTGAATGGTACAAAATCAAGGACTGACATGCCACAGATATGAATTCAAAATGTACAAGTTTGAGCTGAAATTCTCTCTGTTTCCTGGCTATAGGTCATATATTAAACATCTAGAATATTTTGCCATTAAAAGTAAATAATAGCATATTGACTTCGTTGTTGTTTAACATAGATGGGTGGCGAGGCAGAATGCTAAAATTGGCCTTTTTAGCCAATCCCGATTGCTGGCCAATGATCATGCTGCAATGAGATTTGATGAGAGTAAGGACAGTATTGTGCTTGTTTACGATGCCCCATTGTTCAGTCCTTCAGTGTCCTGGACAGCTGGTTAGTGATGCAGAGCAAGTCTAACAGAGCGGGTTTGATTTCCACACCGGCTGAGGTTATTCGTAAAGGTGCCGCCTTCTCAACCTTGTCCCTCGCCTGAGGTGTGGTGGGGTTAAATCACCACCAGTCAGCTCTCCCCTTCAAAGGTGAGAGCAACCTATGATCATCTTGGACTATGGCGACTTTACTTATTTATTGTTCAGCCTCCACTATCTTTGAATATATATATAAAAATTGACCAAATGAGAAGTTCTCGAGAGCTGTCCAGGCGAGAGAACTCTATTTCAACATGAGTTACCATGTTTAGGAGAGAAAGAAGAATAGTAGAGGAAACTGGTATATAGAAGAGCTGGATAAGTCTTGGAAAAACAATTGAAGGTTATTGAGTTAAGTCTAAGTATCGATGTTCAAACACTTGCTTTACATGGATGACATCCCCAGTGTCCTCCAGTGAAACTGCGATAAAACAGTGGACAGGGCTTAATTATGTAAATTGTCTTATTACATTGTTATTGTTGGCAGCACGGTAGCACAGTGGTTAGCACTATGGCTTCACAGTGCCAGGGTCGCAGTTTCGATTCCCGGCTTGGATCACTGTCTGTGCAAAGTCTGCACGTTCTCCCCGTGCCTGCGTGGGTTTCTTCCAGATGCTCCGGTTTCCTCCCACAAGTCCCGAAAGACGTGCTATTAAGTAATTTGGACATTCTGAATTCTCCCTCTGAGTACCCGAACAGGCGCCGGAATGTGGCGACTAGGGGATTTTCACAGTAACTTCATTCCAGTGTTAATGTATGTCTACTTGTGACAATAAAGAATTTTCATTTCAATTTTCCTAACTTTGATGTTTTAATAACTGTAGGAGCAGCAGAAAACTTCCAGTACTTTTTCTCATTGGTCAGTTTGTCTCTAGTTGTTTACCTCATTCAGGACAGGCTAAACCAAATGTAAGTCCTCCATTGGGAGGACTGGGCTTGATGACCAAAGGATTGATTGGTCTCTTTTCATGCAATATAGTTGGTTTATCTTACATAGCTGTCCTGCAAGAAAAGCTTTGATAACGAGCCCTCTTTTGCAGCAACATTCAAGTTCTGTACTACCAAATAACAAGTTAATTAGTTACAGGACATGCTTGTCGAACTGCTGCAAAATATTGCATTTCAAATTATTCATGACCTTTTTTCTTAGAAGTTTGAAATTTTGGTTCATACGTACATTAAGGTGTGTAAAATGTTTATGGTTGGTCATAGCTGTCATGATGGGGGATTTATTGATGGTTCCAAGAAGTACTTTATTTTAAAAGAAACACTCGCAATTGCAGTTGGAAAGCGTTTTCACGTCAATATGAGAATGGAGATGAATAGTATAGGATTGGAATGCATGATTAATAATTGTGATTTAATACAGGACTCTTAGCAAATTTACAGCTGGAATAGATTTGATCAAAATGGGACAATGAGAAACAGTCAGACAACAAAATTGTTACCAAGCAACAGGAAAGTTATTTTGAAATTATATTCATTTATTATCAGACCCTGCAGTAATTTCCTAACCAGTTCTGTTACACCCAAGTAGCAATTTCATAACTTCCATTATGTATTTCAAGTATTTGGTTGTTGAGAAACCACAACACATTAAAGCTTTGACATTCCAATCAATACATGTAAAATGCTTTGCTTTCCAACCAGGTTTCCAGAGACACAGGGAGGTAAATCCTTATCAATCACAATGGCTCTGCCGCTTTCGATACCAATTTGTAAATTTTGCATTTCTACTCAGTATTTCTCTTTTTGTTAAAGATTGCCAAGATAATTCCATATTCTTATCTCTCACTCCCAAATATTACTGAACCTCCCTCTGATTTATTCACCTGTCTCATATCCAAATATTACCTGACTCTATTTTGTTTTGAAGAACTTTTTAAGCATTGCGTTTACATTTTGTAAAGCAACACAATTATAGGAGGAGCTAAAATTCCCCCCTTTGGACATGAGAATCGAACAAAAGTATGGTAGCATTACTGGCATGATGCAAACTCACCAATCCCGCACACAAAAGATTGGTAAGCTATAAATAGGTTTTATTTATTTGAAGACTGGAACTGTTACAGGAGAGCTCAATAAATAGGTCTACTCAATGGACACAACCAACACTAACAGCAATGCAGCTGGTAAACCAGCTTTACATCCTGGTTCTGCGATGACACTTGAGTACATCATTTGCATATTTTCTCATCCTTTTTTCCCCCCAAAGATAACATCACATACATTAAAAGTAAATATTCTTACAGTAGGATGATCGCAAAAGCTATTTATGTAAAATGTAGATCTTCACTCCTCATTTAAGAGTTAAGAGCACGGTAGCACAGTGGTTAGCGCAGTTGCTTCACAGCTCCAGGGTCCCAGTTTCGATTCCCGGCCTGGGTCACTGTCTGTGTGGAGTCTGCATGTTCTCCCCGTGTCTGCGTGGGTTTCCTCCGGGTGCTCCGGTTTCCTCCCACAGTCCAAAGACGTGCAGGTTAGGTGGATTGGCCATGATGAAATGAAATGAAAATCGCTTATTGTCACAAGTAGGCTTCAAATGAAGTTACCGTGAAAAGCCCCTAGTCGCCACATTCCGGCGCCTGTTCGGGGAGGCTGTTACGGGAATTGAACCGTGCTTCTGGCCTGCTTTGGTCTGCTTTCAAAGCCAGCGATTTAGCCCTGTGCTAATAAATTACCCTTAGTGTCCAAAAAAGGTTAGCTGGGGTTAATGAGTTATGGGGATATGGTGGAAGTGTGGGCTTAAGTAGGGTGCTCTTTCTAAGAGCCAGTGCAGACTCAATGGGTCGAATGGCCTCCTGCACTGTAAATTCTATGATGATGTGTGCAGGTGGCTTACTGATTCACCCGGCTTTGTGACAGTATAACCATCCCGAGACCTGGACCCATCAATTTGGTGTTCTTGACTTATTGGCACCCTGTGTATTATCGGAATGCTGGTGGTTTTCATACTAGTCTTCTCCAGTTTTACTCCCCAAGTTCATCTTAGGATGTGTTCCAGACAAAATTGGAGTGCTGTATAACGTGGCAAAATAGAGATCATTTTTTGTTTCTCTGAATTTGCCTTAATGGTGCGACCATTTGCTCGATAGGAAGATGATAGTACAGTGGTAATATCACTGGGCTAGTAACCCAAAGGCCCAGGCTAATACTCTGGTGACATGGTTTCAATCCATCACGACAATTGGTGAAATTTAAATTCAATTATGAGATCTGGAATTGAAAGCTAGTCTCAGTAATAGTCAGCATGACAAACAACTGTTTACCATTTATTTCACTAATGCCCTTTCGGGAAGGAATTTGCCATCCTTACCCATCTGGCCTAGATGTGACTCCAGACCCACCCTTTGCCCTCTTAACAGCCCTCTGAAATAGCCTAACAAGTCACTCAGTTCAAGGGTAATTAAGCATGGGCAACAAATGCTGGCCTTCCTAATGACACCCACTATCTATGAAAGAATAAAATAAGAAAACCCTTGGATCTGGGATAGGCAATCGCATGGCTTATGCCCCACCTGACAAACATGTCCCTAAAACTTCTGAAATTATATTGTGGCCCACTGTCTGATATTTTTTCAGCAGTACAAAAAAACTAAATATTGTGCGTGTTGTGTCTGTCACAAAGGCAGTTGAGGTATCCTTCAATTTTCTGATGTTTGGAAACTTGGAAAAATAGCCTGTAACCAGGAGAAAGTCCTCACTATGTATAGTGAATAAATCTGTTGCAGCTTTGGACTATTAAGATGTGATGAAACCTAATGAGGATGTAGTGGTTCTATTTGTTCCTTGTGGTTGCTGACTGGCATGCTTTGCACATCCTATCTTTTCCACAATGAGCCATTTACCAAATAGGTTCATGTGAAAGCTTGTGATACCAAATATCAGAGGAAGTATCACGTGCTCTATGTTTGAATAATTGAATTGAACTTGCTATAAACACTTAGAACCAAATGCAATTAGTTTCCATCTTGTATAATGCACACTCCTGGCCCTCTGAGACATCAAAGAGCATCTCCTTTCTTGGGTTGTAGTATTTTAGAACACATGCCTGTCCTGACGATGCCTGTTTAAGTGACTCAACATGTTTTGATGGTCCTTCTGTCATACATACGGAACATTCTAATAGCAGCACTCTGAAACGATGATACTCTATTAGCGTGTTTGGGTATGCATGACACTCAAAATTTGAATAATCAAAGGCATCCTGGTAAGACCTCATTGGCCTGGGGAGTAAGCATATGTTGTAAGTTTTTGAGTCGGCCTGCATGGATCCATGTTGAATAAATAGAGCGAGAAAAAAATAATCTGATCTACATTCTCTTGGCATTTCTATTGAAGATCAAGACAAGCATATGCTACGAGTGAGCATACATTTCAGTCATGCTCTTCTTTGGTTTCGTCGGCAATGCATAGGCACCCAGGAATATTTTCTGTAATTTTGTCCATGCTGGAATAGACCCTAACTAATGGATAAACTAAAAGGTAATCTCTGGAAGCAGCATCTACTGAATGGTGTCCTGAAAGTAAAGATCTCTTGATCCCTCTGCCAAATGAACCAACCAATAGCCATGCTTGGCATTAAAACTTGGGAGAAAAACTTTGCTTCTGTGAATTTGGGATTTAATTCCTCTAATTTGAGCATCTTATGCGGACATCTCCTAAAGTGACATTTAGATGTCTTGGGTCTAAGCATACCAGGTTGTGCCATCTTTTTTCAGTATGCATGTGATAGATCTGCACCAGTCGGTATGCTGATATGACGGATAATGCTGTTATACTCCCATGTCATCCAACTCACTTGAACTTCTCCTGATTATACATGCTGCACTTTCTAGGAGGGTTGATTGACAGGATTGTACCTTCCCTGATGTGTAGTACAGCATCATCTCTGAAATTTCCTATAGCATTGAATATATCTGGGTATATCTATTGTAGGTCATGGACTGATGCACTGTTGATTTTTTGCCTCTTCTACTACAATTGGTGCATTGATGATCTGGTATAGGGCCACAATGTTGAATTCCGTGCCTGAAAAAACACTGCTACTACCGATCCGTTTGTGTCCACCAGGTGGGATACCTGTGGTTTCCATGCAGACTTGATGTAGCTGCATTTCAATGTCAATGTGCCAGTGCAATGAATGGGTGACTCATTGTACCCAATCAGTTTAGCTTTCATAGTTTGTATTATTGACTTCCAACAGTCCAGATAAATGTCTTTCAGGATTCTGACCAGTGAAATGTTTGCACTTGCTCCTGCTTTAGCAGTGAGCTCGTCCGTGCTGCTTTTCTTTGGACATGTGATGCTGCTGATAGTATCAAGCTTTATGATAGGTGCAGAAGACCACGCTTCCCACATGATTGCTTGCCTTCTGCATCTTGGATGTTGCGCCAATACTGGTAACTTCACTCAATGCTTGCAGGTGTTGTCCAGACACAATGGCTTCATATTTTCTGTTGTCTTTTAGCAGTGTGCCAATGCCATGACCTTTTTCTCCAGGACGTCTTTTCGGAAGGCTTTGATAGGTGCTGAAGCTATGACTGGCTCCATTATCTGTTCAGACGGATCAGCTTTTGAAAAACCGCAGTCCCTGCCTTTATCATGGCACCTGCTGATGAACTGGTCAATTGACTCGTGGCTGTTGTCTGTAGGCCATCAGTTTCAAATATTGTATTTTGAAGTTCACCTTTTCCGCAAAATTTATTCTGCAGCATCTCCACAGCTTAACAGGGCCCTCCTGATGTTCCTCAGACAGGCCAGAAGTGTTGATTCGTTGCATCCCTCGATTCCAATGACTAATTTTATTTTCATTGCTTGTTTATCTGGTTCTGTGATGGATAAATCTAAAGGGTATAATCCATCCTTCTTTTAAAAAGCCTAAACTCAGATAAGGACCTATGGGCTTCCAGTGCATGCTGGGTAATATTTTGGCCATCTTTTTAATGCTTCCTGTCTATTACAGATGCTCCCGATGTATAGGAGGGGATTTTGTAATCTCTCTACTCTGTGGAGCGACTGAGCAATGCAGCTGCTGTTTTGTAGTCTCTCTTTGGCTGCAGTCCGGTTTATGACATATATGCCATTGGCACTGTTATCCCATTTTGTGCACATGTTATCATTTGAGTGGCAATGACAACCGAGGGCACCTCAATGGCCTTGCAGATTTTCTGTCCAACTTAAAACTGACCCTGCATTTACAACCCTAAACATGTGTGTAAATCATTGGCAGAGTCTCCATGATATTGCAACAGGTGCCAACTAAGTGTTAAACAGAAGTGGTATATTTTTTTCAATGGTATTTACTTATGTGAATGTGCTCCTCAGCAGTTTCCGTGCCTGCTGATATCAGATGAAATTTGCCTAAAAAATCTCATCAGTGTGGTCTCCGGCAGGAAATGGGGTGTGATTCCTGTTGGCGATCGTCGTGATCCCGATCGCAATACATCCTCATGTAGAAATTTCTTTAGAACCAAGGGAGATTTGTGCTGCAGGATCTGAAGAAGCTGGCAAGGCAGGATCAAAATGGGCACCCTGGTCTCAGAATAGTCCACCCCTTAAAATTGCTGGCAAGCTCCTATCCCCAAGTGAGCGAAGCCCAGTTGGCCCCCTTCAGGGATCCCCCTTCAGGTCTTGCCTGCCCTTGGTAGTGCCAATCTGGGTGCCGGAACAGTGCCAAATTGGTGGTGCCAGGGGGCAGCACTCAGACAAAGCACCTGGTCTTTCTGGGAAGGACTTCAGAACAAAGAAACAGCCTCTTTGAAAAAACTACAGTTTTAAAAAATTATTTAGAGTACCCAGTTTTTTTCCCAGATAAGGGGCAGTTTAGCATGGCCAATCCACCTAACCTGCACACCTTTTGGGTTGTGGGGGTGAAACCCACGCAGACACAGGGAGAATGTGCAAACTCCACACAGAGTGACCTGGAGACGGGAGCGAGCCTGGGTCCTCAACGTCGTTAAAAAAACTAGTTAGAAACAACACCTCAAACTAGGAAGCTCTTCAGAACAAAGAATAAATTGTGGTTAGAACCAATTGCTCAAAAGAAGAAGTCCTTCAGAGTTAATGAACCGTGAAGAGCTATGAAAACAAAGCTCTGCCTTCCTTTGAATTAGCCAGAACCTGTCACTCAAGAAGCTTAGAAAAGGTACTGGACCATGAAGAGCTATCAAAGCAAACCACCCTTTGAAATAGCCTGGACCTGTCAATCAAGAGGCTTGTAAAAGGTAATGGAAAATGAAATTGAATGTAAACAATGCAGTTCAAAGCTTTTAGACTTCTCAGCAAGCCCAGAGGTTTGCAAATGTTAAAAGGAATGAAATTGACAGTGAAAAAAAGCACATCAAAGGTTTCCAACACAACTGAGGGAAGACTTTTACCTTCATCTGACAGATCATTGATATTGACATGCTGAAAGAGTGTTTTAAGGTTTCCAAGGCTACAGAGGGAAGACTTGCCACATGACCCCTCTCGTGGGAAAGACCCCTGACCGGATCCCCTCCAGCTCAAGACCCCTTCCCCTCAACACCCTGGGGCTAAGTGCGGAGAGGGTACTCGCCTCGTATCTTTCCATCTTTCCATGGTGCCTGGTGTCTGCTATTAAGGACCAGGACAAATTGGCTCCCGCGGAACTTCCAACTTGTGGGAGACATGGCGGGGAGCACCCTAGGAGACCCCAGCATTCCACATCAATCTCGCTAAAGAGATTGTAATGAATGCTAATGACTTCTGATCAGGTTGTCGCCGTTTCTGGGCGAGTCCTCGCTAGGAGGAACGGGCCGAGAGACTCTCGATGGGTTTGACCCCCAGCGAGAATCCCATTTTGGGCCTCACACCCAATCCAACAGACCAGCAGGAATCCCAGCTAGGGCTAACAGCCCTGGAGAATTTCCCCCATTGGCTCTAAATAAATCTGCGTGTAAATCCATGTAACTTGTGGGACAATTAGTCCACAACTGGTGGCCCTGACGTCTGTTACCATGAAATGCTTTGAGTGGCTAGTCATGAGACAGATCAGCGCCAGCCTCCCAGATGGTCTCGATCCATTGCAGTTTGCCTACTGCGGCAACTGATCCACAGCAGATGCTATCTATCTGGCCCTCTGTGTGCTCAGTCCTCTACTGTACTCCCTGTACACACACGACTGTGTGGCGAGATTCAACTCCAATTCAATCTATTAAGTTTGCAGATGATATGACTGTGGTGGGTTGTATCTCAAATAACGACGAATCAGACTACAGAAGGCAGATAGATCACTATGGTGTACTGAAAACAACCTCTCTCCAAATGCTGGAAAGACCAAGAAACTGATCATCGACTTCAGGAAGTGTAGGGCGACCCCCCCCCGTTTACATCAATGGCTCTGAAGTAGAGATGGTCGATAGCTTTTAAGTTCCTGGGGGTCACCATCACCAACAGTCTGTCCTGGCCCACTCATGTTGATGCAACAGTCAGGAAATGCCAACAATGTCTCTACTTCCTATGGAAGCTAAAGAAATTTGGCATGTCTGCATCAGCTCTCTCAAACTCCTACAGATGTGCCATAGAGAGCATCCTATCCGGCTGCATTACAGCTTGGTATGGCAACTGCTCGGCTCAAGATCGCAAGAAACTACAGAGTGTGGTGAACTCAGCCCAATGCATCTCACAAGCTTGCCTTCCTCCCATTGATTCTGTATACACCTCCCACTGTCACAGAAAGGCAGACAGCATTGTCAGAGATCCCTCACACCCAGGCTTTGCCTTCTTCCAGACCCTTCCATCAGCAGACGATACAGAAGCCTGAAGACCCGCACATCCAGACATAGGAACAGCTTCTTCCCCACAACTACTAGACTCCTCAACGACTCTCCCTTGGACTGATCTGTTCCCTGAAAGAACACTATTCACGACGCCCTATGCTGCTCTTGTTTGGCCTTGCTCCGCACTGTAACCAATCACTATTTGTTGATGCACCACTGTCAATATACTCTGTCGATTATTCTTTTGTCTACTATGTTTGTACTGTGTACGTTCCCTTGGCCGCAGAAAAATACTTTTCATTGTACTTCGGTGCATGTGACAATAAATAAATATCAATCCAACATCAAATTAGCCAAAATTGTTAAATTACACCTCCCTGCTGCTTTTCAGAGCTGCTTGAGGGACTGCAACTTAGGATTTGTGGCATAATTGCCCACATGGAAATTGCAGTGCCCTGCTGGCCCTCAATAGTGGCAAGTGTTGCTAAATCTAAGCCTTTATTTTATCATTCACCAAGGTTGCAAACTCTGCAACATTACCTAGCCGATTACATTTTAGCCAGTCATCCCAAGGCTCAACTTTCCTAATACCTTCCTCACCAGCCTAACAAACTCCATCAAACAGAAGCTGCAACTCACTTACTGTGCAGTTGCTCATATCCAGTAAACACCACTGAAATTTGACTTGCCCATCAACATTGTCCTCGCACATTTTTGTTTACCCCTTCCCGAAAACATTAAATTCAGGATCCCATCCTCATTTTCACATCCCTCCTGAATTTTACACCATATTATCTCTTCAAGTCTTGAGGCTCGTATTCTATTTTGTCTTTTGTTTATTTTGAAGGCCAGGTAGATAGAAGCTGGGAACGCAAAATTGTAGTAAAAGCATGGATGCCTTTCACTAGAAAGCTGTATATACTCAAAAATAAATTAATAAATCAGAAATGATTTTATTTTTAGTTTGTGTATAAAATTGCTTCACGGCAAATCTAATTGATTCTAGTTTTCTTTTACTTCCCTAACTTTGTTCAGTTACCTATGATACCATACAATACTATTGTTGGAGCAGTAGATGACCTCTGCCTTCCAAGTACAGAATAATTTAAAAATAGTTTTAACATACTGATGCAATTAGACTCTGTCAATTTGAATTGTCATTGTTTGAATTTTTGCTCTATCATCGTCTACAGTCAGCATTTAACGATGTGTCTCATGCCTTGTCAGTGATAAGTATTTAATGATAGACATTGTGAAACATGCTAACTACATTGAACAAAATTATTTTGCATTCATTCAAGGACTGTCACTTTACAATCCGGGGTGGCCGATTGCTGGAGAATGGAGAATATCAGCTCCCTGTTGTGGTACTGATGCTCAGTCTCCCTCATCCAACAAAGTCCTCACCGACGCTTCTAACCCCTGGGATGATGGAGAATCTCTTCCATGAAATGGGTCATGCGATGCATTCCATGCTGGGCCGAACCAGATACCAACATGTAACAGGTACATCATTTCAATTGGGCAAGGAGTTGTACCATTTCAATGGAGGGTTGCTACTTTTGCTTTTAGCACTGTAAAAGCAAAATCCATGCAGTAGATCTGAAAACCATAATACTTAAGATTAGATAAATGAGGGTGGCATGTGGTGCAGTGGTTAGCACTGGGACTACGACACTGAGGACCCGGGTTCGAATCCCGGCCCTGGGTCACTGTCCATGTAGAGTTTGCACATTCTCCCCATGTCTGCGTGGGTTTCACCCCCACAAGCCAAAGATGTGCTGGTTAGGTGGATTGGCCACGCTAAATTGCCCCTTAATTGGAAAAAGAAAAATAATTGGCTACTCTAAATTTATATTTTTAAAAATTAGATAAATAATGTTGGGAGATTTTCTGGTTTAACTTTAGAAACGTTGGGGGAAAATTAAGTAATCTACTAAATTCTCTTTCATTATCACCAATAGCTTTTTGATTGTGGAAACTCTTCTGTATGTTTTTCTATGCGATGTTCTGTGCTAAACATCTCGCTCTCTGACATTTTCATGCAAAATGTTTTTATTGAATTACCTTTTATTAAAAATCATTTTATTAAGGCATTTATGGTTTTATAACAGTAAAAGATACAAATACAATTACGCACTGAACTATGTTTCCATTTTGTATTAAATAGCTGAAAAGTGCAGCAAAGTGAAGTATGTATGGTATTTGTGCAGTTTTGGACACAACTTTAAAAAATAGTACTTAGACTACTTTTGTTTATAATTGCAGGCCTCATTCCAGTTGAATTATTTAGTAGCATTCTGCATTTTTCATCTATTTAATGTTTTAATGCGAAAATCAAATTTCCTATGGGACAGTATTTTTCTCTTTTTCAGGTACAAGATGCCCGACTGATTTTGCAGAAGTTCCTTCAATATTAATGGAATACTTTGCCAGTGACTATCGTGTGGTAAAGCAGTTTGCAAGACATTACCAGACAGGACAGGTACAGAAATAGTTGAGTGCAACTAGTCCAGTGCTTCAATAATATTCCATGAAAACTATTTTTTAAAAAACAAATAAAATTCATTACTAGGCAGTATTCTGATTTAAAGGTTCAAACAATCATTGTCTAAAACAAATAGAGCCTTGTTATCATCAAAAGAAAATCATCTCAAAGGATGGCATATTGCGTGGACCCTCTTTTCATGCACCAAAGTCCTCTCTGGGGGGCCTTTCATAGCCTGTCTTTATCTAGCTTTGTCCAGGTTTCCGGTGGCTCAAGGAAGAGCTGGAAAAGTCCTGGAATTTCGAAAATGAATTTTTCAGCACACTCCCTCTGTCCCTTCCCTCTGTACGTCGCCCTCTGTCCGCTGCCCACTCGCCCGCCCGCCCCCTCTCGCCCGCCCGCCCCCTCTCGCTCGCCCGCCCCCTCTCGCTCGCCCGCCCCCTCTCGCCCGCCCGCCCCCTCTCGCCCGCCCGCCCCCTCTCGCCCGCCCGCCCCCTCTCGCCCGCCCGCCCCCTCTCGCCCGCCCGCCCCCTCTCGCCCGCCCGCCCCCTCTCGCCCGCCCGCCCCCTCTCGCCCGCCCGCCCCCTCTCGCCCGCCCGCCCCCTCTCGCCCGCCCCCTCTCGCCCGCCCGCCCCCTCTCGCCCGCCCGCCCTCTCGCCCGCCCGCCCCCTCTCGCCCGCCCGCCCCCTCTCGCCCGCCCGCCCCCTCTCGCCCGCCCGCCCCCTCTCGCCCGCCCGCCCCCTCTCGCCCGCCCGCCCCCTCTCGCCCGCCCGCCCCCTCTCGCCCGCCCGCCCCCTCTCGCCCGCCCGCCCCCTCTCGCCCGCCCGCCCCCTCTCGCCCGCCCGCCCCCTCTCGCCCGCCCGCCCCCTCTCGCCCGCCCGCCCCCTCTCGCCCGCCCGCCCCCTCTCGCCCGCCCGCCCCCTCTCGCCCGCCCGCCCCCTCTCGCCCGCCCGCCCCCTCTCGCCCGCCCGCCCCCTCTCGCCCGCCCGCCCCCTCTCGCCCGCCCGCCCCCTCTCGCCCGCCCGCCCCCTCTCGCCCGCCCGCCCCCTCTCGCCCGCCCGCCCCCTCTCGCCCGCCCGCCCCCTCTCGCCCGCCCGCCCCCTCTCGCCCGCCCGCCCCCTCTCGCCCGCCCGCCCCCTCTCGCCCGCCCGCCCCCTCTCGCCCGCCCGCCCCCTCTCGCCCGCCCGCCCCCTCTCGCCCGCCCGCCCCCTCTCGCCCGCCCGCCCCCTCTCGCCCGCCCGCCCCCTCTCGCCCGCCCGCCCCCTCTCGCCCGCCCGCCCCCTCTCGCCCGCCCGCCCCCTCTCGCCCGCCCGCCCCCTCTCGCCCGCCCGCCCCCTCTCGCCCGCCCCCTCTCGCCCGCCCGCCCCCTCTCGCCCGCCCGCCCCCTCTCGCCCGCCCGCCCCCACTCGCCCGCTCGCCCGCCCGCCCCCTCTCGCCCGCCCGCCCCCTCTCGCCCGCCCGCCCCCTCTCGCCCGCCCGCCCCCTCTCGCCCGCCCGCCCCCTCTCGCCCGCCCGCCCCCTCTCGCCCGCCCGCCCCCTCTCGCCCGCCCGCCCCCTCTCGCCCGCCCGCCCCCTCTCGCCCGCCCGCCCCCTCTCGCCCGCCCGCCCCCTCTCGCCCGCCCGCCCCCTCTCGCCCGCCCGCCCCCTCTCGCCCGCCCGCCCCCTCTCGCCCGCCCGCCCCCTCTCGCCCGCCCGCCCCCTCTCGCCCGCCCGCCCCCTCTCGCCCGCCCGCCCCCTCTCGCCCGCCCGCCCCCTCTCGCCCGCCCGCCCCCTCTCGCCCGCCCGCCCCCTCTCGCCCGCCCGCCCCCTCTCGCCCGCCCGCCCCCTCTCGCCCGCCCGCCCCCTCTCGCCCGCCCGCCCCCTCTCGCCCGCCCCCTCTCGCCCGCCCCCTCTCGCCCGCCCCCTCTCGCCCGCCCGCCCCCTCTCGCCCGCCCGCCCCCTCTCGCCCGCCCGCCCCCTCTCGCCCGCCCGCCCCCTCTCGCCCGCCCGCCCCCTCTCGCCCGCCCGCCCCCTCTCGCCCGCCCGCCCCCTCTCGCCCGCCCGCCCCCTCTCGCCCGCCCGCCCCCTCTCGCCCGCCCGCCCCCTCTCGCCCGCCCGCCCCCTCTCGCCCGCCCGCCCCCTCTCGCCCGCCCGCCCCCTCTCGCCCGCCCGCCCCCTCTCGCCCGCCCGCCCCCTCTCGCCCGCCCGCCCCCTCTCGCCCGCCCGCCCCCTCTCGCCCGCCCGCCCCCTCTCGCCCGCCCGCCCCCTCTCGCCCGCCCGCCCCCTCTCGCCCGCCCGCCCCCTCTCGCCCGCCCGCCCCCTCTCGCCCGCCCGCCCCCTCTCGCCCGCCCGCCCCCTCTCGCCCGCCCGCCCCCTCTCGCCCGCCCGCCCCCTCTCGCCCGCCCGCCCCCTCTCGCCCGCCCGCCCCCTCTCGCCCGCCCGCCCCCTCTCGCCCGCCCGCCCCCTCTCGCCCGCCCGCCCCCTCTCGCCCGCCCGCCCCCTCTCGCCCGCCCGCCCCCTCTCGCCCGCCCGCCCCCTCTCGCCCGCCCGCCCCCTCTCGCCCGCCCGCCCCCTCTCGCCCGCCCGCCCCCTCTCGCCCGCCCGCCCCCTCTCGCCCGCCCGCCCCCTCTCGCCCGCCCGCCCCCTCTCGCCCGCCCGCCCCCTCTCGCCCGCCCGCCCCCTCTCGCCCGCCCGCCCCCTCTCGCCCGCCCGCCCCCTCTCGCCCCTCACGCCCGCCCGCCCCCCTCTCGCCCGCCCGCCCCCCTCTCGCCCGCCCGCCCCCCTCTCGCCCCCTCTGCTTCTCCCTCTGCCTCGCCCACTGCCTCTCTCTCCGCCTCTCTCTCTGCCTCTCTTTGTGTCTTTGCCTCTCTCTCTGCCTCTCTCTCTGTCTCTGCCTCTCTCTCTCTGTCTCTGCCTCTCTCTCTGTCTCTGCCTCTCTCTCTGTCTCTGCCTCTCTCTCTCTCTCTGCCTCTCTCTCTCTCTCTGCCTCTCTCTCTCTCTCTGCCTCTCTCTCTGCCTCTCTCTCTCTCTCTGCCTCTCTCTCTCTCTCTGCCTCTCTCTCTCTCTCTGCCTCTCTCTCTCTCTCTGCCTCTCTTTCTCTCTCTGCCTCTCTTTCTCTCTCTGCCTCTCTCTCTCTCTCTCTCTCTCTGCCTCTCTCTCTCTCTGCCTCTCTCTCTCTCTGCCTCTCTCTCTCTGCCTCTCTCTCTCTGCCTCTCTCTCTCTGCCTCTCTCTCTCTGCCTCTCTCTCTCTGCCTCTCTCTGCCTCTCTCTCTCTGCCTCTCTCTCTCTCTCTGCCTCTCTCTCTCTCTCTGCCTCTCTCTCTCTCTCTCTGCCTCTCTCTCTCTCTCTGCCTCTCTCTCTCTCTCTCTGCCTCTCTCTCTGCCTCTCTCTCTCTCTCTGCCTCTCTCTCTGCCTCTCTCTCTCTGCCTCTCTCTCTGTCTCTGCCTCTCTCTCTGCCTCTCTCTCTCTGCCTCTATCTCTGTCTCTCTCTCTCTCTCTGTGTCTCTCTCTCTCTCTGTCTCTCTCTCTCTCTGTCTCTCTCTCACTCTGTCTCTCTCTCACTCTGTCTGTCTCTCTCTCTGTCTGTCTCTCTCTGTCTGTCTGTCTCTCTGTCTGTCTCTCCCTTTCTCTGTCTGTCTGTCTGTCTCTCTGTTTGGTCATGACGTTAAACTTGAGGCCCAGCATGCTCTCAGGCGGCACGGTAGCACAGTGGTTAGAACTGTTGCTTCACAGTGCCAGGGACCGAAGTTCGATTCCCGTCTTGGGTCACTGTCTGTGCAGAGTCCGCACGTTCTCCCCGTGGCTGCGTGAGCTTCCTCCTGGTGCTCCGGTTTCCTCCCCCACGTCCCGAAAGACATGCTGTTAAGTGAATTGGACATTCTGAATCCTCCCTCAGTGTATCCGAACATGTGCCGGAGTTTGGCGATTAGGGGATTTTCACAGTAACTTAATTGCAGTGTTAATGTAAGCCTACTTGTGACACTAATTAAGGTTAAAAGATCCTATTCCATAATTTTGAAAAAGACCAGTGGAAATATCCCTGGGGTGCTCACCAATACTTTCAGTCAACATCACAAATAATAGATTTTCTGGTCATCGTCACATTGCTGTCTGCGGGAACTGACTGTGCACAAATTGGCTCCTGCAGTTCCTACATTTGAAACAGTGACGACCCTTCCAACTTACTTAATTGGCTATAAAATGAGGAATTTGCACATTCTTCCCGTGCCTGCTAAGTTGAGTATGCTAAATTTAAAAAAAAAGAGAAGTTGGCTCCCACATTTTCTCATTTGAAACAGTTACAACCATTCAAACTTACTGAATTGGCTGTAAAGTGCTTTGAGATGTCCAATGGCTGTGAAAAGTGTTCGATAAATGCTAATCTTTTACTGAGTCAATTTTCTGATATTTGGGAGATACATTAGATTGAATAATGAAGCAAAACTATTTTAAAGCATAGAAGCAGTAGGAATACAGACACTTGCAATTGCAAAGTTACCAACCAGCCCAGTGTTTTCCACAAGAAAACGTTGGTGCTTAAATGGTTAATCACTGCATGAAGTTCAATTTGTGATGACTTCTGCTTTTCGTGCTTTCTGTTTTTTGCCTCCAGCCTTGGTAATCATTTAATTGCTGTGATGTTTCTACATAAACGTTATTCCAGAATTTTTAGTGCTGATACTTGTCTTTTTTAATAATGCTTAAGTCCCTTTTATCTCACAGGTGTTCAGTTGTAAACATTTTTCACATCATTGTTTTTATTCCCTCTGTTCAAAATGTATTTTTCTATGCTGAATGTATGGTCGTCTGCCTGGAGCTGATGCCCTCCTAATTTTACCTCCATGGGAGGAAAACGCTGATCATCATTTCCCAACAAAATAACCAAATTCATTAATATGCCATGTGGACATTTCTATTACCACTTTGTAGCTGTGTTGTAAATATGTAAAATCTATAACGTGGTTAAGCAAATAAATTGTACATGTGTTTCTCTGGTTATGAATATGGCGGTCAATATGGTCGCCTTCCTTAATCCTAATTATGTTTGCTTTAGAGTCGCCAGGTATCTCTCGATACCGCCACAAGGTTCAAACCCGAATACAGATCAACAGAGCCAATACACCAGTTAGTTAGTTCAAATTCAATACTATTTATTTACACACACAGTAATATCTACTCATGTACAAAGTACTACAAACTAAATTTTCTCTCATGCTAACGCCTATACTTAGCTTTGGGTGCCCACTCAGTCAGAGGAACAATGGCCGTTGTTCGGATCTGAGGTTGTTGGGTTCGAAGTGGTACAGGAGAACAGCTAAGGTCGTCCGTCTGGTAGCGAGCGCTGACCTTGGACTTACTTGCTTCTGGTGCAGCTGGTGGATGGGTCTCTCCGCTTTGAGAGCCAATTCCAAGAGAGCGATTCCCTTGTGGGGGTTCCTTCTTATACCCGTAGGGGCTTCACGTGCTTTTAGGCAGGCCTTAAACTTTGCCCCAATTAATTGGGCCGCTTCTCGATCACTGTTATCGATCTTGACCAATAAAGGGGTGAGTGTCCTGATGGCTGGGCGTGTCTTTGGTGGCCGTTGGCCTTGCTTTGTTTGTGCTTTCGGTTGGGGAACTGGTGCCGGGATGTCTGAAACGGTGTTGGTTGCTTGAGTGTCTTTCCTTTGTTCCTGGATATGGGCCATCAATATGCTAATTGACCTATAGTTTCAATTCCGGCTGGGAGCTGTTTCTCCAATATGCATACAGGCTCTGTGCCTGCTTGTTTTCCTAACATTGTCCACAGTTCCCTACATTCTTTGCGAGCGTCCGTTTTGTATTCTGGAAGTGGCCATCCCAGATGGCTACATTTGTAACTGGCTGCAATTCTTTTAAGAACTTAGATTAGGTTTTAAGGAGCGCCTTAGAGGGAGGCAGGGGGATTTAGGGAGGGGACTTAGAGTTTGATTGTTGGAGTGATGAAAAACAGAGCGTCCAAGGCCAGAGTTTATGGAATGCAGATATCTAGGGAAGATGTGGTGTGGAGGATGTTGTTGAGATGGGGAGTAGAAGAAGTCATGGAGGAATCTGAAAACAATGAGAATTTTAAAGTCAAGGTGTGACTGTATTGGGAGCCAGTGTAGATCAGCAATCATGGGTGATATTAGCTAAATGGGACTTCTTTGATTTAGGGCACAGATGAGCTCAAGCTTATGGAGGATGCAAGGTGAGAGGCTGATCAGGAGAGCTTTGGAATTGGAAGGCTCAAGTTATCAAAGACGTGGATGTTGGTTTCAAAGGCATTAAGCTGAATCTGGGGCAGATACGGGCAATTTTATTGAAGAGGAATTCGGCAGTTTTGGTGATAAGTGAAGATAATGAGTCAGAAGCTGATCAGACTCAAATAGGGGCAATATGATAGCAAGCTGTTTGGTTCAACCTTGGTGTTATGGGTCAGGGTTTAGAGAACCCCAAAGTGTATCATGGAGTTCACCTGACCCACAACTTTTAATAGATTGTGGTATGGGAAGCACACGGCTCATTCTACAGGTATGGTACAGCTGAAATGGAAAGTATTTTTTAAAGCAAAACAATTGTTTATTCTATGAACTTAAGTTAACCTTTTTAAAACAAACCGTGAATAACTTAGCAACCATTAATTCAAAGGTAACCCCCAAAGAATACAACACTAAATAATCCTTTAAGCTGTCCTTTTAACATCCAAAAGACTTAACAACCTTTAAACAGAAGCACATCAGGGTTTACATTCAATACTGAAAACATTTACATTTCTGAATTCACCAAATGATCAAGAGATAGTCCTTCATGGCAGAGAGCTCAACAATACAGCTGCTTTGGCTGACTTCAGCTGCAACACACTGAAAAACGAAACCAAAAAGACAGAGACACACCAAAGCCTTTCTCAAAGTGAAACTAAAAATCAGAACCAGAGCTCAGCTCCACCCACAGTCTGACATCACTGCAGTAACATGAGGAGCCAAACATTTCTTAAAGCGACATTCTCGTGACACTTGGACAGGAAAGAATCTGTTTTGATCTCACCAGCACAACAACACTACAGGCTAATGCTACTCGAGTTTGACTTCATTAACTCAGTGGCAACATCGTGTGCTCTTAATTGAACTGTACACAACAAATGTCGGCTGCAATGTATAGTTCTTCGAAAGTCCCAGGAAGATGTTTTGAACTCGTTCTCTGAATTATATGCTCTTATTCATCAAACGTGATTTTGTTACTTGACATTGGCAACTAGTTTGAATTATGTGCCACTGTGTGCTTGTTGGAGTTGTTTAGGTGTCGGATTGGCAATGGCACTATCCACACTTCCATATTTGGGAGTCAATCAGGGGAGGTTGTAATCTTCCAGGTTCTATTGTGCAAAGCAAATAAGAGACGTAAGTATGAATTCATAGTATAGAAGATAGGAATGTTTTATTTTAGAAAAGATTAATTCTCCCAGGAAAATTAAGATGAATAAATATGTATTTCTTGAATCCCATTTCAGCCATTACCTCAGAATATGGTTTCCCGGCTCTGTGAATCTAAGAAGGTTTGTGCTGCTGCAGATCTGCAACTTCAGGTAGGCAAACATACAGTTGCATTATCCTGGATTAAAGCTTTCATACAAATCCTAGCCTGAATTATAATGATTGAATGCCAGTATTTGATTAATCATGCCTCAATCAGCACTGCTAGTTTCACTGGCAGAATTCAAACTTCTGACTGACTTAAAGACTTCTGCACAAAAGTGATGAAACTTGGGTTCATAAGATTATAGCCCTCTGAATAAGGGCTACAGAACTAGGTCTCTCTCTGGACTTATTTATTTTATTTATTTCACTTCCCATGTCTAATGACATGAGACAGACAAAGCACATGGGTATGTCTGTTTCCTGGAACTGTTCAGTGGTCTGTTGCCAGAGACTATAGCTTGAGGTGCACCACTGTACAAGAAGCATGGCTGGCCAGAGACTAACCTCTTACTGCCAGTTTTAGACACATTGAAGGATTAAAATTTGACCACATTATGAATGCACCTTCCAGGGCCATCAACGCCTTGAGTGGGACTCTAACGTGGAGCTTCAGGCTCAGGCTGGGCTGCTACTCACTGTGCCAGAAGCTATCCAGCTCTATGGGCAGTACTTGTCAATCTTGGTATATTTAGAACGCTCCTTTTTTATTTAAAATTATTTAGGTTGTAGCTGTATTTTGAAAAAACAGAAATATTATTTATTGCATGATTATGCCTGTTACCACAATGTTAATAAGCGTAGTCATGAGAGGGATGTTATTATGTAAAGTGATATTATTGGTGAGAGGGATAATTTTTTATTTCTTTCACCTCAACTTGGGTAAATATGATAAAATGTATTGGAGCAATATGCTGGTTCTTTAGTATGTTGTCGTGTTGGCGGATAATTGGCATCGGATTTCACACTTTGCTTTCAGGAAAGAAATTAAGTGATGATCGTGAACTTCCTTCCAGGGCCCACTGTCGCCGTTGCTGTTTGCGCTGGCCACAGAGCCATTGGCGGTGGCCCTCAGGGGGTTGGCGGAGTGGCGGTTCTCTGGATACAAACTGAATGTAGGGAAAAGTGAGGTATTCCAGATGAATGAGCTGGGACAGCGGGCTAATTTAGGGGGGCTGCTATTTACGGTAGCGAGGGATAGGTTTAGGTATTTGGGGATTCAGGTAGCGAGGGAATGGATGGGGCTCAATAAGTGGAACTTAACGAAGCTGATGGAGGAGGCCAGGGAGGATATTAGGACACTGCACTTAACGTTGGCGGGGAGGGTCCAAGTGAAGAAGATGAATATTCTGCTGAGGTTCTTGTTTATCTTTCACGCTCTCCCGATCTTTACACCATAGGCCTTTTTTCAGAAGGTGGACACGATCATCTCGGACTTTGTATGGGCAGGGAAGGTGCCAAGGGTGGGGAGAACCCTGCTACACAGGCAGAGGCAGCAAGGGGGGTTGCCGAACTTGCTTCATTATTATTGGGCGGCGAATGTGGACAAGTGCGGCGGTGGTGGAAGAAGAAGGGGTAGAGTGGGTTAGGATGGAGGAGGAATCTTGTAAGGGGTCTAGTTCTAGGGCTAAGATGACGGCAGCGTTGCCAATGGCTCCGTGTAGGTATTCGGGGAGCCCAGTGGTGTAGTCCATGGTGAAGATATGGAATCAGCTGAGGAGGCATTTTAGGATGGAAGGGATGTCGGTGCTAACGCCGCTGTGCGAGAATCATGGGTTTGAGCCGGGGGGGTGGATAGTGTATATAGGAGGTGGAGGGAAGTGGGGCTAGTCAAGGTGAGGGATCTGTATTTGGAGGAAGGGTTCGCCAGTCTGGAGGGGTTAAAGGAGTGGGTAGAGCTGCCGAGGGGGAGTGGGTTTGTGTATCTGCAGGTTAGGAACTTTGCACGAAAGGTCTGGCGGGGGTTCCATAGGTTGCCGGGATACACCCTGCTGGAGCAACTGCTGCTTCCGGATGTGGAAGGGGAGGGAAGAATTGAGGATATATACAAGTGGCTGGGGGAGGAGGGAGGCGAGCGGGTGGTGAAGATCAAGGAGAAATGGGAAGCGGAGTTGGGAGGGGAGATCAATTGGGGGGTATGGAGTGAGGCACTGTGAAGGGTAAACGGGACCCCCTTTTGTGCAAAGATGAGCCTGATACAGTTTAAGGTGGTGCACAGTGTGCATATGACTCGGGCAAGAATGATTGGGTTCTTTCAGGGGGTAGCAGATGAGTGTGAGAGGTGTGGCCGGGGCCAGCGAATCATGCGCACATGTTTTGGAATTGCAAAAAATTGAGAAGATTCTGGGCTGGAGTGTTCGCGGTCTTAGCCAGGATAGTGAAGGAGGAGGTGGACCCGGACCCTTTTGGTGGCGATGTTTGGGGTTTCAGAGAAGCTGGAGCTCATGGAGAGGAGGAAGGCCGATGGCGTGTCCTTCGCCTCTCTGATTGTACAGTGGCGAATTTTTCTGGAGTGGCGGTCGGCATCGCCACCGGGGGTAGCGGCTTGGTTAGGTGACCTGTACGACTTCCTGCGGCTGGAGAAGATAAAGTATGAATTAAGGGGCTCAGCAGCAGGGGTGTTTGAGAAAAGGTGGGCATGTTTGTGACCGTGTTTGAGGAGCTGTTCGTCGGGTGGGGGGTGGGGGGGGCAGATGGGGGAGGGTGAAAAAGGGTGAAAATCTGTACAGACTGTATCGTTGATTGTTGGGAAGTATGTTTCCCGGGGTGTTTATTTGCTGTAACCTGCTTTGATACATGTTTGTCATAAAAAATATTTTTTTTAAATGAACTTCCTTCCAGGGAGTCAAAACTGAAGGTGGTCACCCTGGTACTGCACATCAAGCTTTAGATTGAAGGGCACTTTTGGAAGATGTTTGGGAAGAGATCTCATACCTACTCTCTCCCTGCAATTATATGCAATAGAGGGAGACTTGGGAATATAAGATAAGATGTAGGTTATTTAGCCCCACAGTCTCTTCTGCCTTTCATGAGATTATGGATGATCTCTGATCTAATTCTGTGCACCCACCGTTGCCCCAAATTCCTTAATATCTTTGGACAACAAAAAATCTGTTGATCTCAGATTTAATATTTACAATTGATCTAGCAACAATTGCTGTTTGCGGGTTAAAGAGATAGAAACAGGAGTATATGCCACACAAAGTCTGCTCTGCCTATTAATAAGATCATGGCTGATCTAATCTTGTATTCAATTGCACTTGCATGGCTGCTGCCCATGCCCTTGACTCCCCCTCTATTTCAAGAATATGTCTATCTCAGTTTTGAAAATATTCAATGACATTCTTCATAAGTCTATGGGATAGCGAATTCCAAATATTAATGACCTGCAGATCTCCATTCTAAAGACATGACCTCTTATGTTCCAACTTTTCCCACAGAGAGGAAACATTTCTCTCACCTCTCTCACCATCTACCCTGTCAATCCCCCTCAGTAACTTAATTGTTTCAACATTCTTCTACATTCCAATGAGGGTAGATCCAATCTGGTCAACCTTGTCCTGGGATGAAGGGACTATCTTATGAAAATTAACCCAGTGAACCTTCTCTGAACTGCCTGCAATGCAAGCATACCATTATTTAATAAGAAGACCAAAGCTGTATGCAGTTCTTGAGGTGTGGTCTGACCAACGCCTTGTACAGTGGTAATAAGACTTTGCAATCCTGGAACTCCCATCCTAACAGCATTCTGGGTGTTTCTGCAGAAGTTCAAGAAGGCAGCTCACCCCCACCTTCTCGGAAACAATTAGGGATGGGCAATAAATGCTGGCCTCGCCAGTAACGCCCATGTCCCATGAACAAATACAAAACAGCCCCCATTGCAATAGGTCCCATTGCAGTGAAGGCCAACATTCCATTTCTCTTCTTAAATAATTACTTGCTGTACTTGTGCGTTAACTAGTTGGTATTTCATGTACAAGGACACCCAGGTTCCTCGGTGTGCAGAATTCTGTCGCTACTCTCCATTTAAATAATATTTTGCTTTTCTGTTTTTTTTCTTACAAAGTGAATACCCTTACTTTTTACACCACATTATGCAAACTTTTTGCTAACTCACTTGGCCAATCTGTATCCCTTTGCAAACTCTTTGGGCTGGATTTTAAAAGGGGGGTCTAAATAAATTCTGGATCCCAGCCCCACCGCACCTTCACTGTGCGTTCATGCAATACTACTTTGAAATGTAAATGCCGGAATTAGGCAGAAGATAGCTTTGGCACTTGATGGTGATTTGCGCAATGATGCCAAGTGTCTCCAGGAGGCAGGATGTTGCCTGCAGAGCATGAGCATCGCAGACAGACAGTTGTGATGGGACCTATCACTGCCTTGCCGAAGAGAACAGACAAAAGATCGACGGGCCAGCAATATGAAAAAATATGCAGAAAGTGCCTTAATGCGCATGAATCAGTGCAAGATTTCCCCCAGGACCCAATAGTTTTCTTTTAGTAAAAAAAAATAGATTCTCATATTTACAGAATACCCTTTTAAAAGCTGCAGTTCCTAGCTCTATGGCCTGTTAACAAATTTAGGAGCTTAATGGGCTGTTAATAGGAGACAAATGGGTTCCCCGTTTCCTTCTCTACCCGCCACTGTGCTGGAAATTCTCAGGCCAGACACAATTTGTGGAGAGACAAACCAATTTTGGGTGATATTTAGTGGGCCTGTTCATTGCAGGTGCAAATATCATTACGGATTTGTGCCGACGGGATATCTGTTTTTAAAGTGAACCTGATTTACATGAATTTAACTAAAAATATATATCTTTAAAATGCTTAACGCCGTTGCTTCATAGAATCCCTACAGTGCAGAAGGAGGCTATTGAGCCGATTAATCTGCACCAACCCTCCGAAAGAGCACCCAACCTAGGCCCACTCCTCGCCATATCCCCATATCCTGTGCATTGAACATGGTCAATCCACCTTCCCGGCACATCTTTGGACTGTGGAGAGAAACTGTAGCACCCAGAGAAAACCCACACAGACTCTGACAAGGTGCAAACTCCACACAGACGAGCACCCAAGCTGGAATCGAACCTGGGTGGGTTCCTGGTGCTGTAACCACTGCGTCAACCCACCCTACCAGCATGATGTCACACCAATGGGAATCAGTTGTGATTACCACACCGGGGCACTGAGATGAGCATAGTCCCAGGTGGTGAGGGACATGTGGGGCACTGTCCCCTGGCATCCTGACAGTGAAAGGTTGGCAGTGCCGAGGGTGGCTCTCTGACAAGCCCCATTTGGGGTTTCCCCTTGTGTGCGTGCGTGCGTGTCCGTCCCCAGGTGTGGAGGGGGTGGGGATTGTGAATGGAGGCTGAGCACGGAGACTGCGGAGGAGGGGCTGCAGAGGAGATTCACCAAGATGTTGTCTGGAAATGGAACATTTAAGTTATGAACAGTAGTCGGATAGGCTTGGGTTGTTTCCGCTGGAACAGAGAAGACTGAGGGGTGACCTCGAGTGCGAGGGTTGGGATGTTCCCCTTTGTGGGTGTAGAGGTCCCTATGCCTGTGGGGTGTACGGATGTTCGTGGGTGAGGCGGGGGAATTTCTATGTCTGTGGGGAAGGATAGGGGGTTCCTTAAACTTAATGCGCCCTGCCAGCCACCAGCATGGCACCACAAAACACGCCCCCCCCACCCCAAATCTTTTTTTTGACAGGGTCAGAAGATCTAGTGAGAAAACGTGCCTGTGTTTCTGGAGGAAAACAAGTTAGTTTTTAGTCAACAACCTGACAGAATTACAGAAAAAAATCCAGTGCAGAAGAGGCCCTTCAGCCCATCGGGTGTGCAGTGACACATGAAAAATACCTGACCTACTTACCTAATCCCATTTGCGAGCATGTGGCACATAGCCTGGAATGTAATGACATGCTAAGTGCTCATCCAAGTCCTTTTCAAGGATGTGAGGCAACCTGCCTCTACCACCCTCCAAGGCAATGCATTCCAGACTGTCGCCACCCTCTGAGTAATGAGG
Source organism: Scyliorhinus torazame (assembly GCF_047496885.1). NCBI lineage: Eukaryota > Metazoa > Chordata > Chondrichthyes > Carcharhiniformes > Scyliorhinidae > Scyliorhinus > Scyliorhinus torazame. Next base: position 145,724,461 of record NC_092721.1, on the reverse strand, counting down.
TCTTTCTTCAATTTCCCCCATGCCTCCTGCCCCTCACTTGGACTTGTGTCCCCTTGTAACTTACCCATCAGCTCCGAATAGCTGCTCCTTATCCACCCTATCCATGCCCCTCATAATCCTGTACACTTTGATCAGGTCACCCCTCAGTCTTCTCTGCTCCAGCGGAAACAACCCAAACCTATCTAACCTCTATTCATAACTTAAATCTTCCATCTCAGACAACATCATGGTGAATCTCCTCTGCACCCCCTCCAAAGCAATCACATCTTTCCTATAATATGGTGACCAGAACTGCACACAGTACTCCAGCTGTGACCTCACCAAAGTTCTATACAACTCCAACTCCCCCCTGCTTCTATAATCTATGCCTCGATTGAGAAAGGCAAGTGTCCCATATGCTTTATCACTATCCTATTAGCCTGCCTTCCTGCCTTCAGAGATCTATTTACAAACAGCCCAAGCTCCCTTTGTTCCTCGGAACTTCCCAGTATGATGATGTTCATTCAATATTGCCTTGTCAAATTACTCCTTCCAAAGTGTATCACCTCACACCTTTCAGGGTTAAACTCCTCCTGTCACTTATTTGCCCATTTGACATTCCCAACTATTTCTTCCTGTAACCCAAGACACTCAACTTCACTGTCCCATTGGGCAGACGCAGCATGGGTTCATAAAGGGCAGGTCGTGCCTAACTAATTTAGTGGAATTTTTTGAGGACATTAACAGAGCGGTAGATAACGGGGAGCCAATGGATGTGGTATATATGGATTTCCAGAAAGCCTTTGACAAGGTGCCACACAAAAGGTTGTTGCATAAGATGAAGATGCATGGCATTAAGGGGAAAGTAGTAGCATGGATAGAGGATTGGTTAATTAATAGAAAGCAAAGAGTGGGGATTAATGGGTGTTTCTCTGGTTGGCAATCAGTAGCTAGTGGTGTCCCTTAGGGATCAGTGTTGGGCCCACAACTGTTTACAATTTACATAGATGATTTGGAGTTGGGGACCAAGGGCAATGTGTCCTTATAGAAACATATAAGATTATGAAGGGAATAGATAGGATAGATGCGGGCAGGTTGTTTCCACTGGCGGGTGAAAGCAGAACTAGGGGGCATAGCCTCAAAATAAGGGGAAGTAGATTTAGGACTGAGTTTAGGAGGAACTTCATCACCCAAAGGGTTGTGAATCTATGGAATTCCTTGCCCAGTGAAGCAGTAGAGGCTCCTTCATTAAATGTTTTTAAGATAAAGATAGATAGTTTTTTGAAGAATAAAGGGATTAAGGGTTATGGTGTTCGGGCCGGAAAGTGGAGCTGAGTCCACAAAAGATCAGCGATGATCTCATTGAATGGTGGAGCAGGCTCGAGGGGCTAGATGGCCTACTCCTGCTCCTAGTTCTTATGTTAACCAAAAACAGAAAATACTGGACAATCTCAGCAGGTCTAACAGTGTCTGTGGAGAGAGAGAAGGGAGCTAACATTTCAACTCTGGATGGACTCTTTGTCAAAGCTGGAGAGAACTGGAAATTGGTTCAGATTTATACTGTTGGGGGGGGGGGGGGGGGGGGGGGAGGGGAGCAGCAGGGCTGGATAACAGCCAGAGATAGGTGGAGATAGGCAAAGATGTTGTGGACAGAAAGACACAGGGAAGCCTAAGAAGCTGAAAGTGGCACATAAGAGATTAGAATGTGTTACTTGAAAGAACAAAGGTAAGCTGTGTTTCAAAGGACAGCTAGGAACAGGGAACAGATTTCCCAAGTGGGCTGGGGGGAGTGGGGGGGGGAATGATGAAGGAAAAACAGATCCTTCTATCAATTTAGAAGTAAAAATGGGGAAAAATCGAGATAGAGTTCACAGTCTGAAGTTGTTGAACTCAGTGGTAAGTCCGGAAGACTGTAATGTGCCTAATCGGAAGATGTGGTGCTGTTCTTCTAGTTTACGCTGGGCTTCACTGGAACATTGCAGCAGTTCAACGACGGACGTGTGGACATGAGAGCAGGATGGTGAGATGAAATGACAAGCGACAGGAAAGAATGGGTTCTGCTTGCAGTCAGACCAACGGTCTTCTGAAAAGCAGTCACCCAGTCTGTGTTTAATCTCTCCAATGTAGGGTAGAACACATTGGGAGTAGCAAATGCAATAGACTAGATTGAAGGAGGTGCACGTGAAGCGCTGACTCACTTGAAAAGAGTGTTTAGGCCCTTGGATGGTGAACAGGAAGGAAGTAAAGGGGCAGGTGTCACACCTTCTGTGATTGAATGGGAAGATGTCGTGGGAAGAGGGTGAGGTGTTGGAGGAGTGAAACATGGTAACCCGGAGGAATGGTCCCTTCGAAATGCTGGCAGGGGAGTGAGGGTAAGATGTATTTGGTGGCGACATCCTGCTGGAGTTGGTGGAACTAGAGGAAGGTGATTCTTTGAATGCTGAGGCTGGTGGGGTGAAAAGTGAGAATATTAATAATAATAGCAAACAAAGAAATGGCAGACGAACTGAATGGTTACTTTGCGGTGGAAGACACCAGTGGGATGCCAGAGCTCCAGGAGAACCAGGGTGCAGAGGTGAGTGCAGTGGCCATCACTAAGGAGAAGGTTCTAGGGAAACTGAAAGGTCTGAAGGTGGATAAGTCACCTGGACCAGATGGACTGCACCCCAGGGTCCTAACAGTGGTAGCTGAGGGAATTGTGGAGGAATTGGTGGTGATCTTTCAGGAATCACTGGAGGCAGGAAGGGTCCCAGAGGACTGGAAAGTGACTAATGTCACACCACTGTTTAAGAAGGGAGGGAGGCAGAAGAGGGGAAATTATAGGCCAGTTAGCCTGACTTCGGTCATTGGTAAGATTTTAGAGTCTGTTATTAAAGATGAGGTCGCAAAGTACTTGGAAGTGCATGATAAAATAGGACAGAGCTGGAGGGACTGAGTCAGCACGGCTTTGTCAAAGGGAGGTCATGTCTGACAAATCTGTTGGAGTTCTTTGAGGAGGTAACAAGGAAATTAGACAAAGGTGAACAAGTGGACGTGATTTATTTAGATTTCCAGAAAGCCTTTGACAAGGTGCCGCATAGGAGACTGTTAAATAAGTTAAGAGCCCATGGTGTTAAGGGTAAGACCCTGGCATGGATAGAGGATTGGCTGACTGGCAGAAGGCAGAGAGTGGGGATAAAGGGGTCTTTTTCAGGATGGCAGCCAGTGACTAGTGGTGTGCCTCAGGGGTCGGTGCTGGGACCACAACTTTTCACAATATACATTAATGATCTGGAAGAAGGAACTGAAGGCATTGTTGCTAAGTTTGCAGATGATGCAAAGATCTGTGGAGGGACAGGTACTATTGAGGAAGCAAGGGGGCTGCAGAAGGATTTGGACAAGCTAGGAGAGTGGGCAATGAAGTGGCAAATGAAATAAAACGTGGAAAAGTGTGAGGTTATGCACTTTGGAAAGAGGAATTTAGGCATAGACTATTTTCTAAATGGGGAAATGCTTCGGAAATCAGAAGCACAAAGGGACTTGGAGTCCTTGTTTACGATTCTTAAGGTTAACGTGCAGGTTCAGTCGGCAGTTAGGAAGGCAAATGCAATATTAATATTCATGTCAAGAGGGCAAGAATACAAGACCAGGGATGACGTCTGAGGTTGTATAAGGCTCTGGTCAGACCCCATTTGGAGTATTGTGTGCGGTTTTGGGCCCTGTATCTAAGGAAGGACTTGCTGGCCTTGGAAAGGGTCCAGAGGAGGTTCACAAGAATGATCCCTGGAATGAAGAGCTTGTCGCATGAGAAACGGTTGAGGACTCTGGGTCTGTACTCGTTGGGAGTTTAGAAGGATGAGGGGAGATCTTATTGAAACTTACAGGATACTGCGAGGGCTGGATAGAGTGGATGTGGAGAGGATGTTTCCACTTGTAGGAAAAACTAGAACCAGAGGACACAATCTGAGACTAAAGGGACGATCCTTTAAAACCGAGATAAGGAGGAATTTCTTCAGCCAGAGGGTGGTGAATCTGTGGAACTCTTTGCCGCAGAAGGATGTGGAGGCCAAATCACTGAGTCTTTAAGACAGAGATAGATAGGTTTCTGATTAATAAGGGGATCAAGGGTTATGGGGAGAAGGCAGGAGAATGGGGATGAGAAAAATATCAGCCACGATTGAATGGCGGACCAGACTCGATGGGCCGAGTGGCCAAATTCTGCTCCTATGTGTTATAGTCTGGACTGGAACAAGGAATATTCCACATACCCATAAAGAAACAGGCAAAACTGGGATGCACGAGAGTACCCATAAGCACGCCTTTGGTTTGGAGGAATGAGACATGTTAAAGGAGAAATAGTTCATTGAGAGGACCAGTTGAGCCAGACAGGGGAGAGTGTTGGTGGATGGGGATTGTTCGGGCCTCTGTTCAAGGAAGATGCGGAGAGCCCTCAGGCCATCCTGTTGGGGAATGGAGGTACAGAGGGATTGGACATTCATGGTGAAAAGGAGGAAGTTTCTGAGAGTTGGGGCTCAGCCTCTGCGAGGTAGAGGTCAGTATGCCAGACAACAATAGCCCCACTCTTGATGGATGGTTTGATGACCAGTCAGGACTGGATCTGAGAGCGGAATGCAGCAAGTTCAGAAAGAGGCAAGTTAATGTGGATGAACGGAGCATGAAATTGAGACTGTCGATGTCACACCGACCGTTTCAATGAAAAGATCAAGAGCAGATAACTGGCCGGAGGGAGGGTTCCAGGTGGATGGAGAATGAGACAAAGGCAGTGGGAGAAAAGTTCAGCATCGTGTCAAGCCCAAAATTCTTTGAGGTGTAAGGATACGAAACTGAGTCCTATGCTGAGTACAGCACAGTCAGCCTAAGAGAGGGGAGAGAAGGTCAGAGGGTATGGTGAATAGACAGAAAGGGCTATCCTGTCTTACTCTCATGTCCAGAAGTCCTTTCTTGGCCTGTTGCAAAGTTCCAGTGAAGCCCAGCGCAAACTGGAGGTAAAATGAAATGAAATGAAAATCACTTATTGTCACAAGTAGTCTTCAAATGAAGTTACTGTGAAAAGCCCCGAGTGGCCACATTCCGGCGCCTGTTCGGGGAGGCTGGTACGGGAATTGAACCCACGCTGCTGGCCTGCCTGGGTCTGCTTTAAAAGCCAGCTATTTAGCCCTGTGCTAAACCAGCACCTTAGGAGGAACAGCACCTCCTCTTCTGATTAGGCACATTACAGCCTTCTGGACTTAACATTGAGGTCGAGAACTTCAGACTGTGAGCTCTCTTCTCCAACTTCACCCCTTTTTATTTCTATCAATTTATTTTCATTTCTTCCATCAATATGTTTTTCTCTCACTATTGTTCACATTCCCCCCCCACCCCACTTGGGAAATCTGTTCCCTGTTTCGAGTTGCCCTTTGACACACTGCTTACCTTTGTTCTGATATTAACACATTCTAATCGCTTAATGTGCCACTATCAGCTCCCTTCTTAGCCTTGATCACCCTCATTTACATTCCCTTTGTATTTCTGTCCATGACATCTTTGTCAATCTCCACCTATCGCTGGCCCTCTATCCAGCCTCACTGCTCCACGCCCCATCTCCGCACCACAGCAGTATAAATCTGACCTATTTCTAGTTCTCTCCAGCTCATCATCCAGACTCGAAACCTTGCTTCCTTCTCTCTCCACAGATGTTGTCAGACCTGCTGAGATTGTCCAGGATTTTCTGTTTTTCTTTCAGATTCCAGCATCCACAGTAATTTGTTTTTAATTCACTGTTAACTACCCAGCCAACCTTTGCGTCATCCACAAACTTAGTGACACTTTGCCATATTCCTGGGAAATTACCCCCTTAATGTTTCAAATCTTGACCTTTCATCAGCGCACTCTATTTTTATACCTTTATAATTGCCTTTATTTAAGTTTAAGACTCAAGTTTCAGACCCAAGTTTCTCAGCTTAAAACTGAATATGAAGCTCTACCATATTTTGATCACTCTTACCTAGAGGCTTCCTTACTAAGAGGTTTTAATTAATTGTGTCTCATGACCAGGTCTACAGTAGCCTGGTTAGTTCCAGAAGGCATAGCTCGAAGGAACCGTCCCAAATACGCTTGTGATCTAATCCTCAAGGAAACCTTTACCGATTTGATTTGCCGAATTATGAAGATTAAAGTCACCCAAGATTATTACAGTGGCTTTCATAGAATTTACAGTGCAGATTGAGGCCATTCGTCCCATCGAGTCTGCATCGGCCCTTGGAAAGAGCACCCTACCTAAGTCCACACCTCCACCCTATCCCACACCTCCACCTGTTACCCTACCTTACCTTTTTTGGACACTAAGGGCAATTTAACATAGCCAGTCCACCTAACCTACACATCTTTGGACTGTGGGAGGAAACTGGAGCACCCGGATGAAACTCATGCAGACTCCGCGCAGACAGTGACCCAAGCTGGGAATTGAACCCGGGACCCTGGAGCTGTGAGGCAGCAGCGCTAACCACTATGCCACCGCGCCGCTTTCTTACTAGTTCCCATTATTTCTTGATTTGTACTCTCTTCTAAAGTGCAGCTACTGTTTGGGGGGGGGGGGGGTGCAATAGAAGACACCCATCTAATTTATTTCCCTTGCTTTTATCTCCACCCCACACCTGTGGTACATCTTGATCTTCTCAGCTAAGATCATTTCTCACTGCTGTACTGATCTAATTCTTTGTTAACAGAGCTACCCCATCTCCTTTGCCTTTCTTCCTGTCTTTCCAAAATGTTAAGTTCTCCTGTATCATAGAATTCATAGAATTTACAGTGCAGAAGGAGGCCATTCGGCCCATCGAGTCTGCACCGGCTCTTGGAAAGAGCACCCTACACAAGGTCTACACCTCCACCCTATCCCCATAACCCAGTAACCCCACCCAACACCAAGGGCAATTTTGGACACTATGGGCAATTTAGCATGGCCAATCCACCTAACCCGCACATCTTTGGACTGTGGGAGGAAGCCGGAGCACCCGGAGGAAACCCACGCACACACGGGGAGGATGTGCAGACTCCGCACAGACAGTGACCCAAGCCGGAATCGAACCTGAGACCCTGGAGCTGTGAAGCATTTGTGCTATCCACAATGCTACCGTGCTGCCCCAGTTCCTAGCCTAGGTTACCTTGCAACCCCTTTATTTCTATTTGTATCACTAATTTACCTGTTTTGTTATGAATACTGTGTGCATTCAGCTATTGAACATTTAGTTTGTCTTTCCACAAATTTCCCTACTCTGCTCTTATTGCCTGGAGCACTGTTATGTTTGTATGGTCAGTGCCTTCCCAACTCACTCTTATTATTACCCATATTGCTACCCTGCACTATTGTCTTATAACAAAAATGGACTCGATGGGCATGTGACTGTTGTTAATTATATCTGTAACAGTTCTCATGGTGCATGCTGGGCCAGATTTTGCACTCAGTGGGTCATGCATTACAGTTAAACTTTTTGCGCTGGATTTTACTGCAGGTTAGGGAGACAAAAGGTGCAGCACCCTCGGTAGAGCATCTGAAGCCTGTTTGAACAGGGTAAGCTACAGTGCATCAGTAGCACAGTGGTTAGCACTGTTGCTTCACAGCGCCAGGATTCCAGGTTCGATTCCTGCTTGGGTCACTGTTTGTGCAGAGTCTGCACGTTCGCCCCATGTCTGCGTGAGTTTTCTCGGATGCTCCGGTTTCTTCCCACAAGTCCCGAAAGATGTGCTTGTCAGGTGAGTTGAACATTCTGAATTCTCCCTCAGGGTTCTGAATTCTCCACAGGCGCCGGAGTATGGTGACATGGGGATTTACACAGTAACATAATTGCAGTGTTAATGTAAGCCTACTTGTGACAATAATAAAGATTATTATTATTATCCATTTAGGTTCAAGAAATGTGAACGAGTTGTGCATGATCTGATTTGGCAAGTTAGAATATTTAAGTTCAATGTTAAAATCTAACACAAACCAAAGTGAAAAATAAAATGAAATGAAAATCGCTTATTGTCACAAGTAGGCTTCAAATAAAGTTACTGGGAAAAGCCCCTCGTCGCCACATTCTGGCACCTATTCGGGGAGGCTGGTACGGGAATTGAACTGTGCTGCTGGTCTGCCTTGGTCTGCTTTAAAAGCCAGCTATTTAGCCCAGTGTGCTAAACCAGCCCGTTTAGAGTGAAGAATGACTGGATCTGAAAACAAGAGAAAGGAAAAGGTTAATAAAAAGTCAAATAATAATTACAAACTGAAGGCGTGAGACTCCATAGTGATAAAAATAATTTTCACGGCCAGAGAAGTTGTTCAAGAACCATTGAAAGCTTGCAATCACAATAAATAGGTTTATACTAATCTTTTCTGGCAAGTTTAGCTCATTTCGATGAGATGAAGACAGCAATTTCACACTATTCAATGTACTTGAATGGGGCACCAAATAACAGGATACCATTTTAAGGACACTTTTTGAGAAACGTATCTTGGACAATTTCTGGTATCGTGTTTAACTGCGCATGGCTAACCGGAATGGTGAAGCAGCAATACGTAGCCTGCATAGATAAAGGTAAAGTCGCCATAGTCCCAGATGACCATAGGCTGATTTCCCCTTTGAAGGGGAGTGATGTCTGTTGGTGATTTAACCTGAGGATCACCACACCTTGGGTGAGGAGGCAGGTAGAGAAGGCATGAGTAACCTCAGCTGGTACGGGAATTGAGCCCATGCTGCTGGCCTTGCTCTGTATCACAAATCAGCTGTCTAGCCAAGTGAACTAAACAGGCTTGCACAATTCAACATGGAAAAGAGTGAGGTGATGCATTTTGATTGGGACAGTACATACTAAATGTTACAAGTCTAAAGGGACTTGTAAGAAGAGAGAGATCTGAGTGGCTTTGTTTACAAATCTTGAAGGGGGGGGGCAAGATAAGTTAACACAGTAGTTAACAAACATCATGTGATCCTGGGATTTATAAACAGAAAAGGCCAGGAAGTAATGCTGAACCCATATAATACGTCAGCTGGAGCATTGTGCCTTTTTCTGGGCACTTCACTTTAGGAAGGATATTAAGGCTTTGGCGAGGATGCGGAAAGAGATTTACTAGAATGGGTCCAGGGATTAGGGTCTGTTGTTAAATAAATGGATGCAGAAGCTGGGACGGTTTGCCTTAGTGTAGAGAAGGCTGAGGAGATTTGATTGAGGTGTTCAAAATCATGAAACATTGAGATAGAGTAAATAGAAAGAAATTATTTCCAGTAGTAAAAATGGGTCGAAATTTGGAAAGCACAGATTTAAGGTGATTGACAAAAGTAGCCGAGGTGATGTGAGAAGAAACTTTGTTCATACAACTAATGCTTAAGATTTGATTGCACTGCCTGATGGAAACCGATTCAGTAGTGGACTTCAGAAGGGAATTGTATGACTACCTAAAAGAAAAAATGTTATAGGAATATAGAGAAAGAACAGTGAACTGGTTTGAAAGAGTTGACACAGATTTAATGGGTTGAAAGACCTCCTTCTGTGCTCTCCCATTCTCATTGCATTACATCACAATGTTGGAATACTGTCGTTAGCGTTTATTGCAAAAGGGCTGGAGTATAATAGTAGAGAGGTGTTGTTGCAATTGTGTAGGGTGTCAGTGAGACCTCATCTGAAGTTGGGTCCATTTTTGGTCTCCTTATTTCAGGAAGAGTGGTGTGCCATTGGAGGCAGTTCAGAGGAGGTCCACCAGATTGATTCCAGGGATGAAAGGGTTGACGTATGAGGAGCGATAAACAGTTTGGGCTTATACTCGCTGGAGTTGAGAAGAATGAGAGGGTATTTGAGCCAGGTACATAAAATACTAAGAGGGATTGATTTTTTTTTAAAATTAGACTACCCAATTATTATTTTTTCCCAATTAAGGGGTAATTTAGCATGGCCAATCCACCTAACCTGCACATCTGTGGGGGTGAAACTCATGCAGACATGGAGAGAATGTGCAAACTCCCCACGAACAGTGACCCAGGGTCGGGATTCGAACCCGGGTCCTCAGTGCCATAGGCAACAGTGCTAACAACTGTGCCACGTGCCGCCCCACTAAGAGGGATTGATAAAGTAAACATGGACCAAATGTTCCCCATTGTGGGGCAATCTGGAATGGGAGGTCACAGATATAGGTTGAGACGCAGTAGATTTAAAATTGAGATGAGGAGGAACTACTTCTCGCAGAGGGTGGTGAATTTGTGGAACTCACTGCCCCATAGTGAGGTGGAGTCTGAATCATTAAATGGTTTCAAGAAGGAAATAGATACATTTATGATTTAAAAATCATGTTTTAGGGATATGAGGAACAGGCAGGGAGGTGAATTTGAGACCACAAAGTGATCAGCCATGACCTGGTTGAATGGAGGAATAGGTTTGAGGAGCTGAATTGCCTACTTCTGCTCTTAATTCCTATGTTCCTATGTTTAAGAATTTTGTCTTATTAACCAGATGTTCTGATCACATATATAAAGTTCAGTATCATTTCTTGCATATTATACAGTGTATTTAATTAGCCTTTAATAAGCTACAGTAACTGTGAAAGGTTTTCTTTATATTAGATCTTCTATTCAGTCCTGGATCAAATCTACCATGGAAAGTACCCTTTACTAAAATCAACAACGGAGATACTGAAAGAAACCCAGGAAAAATTTTATGGGCTGCCCTATGTACCAAACACGGTAAGACTTTGTTAATATTGGATTATCTTCGATTCAAAGCTGATATGCCAAGTTTGCGTTAAACTTGTATTGTGATTTTGGATGGATTGCATATAGAACTTAAAAGCTAGTATTTTAACTTCAGACAGACGCCATGTGAGAGCAAGTGAAGTCGCACGAAAGGTGGCTCACACCATCTTCTTTGTTTTTTTATCCCCTTTCCCCATTTTCCAAGGGATTTTTGTGATCGAACCCAGCTGGTCGAGCTAGGTAATGGCTATTCGACGGAGTTATGTCAAAAGTCTTTTCTTTAAATAAATTTAGAGTACCCAATTACTTTTTTCGCCCCCAATTAAGGGGCAATTTAGCGTGGCCAATCCACCTAGCCTGCCCATCGTTGTGAGGGTGAGATCCATGCAAACACTGGGAGAATGTGACCCGTTCCTTTATGTTGAAAGTCTTGATGAAAAGGAAAATCCAGGCTGGTGGCCCGGTGAGGGAATCTGAAGGAGAGAGGATGGTGGAGGTGGCTGTGCCCATCATGGTAGACATGCTAGCTGTAGTGATGGCACAGGAACTAGAAAGGTTGGTAAGCAGATGGACAAGCAGTTTGAGCGGCTAGATAAAGAGATGAAGGACTCTTTTAAAGCCACCATTGAGGAGGCATTGAACCTGCTCCTAGAGAAGCTGGGTAAAACTTTGAAGGCTGTGAAAGAATAAGGCGAGACATTGAAGGGTATGGAGGAGACCTTGTTACAGCATGAGGGGCGAAGGGGAGATACTGCTGGTGGGGGAGGGCAACAAGAGCATGAAGGCAAAAGTTTAAGATTTGGAGAACAGGTCGATTTTAAAACACAGCTATTGATTTTGCCTCGCCTGTCATGCACACAATTGCTTACCATCTTGTTGAACAAGCAGCAATGAAACCCATAGATTTCACTTTTCCACAAATCTTAGAATGTTGAAGTGCTTTTTGGTGATGCAATTTACAACCTGTAGTGGTATATCGCCAATGTTTTTTTTCTGTTTTTTTTTTTATTCTCCTTTTTCACATTTACTCCCACATTTACACCCATCAACAATAAACAATAATCAGTAAGATATGTCAGTCCCCATAATAACAACGATCCCATCTACCCACCAACCCCCAAACCTCAACCCGCATGTTTACATAAACAAATTACAAAAAGGAATCAGGGATTACCTGTAGTCACCCTTAATCTTACACAGTTATCCCCCCCGCCCCACCCACCCCAGGTCTCCAGCTCCTCCCGTCCACTGCCTCTTGTAAAACTCCTCCTCCCAACCTCGGTTCCTTCCCCCCAACTTTCCACCCCGGCTAGACCACTCGGACCTTGTTCTGCCAGGCTCCGATGGCCGCAGCCCCTCCCCCACCTCACTCCCGTTCACTGGCCGGCTTAAACCGGCCAGCGTGGAGGCCCCCGCCCGGGTCCCTTTCCCCCTTGCCCGGCCCTAGGAAAGCCCAAAGATCCCCCTTTTAGCACACAAACCCCGCATATCCACCTACACCCCAAAGAACCCTCATTTCGAGTGAAACTCCCGTCCCTTCCCTTGTCCAAATATATACCACATTGACTCCTTTAGTCTCTACACCCGCGCGCAGTGATACAAAAAGGAAGAAAATACAGTCATGAGGTTACATCGGCACATGGCCATTCCTCAATTTGTCAGTTCTGCCACAGTCCTTCTGCTTTTGCAAACTCCTCCGCTGCTTCCGCCGTTCCAAAATAAAAGTCTCTGAGCTTGTAAGTCACCCTCAGCTTCGCTGGATATACAATGCCGCACCGCACCTTGCTAATGTACAGTGCCCTCTTCACCCGGTTGAAGGCAGCCCGCCTCCTTGCCAGCTCCACCGTAAAGTCCTGGTATACACGTATACCAGCTCCAGCCAACTGCACCACCCGCTTCTTCTTGGCCCAGCTCAGGACCTTCTCCTTCACACTGTACCTACGGGAGCACAGAGTCACTGCCCTTGGCGGCTCACTCGCCTTTGGTACAGGCCTCCACGACCGATGAACCCTATCCAGTTCATATCGGGAGGGATCCTCCCCCTCCCCCAATAGTTTTTACAGCATCGCGGCAAAATACTCAGTCGGCTTCGGTCCTTCAACTCCTTCGGGCAGCCCACAATCCTCAAATTCTGTCGCCTGGATCTGTTTTCCAGGTCTTCCATTTTTCCTCGCAGATCCTTGTTAGTGTCCATCACCTTCCGCATCTCTTTCCCCATTGAGGCAAGTTGATCACCGTGCTGCAATAACGTCTCCTCCACTTCCTTCAGCGCCTCCCCTTGCTCTCGCACCTCCGCCACTGCGCTCGCCACCTCCGTCCTCACCGGGGAAACCGCCTCCTCCACCAGCACACTCAAAACCTCCCTCATCTCCTTCCCCACCGTCTCCATGCATTTCGCAATCTGCACCAACTGCTTTTCATATTCCGCAGACATCACCTTAGTTATTTCTTCAGCCGTAAGCAGCCTTCCCTGGTGCTCCAGCCTCCATTTTCCTTGGTGACCCCGCGGTGACCTTTCCACTCCCCGACGGACATTCAGCTGTTTTTTTTTCCGGCCGTTTTCTTGCTCACCCTCGACATTTTTCTTTGTTTTTTTTTCCCTCCTGTGTCTTCACTGTGCCTCCTCCGTGCCTTCTCCCTGCTTCTGCCACCTCCATGGACCCTGGGACCGGGCTTAAAGCCCCGAAAATGCCGTCCCGAACGGAAGCCCTCCATTGTGCGGCCGCCTCCCGCCCGCTGTCACCAGAAGTCTATGTCGCCAATGTTATTGCTTTCAAATGAACTATGAAGGGCAAAGTGCTATCTGTACATATTGTAGGTGTTTGATTATTTTCTGTTTTGTTACATCTCAGCCAAGCCAAAAAGTTGCCAACTCATATTTCTGAAAGAAGCCCAAACAATTGGCTGCAGTATTTGCTGACAAAACATTAGTGATGGCAGCCTTTTGTCTCAAAAGGTGGTGAGTTGTGACATGGTGGTCAGCTCTGTGCTAAACATTACCTGGTGTGATTCAGGAGCCCGACTCTGTCATGACAGTCTTTGTGGCATTTGCTGCAGAGGAATTCAGTGGGGTGAGAAGGTGCACAATTCACTGCCCAGTTCTCTCTGGGCCCTCTTCTTGGCCAGCTGGGGTTTCCCTCTTCCAATGCCCTTTAAACAGTTAGCCTCAAGAGGTCACAAATGTAAGCAACCATCTCCCAGTTGTCAGTGTCATTGTCTGCTATCTTCATATCTCACATGTGGATGTCCTTGTAGCACAAATATGGGAGCCCAGGAGGCCATGACCCAGTGCCCAGTTCACCGTACAGAAGGCCTTTGACTGTCATCCATCAGATGAGCATGGCCGAGCCAGCGCAGACGTCATTGGTTTAGCAATTGATGGAATTTGTACATACCAGGACTCTCAGGTTGATGATTGAGTCCTGCCAAGAGATGTCGAGGATATGTCTGAAACGGTAAAGGTAGAAACTAGTTAGTCCTTTCTCCTGCCAACCATATGTTTTATGGGTCTCACCACTGTAGAGGAGTATGCTGGCTTGGTCGACTCACAGTTTGCTGTTCTCAATCAGGTTGCTGTTGTTCCATGCACTCTTACTCAACTTGGACATCACAGCTGCAGCTTTTGTGATGCGTGATAATTTCAGCACCATGTGACACAATACTGGTGATTGTGGAGCCGAGATATGTGAAACTGTCAAAAGCCTCCAGTATCACTCGTCAATGCTGATAGATGGGAACATCATTTGATTTTGAGTTATTTGTCACGTACCGAAGTACAGTGAAAAGTATTTTTCTGCGGCCAAGTGAGCGTACCCAGTATGTACCGAGTAGACAAAAAAAGAATAATCGACAGAGTACATTGACAAATGGTACATTGACAAACATGGTACATCATGAACCACAACATTCATCTTCTTGATGCTGATGGTCAAACCGAACTCTTCACAGGCGTGAGGAATACTGTTCATTTTCTGCTGAAGATGTTCCTTGCTATATACTGCTAGTGTGGCATCATCAACATAGAGCAACTCTCTGATGAGGATTTGGTCCATTTTTGTTTTGGATCTCAGGCGAGCAAGGCTCAACAGCTTTCTGTCAGTTCTGGTATGTGAGTAGGTGCTCTCTTGAGGACAATCTGAAGACCTATGACAGCAGCAAAGAGAATATGCCAAAGAGTGTTGGTGCCAGAACACTACCCTATTTGACCACACTGCAGAACTGATGGAGTACTGATGTTGCCCTGTCTTTGCTGAGCTTACCCATCATAGAATTTACAGTGCAGAAGGAGGCCATTCGGCCCATTGAGACTGCACCGGCTCTTGGAAAGAGCAGCCTACCTATGCCGATGCCTCCACCGTAACCCAGTAACCCCACCTCATCCTTTTGGACACTAGGGGCAATTTAGCATGGCCAATCCACCTAACCTGCACATCTTTGGACTGTGGGAGAAAACCAGAGCACCCGGAGGAAGCCCATGCAGACAGAGGCAGAATGCACAGACAGTGACCCAAGCCGGGAATCAAACCTGGGACCAGGGAGCTGTGAAGCAACTGTGCTACCATGTTGCCCTGCTATCATGTTGTCATAGAAAGAGATCACATTGAGCAGTGTCAGCAGGCTGTCAATTTTCTCCAGTAGTGTAAATATACTGTCTCTGCTCATGTAGTCCAATACCTTTGTTAGATCGTTGAAGGCAATGTATGCTGTCTGACTGAGAAGATCATGTTAATTGTAGACCTTCCAATTCTGTAAGCACACAAAGGTTTTGAGTTAGATGTGGCCGATCAGGATCTGCGGCCTGACAATCGCAGCACACCAGATACTTTTCTCATGATGCTTAGCGGGAAAATGCCTCGATAGCTGTCAATCGCTGTGATCGCCCTTTTCCTTGTACACGGTCACAATATTTGCATCTAGCATATCTTGGGGAACTGCCTCCTTCCTGTAGGAATTCTATGATTCTTGCACAAAGCCACAATACTTGCATCATGCATATCCTAGGGAACTGCCTCCTCCTTCCAGTAGAGTGAGAAGTTTTGTAAAGATGCAACAGGTGTGTCAATTTCCCATGCTTTATTAGTTCAAGCAGTAAACCATCAGCACTCTGCAACTTTGCCCATAGCAAGTGAGTCAATAGCTTTGCCAAGTTTGTCTACTGTGGGTTTGATATCCCGCTCTTCCATGACAGGCATGCTCTATAGTGCCTAGAGCTTGCTTGGTGACCATGTTCGCCCTAGAGTACACTCACAGTAGTGTTCCACTCATCTCTCAACTGTTATTGCAGCCAGTGATGAGCTCCCCTTCCTTATTTTCAATTGAGCCATTCCCTTTCCTGATGGATATCTTGCCATTTAGATTCCTTCATACAAGCCCCTAGCATTCCCAGTGTTGTAGGACATCTGGATATTCTGGCAAATAAAATGAATCAATTTTGAACCAGTAGTCAGCGTGCATTACCGAGCAGTTTGTTGTCCTTGACTTTGAGCATTCAGAATCTTCTCACTCAGATCTCTCTTGTAATCAATGAGAACGACCTGCCTGACTTCAATAACAGATCCCATCCCAATGATGTTGATCTCAAATGTCAGATTTTATTTGCTCTTGCTTCCCATGTACATTTCTGCTTTTAATTAAAAGATTTCCAAGGGTTGCATCCTGACCCTGATCCACAGGGAGTGATTGGTATCACAGTCAGCATTGTGGTAGCTGTGTGTGCGAATGTTGTTCAGTGAGTGACATCTGGTCATGGTCAGATCCAGCTGGTGCCAATGCCATGATCATGGATATCAGCAGGATATTTTGTGGCATGGTTCGTTCAATAAGGAGGTGTTAAACAAATCTTGTGGCAGCAGCGTAAACCAAGTGACAGATGCTACTCAATACAACCTCTGGATTTCGCATCTGATACCTCCCAGAACATTTAGGTCCAAAGTCACCTGATATCCCAAGCATGCTATATCTATCATTTTTCACAACATATTCTGCAGCCAAAAGTGTTATTTTCTGAAAGAAGTCTATCGAAATGGCATTTTAATTAATCAATATTATCTGCTTCCACCATTCCGTAAGGATGATCGATCATTCACTCACAGAAATATTGTTTCCAGAGATTAATTTTGAATTTACCCTGCTTCAAGCAGAGGCCATGACCTCTGGTTCTGTTGTGCTTGATGAAATGAAATAACTTGTTAGGGTCGTGTGTTTTTGTAATCCTGCAACCAACAATCATATTAACCCTTCTGTTTTCTAGTGAGAACTTGGCCAATTTACATAATCATTCCTAATACTTCAATCCCTTCATCCCCTCAAATCATTCTTGTAGCTTTCTTCTGTATCCTTTCAGTAGCTACAATATTGCAATGAAAACGGTTTCGCCTGAAATATTTTATTGGTTAACGTAACAAAATATTTTCAAATTCTTGAGATATGGGCAAAGACTTACGGTTTTGTTTTCTTTTTAGGCATGGCAGCTACGTTTTAGCCACCTAGTTGGATATGGTGCCAAGTATTATTCCTACCTCATGTCGAGAGCTGTCGCCTCTATGGTTTGGAAGCAATGTTTCATGAAGGACCCACTTAACAGGTTAGAAAATGAGAATATGGAAATAATTGTGATTGATCACAAAGAAATGGGCAAGGCAGACCCTTTACCCTCTGCCACCTTGACCTGTGGTGCACCAAGATGCTCTTGCTCCAACTGCTCCCTTCTTCTCAACCCACTTCTGGCCCATCTATCAGCATTGACGAGTGATACTGTATTATGAAGAGAAACTTTTCGAACCCAGTAACAGGGGATGCAGATTGAACATAATTGACAAAAAGAAATCCATGGGGAAATTGGATTTTTTTACACAAATTATAAGGGTCTGGAATGCATTACCTGAAAAGGGAATCAGATATATACATAAAAAGATGAAAAATGTAGGGCTAGAGGCAAAGAGCAGGGGAGTCCAAATGGCCTCCTTTTGTGCCAAATGATTCTATGCTTTGATTTATATTTATTGTCACGTGTACTGAGGTACAGTGAAAAGTATTGTTGTGCGTGCAGTCCAGGCAGATCGCTCCATACATGAAAAACATAGACATACAATAAATATTGGTTTCATTAAAGAATGAAGATAAAATTGAGGTTTTTAAAATGCTGACTTGGATGGACAATGGAATGTGTAAGCTGACCTTTTTAAACTTGGATTGAGTGTAGAACTAGAACATGAACCACTTGCTTGACCAAGCAACATAAATTACTGCAAAGCAAGAAGCTTCAAAATTGATTGATTTTATTGCCCAATGGCTTTTTAAACATACAATAAAGAATACTTAGTGGCTTGTCTTTTTATTTTTTTTACTCTGACAATTGTCTTGCAAAAAGTAAGTTTGTAGCCTAACTGCCACATTTGCAGGCCTGAATTAAACAAACTGGCTGCATTTCAAGTTATTTGAAACTCATTTTACATGGTGCAGCAACTGATGTGTGTTTAAGAACAAAATGTGTTTAAACCTTCTCGATCAACCAAAAATATGTTTTGACTTTGTAGCACAAGTGAGTTTTAATTTATATTATTGTGCAGTTAGCATCTTAAGGCTATTTTAATAGCTTTGGTATGAAGTGAAATTACCTCTTGGAGGAGTAGCATTATTGCAACCAATGTACACCAGCACCTGCAAGCCTCACACCAGCTTGACTTGGAATATATTGTTCTGTCAGTGTCGCTGGGTCGAATTCCTGGAATTCCTCTCCTTTTAAAAAAAAATATATATATATATTTTATTGCAAACAATACCAAACATTCAACGATCATAAAAACAAATACAACCATACAGGCATTTTGTAATTTTTAGATCTTTTTAAGCACAATAATTTTACGTTCAATTTCTCTCTCTCTCTCTCTCCCCCCCCCCACCCCACTCCTTAATTGCTGGCTACAAACAGATATTTAAAAACCAAGATAAACAGCCTCCCCGTCGAATGGAACCCCTCTTCCGACTCCCTAAGGACAAACGTAATTTTTTCCCATTTGCAGCAACTCTGTCGCATCCCCCAACCACGCCGAAGCCGTAGGTGGCACTGCTGGCCTGTATCCAAAAGGATTTGTCGCCGGGCAATCAGAGAGGCAAAGGCTACAACATAGGCCCCCTTCCCCTCCAGCAGCTCTGACAACTCTGATATGCTGAAAATTGCCACCAAAGGGCACGGCTCCAATCTCACTTCCACAATCATTGACAAAGTCTCAAACACAGATGCCCAGAACTCAACCAGTTTCAGACAGGACCAAAACATATGTACATGATTTGCCGGCCCCATTGAGCACCTCTCTCACCTGACGAGTCATATGAGCCCTGTGAACCACTTTAAATTGCATCAGGCTCATCCTGGCACAAGAGGAGGTTGAGTTCATCCAATACAGTATTTCACTCCAGGCTCTTCCTCCCTGTGCAACTCCCAGCTCCTCCTCCCACTTCCCCTTTATCTCTTCTCAAGGAGCCATCCCCCTCTCCAGCAACCATATGTATCCAAGGTCTTCCCTTCCCCTAGCTCATTGCATGATAAAAAGCTATCCATGTTGGACTTCTCTTCCTAACCACATTATGGGTGTATCTACACCACATACCCTTCAGCAGTTCAAGAAGGTGCACCACCTACCCAATGGGCGATAAATGCGGGTTTAGCCCGTGGTGCCTGTGGAATATAATTATTTCAGTTTCAAAAGCATTTGTGCATTGACTATTTATTATTTCCCTTTTTCCAACCGCTTCAGATCATATGGCCTTTTGATTGTAAGGACAAGCCGGCAATTAAGCTACACTATGCGAGGGTAGCTTATGAGAATTCCACCAGCAATTTCTTTCTAAATGCTCCTATTACTGTGGCCAAGTGCTTTGTTTAATGACTCCTTCATTGCAAGGCTCTTGAGACTGGCAGTTCAGTTCAGTGAGCCCCCGCAATGCCCCACACACAGCAAACCCATCCTATCTAATCTATTCCATAGTGCTCATTTTTGGACAATAACAGCTTGTATGTATATATATTTAATTTAGAAATGTCCTAAGGCATTTTACAGAGGTAAGAAAAACAGATCGAAATAATTAAATGAATAGATGCCAAACAGTGCGGGAGAGAGTAGAAGTTCTGCTGTATCAAAGGCATGCATAATAGATCTTTGTCTTATTCCATTTCAATGATAAGCTAATAGTTCCAGTTCTTTAGTCAGTTGGATTAAATTGAGTGGTGAAATTGGAAAATTGATATTTACAAACCATGTGCAGACAGCAAATTCAAGTCTTCCGGTGGCGGCCATGGTGTGAGTGGTCGCACATTTGGCAGCTCCGCTCGAGGCTGTTTTTGCGGCCTTTTTCCCTGTTTGTAAGGGGAATGTTTTGGAGAAAAAAGATGTAGGGCTGACTAGAGAAAGGTTTGACTCCACTGGTGGATGGATCCACGGGCCAGAAGTGGGTTGAGAAGAAGGGAGCAGTTGGAGCAAGAGCATCTTGGTGCACCACAGGTCAAGGTGGCAGAGGATAAAGGGTCTGCCTTGCCTGTCCAGTGGTCAATGGAGCAACTGGTGGACTTTTTAAATGAGACGTTTAGCCAACAAGAGGAGGGGGGGGGCCAGGAGGACCTGACCAAGGCGGTGGAACCGTTAAAAGCGGGAATTTACCGTGTAGAGCTGAGGCTGGAGTCCCGGGACCAGTCTATTCGGAAAGTGGAGGAGGAGGTGGGGGAGCACGAGGTGGAGCTTGCCTCATTGGCGGCCGAGATAGGTGTGATGTGGGAGACTCAGCAGCGGTTAAAGGAGAAGGTGGAGGACTTGGTGAACCGCTCCCGGAGGCAGAAACTAAGAATTGTGGGGATGCCTGAAGGCTCAAGGGAGCGGTTGCTGGCACGTATGTGGCCAAGATGCTGGAGACGTTGATGGGGGAGGGGACCTCTGACCGGCCGCTGGAAGTCGACCGAGTGCACAGGGCGCTAATGAGGAAGCCGCAGGCTAATAAGCCACTGAGGGCAATGGTGATGCATCTTCACCAGTTCCTGGACAAGGAAAAGATACATAGACAGGGCAGCATGGTGGCGCAGGGCTTTAACCCTGCTGTCTTACAGCGCCGAGGTCCCAGGTTCGATCCCGGCTCTGGATCACTGTCCGTGTGGAGTTTGCACATTCTCCCCGTGTTTGCGTGGGTTTCGCCCCCACAACCCAAAGATGTACAGGGTAGGTGGATTGGACACGCTAAATTGCCCATTAATTGGAAAAAATGAATTGTGTACTCCAAATTTATATTTAAAAAAGAGAAGATACTGAGCTGGGCGAGGCAGACGAGGAGATACACCTGGGAGGGGAGCGAGCTTCGGGCATACCAGGATCTGGACAAGGACCTGGCGAAAAGGAGAGCCGTGTTTAATCGGGTGATGGCTGCCCTCTTTAAAAAGGGGGTGACTTTGGGATGTTGTACCCGGCCGGCCTCTGGGTGACTTTTAATAGCTACAAACACTATTTTGGAAAGTAGAAGAGGCGATGGAGTTTTTAAGAGACAGTTGACTGACAGGTGAAGGGGGACATTGAACTGTGGAGGAAGTGTGAGGAGATGGGTGCTTTTTCGGTCCGTTTTTTCTTGTAGATTTGTTTTTGTTGGTTGTTGGAGAACTTCACTCCTTCGAGATATATTTGTCGCGATTGAGGGTGAGTACAGCTTTTTTATCTTGTTTCATTGTTGCTTATGAGGTGTGCGAGTGGGGGGGGGGGAATTCGACGGGTGGTAGGAGGCTTGGGTGCCTTGGGCGGGGGCTACCAGGTTAGCTGGGTGAGCTAGTTAACTGGAGCGCAGTGGGGGGTGACCAAATGGTTAGGGTAGCAGAGGGGGATGGAGTAGTTGTTTTGTTTAAGAGAAAAGGGCAGGGGGGGGTGATGAAAGGTGTTTTTGCTGTGGTGTGGCATTGGAGGGGGTGGTGACGGTGGACATCTGAGGGTGGGCCTGAAGGGTCATGTGACATGGGCCGGGGGCTGGCCTAAGAAGCGGTATGGTTGATCAACAGGGGATGGGGGTCGGGTGCCCTCCGACCAGGTTGGTCACATTGAACATGAGGGCCAGTTAAACGGTTGCGTGTTTTCACACACGAGGAGCTTGAAGGCGGACGTGGCCTTTTTACAAGAAACACACTTGACAATCTGGGATCAGACCAGGCTAAGCAAAAGGGGGGTGGAGGGGGACGGGGGAGTGGGGGTAGGGCAAGTCCTCCATTCGGGATTAGACATGAAGGCGTGGGGGGTGACGGTGCTGGTAAATAAATGGGTGGATTTTGAGGTGGGGAATATAGTAGCAGATTCGGAGGGGGGAAGATTTGTGATAGTGTGTGGGAAGCTGAAGGGGATGCCAGTGGTCCTGGTAAATGTTTGCCCCAAATTGGGACAATGTGCAGTTTATGAGGCATGTGCTGGGGAAGATCCCGGACCTGGACTTGCACTGGCTGATTATGACTGGGAGGACGCCCCGATAGGAGAAGTTAAGCGGAAGTGGGAGGCAAAGCTGGGGAAGGTGCTGGAGGATGGACTATGGGAGGAGGCTCTAAGAAAGGTGAATGCATCCTCTATGCGCTAGGCTTAGCCTCATCCAATTTAAAGTAGTTCAGAGGGCGCATATGATGGTGGCCAGAATGAGTAGACTTTTGAGGGGGTGGAGGATAGGTTTGGGCGGTGCGGGGGGAGGGGGGGGGGGAACCATGTCCACGTGTTTGGGCCTGTCCGAAGCTGAAGGGATTCTGTTGGGAGTTCGCTGACGTAATGTCTGAGGTGCTGAGGGTGATGGAGGTCGCGAGTCCAGAAGTGGTAATTTTTGGAGTGCTGGAAGACCCAGGAGTCCAGGAGGTGAGAGAGGCCGATGTTTTGGCCTTTGCCTCTTTGGTAGCCCGGAGACGGATCTTGTTGGGATGGAGGGAATCGGAGCCCCCGAACCCGGGGTGTGGGTGAGCGACCTTGCAAAATTCCTTAGGTTGGGAAAAATCAAGTTCGCTTTGAGAGGGTCTGTGGAGGGGTTTGCCCGGAGGTGGGAATCTTTTTGTCGATTTCTTCCAGGATAGTTAACCCATCAGGCGGGGGGTGGACTTTGGGGTTCAAAAAGGAGGCAGAGTGAGTGGAGGGTAACTGCAGGGAAGGTGGGGTGTGGGGGTGTTGGTTATTTATTTGTTATGAGATTTCCTGTTTGTTCTCTTGTTGGTTTTGGTTGTGTTTGGTGTGTGTGTGTGTATATATAATATATATAAAAATATTTTTTTAAATAAACAAATTCAAATAGCAATTTCTCAAAATTGGCCAATATTCTGTTACTGTAGGGCTGCTGATTATTAACTGTTAAAATGGATTGATTGAATAGTTGTTTAAGATAGCTGAATGGTTGCTTTGGCTAGGCAGGGGGACCTGTTGGAGTTCTTAACACTTGAGAAAGTGAAGTTCGAGTTGAGGGGAAGGATGGAAGGGTTCTACAACTCATAGGCTTTGTTTATTATGCATTTTCAGGAATTGGATGACATCGAACATGGTGGGGGGGGGGACATTGGAATGTATAAGTTATTGGTGATTATGTATAGGTTGATGGTGGATTCCTGATTCGTTTTCTTTGGTGTTTGTATTTAAAATGCTGGGGGCTATTTGGGGGTCGGTGGGATAAAGGGATCGTTGGCCAGGGGATTACCATCGTATTACTGTTGATTATTTGTTGGTGGGTGCAAATTTGATATAAATGTGAAAAAGGAGATCAAATATATTTTTTAAAAGATAGCTGAATGGCCCCCTTCTATGTTCAATGATCTATGATTTTAATGTTATGATTGAAAAACCTAGGCCATTGTTCAAATATGCAAGCAAGAAAACGTTTTTTCAAGATGACTCCTGGATTTGCTACAATTCTCTGGACTTTCTTTGTCCCTTCTGGGAAATGGGGGAAGGAGATGTTTGGTGGATGAGGACGAAATCAGCCTAGGCATGAGGGCGCATGTTTGAGTCCAATGGCTTTTTATTGTTCTGAATATGTAAATGTAAACCAGAAGAGCTCCCAGTAAACAAAATCTGCAGGTTAATCAGTTGACTAGTTATTGTTGTTTGTTCATGACTGTTAAATATATTTTGTCTACAAATTTAAATTAACATGTTCAAAATCTTTGTTGGTAGACGTCTCAATCTTGATAAATGAATAAACCAATTCTTGTCACAGCATTGCACAATCTAATGAGTTGTTAACACCAAATTTATTCAACAGCAATTTTGCTGTTGCATGCCACCTTAAACTTTGTTAAGACAATATCATTGCATGCGATGCACAATACTGGTAATAACATTTCAAAAATCCTAGTGAAATACCCAAGCTAATTAACTGACTGCTTACATAGTCTCGGTGGCACAGTGTTTAGCTGCCTCAGCACCAGGGAACCTGGGCTTGATTCAGGCCTTGGGTGACTGTGTGGAGTTTGCATGTTCTCCCCGTGCCGTGTGGTTTCCTTCCACAGTCCAAAGATGTGCAGGTTTAGGTGGATTGAGCCATGCTAAATTGCCCCTTGGTGTCCAGCAATGTGCAGGTTAGATTACAGGGATAGGGTGGGGTGGGCCGGGGAGTGGCAGTTTGGTGCACATTTGATGGGCCGAATGGCCTCATCCTGCACTGTAGAGATTCTATGATTCTAGAGTCATATAATCCTAATATGATCAATTAAAAACAATGTATGTTAATTTTGTTCAAGATTAATTTCAAAACTAAAGCTGATCTTGCATGGTAATCTCATTGAAATATTTAAATATAGCTACCAATAGGTTGTGCTGTCACATTTGAAACTGGCAGGACTTTTAATACCGAAAGAGCACCAGTGGCTGCAAAGAGGTCATAAGAACCTTTTGAAGTGTGGAGGGAGGACACGCGTGAGCAGATAGCCATTGGTGGTTGTGTGTTCGGCTGTGAATGTCCTAAATTCTGGTACACTAAACCTCTCTGCCACTCTACATATCTTTTCCTCATCTATCCTAATGGCTCTCTGTGACCTGGTGCTAAACTTTTGCCACATGACACTTGTGACGAGCCTTTAAGGGTGCTATATAAATACAAGTTGGTGTGATTTAAGATCCAACAGTTCAGCAGCAAGTTTGCCAAATATTCTTGAAAGAAGGTCAGGAATACCCAGAGGAAAAAATTTAAAATTTCTCTGCTCCCCTCCATTGCAGCAACCGTTTAATGGGTGCTAAGCATCAGTTGTATTATGGGATGCTGATATGTATTTCCCAATGTACAGGCCCAGGGCCCACTGCATTATCAACCCCTGTGACATGGAAGTTATTTCTTTTTCCAAAAGGAGTAAATATGCTTTTTAGCGTTTAGATGAAAACAACAGGCACATGATGTCAATTGTAAACATAGATGTAGCTACCGGAAATGAGTCCAAAACAGATTTTTTTCAGAACATTCATATAGTATAGTAAATGTTATCATTTTAAAGCTGATGTTACAGCATTTATGACTAGATATAACTCCGTTCTGAAGATGCTGATCAGCAGCAAAGCAAAAGTGCATGTGGTGTAATATTATCTCTTCCTCAGGGCTGTGGGAGAGCGCTATCGCAGAGAGATGCTGGCACATGGTGGTGGGAAAGTACCGATGTTCATGGTTGAAGGTAAAATAAAATTATTTTTAATTTTGCTTTTCACCTCAAAATGTTGTATTTAAAATATATCCAGACTGCTGGTCTTTGTATATATTGTAGTGTAGAATTGATGAAAGGAAAGAGCAGCATGCAGTTGTTAAAAGGCACATCCAGAATTAATTTTCTGGCCAGGGACCTCCTCTGATGTCAGAGATAGTTTCATAACAAACAGTATGGTAGAGACAGCTTTGCCGACCTATACAAGAAGGCTGAAAGTTCCTAGGTGAGTGGACTTTCTTGCCAACAAAGACTCTGATACTGCTTCAATTTCAGCAGTGTTTTTCAAAGTGCGGGTCCATACCCTCGGGTGGGTCATGGGTGGGTGTCAAGGGTCAGCTGCTAATGCAGTGTTTCCCAATGGCAGCATTCTAAGGCTGCAGGGAAAACCCTGCCAACAATGTCAATTCAGCCCTTATCTGACACTGGGAGTGCACTGAATTTAAATGGCATATTACTTGCATGCTACAAGACAAGCTGAGAGTTGCAGACCTGTCTGCTCTGCCACATGCAGTTCAGGAGAGTCTGAAGCACCCTCCCAGGTGTATTTGTGCCATCTCCTACTGTCTGGGACCTGACAGGCTGCAGACCCGCAGTGTTTTGCAAGTTGGACAGCTATTGGACAGAGCTGTTGTGGAGGAAAAAGGAGAGCAAGTTAAGAGCTTAAAGTCTTCATCGAAATGTTGTATAGGAGTAAATAAAAAGGAGTTGAAAAGCGGGAAAAAATGACAGGTTGACAAAAATGTTGATTCCCAAAACAAAACGACTAACTAACATTAATTTTTGTCCTTTGTGTGTCTGAGGAGAAACTAAAAGTAGGGAATGGCAGTGCCTGTTATTTTTTCACGTTATCCACCCATCTCGAGTAAATCAAAAGTCCCGGGTCAGTAATTCAATCGAGATTTTAAAGTGTAAAGTTAAGTTATTTTTTCTTGCTTTCAGACAAGTACAGCTTTGAGCATACTTTTGCGAGCTGATGTATAAATGCAAATTGCTGATATATTGTGGAACAGGGGAAGTTCCTGAAAACAATGACCTGCACTCTCTTCAGCCCCCACCCTGCGTCCCTGCATCTGAGAAACGGTGGGGGAATTGTGACTGAAGGGAGTGAACGGGATTATCACTGCAGAGTAACCAAACTAACTGGCAAGGTGGAAATTAACAAATGTGAAAATGAAATGAGGGCATTGGTGACTGACTGCTCCTCTTCCATTCCACGGTAGCACAGTGGTTAGCACTGTTGCTTCACAGCGCCAGGGTCCCATATTCGATTCCCGGCTTGGGCTACTGTCTGTGTGGAGTCTGCATGTTCTCGCTGTGTCTGTTGTTTTCTCCGGCTGCTCCGGTTTTCCCACAAGTCCCGAAAGATGTGCTGTTATGTAATTTAGACATTCTGAATTCTCCCTCCGTGTACCTGAACAGGCGCCGGAATGTGGTGACTAGTTGCTTTTCACAGTAACTTCATTGCAGTGTTAATATAAGCCAACTTGTGATCATAAAGATTATTATTATTATTCTCGCCGATCAGTCATTATGAGCCTGGTGATAATAGCCTCCTTAAGTGTTTGTAACCAGTTTAGGCAACATTTTAAGCTGGAATCGATTTTGTTAAGCGCGCCGATATGTGGGAACCATAGATTTATCCTGGCGCGATTGGACTCATCGTACAAGGTCTGGGAGCGCGACGGCGTAGAGAGGTTTAGGAATTTATTCGTGGTTAGGTTTGCAGGACAGGAAGAGCTTGATGAAAAGTTTCAGCTTCCGGGGGAAATGGGTTCAGGTATCTACAGGTGAGGAACTTTGTTCGGAAGGAACTTTCTACGTTTCCTCATTGCTGCCTCCCTCACTGATGGATAAGGTAGTATCTTTGGATAATATGAGGAGGGAAGATTTCAGATATCTCTGACAGTTGATAGAGAGGGATGGGGCTTTGCTGGAGGAGATAAAGAGAAAATGGGAGGAAGAGTTGGGTTGTGCATTTGAGGGAGGGTGTGGAGTGAGGCCCTACACAGAGTAAACTCTACCTCCTCTGTGCAAGACTGAGCTTGATCCAGTTTAAAGTAGTGCACGGAGCGCACATGACCAAATCACGTATGAGTGGGTTCTTTCCAGAGAGGACAGATTGTTCATGGGGGCCGGCAAGCCACTCACATGTGTTTTGGTCCGGCCTGGCACGGTAGCACAGTGGTTAGCGCTGTTGCTTCACGGCGCTCGGGACCCGGGTTTGATTCCCAACTTGGGTCACTGTCTGTGCGGAATCTGCACGTTCTCCCCATGTCTGCGTGGATTTCCTCCGGGTGCTCCGGTTTCCTCCACAAGTCCCGAAAGACGTACTGTTAAGTGAATTGGACATTCAGAATTCTCCCTCAGTGTACCCAAACAGGCGCCGGAGTGTGGCGATTACGGGATTTTCACAGTAACATCATTGCAGTGTTAATGGAAGCTTATTTATGACATTAATAAGATTATTTTGAGGAAAGTTCTGGGAGTCTTTTTCGAGACTATGTCAGAGATTTCTGGGGTAAAGATAATGCCATGCTTGTGGGTGGTGATATTTAGGGTGTCGGATGAACGGGAGCTGCCGGAAAAGGTCTGACATATTGGCCTTTGCCTCCCTGATTGCCCAGAGGAGGATTCTGCTAGAGTGGCGGGCACCAGAGCCGTCTAGAGCGACGACTTGGGTGGCGATTTATCAGAGCTTTTGCATCTGGGGAAAATGAAGTAAGCCATTAGGCGGTCGGAAAGGGTTGTGTTCGAAGTGGAGGCTGTTTATCTCCTCCGTTAAGAATTGGTCAGCAAATACGAGAGGGGGGTTTGATGGGGGGGTTTGCACAAAAGAGGGGCATGTGGGATGTGTTGGTGGTCTGTTTGTTTATTATAAAAATTGTACAAAGTTGAGTGATCGTTGTGTATATTGTAAAATGGAAAATGCCCTGAATAAAAATATTTTAAAAATAAATAGGAGTATAGATTCCAAAAGCAAGGAAGTTACGATGAAACCTATATAAAAACCCTGCCAAAACCTCAGCTGGAATATTATGGCCAGTTCTGTGCCCCGCGCTTTAAGAAGGATGTGAAGGTCATAGAGAGGGTGCAGGAATTATTCTTGAGAATGATTCCAGGGTGAGGACATTCAATTACATGAATAAATTGGAGAAGCTACGGCTGTTCTTCTTAGAGAAGAGAAGGTTGAGGCGAGCTTTGATAGAAGTATTCAAAATCATGAGCGGCCTGTACAGAGCAGATAGGCAGAAACTGTTCCTATTGGAGGAAGATCAAGAGCCAGCAGACACAGATTCAAAGTGATTGGTAAAAAAAGTGATGGCACCATGAGGAAGAACCATTTTGCGCATTAATTGGTTAAGATCTGGAATGCACTGTTTAAGATTGTGGTGGAGACATATCCCTTTGTGGCTTTTATAAGATAATTAGATCATTACCCGAAGAAGAATGATTTTCAAGGCTACAAGGGAGCAAGAAGGGGAGTGGCAATAGATGAATTGCTCTTGCGGAGAGCTCGTACAGATGTGATGGACCAAATGGCCACTTGTGCTGTTACTATTCTGTGTTTCTATAATTTTGATATGGTGTGGTACTTCATTAATACCTTCGTTATTATATAATAATATATTCTTGTATTGAACAATAGACTCCAAGACCAATGCTGTGGTAACCGTGCGGGCAGCACTGTAGCACAGTGGTTAGCACAGTTGCTTCACAGCTCCAGGGTCCCAGGTTCGATTCCTGGTTTGGGTCACTGTCTGTGCAGAGTCTGCAAGTTTTCCCCATATATGCGTGGGTTTTCTCCGGGTGCTCCGGTTTCCTCCCACAGTCCACAGATGTGCAGGTTAGGTGTATTGGCTATGCTAAATTGCCCTTGATGCCCAAAAAGGTTAGGTGGGGTTGCAAGGATACATTGGAAATGTGGGCTTAAGTGGGGTGCTCTTTCCAAGGACCGGTGCAGACTCAATGGGCCGAATGGCCTCCTTCTGCACTGTAGATTCTATGAATCAGGATTTTAGAGCATCGAAGTGTAACCTTGTCTACTGCCTCCATACTAGAACTAAAGTGCACTGTGTTTACCTAAGACTTCCAGTCACATAAGGCATCCACCTGCCTAGTTTACCTTTTTCCCTTCCTAAGCACCACTGTTCCTCTCCTTTAGACCTGTCTCTTTCTTCAATGTGATATTGATTTGATACCAAAATTGCAATTATATCTACAATAATAATGATATACACTTAGGTCTGGTTCTGCAACCCCCTATCCTCAATCCCTGTGATTAAATTTAAATTGTGTGAATATTGTGATGGAAACTGTCGAAGGGTTTGATCTTATCTCGATGGCCCTCGAGCTGAACAGCATTAGCTATTGAGCTTGAGCAGGAGATTTGGCAGAGCCAGTGATGTGGAATTGCAATGAGACAACATCAGCATGGAGTCTGAGCTTGAGCCATGCCCAGCACCGGCATCAACACAAATATGCCCAAACCACCTGAATCAAAGCTGGGGTGTCATTGTGGAGAGATGGCAGCGATAGAAATTAATGGTGAGGGGTGAGATTGGGTGTCGGGGAGTAGAGGTCAGGTTTAGCTCAGGCCCAGGACCCTCCCCACAGCCAGTGTGGATGACAAACTGCGAGTCTGTTACATCAGAACCAAAACAAGTCCAAAGGTCTGCCCTGCTTCACCTTCTGCTCTTTTTTCCCTTTTTATTATTGTATGATAAATTCACAGTAGTTGGCATGTTTGTAAACTGATTTGCCAACATTGTCTTGAGTAGCAGTAAGCCCAATTTTTAAATCATGTAGATATTTAAAAGAAAGAACAGGAGAAACATATTGGTGAGTCATGACACAGAAGCCAAATTTCAAAAGCTGAATCCCTCTCCTCTTAGTGTCATCAGAAGAGTGCTGCAATAGGATACAACTGTAGTAATGTCCACATCAAAAGATTCAAGTTTAAGAAAGTGGCAAATAGAAGCAACGTTCATCACCTTTAATTAAAGCTGGAAGATTGAATGCAAACCCGCACTGCAACAGCAGTGCCTACACCACATAGACGGCAACAGTTCAAGAAGGCAGTCCACTAACACCTTCTCAAGGGCAATAAATGCTGGCCTAGCCAGTGAAGCTCACATCCCTTGAATGAATAAAATAAAAACTTCCACTGGTACATCAGGACAAAATTGGTTTAAGCTGGTATTTGTTGTTGCTACCAGAAAAACTATTTGAAAATACAATTAGAACATCAGCATGTTTGAGGACAATCCCAGCAAATAGATTTTATTCAGGACACAGTATTCTTTTAAAGAGCAAGATAAGACAAGAGGAACTTTCAATTTTACTTCAAAAATATGATTAATGCTTTTGAAAGGTAATATTTTGAACTTGTGCTTCCTGCTTTGGCTTTTCCTTCTTTAGCAGTGTTAAACGCGATACACCGGCTTTACTTTTTCAGATGTGAAGAACCCCGCATATGTTAAATGCGAGGATATCAAAGGTAGGCACAGTGGTTAGCACTGCTGCCCCGTGGCGCTGAGGTCCCAGGTTTGATCCCGGCTCTGGGTCACTGTCCATGTGGAGTTTGCACATTCTCACCGTGTTTGCGTGGGTTTCACCCCCACAACCCAAAGATGTCCACACTAAATTGCCCTTAATTGGAAAAAATTAATTAGGTACTCTATATTTCTCAAAAAGAAATGCAAGGCTATCATAAACGCCAAAAGGATAACTTAGAACACTGGTTCTTAGTGGTGTATATTTTCAATTTGGTATAATGTGAGGAAAGATATGCCAACCGGGGAGGATTAGTACAGTCGTTTTGTGATCAATTAATAAATAATTTTTATTAACTTAAAAGAAAAACACACAACAAGAAGGACTATAATCCCAGTCCAGGTCACTCCATGTGGAGTTTGCGCATTCTCCGCGTGTTTGCGTGTGAGTCTCACCCCCACAACCCAAGTATTGATTGATTGTACGTAAAATTGAGCAAACCCAGGACCTGAACAAGAAGGAAAAGTTGGAGAAATGTCACCGGGTTCCTCTTGTGCTCCATCAGCTGCCAGTTACAAAGTGAATTTTCAAATTCCTTTCAATTGGAGCACGAGTGAAAGAAAATAACTTTCAAGATTTGAACCTTGTCAAACTGAATTCAAAAACAGTTTCACTTTTTTCTTAAAAATGATTATTTTCTGTTGTCATTTTAAGTTGCTGATATTCTCGGGAGGTGTCACACTGCTGCTTGTGGGAGCTTGCTGTGCGCATATTGGCTGCCACATTTCCTACATCAGGAGTCTCAGTATCTGAACGTCAACCTGGGAGAAATTGCCAGATCGGATGTCCAAAGAACCTGAAGAACAACAAGGCCTCTGGGATCGACAAGATAACAGCAGAGCTATTGAAATACGGCAAGATCACTGTCACAACAGAGCTCACAGACCTGTTCAGCAAGATTTGGACTGCAGGGAATGACCTGGATGACTGAAGGTGAGGAATGATCATCAAGCTGTTGAAGAGAACCTCCGTGATTAGTCACTCTCGTACATTGCAAGACAGCATGGCCTCCTATTGCAGTATATTAACATCTTCAAAGTTCTATACCGCACCTCTAGCTGCTGCGTCAAGACCAGCACAGGTACTGCAGACTCATTCAATATAATTACGGAGTAGGCTGCATATTCTCCCATTCCGTTTTCTCTTGGCTATTAATTTCATCATAAAGGTGATGGTGGGTACAGAGTTTGGCATCCTTTGGCAACAACATTGGTTGAAAGACCTGGATTTTGAAGACGACACGCCTTGCTGGCCCAAGAATTCTGCACATGACCTCCAGCCTTGAGAGTAGCGGCACAAACGTTAGACTGTGTATCAGCTGTAAGAAGACCAAGACAATGACGTCTGAAGGGCAGTAAGGCCCTCTTTCGCCATTGGGCAGCAGAACATAAAGGACATTGACCATTTCCCTTACCCAGTAAATAACATCTCCAGAGAGGATGATGTGTAGATCAATGTCCTCGCAAGAATCGTCAAAGCAGGGCGGCACGATGGTGCAGTGGTTAGCACTGCTGCCTCATGGCAGCAGGGTCCCAGGTTCGAATCCCGGCCCTGGGTCACTGTCCGTGTGGAGTTTGCACATTCTCCCCGTGTCTGGGTGGGTCTCACCCCCACAACCCAAAATGATGTGCAGGATAGGTGGATTGGCCACGCTAAATTTCCCCTGAGTTGGAAAAAAAAATTGGATACTCTAAATTTAAAGAAAAAAAATGACCGTCAAAGCAGCATCAGTCTTCCAGCAGCTCTAAACACTCTGGACACTCAACGCCACCAACACGGCCATGAAGCTGTGACTCTACATTCACAGTAGACCTGCAGTCCATGTCAGTGAAATATGGAATAGAGCAGCAAAGGTGTCAAGTAAGTTGAACGTCTTTCACCAGCACTGGTTACATAAGCTCCTGGGAATCACAGGAAGGGACAACATCACCAATGAAAAGGTACTACAGAGGATTGGTCAGAGGCACCTGCAGGACGTTGTGACAAAGACACACCTGAGGCTGGCGGTCACACCTGAGGCTGACAGTCACACCTGAGGCTGACAGTCATACCTGAGGCTGGCAGGCTCTGTATTATGCCTTCCGGACATATGTCCCTCGAGAGTTGCAATAGAA
This sequence comes from Scyliorhinus torazame, assembly GCF_047496885.1. Lineage (NCBI taxonomy): Eukaryota > Metazoa > Chordata > Chondrichthyes > Carcharhiniformes > Scyliorhinidae > Scyliorhinus > Scyliorhinus torazame. The sequence continues at coordinate 145,691,447 of NC_092721.1, read as the reverse complement.
TGGACATTACCAAATGGAAGAAGAAGATTGGGCTAGCCAGTGAAGACCTAATGAAGTGCATTTAAGAAGGACCTTCAAGACCGGGTTGCTGCTTGGACTGGAGCAAAAGAGATTGTGATGGACTAGGGCTGGTGGCAGAGTATTGCTGCCCAATTTCCTGCATGTGACCCGAGGAACTAAGTCTATGTAAAACAGTACTTCATTTCATTTTTAAAATACAAATGGGATGAATTACACTTTCAACTTTTGACCTGTAATTGTTCTGGCAGGAAAACACACAACCTGAACAACAAAGGAAATAGTTGTGGTTATAACCAATGAGGATTCTTTGCACTTCATGAAGTTTTATGAACAGCAATTATTTTAGCCAGCAGAAACTTTAATTATGTACAATAAGTTAAGTTAGCAAGAAATAGTTACCATAGTATTAACATACATTTCAAGCTTTGCCTTTCTGTTAATTACTGTTAATTCTGTTAATTGCTAATTAGATAAGTCGAATGAAAGTTTGTCTTTTGTTTTCATGGGTCACCAAACTGGCCTAGTTCCTTTATGCTCTGTTGGTCAAGGTATGATCAAGATGGAATAATTAGCCAAGCTCCCTTGACATTGTTCATAAGTCTAGTTGGGACATTTAGCACGGTGTCATTCCAGTTTTGTGAAGTGGAACACTGAAGAGAAAAACGTAGGTGAAGTGCACAATGGAAACAAGGGAATGATTGGGGCTAGAGGAAACAAGCTGTTGGGAAATTGAGCACAACTGGTGTCTGTTCAGGCAGAGCAGCACTGTGGATGGGGAAGGAATTAGGAATAAAGCAAGAAAGAAAGACTTGCAAAAAATGGCAAATTACTGCGGATGCTGGAATCTGAAACAAAAGAGAAAATGCTGGAAAATCTCAGCAGGTCTGGCAGCATCTGTAGGGAGAGAAAAGAGCTAACGTTTCAAATCCGATGACTCTTTGTCAAAGCTAACAGATAGAGAAAATTGGAAATATTTAAACTGTAGAGTGAGAATGAAAGATGGGTCATAGCCACAGAAACCCAGGTAAACCGGGTGCGAATGGCCACAGAAACCAAGGGGAAAGAGTGCTAATGGCAGTCCCCAGAGAGAACAAAAGATGTGAAAGGTCATACAGCAGAGAAACTAATATCAGAGGATGAACTGTAGATGTGGGGGGAGGGGAAGGGGGAAGCAAAGAGGAGAAAGGTTAAGGAAAGGTGGATAAGATTGGGATGGGGGAATTAAATATATATTAAGAAAGAAAGAAGTGGTAAAAGACAGTTAAAATTAAATGGAATGAAAATAAATGTGTCGAGGTGGGGTAGAGCTGATCATCTAATTCGATGTTGAGACCGGAAGGCTGTCGCGTGCCTAACCGGAAGATGAGATGTTATTTCTCCAGTTTGCGTTGAGCTTCACTGGAACATTGCAGCAGGCCAAGAACAGACATGTGGGCATGGGAGCAGGGTCTTTTGTTAAAATGGCAAGCAACGGGAAGGTCAGGGTCCTGAATGCGCACAGACCGAAGGTGCTCAGCAAAGCGATCACCCAGTCTGCGTTTGATCTCTCCGATATAGAGGAGACCACATTGTGAGCAGCGAAGTAAATAGACCAAATTAGAAGAGATGCAAGTGAAACGCTGCTTCACCTGGAATGAGTGTTTTGGGCCTGGAATGTTCAGCATGGAAGAAGTAAAGGGGCAGGTGTTACACCTTCTGCGATTGCATGGGAAGGTGCCATGGGTGATGGGAGAGGTACTGGGTATGGTGGAGGAGTGGACTAGATTATCTCGGAGGGACCGGTCTCTGCGGAATGCTGACAGAGGGGGTGAAGGAAAGATGTGTTTGGTGGTGACATCACACTGGAGTTGGCAAAAATGGCGGAGGATTATGCTTTGCATACGGAGGCTGGTGGGATGAAATGTGAGAACGAGGGGGACTCTATCCTTGTTCTGGGGGGAGTGGAGGGGCGAGGGTAGTGGTGCGGGAGATGGACCGCACACTGTTGAGGGCCCTGTCCCCAACTGTAGATGGGATATCACGGTTGAGGAAGAAGGAACACATTTTTGAAGCACCATTTTAGAAAGTGGCATCATCGGAACAAATGCGACGGAGGCGAAGGAGTTGAGAGAAAGGGATGGAGTTCTTACAGGGTGTAGGGTACGAAGAGCTGTAGTCCAGATAGCTGTGGGAGTCAGTGGGCTTGCAGTGGATATTAGTGGATAGTCTATTGCCGGAAATGGAGACAGAAAGATCAAGGAAGGGAAGGGAAGTGTCTGAGATGGACCAGGTGAAAGTGATGGAGGGGTGGAAACGAAGCGAAGTTGATGAATTTTTCCAGGTCCTGGCGAGAGCATGACGCGGCACCAAAATAGTCATCAATGTATCGGTATGCCTTCTGTATTGATTTGGGACCAGTGGCAGAGCTGAGTGAGTTACGGTTTACATTGCACTGTTGGGGGATGGAGGTGTGCTTGTTTAGACTTTGGATCTCTTACTTGATCTTTGTTAGCGTTTTTTTTTCCTTCCTTTTTTTTCTGTTGTGCAATTGTGTTGGGATTGTTTGTTATTGGAGTATGTATGTATCAGCGGGGGGAGGGAGCAATAGGTGGGAGACTTTTCGGCGCCAGGGATGGGGGCCACCAAGCTAGCTGGGCGGGCTAGCTCACGGAAGCGTAGTGGGGGGGGTGCATATCTTAGGTTTATTAAAGGGGTTGAGTTACATTATGTTGTTACTAGGGGGGGGGAGGGGGGGAAATTCCTGCTGACAAGGGAGGGACTTGTGCTAAGGGACAGAGAGGAGGTTGGGGGCGGAAGCTGCCTGGGACAGGCTGGAGGCTGGCCCAAAAAAGGTGATGGCTGATCGGCGAGGGGGGGGGCGGGCAATGAGCCCCCCCACTAGGCTGATCACCTAGAATGTTCAAGAGCTGAATGGGCCGGTCAAGAGGGCACGCGTGTTCGCGTTTCTGAGGGGACTGAAGGCAGACGTGGTAATGTTGCAGGAGATGCACCTCAGTAGCTGACCAGATTAGATTGAGGAAAGGCTGGGTTAGTCAGGTCTTTCACTCGGGACTAGATTCAAAGACTAGAGGGGTCGCGATCCTGATCAATAAACGGGTGGTGTTTGAGGCGGGTAGAATAGTTTCGGATGTGGGAGGTCGGTACATTATGGTCAGTGGGAAACTGGAGGGGGTGCAGGTGGTATTAGTAAATGTATATGCGCCAAATTGGGACGATGTGGAGTTCATAAAGAGGATGCTGGGGAAGATACCAGACCTGGACACGCACAAGTTGGTCATGGAAGGGGACTTTAACACAGTTATTGACCCTGGTTTAGACCGGTCAAGTTCAAAAACGGGCGGGGTGCCAGCAATGGCAAAGGAACTAAAAGGGTTCATGGAGCAGATGGGGGGGATGGATCCATGGAGATTTGGGCAGCCGAGGGTGAACGAGTTCTCCTTCTACTTACACATGCATAAAGTGTACTCCCGGATCGATTTCTTTATTCTGAGCAGGGCTGTTCTGACGGGGGTGGTGGACATGGGGTACTCGGCGATCACAATCTCAGACCATGCTCCGCACTGGGTTTACCTGCAGGTTAATAAAGACAATAACCAGCGCCCGCACTGGAGGTTAGATGTGGGCCATTTGGCGGATGAAGGGGTGTGCGAGCGGCTGAGGAAATGTATTCATAACTACCTGCAGGTCAACGACACGGTTGAAATTTCAGCAGCGGTGGTCTGGGAAGCACTGAAGTCGGTGGTTAGAGGGGAGCTGATCTAGATACGGGCCCACAGGGAGAAGGTGGACAGGATAGAGACGGACCGATTGATAAAGGAGATACCACAGATCGATAGGAGGAATGCGGAGACCCCAGAGGCAGGGCTTTTAAGCGAACGGTGGAGGCTATACGGAGTATCGGCTTGTTAACCACAGGGAGGGCGGTGGAGCAGCTGAGAAAGGCGAGGGGGGCGATCTTTGAGCATGGAGAGAAGGCCAGCAAAATGCTTGCACAGCAAGCTTAGAAAGAGGGAGGGAGATAGGGAAAGTAAATGACGTAGATGGGAACCTGGTTGGAGATTCAGCAGAGGTGAATAAGGCATTTAGGGATTTTTACAGTAGGCTGTATGGGTCGGAACCCCCAACGGGGCCGGAGGGGATGAGACACTTAGGGGGGCTGAATTTCCCAAAGGTGGACGGGGAGCTGGTAGAAGGGCTGGGGGCCCCGATCGGGTTGGAAGAGGTAGTGGAGGGTTTGAAGGCCATGCAGTCAGGTAAAGCCCCGGGGCCAGGTGGGTACCCAGTGGAGTTCTATAAAATGTTCTCTGGGATATTGGGACCGTTGTTGATGAGGATGTTCAATGAGGCAAGGGAGAGAGAGGGGTGCTGCCCCCGACGATGTCACAGGCCACGATCCCGCTGATCCTGAAGCGGGACAAGAACCCGGAGCTCTGTGGGTCCTACAGGCCGATATACTTGTTGAATGTGGACGCCAAACTTCTGGCCAAAATTTTGTCCTCCAGGATTGAGGATTGTGTTCCGGACATTATTGGGGAGGTTTGTTAAGGGCAGGCAGTTGGTGGGCAATATAAGAAGGCTATTAAACGTGATCATGATGCCTCCGGAAGGTAGGGAGGTGGAGGTAGTGGTCGCAATGGACGCAGAGAAGGCTTTTGATCGGGTAGAATAGGAATACCTGTGGGAGGTCCTGGGCGAGGCTTTATTGACTGGGTCAGGTTGCTGTATCAGGGTCCTGTGGCGAGCGTACGGACGAATAGGACATCGGACTATTTTAGACTGCACCGAGGGACGAGACAGGGCTGCCCCCTCTCCCCACTATTGTTCGCGCTAGCTATAGAGCCGCTGGCAATTGCTCTGAGATGGGTTCCCGGGGGACTTCTATAAATAATTTGCACCAGCTCTGGCCCCGCACCTATGAAAGATGTTTGCAAACTCACGAGCAAGGGGCATTTTTCTCTTACGCTAACACAGACCACCATATGCTGATACCCAAGAAAGACAAAGACTCGAAGGAATGTGGACCATATTGATCCATTTCGCTGCTTAAAGTAGATACGAAAATACTCGCGAAAGTTCCAGCCAAGAGACTGGAGGATTGTGTATCAGAATTGGTTGCAGAGAAACTGATGGGCTTTGTCAAGGGTAGACAGCTAACTGCGAACATCAGATGGCTGCTGAATTTGATACTGTCCCCATCTGGGGAGAGAACACCAGAGGTGATCGTCTCCCTGGACACAAAACAGGCCTTCGACAGAGTCAAATGGAAGTATCTCACAGAGATATTGGAACAGTTTGGGCTCGGGACGGGGTTCACCTAATAGGTGAAACTCCTGTTCAGCGCCCCCAAGGCAAGCTTTCGGACCAACACCACCAGCTCCGAATACTTCCAGTTGCACGAGGCAGGGATGACCGCTGTCCCAGCTCCTGTTCACCCTGGCAATTGAACCCCTGCCGATCGCTCTATGAGATGCGAGAGGCTGGAATGATATCCGAAGGGGAGGCAGAGAGCAGAGTCTCACTCTATGCGGATGACCTGCTCCTCTACATCTCGGACCCGCAGAATGGCTTGAAGTAAGGGGACATCCGGTGATGGCGGGCGGGAGGCAGCCACACAATGGAGGGCTCCCATTCGGGAACAGCATTTTCAGGGCTTTAAGCCCAGTCCCAGGGTCCACGGAGGCGGCAAAAGCAGGGAGAAGGCACAGAGGAGGCACACTGAAGGCACAGTAAAGGAAAATGTCGAGGGTGAACAAACAAACGGCCGTTAAAAAAAACAGCTGAAGGTCCGTCGGGGAGTGGAAAGGTCAGCGTGGGGTCACCAAGGAAAATGGAGGCTGGAGCACCAGGGGAGGCCGCATTGCTTACGGCTGAAGAAATAACTACGGTGATGGCTGCGGAATTCGAAAGGCAGTTTATAAAATACATGGAGGCAATGAGGAAGTAGATGAGGGAGGTTTTGAGTGTGCTGGTGGAGGAGGCGATTTCCCCGGTGACGACGGCGGTGGCGAGCGCAGTAGCGGAGGTGCGGGAGCAAGAGGAGGCGCTGAAGGAAGTGGAGGAGACATTATTGCAGCACGGTGAAGGAGTTGAAGGACCGAAGCCGACTGAGTACTTTGCCGCGATGCTGGCGAAACTATTGGGGGAGGGGGAGGATCCCTCCCGATATGAACTGGATCGGGCTCATCGGCCGTGGAGGCCTGTACCAAAGGCGAGTGAGCCGCCAAGGGTAGTGACTCTGTGCTTCCGTAGGTACAGTGTGAAGGCGAAGGTCCTGTGCTGGGCCAAGCAGGGTGGTGCAGTGGGCTGGAACTGGTATACGTGTATACCAGGACTTTACGATGGAGCTGGCGAGGAGGCGGGCTGCCTTCAACCGGGTGAAGAGGGCACTACATTAGCAAGGTGCAGTGCGGCATTGTAGATCCAGCGAAGCTGAGGGTGACTTACAAGCTTGACTTGCAACGGCGGAAGCAGCGGAGGAGTTTGTGAAGGCAGAAGGACTGTGGCAGAATTGAGAAATGGCCATGTGCCGATGTAACCTCATGACTGTATTTTCCTCTTTATTGTTTCACTGCGTGCGGGTGTATGGGCTATGTTGTGTATAGGAGTCAATGTTGTATATATTTGGGCAAGGGAAGTGATGAGATTTCACTCGAAAACGAGGGCTCTATAGGTTAATGGTGACCATGGGTGGCCCCGGACTCCTTTTTCTTTTTCTCCTTTGTCTTTTGTTTCCACCGTGGGAGGGTTTGTTTTATTGGATGTATATATTGACAGGTGGGCCATTGTTTGGGGTGGTGGGAGGATGGGATTGTTGTTATTGTTAAGGGGATTGATTTTGTATTTGTTACCGTTTACTGTTTGTGGGTGGGGTGTAAATTTTGAATGAAAATGTGTAAATGGAGAATAAAAACATTTATTAAAAAAAAGAATGGCTTGAAGTAAATCATGAAGCTCCTGGAAGTGTTCAGGGCCTTCCTGGGCTACAAACTCAACCTGGGCAAGAGCGAGGTATTCCCAGTGAATCCGAACGGGGAAGGGACAGAGCTGGATGGTCTACCATTCAAACTAGCCCAAAACAAATTCCGCTACCTGGGGATCCAGATAGCCCACGACTGGACACAAATCCGCAAGTGGAATCTTACCAGTCTGGCAGAGGAAGTTAAAAAGGACCTACAGAGGTGGGTTACACTCCCGCTCTCCTTGGCAGGAAGGGTGCAGACGATCAAGATGAACGTACTGCCAAGGTTCTGCTTCCTGTTTAGATCCATACCGATCTTCATTCTCGAGGCCTTTTTCCAAGGAATAAATAAAATGATTATGGCATTTGTCTGGGGGAGGGGGCGGGGGGAAGAATCAAAGAATCCCAAGACAACAGTGCAGAGGAGAAGAAACATGGGCAGCCTGGCCCTTCCGAACTTGCAACACTCCACTAGGCAGTCTGCTTCTTCTTGGGTAGACATGCTGGTGGACCCACACTCTTAAGACGGGCTCTAGTGCTGAAAGATGGTCCTGCCTTCTTGAAGCTGCGAGCTTTTTGCCTCTGGGTTCTGGACATGTTGAAAGAACTGGTGAAGACAGGCTGGAGAGTGTGATATGAGTATGCTGGACTGGCAGTTAAATATGGCGCTGGGACCTTCAAACCTGTCAGATGAGGGTGGGGGGATGAAGCAGCTGCTGGCCCACCAGGAGAGTCCAAGGGAATTCTGAGGAAGCATGTTCTTGCTAATGAGGAAGTGCTGTGAAAGTTTACCTTCCCTTGATTCCTGGAATGGCGGGACTGAAGTATGAGACAAGATTGAGTCAGTTAGGATTATATTCGCTGGAGTTTAGAAGATTGAGAGAGGAATCTCACAGAACCTATAAAATTCTAACAGGACTAGACATGAGAGGTGCAGGAAGGATGTTATAGATGGCAGGGAATAGAGAACCAGAGGTCACAGTCTATGGATATGGGGTAGACTATTTAGTACTGAGATGAAGAGAAATGTCTACACCCAGAGAGTGGTGAGCTGGTGGAATTCTTTACCACAGAAAGGTTGTGGCCAAAACATTATATGTTTTCAAGGAGTTCGATGTAACTCATGCTTTGATCCCTTCAGCCGCAAATGGGAGGGGGAAAGCAGGAACAGGTTACTGAGTTAGATGATCAGCCATGATCATAATGAATAGTGGAGCAGGCCAAAATGGCTTCCTCCTGCTCCTATTTGTTATGTTTCTATGAAACTCATCTATGCATAATTAATTAGCTTCCAAGCATTGAATCTGGCACGGGATCCCACTATTCTGGTCAACAGGACGGGCACTGCTAGAGCCGTCTGTCGCTGCATTTAGTCTCAAAATGGGAGAATTTTGTCCAATGAGCTTGTCTTTATGCAATGCACAATGTATTATCAGAGTCATTTAATTATCGTGACTGGTCTATATTTTCATCTTTAGCATAACTTAGACAAATGGCTATTTTCAAAAATTAGATGAGCGCAATGTAGATAAATTGAATGAGAGTAAGATTATATGGTAATGGGGAGAGAGCAGAGCAAAGGATTACTTTTGTTTTGCTCTTAACAAAGAGCCAACATAGATACAATGGGCCAACAACCTCCTTCTGTGCTATAAAATTTCTGTGGTTCTAATTCCTCTCTGATGTCTATTGTAAATTGGCCCTGAACAATCCTGAGTCTGTGGCCTCTAGTTGAACTGCCCTAATGCATCAGGAAATATTGATTCAAATTCTCTCTATAACATTATCCCAGAGATTTCTCTTTTCAAGAAGTAATAGCCCTAGCTTATCAAGTTGTGCTTCACAGTTCTTTATGATCAGCCTCATTATTATTCAGAGCAGTGCCTCTGGGGTCGTGGTTGGCCGCCTTTATTTTTTAACCATCAAAGCTACATGCAGTGCTTCAGGTGGCCTCACTGGGGCATAGTCTGCATTCAGTATAATCTGGAATTTGAATTCGGCTAATTTGACAAAATAGCCAGCATTAGATTCATTTGTTTGTGGCTACATTCCAGTTTTTAGACCGGGTGAGTGACAGATGAAGTAAGATAGAATTTATGTTATGGCTCAGATTGAAGTGTACTGTTTGCAAACAATTTTCCCAGGACATAGATTCAGGTTCAAACTTGGACACCTACTGGGAGGATATTATTGCTGGAAGTGGAAAATTGAAACAAGTAAAATTTTAAAGGATAGTGTGAATTAAAAGCAGGATAGAACAACAAAACATTTGCAAGCCTTTAGAAAGCCTCACAAGATATTGTGATTCATTAGCAGCTAGGCAAGCTGTATCCCTGACACAATTTTCCCCTGTCTCCCTCTCTCCACTGAGCCCCCCAGTTCTTCTCACTCTATTTTTTCCCTCTCTTTCATAAGTTCCATCCATAGAACTGCTCTCGAGCCCACATCAAACAACCTCTATTTCCCAGCTTTCCTCTCATCCCCCCCCGTCCTTGTTCGAACTCCAGTTTCCTCCTCCTGTCTCTTGACCCGATTCCCTAACTCTCTCCCTTATGCCCTAGTCTCCTGTCTCACTCTCCTCCTACCCGTAGCCTGTTGTCACTCTCCCCCCCCTGTTCTGCCATTATCTCATTCTCACCCACAGCTCAATCACCGTTTTCCTTCCTCTCAGCCTGTCTCCAACCCACTGCCAATTCTCTGTTCCTCTCACTAATTGATCTTTCCAGTCACGTCTAAGTATAGTTGTGACATAACTGAGGTGAAACCTTCTCAAAGTTGTTGAGGGCTTGGGGCAATGGGACTGACGGGTGGAAGATTTACAACACGGAGATCTTCCAGATGCTACATCAGTGTACCATTTCTCGACACTTCGATAACCTGCACTTCCTCAAAACATCAAGGCAGTTTGTCTGAGAGAACGGCACTGCTACCTCATAGCGCCAGGGACCGGAGTTCGATTCCGACCTTAGGTGATTGTCTGTATGGAGTTTGTACGCTCTCCCAGTGTCTGCGTGGGTTTCCTCTGGGTGCTCCGGTTTCCTCCTACAGTCCAAAGATGTGCAGGTTAGGTGGATTGGCCATGCTAAATTGCTCCTTAGTGTCTAAATGCTAGATGGGGTTACAGGATTATGGGGGGTGGGCAACTGTGCCTAGGTGTAGGGATGCTATTTCAGAGACTCGATGGGCCAAATGGCTTCCTTAAACTCCATTAGGGATTTTATGATTCTATGACCTCAGGCCAAAACAAAATGTTTTTTTCATGGGGTGTGGATGTCACTGGCTGGGCCAGCATTTATTGCCCATTTACGAGTCAGCCACATTGAGGGCTGTCGAGAGTCCTGTGGAGGTCCCAGAAAAGTATCCCCCACCCCATGCTTCCATAAAACCTTAAAAATAATTTTATCAAGCAATTCCAATTGTAGGTCTGATTAATATCTGAAGATTTTTTGCAAGTTTTAGTTTACACCTCAGGAATCGCCACTTTACTGAAGTGACTTTGGGCTGTTGTGCTTTCTGTTGCCAGATTTGACTGGCCTGTCTATTTTATCTGTAGTTGACCTCGTACCATAGTTCAGGACAGGATCTGTTGCCTGACATTAGCCGATTTAAAGCCCTTGCCAATGGTGCAGAGGCCCATTGGAATTTCAAGTCCCTAATGCTGAAACAAAAAGCTTGGTTTTATTGCAAACTAATGTTTACAATTGTTGAATTCTATTTTTATTTTATTATGATGCTAAAGTATAGTTTTCAAGTAAAAATGAACAAATTCTAAGTCTTTATAAATAAATAAGTGTGACCATATCGATTGCCTCAGGAAATTTACAGTGAGGGTTTCAGGTTTCGAGTGGATGGTGACCCATTTCTTGACCCTTGGATCATTTGTCATTATCTACTTAGATCAGTGATCATGGTTGCCAATAGCAACTAAGTGGAATATGGCAGCATTCACAATCGGCTGCTATAGCAACAATCTTCCATCTCTAATAATTGCATGGCTTCACTGAGCATAATTTTTAACTTTCTAAAATTTTGATGCGTGGTGTTCATCCAATTCGCTGGGTTAAGTTCTTCAGTTTTGTGATAATCTGTAATGTAACATTTACTATTAAATTTGTGGAATATTAATCCAAATTAGTAGTATTGTTATTAACACTAGTCTTTAAAATATTTGCCATGGGTCCTAATTGCACCCTGCAATAAAAGCTCACATTTAACTGGCTTTATATGATGTTCACCACAGTATTTTTCAATTTATTCCGGGGTCAGTTTAGCTCACTTAGCTAGACAGCTGGTTTGTGATGCAGAGCAGGCCAACAGCGTGGGTTCAATTCCTGTACCCCACCTTCTCAACCTTGCCCCTCGCCTGAGGTGTGGTAATCAGCTCCAGTCAAAGGAGAAAGCAGCCTATGATCATCTGGGACTCTGGTGACCTTTCAACTTATTAATTGAATCCAAAGGAATGGTCATGCATGGAAGACCATTCGGCCCATCTTGTCCATGCCTGAGGACACCCAGGTGCCCTTTCTAATCCCACCTTCCTGCACCCAGCCCATAGCTTTGTGGCTTACAGCACTTAAGGTGCAGATCCAGGTACTTTTAAAAAGAGTTTAGGGTCTCTGCCACCACCACCAGCAAATTCCAGACACCCATGACGCTCTGCGTAAAAGGGTTCTTCCTCACCTTCTGCCACTAATCTTGAATCTATGTCTGCTAATTGTTGCTGTGAAAAGAAAAACTTAGAAAATTCACCACATGGTGAATTTGATCAGGCTTCAAAATCTTGCATGACTTTGAAACAAGCTGAGTAGGAGAGTCTTCTTGGGCAGAATCTTGGAATGGATGATGACTTGATTCCATTCCAGGTCGATGGGTTCTGAGATGGCTGGTAAGTCCAATTTGTAGGATTGTCACATGTGGCAGAATCTTCAAATTGCAGACATGACGTTCGTATGCCTGACAGTAGACTCTTGAATCAATTGCTCTGGACCCCATTGCGGCAGGAGACTCCCAGGAGGACAATGGAAAAGCTTTATGGATGCCCTCAAAGCATCTCTGAATTGGTAATGCATTTGTGCTGACTCGTGTGTGACCCTGGTTTGTGACCCAAAACTTAAGAAATAGGATCAGGAGTAGACCAAATGGCCTGTTGAGCCTGATTCGCCATTCAATACAATCATGGCTGATCTTTGGCTTCAGCTCCCATTTTCCACCCACTCCCCTTAATTGGCTGCAAGACCAAAAGCCTGTCTAGCCCAGCCTTAAATATTCAACCGTGCAGCATCCACAACCTTCTTGGGTAGAGAATTGCAAAGATTTACACCCTTTGAGTAAAGTAATTTCTCCTCATCGCCATTCTAAATAATTGGTCCTTTACCCTGAGACTGTATCCCAGTGTTTTAGACTCCCCAACCAGTAGAAACAATCTCTCAGCATGAAATGAAAATCGCTTATTGTCACAAATAGGCTTCAATGAAGTTACTGTGAAAAGCCCCTAGTCGCCACATTCCGGCGCCTGTTCGGGGAGGCTGGTACGGGAATTGAACCGTGCTGTTGGCCTGCCTTGGTCTGCTTTAAAAGCCAGCGATTTAGCCCAGTGTGCTAAACCAGCCCCAGATAACCATCTATCACATCGCCTCAGATTTTTGTAGATTTTAATTTGATTGCCTCCCATTCTTCTAAACTCCAGAGAATATAATTTACTTAGCCTTTCATCATAGGACAACTAACATAACCCAGGGATCAATCCAGTGAACTTTCATTGGACAGCCTCCAATGCATTTCTCTTCTTACATGTGGAGACCAAAACTGCACATGGTATTCCAGATTTGGTCTCCATATAATCCTGTCAACTGTAACAAGACTTCTTTATTGTAGTTTAAACTCCCTGTAATAAAGGCCAATATGCAATTCGCCTTCCTAATTGACCCACAATGCCCTGGGAGACCCCAACCAGGTGCCTAATGGCTCATTTAAATATGCTGATCTGGATCACACCAATGAAGGTGATATCCAGACCATGACCTCGCGTGAGATTCAACGGCCTCGTCCCGACACCGAGTTGGACACCCAAGAGGCCGCTGAATTACGTCCTAAAGCTTTTTTTGAGGTTGGAAAAGGCCATGTACAACAGCTGACGCGGTTCCGTGCATTTTCCTCGAATTTACTGTGTAGTGAAGTTGATGGGCTGGATTCGCTGGTCCCCTAGGCACGTGTTCCTTGGTGGCACACCGTTGGATGACAGCGGGATTCTATCCTGCTGCTTGCCAGTATGACTTCCCATTGAAGCCACCTCAAGCAGCCAGGAAACTCACGAAGAGGCGATTGAGGGAGGATCCTTGCAATGATCTCCCTTGTCGCAGACAGCAGGGAGACTTCTCTGGTTACCACAATCAGGTTGGGGGGGGGGGGGGGGGGTTGGTCCAGGAAGCTCATGTCTGGGGAGATGGGCATGGGATTGGTGGTCGACCCTCATTGCAGAAGAAAGAGCCAGAGGCGTCCTCCTGGTTGTGGTAAATTTTTAATGTCTCTCACTTCAGTGTCCACCATTGCCCCACTCTCCCTATTACCCTCTTTCTCCCCCCCCCCCCCCACCACCACCACACACACACAGTCCACACACCCCGCCCCCGTGCCCTCTCAGTGATCCTCGACATGCTTAGCCTTGCATGCTCTACTGTTGCATCCAAGTGTTTCCCCAGGATACGGCGTCATGAACAGGGTGAAACTCTGAGCTCGGCACTCCATAGCATGGGTCTGTGTTGCCAACCAGCGCCCCCTCCTGGGCAGTGCCCATAGGGCCCTGGGGTTCATCTCCGGCAGAGGGGGAGCTGGTTCGAGCCCCAGCTGCCCTGCGCCATCTGGCTCTGCCAGCCCTGGTGGCTCCCCAATGTCTGCACCATGGTGTTGACGCCCTCGGCGATGTCCCTCAGTGACTGGGACATGCTCTACAGCGCCTCGTCTTTTTCCATCTGAGACTGGGACATGTTCCGTAGCGCTTCATCAAGGTCCACTTGGTACTGAGTCACGTCCTCCATCAGGTCGGACATTCTACCGAGGCCCTCAGCCATGGCCGTCACTGACTGAGCCATGCCTTGGACATCTTCACTCATGCTGTTGACGTTGTGCACCAGGCTGACCACTGCAGTCACCACCCAGCGGTGTTGACCAGGGTGCTTTGAATTGCTGGCACCATCTCCTGTGCCCGTACACACTGGGACTCCTCAATTGACTATGGACATGCTGGAGCGTTATTGGCATACCCTCAGGATATCACCGCTGCATCCTACCGTCTGCACCATCTCCAGGTAAAGCTGGTCCAGAGGCTCAGCATCTGACTGGTACACAGCAGACCTCCGACTGCTGTCTTGCCTGGGCGTTCCTGCCTCCACCTGATGTACATCAACAACTGTATGGTGCTCACCAGATTGTGCCCCAGAAGCCTGACCACTACCGTTGTCCACTGAGGTGTGTATCCCTGCACTGGTAAGGGTGGGGATGACAGCTGTGACACATCGATGGTGGCATCCTCGGAGCTCTCGTGGGAGGCAAGTGGGGGGCCACCCCAGAGCGGCCAACGCCGTGAGCTGGAGATTCTGCGGGAGAATGGACATGTGGTCAGTTTGAGGGGTGGGTCAGTTTGTTTGGCATTAACAACTCACGTTTGACAGTCCATCTGGTATGGATGCGGTGGGTCCTCACCTCTGCGCTGTGCGCCGACCTTCAGATTGGTGACCGCTCTGACCTCGGTCACCCCGTCACCTGCAGGGCCTCCTCGAATGTGGTGAGATCTCTGATGTCCGCCGCTCATCTGGGCCCACTCCAGATGGTTGTGGGGCAACTTCTCCTGCGGGCACACAGAGAGGGCATTGTTAGCCACATGCGTGATTCACCGTGGGGGAGGTGGAGGGTTGCAGCATGGGTGGGCCTGGGCATGGCATGGCATGGTGTTGGGTGGGATGGTGCCAGCCTCATTCCCAAGGTGGGGTGGGGGGAAGGGAGGTCCAGTACCAACTCACCCGTGCAACCCGGTATAGGTCGTTGACTTTCTTGCGGCATTGTGTGCCATCCTCCTGGTCACACTGCCCGAGCTGACAGCCACTGCCACTTACTCCCAGACGCCACTGGCTGGCCCTCTGGGACTCTCGGGGGAACAGGACATCCCTTCAGTGGTAAATAGCCTCTCATCATTGTGAATATTCTAGTGGATCAGTATTTGGGATGTATTCTTAAGTCACTTCTTGCAGGTGAGTCTGATCAGCATGGATATGCTGATGGAGCATCAGTCATTTGATGTCCAAGTTTTTCTCCTAACATTTATAATGTCCCTCATCCCCTCGACCACCTCTAGAAGCCTTCTCACGTCTGCATCCCAAATCGTGGGCCAGTTGTCCCAGCGCCGCGGCTGTGAGCTGAGTGGGGTTGGCTGTGCAAGAGCAATTTAAGTGCTGCTCTACCTTTCTTTTAGATAAATTTAGAGCACCCAATTCTTTTTTCCCAATTAAGGGGTAATTTAGCATGGCCTGCACCTACCCTGCACATCCTTTTGGGTTGTGGGGGTGAGACGCACGCAAATTAGGAAAGAATGTGCAAACTCCACATGGACAGTGACCCGGGGCTAGAATCGAACCCGGCCCTCAGCGATGTGAGGCAGCAGTGCTAACCACTGCGACACCGTGCTGTCCACTGCTCTATCTTGTTAGCGGACGGCTGGCGAGCCCAGTCCTGGCGAATCAGCTGATGACCTATGAATTGCGGCGTGAAACCCATGGGGCCTCCTTAAACGAACGAAATAACATTGGATTGCAGTAACGGCCTCACCAGGCTGAGCACCGGGAAGCTCACGGCAATTCTGCTCGCTGCCATACTTAGAAACTTTTTCATTGAATCACATCCCAAGTCTGACTGTAACATTCCCTCAGTACTGCACCAAATTGCCATTGTAGCTGGTAAATAGCCTCTGATCATTGTGAATATTCGAGTGGATCAGTATTTGGGATGTATTCTTACGTCACTTCTTGCAGGAGAGTCTGATCAGCATGAATGTGCTGATGGAGCATCAGTCATTTGGTGTTCAAGTTTTTCGCCTAACATTTATAACGTCCCTCATAAGTGGGTGAAGGTAAAAGGTTCCTTATACCCAATTAATTTCAAACTCAATAGTACCAGGCGGATCATTGAAGAATCTGTTTGTTTCTTGAATTAGTCAGTGTCCTAGTGTTCATCCATGGAGCTCAGTCCTTTGAATGTGTCCACATTGAACTTGTGTTGATAATGATTGATTAGTTCACATGCAATCATCATCAAGATCGCTCTGTAGGATTTTTATTTTAAAAAAAATAAATAAATTTAGAGTTCCCAATTCATTTTTTCCCAATTAAGGGGCAATTTAGCGTGGTCAATCCACCTACACTGCACATCTTTAGGTTGTGGGGGTGAAACCCACGCAAACACAGGGAGAATGTGCAAACTCCACACAGACAGTGACCCAGAACCAGGATCGAACCTGGAACCTCGGCGCCGTGTGGCAGCCGTGCTACTTACTCACTGCGCCACCGTGATGCCCCACTCTGTAGGATTTTGGCTGCCTGCTGAGTCCACCATTTCTCCCAGCTTGCAAATTAAATTATATTCTAACTGCAATTCTGGTTCATTTATATGCATCCCTGGTTCATGCCAGCTTCATTTTCCTGAGTGGCAGATATTTCACATTAATTGTATTTATTATTATTAATATTTCTCTTGTGACAAATAGGTTATTTTTGGTTCATCCAGTCTCCTGTTTAGCATTACAATCTTTCAAAACAAAGTTTTAAATTCATGCTGTAGCCCTACAGGCATTGAGAGATACTTTAACCTCTCACAGCATTTCATAATAGGAGCAGCAAGTCCTGAATTGAAGGTTGTAAAACATCTATGCTTCTGGGCCTATACAATATAAAAGTTCTGAAGAAGAGTCATATTGGATTTGAAACGTTAACTCTGGGCGCAATCTAACGTAAAGGTTCCTATGTGTCATTTGTGGCAGGTTTTGCTGGGAGTTTCCCGCCAGCTCTGTTGGTGAGTTCCCCACCGCCATCTAACCACATTTAGTCACTTTTCTCGGCCTTGGAGAATTTAATGGCCACGTTGCGCTTAAGCGAGAGCATGATGAGGCCATTAAATCGCGGGAGTGCCCAAAATCTAGAACTGTGGCAGGCGTCGATCAGTTTGCGATCTAACCGGCTCGCTCCCATTGGAGAAATCAGGATCCTGCCTTAGCGTGGCGAGAAACTAATAATCATCACTTAAGCCTAATCTCCATACAATTAACAGGAGCGGCCCACTATCTAACATCCTCCCCAGCAAGTGGTCACACGGGCACCGATTAGTGCTACCTTTTAAAAACGTGAAACTGGTGGAAGGGCTGCTGCAGGGATCTGAGGAGGTGAGTAGCCATCTTCGCTACCAGGCAATGAGCCCGGGGCATGGGATTGCCGCCCAGACCCCAGTGCTCGGAGGGGGAAGTGGGGGAGCCTCCAGGTACCAGTCTCCATCAGGGGGGCAGGAGTGGCCGCCCATGGGCTGAGAGGGTTGGGAGGGGGGTGGAGATGAGTGTCTCAGAGCTTACGGGTCCGCAATGCCAGCACCTGGACCGTGGTGCTGGGGGCTACCCTGCACTATCTCAGACCGCCAAGTTGCCTCCGATGGCCCGGGTGCCATTCCGCCTGGTCCACATTTGTGTGGCCTAGTACTGAACGGCGCCCAGCTGGTGACTCCCTGGGGAGACCATTAGATGCCCAGAGGCCAGCAGATTCCCGGTGAGTACGCATTAGTAGATTTAAAACCTGCTGAGGAGCACGCAGCTTGGTCCTGCCCATTGTGGCTGTGATCCTGATCGCGCAACCTCATACGGCAAGGCGTTAACTGCCGGGAAGCCTGCGGGAGGCTTCTCACGGCATCTACAGGCCACATCGCGCTTCCGTTTGAACGTGGCCGGTTGATCGCACCCTCTGTTCCTCCGTCCACAGATGAAGCCGGACCTGCTGAGTTTATCCACTTTGTTTTTGTTTGAAAAATAGTACCGTCGTTTAAAAAGAATTTACATTAATCACTATTTACATTGTCTGAACCTTGACTTGAAGCAAGGATCTGTTGTTTTCCACGTCAGATGCTATTGCTGGTATTGAAAATGTGATGCAACATGAACCAACACAGGCATTTATTAGTTGATCCAAATTATTATATCTGCTTTCCCATATAAATGATGAACTGTTGAAGTTGCAGCAAGTTTAAATGAACTTGGTTCACTATTTAATTGGGCTCAGTCCTGCACTTCACAGAGAAGAATGTTAGCTGCACAGTAGCTCCAGGCAAGGGCGAGTCCATCTTGTTATGAGAATCTAGACTCTGATCTAATACGGATGCAATTCAAAATGAGCCACAGTCATCTGAATTTATGTAATTGCTATGTTGGATCAGTTACTGCAAAATCTGTCTTCATAATGCACTGGAAAAATGAAACATCTGAAAAAATCTTGGTGTCTGGTTGAAATAACACATTGAGGAAATGGTTTCCCTTATAGAGCTGCATAATTGCTAACTAACTCCCACAATTACTTAAAAGGTTTCTCTGCTGTGTTTGAGGTCTGCTGTTAGCTGTGGTTAGGGAAGAGGAAACCCAGTATTATGATGCTGGCAAGTTTACAAATGCAAAGTATTCACTTCAAAAGCTGACCGCTGACAAACCATGTTATTATAAAGCTTTGTTCTTGTGGAATGGCACCAGTTTATTCCGTTCATGTATATCCAAAGTAGAGAATAATTTAAATTTGAATGCATAATCAGTATTGACATCATGGCTTAAGCTCTTGCTCTGCCTCTGAAATTAATGAGTCCCAATAGTTATGATGGGCTTGGGTGATGTGATAGGTAAGCACGGTAGCACAAGTGGTTAGCACTGTGGCTTCACAGCACCAGGGTCCCAAGTTCAATTCCCCGCTGGGTCACAGTCTGTGCAGAGTCTGCACGTTCTCCCCGTGTCTGCGTAGGCTTCCTCCGGATGCTCCAGTTTCCTCCCACAGTCCAAAGACGTGCCGGTTAGGTGAATTGGCCATGATAAATTGCCCTTAGTGACCAAAAAGGTTGGATGGGGTTATTGGGTTACGGGGATATGGTAGAAGTGAGGGCTTAAGTGGGTTGGTGCAGACTCAATGGGCTGAATGGCCTCCTTCTGCACTGTATGTTCTATGTTCTAAGCTTATACAACAACAGTCTGGCTTTATGTTACTGTAGTAAAGCAACCAAGCGTGCTTTTATACCATAATTTGTATGGTCATCAAATATTCATGGGAAAAGAGCAGTCAGCTGTCAATTTTCCAAACTGGTATGCTTGGAAATATGGGCAGAGTCTTTCATATTTGCTCACTTCACACCACCTGCTATTTGCCATGGATGGAAAATGTTGGCTATGGAATCAAAAAGATGAACATTTAGATTATATTTTCACTTGAGGCACCATTTCCCAATATTTTGTTGTGTAGGGCAAGAATTTTAAGTGGCAGTGATCTAAAATGTATCTTCAGGTTTGCTAAGAATTCTGCCATTGACCAACTTGATTTCAAGAGCAAAATAAATAAGCTGATTTTGCAGGTTGTTGTGATTCTCCCTTCTCAAAATATCGCAGTCAGACTCTCCTTTTAAAGTGTCAAGTGCTCACAGTTGAGCTTCTTTCACAGTCAATTTGACATGCCCACAGTTTTGAATTTTTTTCTAATCTCTAATTTACGGTTTATGAATTTTGTATTTTTTCTAGTCCTATGATTGTCGTTCAAGTTAAGTATCTTTTTTATTTTAACCTTACTGATGCTTTTCATTGTTTCAAAGATCGATATTAAGTTTCTCCTGTTTTCATTTTGCTTTGAAAGTAAATTGAATTACTTGAGATTTTCAAAACTTGGTACTGATACCTTGAATCACCTGATCAGTCTCTGGGGCCTTTCCAATGAAATACGGTGACCATCACTCGGGAATAAGTCTCACTATTAATTTGTACAATAATAATAATCGCTTATTGTCACAAGTAGGCTTCAATGAAGTTACTCTGAAAAGCCCCTAGTTGCCCCATTCCGGCACCTGTTCGGGGAGGCCAGTACGGGAATTGAACCTGTTCTGCATTACAAGCCAGCTGTTTAACTCACTGTGCTAAACCAGCCCCTGATTATGATACAGTAGTCTCTTGTCCAATGGCTTTTTGTGATAACATTTCTTTTATTTTGGGAATTTAAACTTTCCTTGATTAATGGAAAAGAGACTGGGGTAGTAATTAACATGGAGTAGTTTCCACTCTGTTCCTGGCAATGATTTTGGTGGTGAACAAGGCTCCCACTAGATTCTGACAGAACCTCATTAATAAATGTAAATCAGGGTTATATGATATGAGTCCGAATGTGTCAGTGCA
This sequence comes from Scyliorhinus torazame, assembly GCF_047496885.1. NCBI lineage: Eukaryota > Metazoa > Chordata > Chondrichthyes > Carcharhiniformes > Scyliorhinidae > Scyliorhinus > Scyliorhinus torazame. The sequence goes on along the minus strand of NC_092721.1, from coordinate 145,671,033 downwards.
CTTTTCACGTGGACATAATCTGATCAATGAGGTGAAACATTTCTGTATACCCAGCTACACAGACCTTGTATAGTTTGGGCTCTCTTTAAGAATTAGTGACAACATAAAACCGCTTTGATATTGGCATCGTCCAGGTAACTGGTATGAAAAATGTGAAACTTGTATTGCTGTAGAAGGATTAAACAGTCTCAAGTCCTAATGAGGGTAAATTTCGGCTTTTCATTTTTGTGGCAAAACCCTTTTTTTGTATATGCTGAAAACCGACCTCGTTGGCGTAGATTAAGCAAAATATTACTTTTTTTCTGACATGTATTAGCAGACCTCCATGAACCTATGTTGAGAGCTGATGGATATCAAGGTGCAGTGAATGCAGGAATTGATCAAGAAGAACATATCACCAAGATTGCTCAATTTCACAACCATTAATTTAATTGGACAGAAATTGTACGTGTTTTAACTTTACAGGCTAATCTCTTACATGGAATTTGTTGAAAGCCTTCTGAAAGTCCAAATAAGCCACATCTACTGGCTCCTCCTCATCGACTCTACCAGTTACATCCTTGAAGAATTCCAGTAGATTTGTTAAGCATGATTCCCTTTCGTAAATCCCTGCTAACTCTGTCCGAATCTGCCATTGTTTTCTAAGTGACTTGCATCTTGGAGGTGGTGGAAAGACTTTGGGGAGTCACTTGTCACAGAACACCCAGGGCGGGATTCTCCGGTCGCCAAAGCCAAAATCGCTTTCGGCGATCGGCCGGAGAATCCCCGTTCATGACCAAATCGGGAGCGGCACGCTTTTGTGATGCTCCGCCCCCTCTAAGGCGGCGGACTCAGAGTATGCCGCGCGCCGTACCGATGGACTCAGGACATTGCCTGAGGCCCACCCCCGATGCTCCGGCCCCAACCAGCCGAGTTCCCGACGGCGTGGGTCTCTGATGGTCTCACGCGTCGGGGACTCGGCATGGGAGCTGCAGACTCAGTCCAGCACTGCCACTGTCAGGGGAGGGTTGATTTGCGGGCAGGGGGGGCCTTTATCAAGGGCTGGATCACTGTTGGGGGGTGATCCAGGGCTCGCGAGCCAGCCAAAGGGGTGGGGGGACGATTTCAGGCCGGGTCCGCGAGCGGCCAGCGACATATTGCGTGGCCGATGCCTTGCGCATGCGCAGCCACGGACCTGGCAATTCTCCGGGCTGTATCGGCAGCTAGAGCCGCGTACTTTATGCTGTCGTCCTGCTAGCCCCCAGCTACATGGAGAATCACTGGCCGCTTCGCGCCGAATCTTCGGGCGTAAAACGCCACCGTTCCCACGCCGGCGGGAGGACATAGCCTCACAATCGGAGATCCAACCCCTTTGATCTGCTCTTGTAGATACAATATTTATGTGGTTAGCTTCAGTTAGATTTCTGATCATAGTTGACTCCAAGGATGTTGAAGTGGGGTTCCAACTGTGGTAATACATCGAACATAGAACAGTACAGCACAGTACAGACCCTTCGGCCCACGATGTTTTGCCGACCATTTATCCTAATCTAAGATCAACCTAACCTACACCCCTTCAATTTACTGCTGTCAATGTGCCTGTCCAAGAGCCGCTTAAAAGTCCCCAATGACTCTGACTCCACCACCTCCGCTGGCAGTGCTTTCCACGTATCCACCACTCTCTTTGATAAACAACCCATCTCTGACATCTCCCCTATACCTTCCTCCAATCACCTTAAAATGATGTCCCCTCGTGACAGCCATTTCCGCCCTGGGGAAAAGTCTCTGGCTATCCATTCTATCCATGCCTCTAATCACCTTGTACACCTCTATCAAGTCACCTCTCTTCCTTCTTCGCTCCAGTGAGAAAAGCCCTAACTCTTACAACCTTTCTTCATAAGACATGCCCTCCAGTCCAGGCAGCATTCTGGTTAATCTCCTCTGTACCCTCTCCAAAGCATCCACATTCTTCCTATTATGAAGCGACCAGAACTGGACACACTATTCCAAGTGTGGTCTAACTAGGGTTTTAGAAAACTGCAGCAAAACCTCGCCACTCTTAAACTCAATCCCCCTGTTAATGAAAGCCAACACACCATACACTGCCTTAACAACCCTATAAACCTGGGTGGCAACTTTGAGAGATCTATGTACGTGGACCCCAAGATCCCTCTGTTCCTCCACACTTCCAAGAATCCTGCCTTTAACCCTGTATTCAGCATTCAAATTTGACCTTCCAAAATGAATCACTTCACATTTATCTAGGTTGAACGCCATCTGCCACTTCTCAGCCCAGCTCTGCATCCTGTCAATGTCCTGTTGTAACCTGCAACAGCCCTCAACACTATCTACAACTCCCCCAACCTTCGAGTCATTGGCAAACCTACTAACCCCCCCCTTCCACTTCCTCATCTAAGTCATTTATAAAAACCACAAAGAGCAGAGGTCCCAGAACAGATCTCTGCGGGACACCACTGGTCACTTTCCATCCACTACTTTCCATCCACTACCACTCGCTGTCTTCTTTTGGCCATGATGTGGAGATGCCAGCGTTGGACTGGGGTGAGCACAGTAAGAAGTCTTACAACACCAGGTTAAAGTCCAACAGGTTTGTTTCAAACACTAGCTTTCGGAGCACTGCTCCTTCCTCAGGTGAATCTTTTGGCCAGCCAATTCTGTATCCAGACAGCCAAATGTCCCTGTATCGCATGCCCCCTAACTTGAATGAGCCTACCATGGGGAACCTTATCAAATGCCTTACTGAAATCCATATACACCACATCCACTGCCTGACCTTCATCAATATGTCTCGTCACATCTTCAAAGAATTCAATGAGGCTTGTGAGGCATGGACTGCCCCTCACAAAGCCATTCTGACTATCTTTAATCAAACTATGTTTTTCTAAATAATCATAAATCCTATCTCAGATACATTTCCAATATTTTGCTCACCACAAACGTAAGATTGATGGGTCTATAATTCCCAGGGATTTCCCTATTCCCTTTCTTGAACAGGGGAACAACATTCGCCTCCCTCCAATCATCCGGTACTACTCCACTGGAGAGTGAGGACGCAAAGATCATCGCCAACGGTGCAGCAATCTCCTCCCTTGCTTCCCGTAGTAACCTTGGGTATATCCCGTCAGGTCCAGGGGACTTATCCATCCTGATGCTTTTCAAAATTTCCAGCACATCCTTCTTCTTAATATCAACCTGTTTGAGTCTATTAACCTGGTTTACACTGTTCTCATGGGCAACAAGGTCCCTCTCTCTAGTGAATACTGAAGCAAAGTATTCATTTAGGGCCTCCCCCATCTCCTCAGACTCTAGGCACAAGTTCCCTCCAATATCCCTGATCGGACCTACTCTCACTCTGATCATCCTCTTATTTCTCACATAAATGTAGAACGCCTTGGGGTTTCCCTAATCCTTCCCGCCAGAGCTTTTTCATGCCCCCTTTTAGCTCTCCTCAGTCCATTTTTGAGTTCCTTCCTGGCTACCTTGTAACCCTCTAGAGCCGTGCCAGATCCTTGCTTCCGCAACCTTACGTAAGCTTCCTTCTTCCTCTTGACTAGAAGCTTCACTTCTCTTGTCATCCAAGGCTCCTTCACCTTACCATTCCTTCCTCATATCAATGGGACAAAACGATCCAGCACTCGCAGCAAGTGCTCCTTAACAATCCCCACATTACTGTTGTGCATTTCCCCAAGAACAATTATTCCCACTTTATGCTGCTCAGCTCCTGTCTAATAGCAGTATAATTTCCCCTCCCCCAATAAAATACCTTCTCATACTGTCTGGTCCTATCCCTCTCCATGACTATGGTAAAGGTCAAGGAGTTGTGGTCACTGTCACCAAAATGCTCTCCGACCGAGACATCTGACACCTGGCCTGGTTCATTGCCGAGCACCAAGTCCAATATGGCCTCCCCCTAGTCGGCCTATCTACATATTGAGTCAGGAATCCTTCCTGTACACACCTGACAAAATCTGCTCCATCCAAACCAATTTGCACTAAGGAGGTTCCAGTCAATATTAGGGAAGTTGAAGTCACCCATGACAACAACTCTGTTACTTCTGCACCTTTCCAAGATCTGCCGCCCAATCTGTTCCTCTATTTCTCTGCTGCTATTGGGGGGTCTATAGAAAACTCCCAATAAAGTGACTGCTCCTTTCTTGTTTCTGACTTCCACCCATACTGACTCAGTAGACAAACCCTCCTCAACTACCTCCTTTTCTGAAGCTGTGATACACTCCCTAATTAACAGTGAATGTCAAGGAGAAATGCTTGCACTCTTCTTTTGGAGATGGTCCTTTGTACTGGAAAAAGCCCTTATTTTATTTTGTGAAAAATCCCTTCAAGACAAGTGGGGCAGGGAGTATTTTGAAAGAGGGTTAACTGGTTTACTGATTGTGACATCATTAAATTCCAAGAAATGCCTATGTGCCCTGGGCACAAACAGCGAAGACGCAATGGGGTAAATAGAATGCTAAGTGTAGCGGGGGTGGGTCAGCCTGTGTTTTCTGACCACACAGAATTCATGTGAGCAAAGAACAAGCATGGTTGTTTCCAAATGGAAGTTTTCTGTTTGCAATTCTTCAAACATATCTGGTGTTGAAGCAAGTCTAGAGCAGAGACTGTTACTGTGCGTTAAACAGCTGGAAAGAGCAGAGAGCTGAAGACAAGATGGGCAATGGATTAGGCAAGACCCATTGATGCTTTTTTAGTGGTGCCAGAGCCCACCAGACTGTCGGAAGGGGTCAGAGGAGGAGTCCCTGGGGATTGTGTGTCTTCAGGATTATCGTGATCTGAGTGAGAGAGGGATCATAGACATGCATCTTGTCAGTTGTAACTGTATCCTTACACTTGGGATAGAATGCTGCTGCTGGTGAATCTGATTTAAGGGCTAAAACAATCGATTGGGAAGTGTGAGACCCTACAAGGCAGAGGCTAAGTTAGAAAGAGGGTAAGATCACATGTGGTCCCATATTTGTGCCGGAAGGAAATTGAGTGCTTTTAAATACGATTAGTGAAATTGACCTTTTTATTTGAAATACCCTTCACCAGTTAATTTAATGCTGATTTCAGTTGGCTTGTTGCAGTATAAGTTTTAAAAAGTGAAACTGTGCTCAGTGGCTTTCTTTCTGTTGACATTGTGGGGATTCCTTTTTAAAAAGTTATTAGTCTCCATGGGGATCATAATAAAAGCTTTTAAAGTAACCAATATTGGATTTAGCCGCTGATAATAAGTATTTGACATGTTCTCTAATTGTTTGCTGTTACGTTTTAAATAAAGTGGAGAATGAATAGCACAAAATGAAACTGTTTATCTTGACTTAACATGTGATGAGTCTGCCATGGATATTTCCTATTTAATGGCTCACTTAATACAAACTATATAGAATGAGGGTCTGATAGTATATCAGAATGACCTGACCATATTGACCTTTCAGCAGTGCAAGCAATATAGATACACATTTGGGCTGGCTTGTTTACATTGCCTTTCTAGCACTTTTGAAAAGGGCTTGCTGTCAAGAATGTGATTTAAAGAAATGGCATGTTTAAAGATAAATCTCGGGAAAATACATTTTATTCAAAGTATTCCTATTTTAGAGTGAATAAAATGTATACGGAATTCTTTGTCACTTACCTGGATAGGAATATGAATTTTATAGATCGAACATTTTGATTATCATTAACATTTCATCATCCTCGGATCTTAAATATCATAGAATCCCTACAGTGCAGAAGGGGGCCATTTGGCCCAAGTCTGCACCGACTATTTGAAAAACCACCCCACACAGACCCAATCCCTGTCCTATCTCTGTAACCCCACCTATCCTTTGGACACTTGGGGGAAATTTTACATAGCCAATCCACCTAACCTGCACACATTTGGACAGTGGGAAGAAACTCAGAACACCCAGAGGAAACCCACACAGACACGGAGAGAATGTTCAAACTCCACACAGTCACCCGAGGTCAGAATCAAACCTGGACCCTTGGCGCTGTGAGGCAGCAGTGCTAACCACTGAGCCACCGTGTTGGTTCCATTATTTGAATTTCAGATTTAAATATAGTATTTGGGGTAATGATTCTTCTATATAACTGGATCTTGACAATGTCAGAATAACCATGCAAGCTGTGTCAAAAGAGACAAAAATGTAATGCTAAAAGAAAATGATTGATCAAAGATGTAATTGCACTTGAGAAATAGAACAGAGTACAACTGAAGTTGATCTTCAAAGGAAGTGATTTATATGAGAGATTATTTTAATAGGTATTATGAACAAAGCTGAAATCTGTAATTATAATCTTTTATTTGCAGACATGCTTCAGAAGAAACCTTCAATGGATGACTTTGTTGATGCCTTGGTGTCAGACCTGGATTTAAACTTTGAAACATTCTTTATGGACTCTGAATAACTAAAATAAAAATCTGCGGGATGTTTGAATTATATCAGCATCCTTGAAATAACACTGAAGCGTTTTAATATATGTGTGTGTGTTTGTATATATTGTGATTTATAAACATAATTCCAATGCCATTAACATATTTTGTATTGTTTCAAATCTAATTTAACTGTTTTAGTTTTCATTAAAGTACATCTTCCTTTTGGAATACCAGCTTCTCAATTTTGTTGAAGGATGAGTGTTTTTAATATTTCAGAATGTTAGTTTTACAGATTAAACCTGGCTTGCCTGTGCACATGAGTAAATGCTGGAATCACTTTATTCCAGTTACATTTGTTGTTTACTGTAATGGTGATGTTATTGAATATTGCATGACTGCCTGCACAATTTACATTGCCTACAAGAGTAATCAGGATTTTTGTCGGCATAGACCGGTGACTATGGAGTCTCGAGGCCAATTTTTCGCAAATATATCAAACTGGATGCAGATGTTCTGGTTTATCAAATAAATTAGGCTAAAACCACCTCTTCCACCTCTTCAATCCCATAATGAATAAACCAGCAGATTAATGAGTAGCAATTCAATGAGCTACAGTTTAGGCACCCCACCTTAATTGTAAAAAAAAAACCTACTCTATATAATTGTTTGTTCTATAAATTCCAGTCACAGCTTTGAAGTGTTGTCCATTTTGACAACTATTGATAGATATAATGAGCATCATACAGTTCATAGTGCAGCTATAAATTCATTATTTTGTTCTTGGATGTACGGTTTTGTACCTTACCCAAAGCTAATAGCAGATCAGAAATGTATTTTCTTTAATGACCTTGAGGTGCATCTAATTGCATATGTTTTATACTAGTGTTTTTACTTGATAATGCATTGTTGGTAATGGTATGACATTTCATCTAGCTGCTGTTTATATATCTTACAATGACAAACTGTGTGCATAATCTTACCCATTTTCTATAAAAGAAAATTGCTCATTCTTGTTAAATTCACACCACATGCACTTGAATGTTATTCGACTTTCTGGGGCAGTCACCTGCTGAATGCACAGGTGAAAATGTGGTGACGTTGGAAGTAGAGTTTCTACTTCTAATTTGTTTTAATCTAGAATACTTTTATTTACCTGTCTGAACTGTTACAATCTGTCTGTTTAAGATCAGGTGCTGTATCAGCACAGAGGCTAGACAGACTGTTTTCTTCTGAACACAAGGAACGCATTGAATGGCAGAGCAGGCTCGATGGGCCAAATGGCCTAATTCTGCTCCTACATCTTAGGGGCTGTTTGTATATCCTTTGATTCCTGATTCCATGGGGAGTTCAAGGCTATGCCTTAGGCTGCCGAATTCCCCTCCTAAACCCCTCTGTTGCTCTGCTCCTCTCACCTCCTTTAAAATATTCCTTAAAACCAAAGTCCTCTTTACCAATAACTGGAGTCTAGCACCAAAATTGGGAGAGCTGTTCCACAAACTAGCCAAACAACAGTCTGACATGGTCATACTCACGGAATCAGACCATACAGACAATGTTAAACAGTTGGGTGGGAGTTGTCCTGTGAGTCCACAAATTTGCCCCATAACTTCCGATCTCCAGTAGATTGTACCCTGGGGGATACCCCAAAGATGCACTGGGGGGGTCCAACCTTCCTGGAGGTCCCCAGATGAAGATTACACAGTAATTGCCCAGGAAGTTCAACCTCCGTTGGGCAATTACCCAGCACTGGGAATCATCCGATACTCCGATTTGAATCACAATCTTCAGATGGTTCCAATTGTCTTACAGGAATAATTGACCAGAAAAAGTTAGAAATATTAACGCCACTTCTAATCCATGGATAATTACAGTATTGACCCCTCCCAATCCTCACAGGACACCCTGAATGGCTTCCCTCTAGCCCCACGACCAACCCCCACTGACCACCAAATAACCTCCCATGACTAACCACTTGACCACCCTCTCTAGCTAGAGACCCTCCGTCACCCCACGGACCACCGACCCCCACCCCCCTCCCCATGACTATCCGACAACCCATAAACCACCTGTCATCTTCTCCCATCCCCATGACTACCTAATCCTACCACCCATCATGCACACTTACCTTAAACACACCTCCCCAGCTTCTCAAAGTTGCTGGACCTATAAACCTACCTGCTTTACGGCAGCCAATGCCATTAAAAATGGTGCATGTCTTCCTTTCGTTGGGCTCTCCTGCACTCCACTGAGAGGATTTCTGGACAGTTACACTGCATAGTCCTTACCTGGACTGAATTGGATGCTTGGATGAGAAAGATGCACCTGCATTTTAGTGTAAGTAAATAAGAGCGGAGTAGTAATCTGACTGATTTCCATTCCATGGGAGTTATTGCCCATTTACTCTGGACCCCATGAAGCTTCATGACATCAGGCCAAACAGGGACAAGGAAACCTGCTGATTTCCACCCATGCCTCATCCAGCTGACAAATCCGTTTTGTTCATGTTGAACAGCACTTGGATGGTGGCAAAGACACACAATGTAATCTGGGTATGGGACTTCAATGTTAATCCCCAAGATTAGCTCAGTAGCATCACTACCGATCGAGCTGGCCAAGTCCAGAATGAGATATCTACTGGACTGGACCATGGCGGGGGACGAGGGGGGGAGACGGGACGGACCGATAAGACATAAAAAGTAACTAACCTTCCACAATGAAGAGAAAGCCAGCACATCAGTGCAAAAGACAAGGCTGAAATATTTGTAATGTTCTTCAGACAGAAATGTCAAGTGATCTATCTCCGCATGCACTTGAGGTCTCCAACATCATGGGTGCCAATTTTAAGCCAAATTGATTAACTCCACGTGATATCAAGAAACTGCTAACACATTGGATACTAGGAAGGAGAGCTCCATAAATCCTCGGGGAAAGACAGAACATGCTCCCTTTTTAAAGCTCTAGTTGCCATTTGGCAAGTTTAAAGGTCCAGTTTGCAAGTTATTGAATGAATGTTAGTGGATGAATGAATGGTAAGAGGTGGGGAAGCGAATAGGTGGGTGGGATGGCAAATAGATGAGGTGGATAGGGTGAGTAGTGTTGGATTGGAGGGTAATTGAAAGGTTGCTGGAACTGGTCGGGTGGTCAAGGGTCGATGGGGATGAGGGGGGGGGGGGGGAGTGGTGATTGGGGAGTCACTTGTTATTGCCTAGATGTTAGATAGGGTGGCAAGGTAGCACATGTGGATAGCACTCTGGCTTCACAGCGCCAGGGTCCCAGGTTTGATTCCCCGCTGGGTCACTGTCTGTGCGGAGTCTGCACCTTCTCCCCGTGTCTGCGTGGGTTTGCTCCGGTTTCCTCCCACAGCCCAAAGACGTTCAGGTTAGGTGGATTGGCCATGCTAAATTGCCCTTAGTGACCAAAAAGGTTAGGAGGGGTTATTGGGTTACGGGGATAGGGTGGAAGTGAGGGCTTAAGTGGGTCGGTGCAGACTCGATGGGCTGAATGGCCTCCTTCTGCACTGTATGTTCAATGCCTACGTGGGTTTCCTCCCACAAGGACGAAAGATGTTCTGTTAGGTAATTTGGACATTCTGAATTCTCCCTCGGTGTACCCGAACAGGCGCCGCAATATGGCGACTAGGGGATTTTTACAGTAACTTCATTACAGTGTTAATGTAAGCCTACTTGTGACAATAATAAAAGATTAGATTAACATTTAATCTGTCTAACATTTCCTGGGTAACTGTTCAGTTAGGTCCTACAAAACTTTCCAAAGCCTCCAACTCTAGCTCAGAAGACCCCGAGAAGCAGGCACATTGCACATTGGAAGCTGAGACTTCCCAGGCAATTCTTGTAATTCCATGTAAGTCCACACATCAGGAGCTCTACAAGGTTCCAACTTGTATCTTCAGTCCTATGTCCAGTCTCCAGTGATCTGGAGACCAGGAGTTCTGGGCCAATATAAATCATGGGGAAAACCTTCCATGGGTTGGAGCCATACCTGCCACAAAGGAAGATGGTTAATGGAGGCCGTTCATCTTGCTCCAGGATATCACTACATGAGTTCCTCAAGGTCGTGTCCTAATCCCAACTGTCTTCAGGTGCTGCATCAATGAATTTTCCTTATGAATTTTGAATGGTCATAAGTGGGGATGTTCATCGACGACTGCACAATGTTCAGGATCGTTTGCAACTCCTCAGATACTGAAGCAGACCTTGTCCATTTGCTGAAAGACCTGGACAAGATTCACGCATGGTTGATGCGTGGCAAGCACAGTACCAGACAATGACTGTCTGACTGTCTCCAACTATATGGATTTTAACCATCTACCCATGATATTCAATAGCATTACCACCGTTGAATCTCCACTATCAACATCCTGGGGTGTTACCATTGACCAGTAATTAAACTGGACCAGCCATATGAATAATATGGCTGCAGAGACTGGAAATTCTGTAGTGAATAGCTCACCTATCTCCCAAAATCTATCCACCAACTACAAGGCAAAAGTCAGTAATGTCTTGGAATACTCTCCACTTGGCTGGCTGAGGGCAGCTCCACAACACTCAAGAAGCTCAACATCATCCAGAACAAAGCCTATTTGATCGGCACCCCGCCCACAACCTTAAACATTTACTCCCTCCACCACTGATGCATAGTGGCAGCACCTATATAAACCTGCACTGCCAAGCCTCTGATAGCATCTTCCAAACCTGTAATCTCTCGTGCCTAGAAGGACAAGAGCTGCAGGCACATGAGAGCATAATCACGTGCACGTTCTCCTCAAAGCCACACACCATCCTGACATTGAATTATGTAGCTGTTTCTTCACTGCTGGATCAACTACCTGGAACTTCCTAACAGTGCTGTGGGTTTACGTACACTGTACAGACTGCAGAGGATCAAGAAGGCAGCTCACCACCATCTTCTCATGGGCAATTAGGAAATGCTGCAACTTACATAAATTTTATTTCAACCAGAATCTGAAACACACATTCTATCCCTTCCTACATTCCATTTCCTTACTGAGTTGTATTGCCTCCCAGGAATACTTGTATTTAACTCCTTGATTCCATCAATCCCCCTGTCCCATATCCTTCAACTGTACTACTCCCCGCTACTTTAAGTTCCTGAGACACCAGCTGTGACTGTATCCCTACACTTCTGGACACAATCCCACCCATAATCACCTTTTTTGTCACAACTTCTGTGCATTATTTTTCTGCCTTCGCATTCATTTTCCTTACGCTTTTATGAATCACCTTGTAATATTTTTATGTTTAAAAACATTACATACGTCCATGGTGTTGTTGATTGCAGTTGCTAACAAATATTTAAAGCCACACTCAGCATATGGAATTTTTCCCCATCCCTATCTTAATGAAGGAATTTTGTTTTAAAACATTGCAAAGTAGCACTGTGGAAACACATTGGCAGAAATGCTGGGCGAGATTCTCCGTCCCGGCGCCCCCCGCTGACAGCAGGATCCTCCGTCCCGGCAGCTGGCCAATGGGGTTTCCCATTGTGGGTACCCGACACTGCGGAAAATCTGCGGGGGGGAGTGCGCTGCCGCTGAAACAGAGGATCCCGCCGACGAAGAATCCGGTGTCTTTCAGGTGACAAGTCAAACTTAGACTCCACATCTGTTTTTCAGGCAGATGGAAAAGATCGTGCAAAGCCAGGAAGTTACCTCTGGTTAACATCCATCAATCAATACAATCAACACAGCTTAATTGGCCATATATCAAACTTCCTGTTTCCGGCATCTTGCTATGTTCAAATTTGCTGGCAAGTGTCCCTACAAAAAATGTTGACTACGCAAGAGCAGTTTGTTGGCTATTAAGTGCTTTGGGATATTTCAAGTGTATAAAAGGCACTACATAAATCCAAATTCATTTTTTCCCTGGTTTATACTTCAGGTATGTTATATAAATAACAGCAAGAACATAGAGCAGAAATTATGGCCGGGATTCCCCAATCTCGCGGCCAAGTTCTGATGCCGCATGAAAAGCAGCGCCAACCACTCCGGCGTCGATGGTCCTCGATCATCAGGTATGCTCCCTTTCCTAGAGGGCTAGGTCGGTGCCGGAGTGGTCCCCGCAGCTCCAGCCGTCGGGCACGGCCGGCGCAAGTTCACGCATGCACGCTACGACCGGCATGAATCCACGCATGCGTGCCACGGCCAGCGTGATTCCGTGATGCGCGTGGGTTCCCGTCTCCGCGCTGGCCCCCGGGCAATAATGCAGAGCCCTACAGGGGCCCGGTGCGGAGGAACATAGGCCTCCACGGAACCAGCCTGCCCACCGATCGGTAGGCCCCGATCGCGGACCAGGCTCTGTGGAGGCCCCACCCCCCCGGGATCGGATCCCCCCCGCCCTGCACACAGAACCTCCAGGTCCCACCGTGTGGACCATACGTGACCCACGCCGGCAGGACTCGGCCGAACTCGGCGGCCACTCAGCCCATCGGGGCTCGGAGAATCCCCGGGGGGCCGCTTTCAACGGCCCGCGACCAGCGCGGCGGCGATCCCGCGGTGCCCAAGAATCAGCGAGTGGGAGTCGGGGCAGTGTGGTGCAATTCTTGCGCCCCCCCCCAGGATAGTTCGACCCGGCGCGGGAACGGAGAATCCCGGCGATATCTCTAACAGAATCCTACAATGGTGAGGCCCTAACAGGTGATGGATTAATTTGACTTGTTAGATAACGACCATATTTCAAGTTCTGAAACTGAAGTGGTCATGTGAAATTTCAAAATGTGAACATAAGAAAGTCTAGTTTTACACACAACAAAGAGGCATGATTGTAATGTCCTAGATATTATTAGAGTGTGGTATAAGTCCTCAGTAATGCTTGCACCCTGCCTGCCCCCACTGTCAAATTCTAAACTACATAGACGTTTATTAAAGAATGCGACATGCAGCAATGAATCTAATTGTTAAATTCTATGAAGACCTGACCCTTATTGATTCTAGCGAAGTTAAGATTGGCAGCCTGCCAAGATTGGGGTTATAATGTAACTCAAGGGTTGTAAAAATTCCTGTTGACTTTGATCTGGAATTATCTGTATGAACTCACGTTATCAAATGCTATTGTTCCGTCACCCTGAGCGAGTGCGCGGTCAATTCCAGCCCCACAGGCCCCGGAGTCCCAACATCCGTGAATTAACCAATAATTCATATGACGTTTCTGAGATCTTTTGATTTAATTTGATTTGATTTATTATTGTCACATGTATTAGTGTACAGTGAAAAGTACTGTTTCTTGCATGCTGTACAAACAATGCATACCGTACATAGGGAAGGATGGTGAGACTGCAGAATATAATGTTACAGTTATAGCAAGGTGTAGAGAAAAGATCAACTTAATACGAGGTAGGTCCATTCAAAAGTCTGATGGCAGTAGAGAAGAAGCTGTTCTTGAGTCGGTTGGTACGTGACCCCAAACTTTGGTATCCAATTCCTGACGGAAGAAGGTGGAATGTCCGGGGTGCGTGGGGTCCTTAATTATGCTGGCTGCCTTTCCGAGGCAGCGGGAATTGTAGACAGAGTTGATGGATGGGAGGCTGGTTTGCGTGATGGACTGGGCTACATTCACGACCTTTTGTAATTTCCTGCGGTCTTGGGCAGAGCAGGATCCATACCAAGCTGTGATACCATCAGAAAGATGCATCTATGGTACATCTGTAGAAGTTGGTGAGAGTCATAGGTGACATGCCAAATTTCCTTAGTCTTCTGAGACAGTAGAGTCGTTGGTGGGCTTTCTTAACTATAGTGTCGGCATGGGTGTCCAGGACAGTTTGTTGGTGATCTGGACACCTAAAAACTTGAAGCTCTCGACCCTTTCTACTTCGTTCCCATTGATGTAGACAGGGGCATGTTCTCCACTATGCTTCCTGAAGTCGATGACAATCTCCTTCATTTTGTTGACATTGAGGGAGAGATTATTGTCGTCGCACCACTTCACCAGATTCTCTGTCTCGTCATTGTTTGAAATCCGACCCACGACTGTGGTGTCATCAGCAAATTTGAAAATCGAGTTGGAGGGGAATTTCGACACACAGTCATAGGTGTACAAGGAGTATAGTAGGGGACTGAGGACACGGCCTTGTGGGGCACCGGTGTTGAGGATGATCGTGGATGAGGTGTTGTTGCCTATCCTTACTGATTGTAGCCTGTGGGTTAGAAAGTTCAGGATCCAGTCTCAGAGGGAGGAGCCGAGGCCAAGGCCATGGAGTTTGGAGACTAGTTTCGTAGGAATGATGGTGTTGAAGCTGAGCTGTACTCTATAAATAGGAGTCGGACATAGGTGTCTTTGTTATCTAGGTGTTCCAGGGTAGAGTGCAGAGCCATGGAGATGACATCTGCTGTGGACCTGTTGCAGCGGTAGGCGAACTGTAGTGGATCAAGGCAATCCGGGAGGCTGGAGTTGATTTGTGCCATGACTAACCTTTCAAAGCACTTCATGATGATGGATGTCAGAGCCACTGGACGATAGTCATTAAGGGACGCTGCTTGGCTTTCATTTGGTACAGGGATGATGGTCCGCCTTCTTGAAGCAGATAGGGACCTCAGATTGTTGTAAAGAGAGGTTGAAGATGTCTGCGAATACCCCCACCAGCTGATCCGCGCAAGACCTGAGTGCCCGTCCGGGTATTCCATCCGGGCCAGTGGCTTTCCGAGGGTTGACCTTCGACCTTTGACCTTCGAGAAGGCTGCTCTGATGTCTGCAATGGTGATCTCAGATACAAGTTCATCCGAGGCTTCTGGGGTGGAGGGCTTGCTCTCACTGACCTTGTGTTCAAAGTGTGCATAGAATGCGTTGAGCTCATCAGGGAGGGATACATTGGAGCCAGTGATATTACATGCCTTCATCTTGTAGCCCGTTATGTCTTGCAGTCCTTGCCATAGTCGGCGGGGGTCCGTGTGGGACTCGAGCTTGGTCCGGTACTGTCTTTTGGCATCTTTGATGGATTTCTTTAGATCATATCTGGCTTTCTTGTAGAGGTCAAGGTCGCCTGACTTGAACGCCTCAGACCTAGACTTCAGCAAGCAGTGGATATCCCTGTTCATCCAGGGTTTCCGGTTGGGAAACACGCAGATTTGTTTCTTTGGCACACAGTCTTCTACACACTTACTAATGATGTCAGTTACTGTAGTGGCATACTCGTTCAGGCTGGTCGCAGAGTTTTTAAATACTGACCAATCCACTGACTAAGCAGTCCCGTAGGAGATCATCCGATTCCTCAGACCAACATTGCACAACTTTCTTTGACGGATTCTCCCGCTTCAGTTTTTGTTTATAAGCCGGGAGCAGGAGTACAGCCTTGTGCTCAGATTTTCCAAAGTGTGAGCGAGCGATAGAGCGTTAGGCATGTTTGATATTTGTGTAGCAGTGGTCCAGGATGTTTGGGTCTCTGGTGCAACTGGTGACGTGTTGGTGGTAATTTGGCCTCATGAGCTTGGCCTGATTGAAGTCCCAAGCTCCAATGAACAAGGCCTCGGGATGTTTCAAGGCTATTTGTGGTGGTGAATATTTCGTCCAGTGCGATTTTCACGTTCACATGGGGTGGGATGTAAACTGCCGTCAGGATAACGGAGCTGAACTCCGACAGAAGGTAGTAGGGGCGGCATTTTAGCATCAGGTAGTCTAGTCCTGGGGAGCAAAAACTCGCCAGAGGTGTTGATTAGGAGGCAGACCCCACCTCTCCTAGCCTTGCCTGAGGCTGCCGTACTTTGGCCCTCAACTGCTCCAATGACTTACAAGCACCAGATTTGTAAGTAAAACACAAAAAATATTTATAACAACAATAGAGATAAGGCATGCAACAATTATACTAGAATATCGGCCAGCTAGCTAATCTATTACTCTCCACTTTTATTGTCCCACCCTCTACCCGAACATGCACAGGACAGACACGTGCAAGGGAAAGGGGTAAAATGATAGGGATTAAAATGAAAGAAAGAGAGATGAGTGTCCTTGTCGCTGATACTGAAATCGTTGTAGTCAGCTATCTTCCCAGGATGCGGAGTGTTGAATCCACCAGTTGGATTGCTAATGAGGTTCTTTTGGCTGCAATATTCAGTAAGAAGTCTCAGGCTGTGGAGTCCCCACTGGGTAGTCATTTTCACTTGTATTAACCTGGGCCTTCACTTTGGAGGATCCACCTCAGGTCTGTTTAATTCTGACTTGCTTCCACCTACTCCAGATTAGCTACCAGCTTCACTGAGATAAGATTAGAGCTCTCCACATGGGATTTTAAATAGGTTTTTCAAACAACCTACACTGCAAGCAGCTTAAACTGTCTGTGCAGAGAAAGGCTTTTTCTTCAGGTCTTTAGAGCGAGATCAGAGCTTTGGCCCTCTAACTTCATGATCAAAACAAAACTGAAAGCAAACGCACAGTCTCATAAAATAAGGAACATTCTGGAACGATCAGCACCAACCAGCATCGAGTATCTGTTGAGACCCGGAAATAATAAGTAGTCCATTGGCTGACAGCCAAGTCCATCAAGAGGGGTCATCACCGATGTCAGCACAACAGCACAGCCTGTTGGGGAATTTGTTTTTTTAAATTAAAACGGGAAGTCCATCTTAAAGATACATCCCCCAGTAGTAGTCCATGTACAAAAAATGTAAAAGCCAAAATAACGAAATTAAAGGGAATACACAGGGAGAACAAGTTTTAAACCAGAGGATTCTTACACTATATTAGCCTGGCTTTCCTGACAGTGTGCAACAAAAATGTGATTTTTCTACAATTTGTGGTGTGTCTCTCTCTTTTCGGGGATTCTCTTACTGCTGTTAAGAAGGCGCATGCAGAGTCCTGTGGTCATTGTGAATTGTATTTACCCTTTAAAAAATGAATCTTTAAAAATATTTTAAATTATTGTTTAGTGGAAAATCTCTCTCTTAACTTTATAACGCTTCATTATGGCCTTTACACAAATTTCTTCACAGCTCTACCCTATCATCGAACGGCTTTATCCCATCGGTTGTATTAAAAATGATGGTAAACAAATTCCATTTTATTAAATTCTGAAACACGTATTATGTTGTTCTGTTTTACCTCTCTACATATCTTATGATCTCCCCACCCCCAAAAAGTATTCACCATTCCCCCAAAGTACATTCATTTCCAACTTCAATAAAGTGACAACAATAACCTTCATCTAACAATTTTATCCAGCAGCACATCAGTCATAAAAACAATACAGAAATAATCTCACTTCTGCATACCCTTAGCGTCTGTCTTGCAGGTGCAGGTCTACTGCTCCTACACAGTGCTACTCCAGTAGCTGCAGCACAGCTGGTCGAAGGGTGCTGACATTCAGTGGGGGTAACTGCACAAGGCCTTGAAGGATGACCATAAGCAGCTCTGGGTCTTCAGGGCCCGCCTTCAGACTGTACCACCTCAGCATGGGTGACAGCAGTCTGGGCTGGCTGCCCGAGAGACAACAGCAAGAATACAGACAATTATGGGAGCACAAATGCTGTCATTCTGAGACAGCATAATAGGTTCATGTTCCACTGAATCATTTCCACTCCCATGGGGTGGGAGTGGAAATCTGCTGGAGCACACAGAGTGCTGGACTGCCATTGTAGCCTGCAAGCCCCTTTGAGCATTCAGATACGCATGCACAACAGCAATCGTTTGTGCTTGGATGGCAGAAATCTGAGCTTCATGCCAAAAATAAGGGGCGGGATTCTCTGATCCTGAGGTTAAGTGTTGACCCCGTCATAAACGCCGTTGCGTTTCTCGATGGCATCAACATGGCCTCAGGATCAACAATTCTGGCCCCTACAGGGGGCCAGCACGGCACTGGAGTGACCCAAGCCGCTCCAGCTGCCGATCCCGGCGTCAGATGGGCGCCACCCGTCCACACATGCGCGGTGGGACTGGCGCGATTTCCGCACATGCGAGGTGTCTCTCTTCTCCGCACCAGTCCCGACGCAACATGGCCTAGGCTATAGGGGCCGGTGTGGAACAAAGGAGGCCCCCAACCCGAGAGGCCGGCCTGCCGATTGGTGGGCCCCGATCCCGGGCCAGGCTACAGCGGAGGCACACCCCGGGGTCAGATCCCCCCCCCACCCCCACACACAGGCCGCCCCCGGACTCTTCCACGCCGAGGTCCCGTCGAGTAAGACCAGGTTAGAACGGCGCCGGCGGGACTCGGGTTTTTCGGTACGGCCACTCGGGCTATCCCGGGCGGAGAATCGCCGGGGGAGCCCCGTAGAGCGGCCCCCGGCTGGCGCCGCGCTAACCGTGCTGGCGCCAATGGCGCCGATTCTCTGCTCTGCGTGCCGCGATTCGCCCCGGTCGCGGCGATTCTCCGGCACGAGAGAATCCCGCCCAAGGAATCTCATACGTCTGTGAATTTCTTTTTTTTTTAAAATAATATTTTATTGAAAATTTTTGGTCAACCAACACAGTACATTGTGCATCCTTTACACAACATTATAACAATACAGATAATAATGACCTTTTTTATTTAAACAAGAACAAAAGAAAACAACAACAAATAAATAAATATTAAATAACAAAAAATAAAAACTAGCCCTAATTGGCAACTGCCTTGTCTCAGGCCACCCCCCCCCCCCCCCCCCCCCCCCCCACACCCCACACCCCAAGTCCTGGGCTGCTGCTGCTGCCTTCTTTGTTCTCCCCTATCTATCTTTCCGCAAGATATTCGACGAACGGTTGCCACCGCCTAGTAAACCCTTGAGCCGACCCCCTTAGGACGAACTTAATCCGCTCTAACTTTATGAACCCCGCCATATCATTTATCCAGGTCTCCACCCCCGGGGGCTTGGCTTCTTTCCACATTAGCAATATTCTGCGCCGGGCTACTAGGGACGCAAAGGCCAAAACATCGGCCTCTTTCGCCTCCTGCACTCCCGGCTCTTGTGCAACCCCAAATATAGCCAACCCCCAGCTTGGTTCGACCCGGACTCCTACTACTTTCGAAAGCACCTTTGTCACCCCCATCCAAAACCCCTGTAGTGCCGGGCATGACCAAAACATATGGGTATGATTCGCTGGGCTTCTCGAGCACCTCGCACACCTATCCTCCACCCCAAAAAATTTACTGAGCCGTGTTCCAGTCATATGTGCCCTGTGTAATACCTTAAACTGAATCAGGCTTAGCCTGGCGCACGAGGACGACGAGTTTACCCTGTTTAGGGCATCTGCCCACATCCCCTCCTCAATCTCCTCCCCTAGCTCTTCTTCCCATTTCCCTTTTAGTTCGTCCATCATAGTCTCCCCTTCGTCTCTCATTTCCCTATATATATCCGACACCTTACCGTCCCCCACCCATTTCTTTGAGATGACTCTGTCCTGCACCTCTTGTGTCGGGAGCTGCGGGAATTCCATCACCTGCTGCCTCGCAAAAGCCCTCAATTGCATGTACCTGAATGCATTCCCTTGGGGCAACCCATATTTCTCGGTCAGCGCTCCCAGACTCGCAAACTTCCCATCCACAAATAGATCTTTCAATTGCGTTATACCTGCTCTTTGCCACATTCCATATCCCCCATCCATTCCCCCTAAACCTATGGTTGTTTCTTATCGGGGACCCCCCCAGTACTCCGGTCTTTCCCCTATGTCGTCTCCACTGTCCCCAAATCTTCAGTGTAGCTACCACCACCGGACTCGTGGTATAGTTCCTTGGTGAGAACGGCAATGGGGCTGTCACCATAGCCTGCAGGCTGGTCCCCCTACAGGACGCCCTCTCTAATCTCTTCCACGCCGCTCCTTCCTCCTCTCCCATCCACTTACTCACCATTGAAATATTAGCGGCCCAATAATACTCATTTAGGCTCGGTAGTGCCAGCCCCCCCCTATCCCTACTACGCTGTAAGAATCCCTTCCTCACTCTCGGAGTCTTCCCGGCCCAAACAAAACCCATAATACTCTTTTCTATCCTTTTGAAAAAAGCCTTCGTGATCACCACCGGGAGACACTGAAACACAAAAAGGAATCTCGGGAGGACCACCATCTTAACTGCCTGCACCCTCCCTGCCATTGACAATGCTACCATGTCCCATCTCTTGAAATCTTCCTCCATCTGTTCCACCAACCGCGTCAAATTTAGCCTGTGCAATGTGCCCCAATTCTTAGCTATCTGGATCCCCAGGTAACGAAAGTCTCTTGTTACCTTCCTCAACGGTAGGTCTTCTATTTCTCTACTCTGCTCCCCTGGATGCACCACAAACAGCTCACTCTTTCCCATGTTCAATTTATACCCTGAAAAATCCCCAAACTCCCCAAGTATCCGCATTATTTCTGGCATCCCCTCCGCTGGATCCGCCACATATAGTAGCAGATCATCCGCATATAAAGATACCCGGTGTTCTTCTCCTCCCCTAAGTATTCCCCTCCATCCCTTGGAACCTCTCAGCGCTATCGCCAGGGGCTCAATCGCCAGTGCAAACAGTAATGGGGACAGAGGACATCCCTGCCTTGTCCCTCTGTGGAGCCGAAAATATGCCGATCCCCGTCCATTCGTGACCACACTCGCCACTGGGGCCCTATACAGCAGCTGCACCCATCTAACATACCCCTCTCCGAACCCAAATCTCCTCAACACCTCCCACAGATAATCCCACTCCACTCTATCAAATGCTTTCTCGGCATCCATCGCCACTACTATCTCCGTTTCACCCTCTGGTGGGGCCATCATCATTACCCCTAACAACCTCCGTATGTTCGTGTTCAGCTGTCTCCCCTTCACAAACCCAGTTTGGTCCTCATGAACCACCCCCGGGACACATTCCTCTATTCTCATTGCCATTACCTTGGCCAAGACCTTGGCATCTACATTGAGGAGGGAGATTGGTCTGTAGGACCCGCATTGTAGCGGATCCTTTTCCTTCTTTAAAAGAAGCGATATCGTTGCTTCTGACATAGTCGGGGGCAGTTGTCCCCTTTCCTTTGCCTCGTTGAAGGTCCTCGTCAGTAGCGGGGCGAGCAAGTCCAAATATTTTCTGTAAAATTCAACTGGGAATCCGTCCGGTCCCGGGGCCTTTCCCGTCTGCATGTTCCTAATTCCTTTCACCACTTCTTCTACCGTGATCTGTGCTCCCAATCCCATCCTTTCCTGCTCTTCCACCTTGGGAATTTCCAGCCGATCCAAAAACTCCATCATTCTCTCCCTCCCATCCGGGGGTTGAGCTTCATACAATTTTTTATAAAATGTCTTAAACACTTCATTCACTCTCTCCGCTCCCCGCTCCGTCTCTCCATCTTCGTCTCTCACCCCCCCTATTTCCCTCGCTGCTCCCCTTTTCCTCAATTGGTGTGCCAGCAATCTGCTCGCCTTCTCTCCATATTCATACTGTACACCCTGCGCCTTCCTCCATTGTGCCTCTGCAGTGCCTGTGGTCAGCAAGTCAAATTCCACATGCAGCCTTTGCCTTTCCCTATACAGTCCCTCCTCCGGTGCTTCCGCATACTGTTTGTCCACCCTCAAAAGTTCTTGCAACAACCGCTCCCGTTCCTTACTCTCCTGCTTCCCTTTATGTGTCCTTATTGATATCAGCTCCCCCCTAACCACCGCCTTCAACGCCTCCCAGACCACTCCCACCTGAACCTCCCCATTGTCATTGAGTTCCAAGTACTTTTCAATGCATCCCCTCACCCTTAAGCACACCCCCTCATCCGCCATTAGTCCCATATCCATTCTCCAGGGTGGACGCCCTCTTGTTTCCTCCCCTATCTCCAAGTCTACCCAGTGTGGGGCATGATCCGAAATGGCTATAGCCGTATATTCCGTTCCCCTCACCCTCGGGATCAATGCCCTACCCAACACAAAAAAGTCTATGCGTGAATAGACTTTATGGACATAGGAGAAAAACGAGAACTCCTTACTCCTAGGTCTACTGAATCTCCACGGGTCCACCCCTCCCATCTGCTCCATAAAATCCTTAAGCACCTTGGCTGCTGCCGGCCTCCTACCAGTCCTGGACTTCGACCTATCCAGCCTTGGTTCCAACACCGTGTTAAAGTCTCCCCCCATTATCAGCTTTCCGGTCTCTAGGTCTGGGATGCGTCCTAGCATTCGCCTCATAAAATTGGCATCGTCCCAATTCGGGGCATACACGTTTACCAACACCACCATCTCTCCCTGTAATTTGCCACTCACCATCACGTATCTGCCCCCGTTATCCGCCACTATAGTCTTTGCCTCGAACATTACCCGCTTCCCCACTAATATAGCCACCCCCCTGTTTTTCGCATCCAGCCCCGAATGGAACACCTGCCCTACCCATCCTTTGCGCAACCTAACCTGATCTATCAGTTTCAGGTGCGTTTCCTGTAACATGACCACATCTGCTTTAAGTTTCTTAAGGTGTGCGAGTACTCGTGCCCTCTTTATCGGCCCGTTAAGCCCCCTCACGTTCCACGTGATCAGCCGAGTTGGGGGGCTTCCCACCCCCCCCCCTTGCCGGTTAGCCATCATCTTTTTCCAGCTTCTCGCCCAGTTCCCACGCGGCTGTATTTCTCCCAGACGGTGCCCCCCCGCCCATCCTTTCCCGCACCCACTCCCCCCTTTCCCCAGCAGCAGCAACCCAGTAATTCCCCCCTCCCCCCCCCCCCCCCGCTAGACCCCCCGCTAGCGTAATTACTCCCCCCATGTTGCTCCCAGAAGTCAGCAAACTCTGGCTGACCTCGGCTTCCCCCCGTGATCACGGCTCGCCCCGTGCGGCGCCCCCTCCTTCCTGCTTCTCTATTCCCGCCATAATTATCATAGCGCGGGAACCAAGCCCGCGCCTCTCCCTCGGCCCCGCCTCCCATGGCCAACGCCCCATCTCCTCACCCTCCCCACCTCCCCCCATCACCACCTGTGGGAGAAAGAAAAGTTACCATACCGCAGGATTAATCATACAATCCCTCTTCGCCCCCCCCCCCCCCCCCCACTCGTCCCACCACTTTGTCCAAACGTTCATTTTCGTAGTCCAATCATTCCAATTTTTCTTCTACAATAAAAGTCCACGCTTCATCCGCCGTCTCAAAGTAGTGGTGCCTCCCTTGATATGTGACCCACAGTCTTGCCGGTTGCAGCATTCCAAACTTTATCTTTTTTTTGTGAAGTACCGCTTTGGCCCGATTAAAGCTCGCCCTCCTTCTCGCCACCTCCGCACTCCAATCTTGATAGACGCGGATCACCGCGTTCTCCCATTTACTACACCGAGTTTTCTTCGCCCATCTAAGGACCATTTCTCTATCCTTAAAACGGAGAAATCTCACCACTATGGCTCTGGGAGCTTCTCCTGCTCTCGGTGCTCGCACCATAACTCGGTATGCTCCCTCCACCTCCAACGGACCCGTCGGGGCCTCCACTCCCATTAACGAGTGCAGCATCGTGCTCACATATGCCCCGACGTCCGCCCCCTCCACACCTTCAGGAAGGCCAAGAATCCTCAAGTTGTTCCTCCTTGCGTTATTTTCCAGTGCCTCCAACCTCTCCACAGATCGTTTCTGGTGTGCCTCCTGTATCTCCGACTTCACCACCAGGCCCTGTATGTCGTTTTCATTCTCTGCTGCTTTCGCCTTCACGACCCGAAGCTCCTGCTCCTGGGTCTTTTGTTCCTCTTTCAGCCCTTCAATCGCCTGTAATATCGGGGCCAACAACTCTTTCTTCATTTCCTTTTTTATCTCCTCCACGCAGCGTTTCAAAAACTCTTGTTGTTCAGGGCCCCATATGAAACTGCCACCTTCCGACGCCATCTTGGTTTCTGCTTGCCTTCCTTGCCGTTGTTCCAAAGGATCCGCTGCAATCCGGCCACTTTCCTCTCCTTTTTCCATCCGTGTCCAGGGGGAACACCCTTCTGGTTTACCGCACGGTGTTTTCAGCCGTTAAAATTGCCGTTGGGGCTCCTATCAAGAGCCCAAAAGTCCGTTTCACAGGGAGCTGCCGAAACGTGCGACTCAGCTGGTCATCGCCGCACCCGGAACCCGTCTGTGAATTTCTATTAGAGCACTGCCACGTCAAGAGGAGTCCACCTGTACTGTGGTGGGAACGGAGGCAGCAACCAGTATACAGTCCATTGTGGGGTTGTCTGGTAGTGCTCTAATGGAGTTACCTATCATTTCCACACTGAAAGGATTGGTTCCAAGTTCTGTCCAATGCCCTATGCCCTGGTGGATCTATCCAGTAACTGCAGCCTATCTGGCAGGCCTGCAAAAGCACCAAGCATCTTGGTGTACATCAGTGTTTTCCTACAGTCCATCTCAATGAGGTCCTCTTTTGAGTTCCCTGTGGTAGGAATGGTGATCAACTTCACCTTATGAGGAATTTGCGCACAGGGTGCCGTTTACCCCGGCCTGGTGGCACTCTCCTCATGCCTGGTGGCTCACTACTTGCAAATCCAAATCTAAAATTGCCTCTGATGGAGTAGTGCTAGTAACTGAGCAGATAGCTGTGAGTGTTCGGTTGAGCAACAGAGCTCTCTTCCTCTTGCCATTTTCCAAGAGGCTACAGGTCCTCAGCAGCTGGCAGTTCTTGACTCTCTGAATACACAAATGCATGAGGGGTAAGGGATGAGGGAAGGAGGGTTGGGAAGAAAAGCAGAAAGCACACAGTGATACCAGTTGAAGTTTCATTTCACCATTCAGGATAAAGTGAAGATGGTTCATAACTGAAAAATGTACCATCATCCAGGATAGCCTTGGCAGTGCCAGGTGCTGGTTGTGCCCATGTTCCTCAGGACCATTTATTTTTGATGGTAGTCCACCCATCATCTACTTCTCCTTTTTGCAGGTGATTTTCTCCCACAAGAGGGAAGGTAGAATGTTTGTGTTTGGGTGATGTGCCCGCCATAACTAAATAGCTGGAGGTATGTGGAGGCAGTAAACTGTGTGTACGTCTGGCATGATTGCAAGGTGTGTGTGTGGATGAGGTCCCCTGGAAGGATATTAGAAATTAGCCTGAGTGTCAGGAATGCTGCCTGATGATGAGTTTTTTTTTTTAATAAATATTTTATTGAAAATTTTTGGTCAACCAACACAGTACATTGTGCATCCTTTACACAATATTATAACAACACAAATAACAATGACCTATTTTATAAGCAGAAAATGAATAAATAATAATTAACAAAAATGAAAACTAACCCTAATTGGCAACTGCCTTATCACAAGTAACACTCTCCAAAAATATAATTTAACAGACCAATATATAATTATCTGTAGCAACGACCTATACATATTATACAGTATATATTAACAACCCTGAGAGTCCTTCTGGTTCCTCCTCCCCCCCCCTCCCCCCCTCCCCCACCCCACTCCCCCCCACCCCCACCCCCCCCCCCCCCCCCCCCCCCCGATCCTGGGCTGCTGCTGCTGCCTTCTTTTTTCCCATTCCATCTATCTTTCTGCGAGGTATTCGACGAACGGTTGCCACCGCCTGGTGAACCCTTGAGCCGACCCCCTTAGGACGAACTTAATCCGCTCTAGCTTTATAAACCCTGCCATGTCATTTATCCAGGTCTCCACCCCCGGGGGCTTGGCTTCTTTCCACATTAGCAATATCCTACGCCGGGCTACTAGGGACGCAAAGGCCAAAACATCGGCCTCTCTCGCCTCCTGCACTCCCGGCTCTTGTGCAACCCCAAATATAGCCAACCCCCAGCTTGGTTCGACCCAGACCCCTACTACTTTTGAAAGCACCTTTGTCACCCCCATCCAAAACCCCTGTAGGGCCGGGCATGACCAAAACATATGGGTATGATTCGCTGGGCTTCTCGAGCACCTCGCACACCTATCCTCCACCCCAAAAAATTTACTGAGCCGTCCTCCAGTCATATGCGCCCTGTGTAATACCTTAAACTGAATCAGGCTTAGCCTGGCACACGAGGACGACGAGTTTACCCTGCTTAGGGCATCTGCCCACAGCCCCTCCTCGATCTCCTCCCCCAGCTCTTCTTCCCATTTCCCTTTTAGTTCATCTACCATAGTCTCCCCTTCGTCCCTCATTTCCCTATATATATCTGACACCTTACCATCCCCCACCCATGTCTTTGAGATCACTCTGTCCTGCACCTCTTGTGTCGGGAGCTGCGGGAATTCCCTCACCTGTTGCCTCGCAAAAGCCCTCAGTTGCATATACCTGAATGCATTCCCTTGGGGCAACCCATATTTCTCGGTCAGCGCTCCCAGACTCGCAAACTTCCCATCCACAAACAGATCTTTCAGTTGCGTTATTCCTGCTCTTTGCCACATTCCATATCCCCCATCCATTCCCCCCGGGGCAAACCTATGGTTGTTTCTTATCGGGGACCCCCCCCCAAGGCTCCAGTCTTTCCCCTATGCCGTCTCCACTGTCCCCAAATCTTCAGTGTAGCCACCACCACCGGGCTTGTGGTGTAGTTCCTCGGTGAGAACGGCAATGGGGCTGTCACCATAGCCTGTAGGCTAGTCCCCCTACAGGACGCCCTCTCTAATCTCTTCCACACCGCTCCCTCCTCCTCTCCCATCCACTTACTCACCATTGAAATATTAGCGGCCCAATAATACTCACTTAGGCTCGGTAGTGCCAGCCCCCCCCCTATCCCTGCTACGCTGTAAGAATCCCTTCCTCACTCTCAGGGTCTTCCCGGCCCACACAAAACCCATGATGCTCTTTTCAGTCCTTTTAAAAAAAGCCTTCGTGATCACCACCGGGAGGCACTGAAACACAAAGAGGAATCTCGGGAGGACCACCATCTTAACCGCCTGCACCCTCCCTGCCAGTGACAGGGATACCATATCCCATCTCTTAAAATCCTCCTCCATTTGTTCCACCAACCGCGTTAAATTTAACCTATGCAATGTGCCCCAATTCTTGGCTATCTGGATCCCCAGGTAACGAAAGTCCCTTGTTACCTTCCTCAACGGTAGGTCCTCTATTTCTCTACTCTGCTCCCCTGGATGCACCACAAACAACTCACTTTTCCCCATGTTCAATTTATACCCTGAAAAATCCCCAAACTCCCCAAGTATCCGCATTATTTCTGGCATCCCCTCCGCCGGGTCTGCCACATATAGTAACAAATCGTCCGCATACAAAGATACCCGGTGCTCTTCTCCTCCCCTAAGTACTCCCCTCCACTTCTTGGAACCCCTCAACGCTATCGCCAGGGGCTCAATCGCCAGTGCAAACAATAATGGGGACAGAGGGCATCCCTGCCTTGTCCCTCTATGGAGCCGGAAATATGCAGATCCCCGTCCATTCGTGACCACGCTCGCCATTGGGGCCCTATACAACAGCTGCACCCATCTAACATACCCCTCTCCAAAACCAAATCTCCTCAACACCTCCCACAAATAATCCCACTCCACTCTATCAAATGCTTTCTCGGCACCCATCGCCACTACTATCTCCGTTTCCCCCTCTGGTGGGGGCATCATCATTACCCCTAACAGCCTCCGTATATTCGTGTTCAGCTGTCTCCCCTTCACAAACCCAGTTTAGTCCTCGTGGACCACCCCCGGGACACATTCCTCTACTCTCATTGCCATTACCTTGGCCAGGATCTTGGCATCTACATTTAGGAGGGAAATAGGTCTATAGGACCCGCATTGTAGCGGGTCCTTTTCCTTCTTTAAGAGAAGCGATATCGTTGCTTCAGACATAGTTGGGGGCAGTTGTCCCCTTTCCTTTGCCTCATTAAAGGTCCTCGTCAATACTGGGGCGAGCAAGTCCACATATTTTCTATAGAATTCGACTGGGAATCCATCCGGTCCCGGGGCCTTTCCCGCCTGCATGCTCCTAATTCCTTTCACCACTTCTTCTACCTCGATCTGTGCTCCCAGTCCCACCCTTTCCTGCTCTTCCACCTTGGGAAATTCCAGCTGATCCAAAAAGCCCATCATTCTCTCCCTCCCATCCGGGGGTTGAGCTTCATATAATTTTTTATAAAATGTCTTGAACACTCCATTCACTCTCTCCGCTCCCCGCTCCATCTCTCCTTCCTCATCCCTCACTCCCCCTATTTCCCTCGCTGCTCCCCTTTTCCTCAATTGGTGTGCCAGCAACCTGCTCGCCTTCTCCCCATATTCGTACTGTACACCCTGTGCCTTCCTCCATTGTGCCTCTGCAGTGCCCGTAGTCAGCAAGTCAAATTCTACATGTAGCCTTTGCCTTTCCCTGTACAGTCCCTCCTCCGGTGCTTCCGCATATTGTCTGTCCACCCTCAAAAGTTCTTGCAGCAACCGCTCCCGTTCCTTACTCTCCTGCTTCCCTTTATGTACCCTGATTGATATCAGCTCCCCTCTAACCACCGCCTTCAGCGCCTCCCAGACCACTCCCACCTGGACCTCCCCATTATCATTGAGTTCCAAGTACTTTTCAATGCACCCCCTCACCCTTAGACACCCCCCCTCATCTGCCATTAGTCCCATGTCCATTCTCCAGGGTGGGCGCCCTCCTGTTTGCTCCCCTATCTCCAAGTCTACCCAGTGTGGAGCGTGATCCGAAATGGCTATAGCCGTATACTCCGTTCCCCTCACCTTCGGGATCAACGCCCTTCCCAGCACAAAAAAGTCTATTCGCGAGTAGACTTTATGGACATAGGAGAAAAACGAAAACTCCTTACTCCTAGGTCTGCTAAATCTCCACGGGTCTACACCTCCCATCTGCTCCATAAAATCTTTAAGTACCTTGGCTGCTGCAGGCCTCCTTCCAGTCCTGGACTTCGACCTATCCAGCCCTGGTTCCAACACCGTATTAAAATCTCCCCCCATTATCAGCTTTCCCATCTCTAGGTCCGGAATGCGTCCTAGCATCCGCCTCATAAAATTGGCATCATCCCAGTTAGGGGCATAAACGTTTACCAAAACCACCGTCTCCCCCTGTAGTTTGCCACTCACCATCACGTATCTGCCCCCGTTATCCGCCACTATAGGCTTTGCCTCGACCATTACCCGCTTCCCCACTAATATAGCCACCCCCCTGTTTTTCGCATCTCGCCCCGAATGGAACACCTGCCCCACCCATCCTTTGCGTAGCCTAACCTGGTCTATCAGTTTCAGGTGCGTTTCCTGTAACATAACCACATCTGCCTTAAGTTTCTTAAGGTGTGCGAGTACCCGTGCCCTCTTTATCGGCCCGTTCAGCCCTCTCACGTTCCACGTGATCAGCCGGGTTGGGGGGCTTCCTACCCCCCCCCCCCCCCCCTTGTCGATTAGCCATCCCCTTTTTCCAGCTCCTCACCCGGTTCCCACGCAGCTGTATCTCCCCCAGGCGGTGCCCCCCCGCCCATCCCCTCCCATACCAGCACCCCCCTCTCCCCAGCAGCAGTAAAACAGTAATTCCCCCCTCCCACCCCCCCCCACTAGATCCCCCGCTAGCGTAATTACTCCCCCCATGTTGCTCCCAGAAGTCAGCAAACTCTGGCCGACCTCGGCTTCCCCCCGTGACCCCGGCTCGCACCGTGCGACGCCCCCTCCTTCCTGCTTCTCTATTCCCGCCATGATTATCATAGCGCGGGAACCAAGCCCGCGCTTCTCCCTTGGCCCCGCCCCCAATGGCCAACGCCCCATCTCCTCCACCTCCCCTCCTCCCCCCATCACCACCTGTGGAAGAGAGAAAAGTTACCACATCGCAGGATTAGTACATAAAACTCCTCTTTCCCCCCTTTTTAACCCCCCTCTTCGCCCCCCACATTCGCCCCACCACTTTGTTCAAACTTTCTTTTTAATAACCCGCTCATTCCAGTTTTTCTTCCACAATAAAAGTCCACGCTTCATCCGCCGTCTCAAAGTAGTGGTGCCTTCCTCGATATGTGACCCACAGTCTTGCCGGTTGCAGCATTCCAAATTTTATCTTCTTTTTATGAAGCACCGCCTTGGCCCGATTAAAGCTCGCCCTCCTTCTCGCCACCTCCGCACTCCAGTCTTGATAAACGCGGATCACCGCGTTCTCCCATTTACTGCTCCGAGTTTTCTTTGCCCATCTAAGGACCATTTCTTTATCCTTAAAACGGAGGAATCTCACCACTATGGCTCTGGGAATTTCTCCTGCTCTCGGTCCTCGCGCCATAACTCGGTATGCTCCCTCCACCTCCAACGGACCCGCCGGGGCCTCCGCTCCCATTAACGAGTGCAGCATCGTGCTCACATATGCCCCGACGTCCGCTCCCTCCACACCTTCAGGAAGACCAAGAATCCTCAGGTTGTTCCTCCTTGCATTGTTCTCCGGTGCCTCCAACCTTTCCACACATCGTTTCTGATGTGCCTCATGCATCTCCGTCTTCACCACCAGGCCCTGTATGTCGTCCTCGTTCTCGGCTGCCTTTGCCTTCACGCCCCAAAGCTCCCGCTCCTGGGTCTTTTGTTCCTCCTTTAGCCCTTCGATCGCCTGTAGTATCGGGGCCAACAGCTCTTTCTTCATTTCATTTTTGAGCTCTTCCACACAGCATTTCAAGAACTCTTGTTGTTCAGGGCCCCATGTTAAACTGCCACCTTCCGATGCCATCTTGGTTTTTGCTTGCCTTCCTTGCCGCTGTTCTAAAGGATCCACTGCAATCCGGCCACTTTCTCCTCCTTTTTTCATCCGTATCCAGGGGGGATTCCCTTCTGGTTTACCGCACAGTGTTTTTAGCCGTCAAAATTGCCGTTGGGGCTCCTATCAAGAGCCCAAAAGTCCGTTTCACCGGGAGCTGCCGAAACGTGCGACTCAGCTGGTCATCGCCGCACCCGGAAGTCCTGCCTGATGATGAGTGATGGACGTGTGGTGCAGTGAGCATTTGTGGGACATGTATCAGGTTCATGGTGCCATGCTTTGGGTATTCACAATCTTTACTATCTGCTCCAATTCCTTTGGCCAGGTTACTTTGAAGAGCTTCTTGCCCCCTGCTGGAAATGGCCTCCTTCCTGGCCTAGATCTCTTGAAAGAGTAAGTCCTGGACGGGCTACAAAATCTTGCAGGAAGCCCACTCCTTCCCTTAGTGTACCTCTCCCTTAGCCTCTCCCGGAATGGTGAAAACCATTAGCCAGCAACCTGCATTGTATTGTTGAAACTCCCCTTTTATCCTTTTGTAGGAATTGCTGGAATACATGATTCCTAAACAACACTGCTCAGGCCCCCTGGAATGTGAAAAAATCAGGGCTGTGCGAAAGTTACTTGTACAATCATGGAAATGAGATGGGTAGTGTAGTGATCTCTGTAGGTGCATGCACACAAGGGGTTAATGGGTAAATAGCAGCACCACATGATCACTAGAGGGCTGGACCAACAGGGATATAAAAAAGCAGCCACACGGGGTCTCTCCCCCTCTCCCTCGTGGGTGCACTGTGAACAGGGTAACATCAGAATCACATAGATAGTTAGTGGAGTTATGTTTAGTTATTATTGTTAAATCTTGTTAACCAATTCCTAGTTTCGATGTTAAGGTAAAGAGCTCATGCATTAATAGTTATAGTTACTCAATAAATCTTTGATGTTCTGGACAAGTTTGATTCTTCTTCAATAAGATTCAGAGGACTTCACCATCAACCAAGGATTGAGTAACACGTGTTATCGACCACGCAGGCAACACATGGTACCAAGGAGTGTTGGCCTTAACAACAAAAACAGAAACTAGCTAGATTAGGTTCGACAGACAAGAAAAAGAAAAAAACTTGGATAGATATTCGACCACGGAAGGCATCGAAGCAGTCGGACCTCTCGGGCAAGAAAAAACAGGTGAGATGGACTCACTTCCAGCTCCAGAGCCCGTCAGAACTTCTGGTAATCTCCAGTATAATTGGAAAATTTTCCTTCAACACTTTAATCTATTTCTAGAAATTAAGGACATAACCACTGCGCCAGATTCTTAAAAAATAGCCTACCTCTTATCTGCGGCGAGGAAACAGGCAATCGAGATATAGAATTCGTTCAATTTCTTGGAAGGCGAAGACAAAACTAAATTTAAAGTAATTATCCCAAAATTTGAACAACACTGTAAAAATCAGTCTGGTGAGACGCTGGAAAGACTTAAATTTCATAATAGGTGCCAGAGATTCAGAGAGTCAATCACTGATTTTATTGCAGAACTCCAGGGACGAGCACAAGGCTGTAATTATGCTGATTTCAGAGATGCTATGATAATAGATCAATTAATTTATGGACTATCTGATAAAAATTTAACGAAAATACAACAGTATCTAACTCTAGAAATCGCGATTAAACAGTGCATAGTGCACGAACAGAAAAAAAATCAGTACCTTCAATTTATCCAAAGAGAAAACGGCGCCAAAACTTACCACGAGGCAGAGGCAGGATCTCATTTGATGCAGCAGCACTTTTTGCTTGGCAGCCATCTTGAGTGAGAGCGTTCCGGCCAGTAGGCACATGGGCACTTCTCAAACAGAGCAAAAATGGCAAACTACACTTGCGCGCATGCGCAGTTGCGAAACGAGCGCACAGTACAGGAAACTCGGACTGCGCATGCGCAGTCGATTCCTACTTGTTACGTCACGAGCATCATGACGTCAGAGGACCCGGACCACGCCCACTTAAAAGGGAAATGCCCAAAAATTGCAAATAAGAAATTTAAAGCTACAAACCACAGATTTTTATCCTTGAACGACAAATTGAAGACCGAGCCTCCACCCACAGTTAAAGATGACCTCCACAGCACCCTGAAACATACAGTTTGCAACACTCAAAGAGAGGAGCACAATGACAAATCCATAGCAAAAGATTTGTTCATTGACGATGATTACTCAGGAGATGTAATTTGCTCGCTGACGAATGCCACTCAGCCATGGATCAGTTCTCCGGATCTGATGGTCATTGCAGCAGCAACATGGGTGCCAAGTTCCATGCAGGTCTCATGGTGGGAGAATCCAGTACCATGACGACATTGCAGCTCGTCGACAAAATGGATGACAACCACATGTCACATATCCTAGCAGAAGGCGACGCCACGCAGAGAGCACAAATTGACTCCACTGAGGGAGTGACACCGGCCTCCATAGCGATCTTGTTGACAGGCTCCAGAATGGCCGCAAGCAACGACTCTGGAGCGACAGCCGTGAATGAGGAAGACTATGAAGGTCTATCCACCTTATTTGAGCCACCAGAAGAAGACTATGAAAGTCTACCCAGCTCATTTAATTGGCAAGAAGACACTGAATGTGTACCTACTGTATGTGAAAACAGTGACAAAGTGATCACACTCGACATAGAGTGTGCAGGATCACAGCAAGACTGACAGATCTCAGCTCGTCTGTACAGAAGCACAGAGTAGGACTACTCTTGGGTCCAGTGAGACCACGTCAATTGAAATCTTGAAGATTTTAACTCCTGAAGAGGAGCATAAAGAGATCACAGATGATTCAAATGTACCGGAAATGTCTCCATCAGAGGAGCACCGAGGCAGCAAAGAAGAACAATCAAATCCACCACAAATGACTGATGTCACCAACATCAATACGACATCAGATCATTCCCACAGTTCTCAAAAAGAAACGCTCAATGTAACTGACACCAATAACTGTGACTATTACTCAAATTATCCACACGGAACACACATTGAGTGCAACAAGAGTACAAACATACCATGACATGGCAACAAATCTCACGAATTCGCATTTGCTCCACAACAAACAAACAAACCAGCTTTCAAGAAAGATGCAACATGGAATCGCTACCACAAGCATAAAAAAAAGTATAAATCAGACAACAAAGTGATTCGACCATTCCGATGTCTCGTGATGTCCTCATGTACACACATCAACACTGACGGTGGTCACGACAACATGACGACATCAACTGCCACCTCAACGACAGGTGACGAGATCAACCCATCTGATCAAACTCATACAGTCTGGACTCACAAAGTTTTTCGTTAGGATTGGACTTCTTAAACGTTGATTGACTTTGTACAGTCATTATTACCATCACATTCTGTACACAGCATTACTTGTTTTATCTGTTCCCAGTTGACGTAATTCATTCTGTTGGTTCAATTTTTGTTACACCATACAGAAAATCTGTAACACATTAAAAAGGGGGCGATGTAGTGACCTCTGTAGGTGCATACACACAAGGGGTTAATGGGTAAATAGCAGCACCACATGATCACTAGAGGGCTGGACCAACAGGGGTATAAAAAAGCAGCCACACGGGGTCTCTCCCCCTCTCTCTCGTGGGTGCACTGTGAACAGGGTAACATCAGAATCACATAGTGAGGTACCCTCAATAATGATGCTCAGAGATTAAACTGTAAAGAAGGCTTTATTAGGCTAATAACTATGCTACAGATTTGGACGAGAGCTGACTGCTATACAGACCATGAGGCAGGCCTTTATGTATGGCTCCCAGATGGGCGGAGCCAGAGGCGGAGTCCCCAGGGTTCCAAGCCTGGTCTTAAGGGGGACATCACATTACATGATGATAAGGCAGTAACCGTTCATCACATTCACCCCCTGTTTAAAAAGGAGTCCGGCGGAGGTGAAGTGCCATCATAGGTCCATCCGTCTCGGCGGCCGGATCGTCCTCCTCGATCTCCTCAGTTCAGGCGGTGGTGCGGCGGGCACGGACGTCCCAGTTGAGGGCACATCCAGGAGCACAGCGGTCGGAGTTTCGGTCCGGGTCGGGGCAGAGGAACTAGGCAGGGCTGGGGGTAGCGGAGCCGGCGCCGGCGGGGTGTGTTGAGCACGGTAGGAGCTCACCAACGGGTGGTAGGGCCGGAAGGGGGTGTGTTGTAGGGGGCGACGGGTCCTGCAGGGGAGCGGCGCGGGAAGGGGCGTCTGTGGTGGAGGATCCAGCGGGCGCCAGATCCCGGAGGGAAACCGTATCTTGCCTGCCGTCGGAGTACTCCACGTAGGCGTAACTGGGGTTGGCGTGGAGCAGTCGGACCTTTTCAACTAGGGGGTCCGTTTTATGGCTCCTCGCGTGCCTCCGGAGAAGAACAGGTCCCGGAGCTGTCAGCCAAGGTGGAAGCGAGACCCCGGAGGTAGACTTCCTGGGGAAGAGAAACAATCGCTCATGAGGGGTCTCACTTGTGGCCGTGCAGAGGAGTGACCTAATGGAGTGTAGGGCATCGGGTAGGACCTCCTGCCAGCGGGTGGTTGGGAGATTTCTCGACCGCAGGGCCAGAAGGACAGCCTTCCACACGGTCGCGTTCTCCCTCTCCACCTGCCCGTTTCCCCGTGGGTTATAGCTGGTCGTTCTGCTCGAGGCGATGCCTTTGCTGAGCAGATACTGACGCAGTTCATCGCTCATGAACGATGTAACCCGGTCGCTGTGGATATAAGCAGGGAAACCGAACAGGGTGAAGATGCTGTGCAGTGCCTTAATCACCGTGGCTGAGGTCATGTCGGTGCAGGGAATGGCGAATGGGAAACGCGGGAACTCATCGATCACGGTGAGGAAATAGGCATAACGGTTGGTGGACGGGAGGGGCCCCTTGAAGTCCACGCTCAGTCGCTCAAAGGGGCCCGAGGCCTTCACGAACCGAACCTTGTCTGGCCAATAGAAGTGCGGTTTGCACTCCGCACAGACCTGGCAGGCCCTGACCATGGCCTTGACCTCCTTGGTTGAGTAAGGTAGGTTGCGGGACTTGATGAAATGGACGAGCCGGGTAACCCCCGGGTGGCAGAGGTCATTGTGGATGGCTTGCAGGCGGTCCTCCTGCGTGTTGGCGCATGTGCCGCGGGACAGGGCACCTGGGGGCTCGTTGAGCTCCCCTGGACGATACTTGATATCGTACGAGTAGGTGGAGAGTTCGATCCTCCACCTCAAGATTTTATCGTTTTTTATTTTGCCCCGTTGCGTGTTATCGAACATATAGGCGACCGACCGTTGGTCGGTGACGAGGGTAAACCTCCTACCGGCGAGGTAGTGTCTCCAGCGCCGCACAGCCTCCACAATGGCTTGTGCCTCCTTTTCGACTGCAGAGTGTCGAATCTCGGAGGCAGTGAGGGTTCGGGAGAAGAACGCTACTGGTCTGCCTCCTTGATTGAGGGTAGCAGCCAGGGCGATGCCTGATGCATCGCTCTCTACCTGGAAAGGGATGGTTTCATCCACCGCGTGCATGGCGGCCTTGATGATGTCGGCCTTGATGCGGTTGAAGGCCAATTGAGCCTCAGCCGAGAGGGGAAAAGTGGTGGTCTTTAGGAGTGGGCAGGCTTTGTCCGCATACTTGGGGACCCACTGGGCGTAATAGGAGAAAAGCCCCAAGCACCGTTTGAGGGCCTTGAGGCTGCGGGGGAGAGGGAGTTCCTTAAGGGGGCGCATGCGGTCGGGGTCGGGACCTAGGACCCCGTCTTCCACGACATAGCCGAGGATGGCCAGCCGGGTGGTGTGGAAAACGCATTTGCCCTCGTTATAGGTCAGGTTAAGGGCTCGGGCGGTCTGGAGGAACTTTTTGAGGTTAGCGTCATGGTCCTGCTGATCATGGCCGCAGATGGTGACATTGTCCAAGCACGGGTATGTAGCCCGCAAACCGTACTGGTCCACCATTTGGTCCATCGCCCTTTGAAAGACGGAGACCCCATTTGTGACACCAAAGGGGACCCTGAGGAAGTGGAAGAGCCGGCCGGCTGCTTCGAAGGCAGTATAGGGGCGGTCTTTTGGTCGGATGGGGAGCTGGTGGTAGGCAGATTTGAGGTCGACCGTGGAAAAGACTCGGTATTGGGCGATCCGATTTACCATTTCCGCGATGCGAGGAAGGGGGTACGCATCAAGCTGCGTGAATCGGTTTATGGTCTGGCTATAATCCACGACCATCCGTTTCTTCTCCCCGGACCGGACTACCACCACTTGCGCTCTCCAAGGGCTGTTGCTAGCCTCGATGACCCCCTCTCCCAGTAAACGCTGGACCTCTGACTTGATAAAGGCCATATCTTGGGCACTGTAGTGCCGGCTCCTGGTGGCGACGGGCTTACAATCGGGAGTGAGGTTAGCGAATAGCGAGGGGGGTGCGACTTTCAGTGTCGCAAGGCAGCACACCGTGAGGGGGGGCAAGGGTCCGCCAAACTTCAGTGTCAGGCTTCGGTGGCTGCACTGGAAATCCAGTCCGAGCAGCAGGGGGGCACAGAGGTGAGGGAGGATATAAAATTTGAAACGGGTGTATTTGGCACCCTGGATCGAGAGATCCGCAATACAGTACCCCGTGATTTGTACCGAGTGGGACCCAGATGCGAGGGCTATGGTTTGGGATGTGGGATGGGTGCGTAGGGAGCAGCGCCTTACCGTTTCAGGGTGCATAAAGCTCTCCGTGCTCCCGGAGTCGAAGAGGCATGCAGTGTCATGCCCGTTGACCTGGACCTGCATCATGGAGCTCTGCAGGTGTTTTGGCCGAGTTTGATCGAGGGTGATCGCACCCAGTCGCGGGTAGTCGGAGTCGTAAAATGGCCGCTGCCGTTGGTCGCACGTGTCGGGTCGAGAAGATGGCCGCCGACCAGATGGCCGTTCCCATGATTCGCACGAGGCTGATGACCCGTCAGCAGAGGACGTGTCGGGTCGGTGCGCAGCAGCATTGCGAGGCCTGCGGGCCTGAGGGCCTGATTTTCGGGCCGGCTGTTATTTGTTTTTCTGGCCTCTGGGTCTGGCCAGGCAGACCCTCGCAAAGTGCCCTTTCTTCCCGCAGTCGCTGCAGGTTGCGGAGCGGGCTGGGCAGCGTGGGCGTGGGTGCTGCCCCTGCCCGCAGAAGTAGCAAGGTGTGCCCCCATGGTGAGCGGGTCGCCGCGTGGCGCAGGCCTGTAATACGGGCGAGTCTGAGGAAGTCCGGGGGGGGGCTGGCAGAGTCCGCGGGGTACGTACCCAAGTTATGTCGGGCCACCTCCAGCGAGGAGGCAAGCGTTAGCGTCTCCTGGAGGTCTTTTGCCCCGTTTTCGAGCAGTCGCTACCGGATGTAGGTCGAGCGGATGCCGGACACGGAAGAATCTCTGATGTGCAGGTTCATATGGACTTCCCCTGTCACATCCTGATGGTCACAGTCCCTGGCCAGCGCGGTGAGTTTCTCAACAAACTCGTCGAGCGATTCCCCCGAGCGCTGCCGGCAGGTAGAGAGCAGATGCCGGGCGTGCACCTCATTGACGGGTTTGACAAACCGCTTGCGGAGCAACTCAATCGCTTCCTCATAAATCGTCGCCTTTTCGAGCGTGGCGGAAATTCTGTGACTCACCCGGGCGTGGAGTAGACGCAGCTTGCGTGGCCCCAGGATGGGAGTCTCTGCGGAGTCCAGGTAGGCCTCGAAGCACCGCAGCCAGTATTTAAAAATTTCCTTTGCCTCCGGCGTTCGTGCTTCCAGATTGAGCTTCTCTGATTTTAGGCCTGCGTCCATCCTGAATCTAGTTTAGCCTAATAAATTGAGGTACCCTCAATAATGATGCTTAGAGATTAAACTGTAAAGAAGGCTTTATTAGGCTAATAACTATGCTACAGATTTGGATGAGAGCTGACTGCTATACAGACCATGAGGCAGGCCTTTATGTATGGCTCCCAGATGGGCGGAGCCAGAGGCGGAGTCCCCAGGGTTCCAAGCTTGGTCTTAAAGGGGACATCACCTTACATGATGATAAGGCAGTAACCGTTCATCACACATAGATAGTTAGTGGAGTTATGTTTAGTTATTATTGTTAAATCTTGTTAACCAATTCCTAGTTTCCATGGTAATTTAAGGTAAAGAACTCATGCATTAATAGTTATAGTTACTCAATAAACCTTTGTTGTTACTGGACGAGTTTGAGTCTTCTTCAACAAGATTCAGAGGACCTCACCATCAACCAAGGATTGAGTAACACGTGTTATTGACCACGCAGGTAACACAACAGGTAGATGGATCTAAGCTTTTACCCACCTCATTATCCATAAGCCCAAGCATTCTGTGAATCGCGATACATCATACAAATATCCTACAAATGAATTTGACAAACCTTGTACCAGGAAAGTACCAGTATAACACTAGCATGACTACTTCTGTTTCATGTTGAAAAATATTGAAAAATGCCCAGATTTTATCAAACCCAAAATGCTGCCAAAGACTCTAGCTCAAGTGGGCTAACTCAGGTTCTTTGAAAGTATTTGTTAATAGGATTTGCAATTTTCTAGTCAGTATAGATAATTACAGGCACAATCCGTACAGAGAATGTATAATTCAGCAATACCCTAGTATTAAAATAAACACAGTAATGTAAGTTATTAAATCAGTCTTCATATAGGTTAGTCTACCATTATTCCCAACAACGGGAACATTCAAGTCATGTTGCCGTGTAAAGACTAAGGTTTGCATGTTATGAATCCACAATGACTTAAAGGAAAGAAGAGCAAAAGCATATTTGCTCCATGTATAACTGAACATTTTATAAAGATTTATATTGTCGGAGTAGGTTAGTAACATATTTCAAAACATCATTAGTTTAGCTGTCTTGGTCTTATGGTTCAACCTCTAATATTTGCTTAAAACAGGTTAATTATTTTTGTTCTTTCATGGGACATGATCATCACTGAGAAAGCCAGCATGTGTTGCCCAACCTGAATTGCACTTGAAATTATATTGGTGAGCCACCACCATAAGCATCTGCAGTTCGTGTGGTATATACTTACCTTACTGTTAGGGGAGGAGTTGCAGGATTTTTACCCAGCAACAGTGAAGGAATAGTGAGTGATATACTTCCAATTTAGGATGGTGTGGGACTTGGAGTAAAACTTGCTGGCGGTGGTATTTGCCTGCTGTCCTTCTCCTTCTAGGCGATAGAGGTTGTAGGTTTGGAAGGTGCTGCTGAAAAAGCCTTGGCAAGTTGTTGCAGTGCACCTTGTAGATGGTATGTAATGAGACTTCCGATGGTGGCCATGGAGGAGTAGGTCGCACATTTGATAACTCCACCTGTGATGGATTTTTGGACCTTTTCCTCCCTTTTTTTCCCGGATTTCATTGGATGAATCAGTGGAGAGTGAGACGGTGAGGAGAAATCCCCCTCCAGTGAATGGAGAATTGGACCAGAAGTGGCCGTGTGAGAAGAGAAGGTTTCACAAGGAAGATGCGAGCAGAGATGGCAACGCGGGGAAGCATGGCGGAGAAGCAGGGTCGTGGGGAGGCGGCACAGTGGTCGACGGAGCAGCTGGTGAAGTTTTTTGAAGATTGCTTCGCCAAGCTGAAGAAGGACATGCTGGACCCGATCAAGGCTTTGATTGATCAGGTGGTGCAGAATCAAGAAATCCTAGGATGTGCGATCCAGGAGGTGGAGAAAAAGATGTCCGAGCACGAGGAATACCTAACCGTGCTGGAGACCAAGGTGGAGATGATGAATGACCACCAGAAAAGAATGCAGGAGAAGCTGAAGGGCTTGGAGAACACGCTCAGGAGGCAGAACCTGAGAATCGTCGGCCTCCCTGAGGACAGTGTGGGATCGGAGGTGAGGGCCTATGTGACGAACATGCTGGAGAAGTTGATGGGGGATGAGGTGTTCCCTCGGCCCCTGGAAGTGGATAGAGCGCACAGAGCCCTCGCGAAGCAGCCCAGAGCGAACGAGCTGTTGAGGTGGTACGTATACACCGATTCCTGGACAAGGAACACGTTCTGCGGTGGGCCAAGAAAGAACGGAGCAGCAGGTGGGAGAATTGTGAGCTGCGCATCTATCAAGACCTGGGCGGGGATTTGGCCAAGAGGCGAACCGGGTTTAATCAGGCAAAATCGGCCCTCTTTAAGAAGGGGGTGAAGTTTGGGATGTTGTACCCAGCGTGTCTGTGGGTCACATATGAGGAACGGGAATTTTACTTCGAAACAACAGACGATGCATTGACTTTCATCAGGGAAAAAAGACTGGATGTGAACTAAAGACACTGAATCCTTGGGGAGAGTATTGCAATGGCGATTTGTTGACAATCACTTTTGTGCTGCTTTGAATAAGTAGAGCTTTGTGCAAGAGGGGGCTGTTTCAATGGCTAAAGTTAACTTTGTCTTACTGGGAGCCGGGAGGAGAGGGTGGCGTTTCTGTGGTTGTTTTTTCTGTGGTTGTTTTTCCACTGTTTTTTCTGCTGTTTGTTTACTGGGGAATGTGATGCTTTGAATAGGTATGTTCAAGTGGGGAGGTGGAGGGAGAACAATGGGGAGGCAGTCTGTTTGGTGCCATGGATGGGAGCTATCAGGTCAGCTAGGTCAGCTGACTCACAGAAGCACAGTGGGGGGCGAGCAGGTGTTAAGCTTGAGCTTGATACAGGGGGTTGGGTTTCTGGTGCTGTTACCAGGGGGGAAGGGGGAGCTGTTTTGCTGACAGGGAAGGAACTGTTACTAGGGGACAAATGGGAGGTCGGAGACGGCGAATGCCCGAGGTCGGGCTCGAGGAGGCCGGCGACGCGAGCTGGAGGCGGGCCTAAAAAGGGTTATGGCTAGTTGGCGCGCATGCGGCAGCGGCGGGGGGTGGGGGGGGGAGGGGGGTGCGGCGAGAAGCCCCCCCGACCAGGCTGATTGCGTGGAACGTTAGAGGGCTGAATGGGCCGGTCAAGAGGGCTCGCGTGTTTGCGCATTTGAGGGGGCTGAAGGTGGACGTGGCAATGCTATAAGAGACACACCTAAAGGTTACAGACCAGACGAGATTGAGAAAGGGGTGGGTCAGCCAAGTGTTCCAATCAGGGCTGGACTCAAAGACCAGGGGGGTACCTATTTTGATTAATAAACGGGTGGCATTCGAGGCAGGGAGAATTGTGTCAGACAGGGGGATAGGTACATTATGGTGAGTGGGAAGCTGGAGGGGGTGCGGGTAGAACATATATGCTCCGAATTAGGACGATATGCAATTTATGAGGCAGGTGTTAGGTAAGACCCAGACTTAGAGTCACATAACTTGATCATGGGAGGAGATTTTAACACAGTCATTGATCCGGAATTGGACCGGTCAAAATCCAGGACAGGGAGGGTACCAGTCACGGCAAAGGAATTGAAGGGGTTTATGGAACAGATGGGGGGGTAGACCCATGGAGGTTTGCACAGCCAAGGGCAAAGGAGTTTTCTTTTTTCTCCCATGTCCACAAGGTATACTCTCGCATCGACTTTTTGTTCTGAGCAGGGCTCTAATACCGGGGGTGATGGATACTGAGTACTCGGCAATCGCAGTGTAGGATCATGCCCCACATTGGGTGGATCTACGGGTTAGTACGGGGGAGGTATCTGCAGCAACGGTCTGGGAAGCTTTGAAGGCAGTGGTTAGAGGGGAATTAATCGCGATACGGACCCACAGAGTAAAGGTGGAATGGGCTGGGAGGGACCGGTTAGTTGAGGAGATACTCTAGGTGGACAGGAGATACTCGGAGGGCCTGGATGTGGGGCTACTGAGGGAGCGGCGGAGGTTACAGTTGGAGTTTGGGCTGTTGACCACAGGGAAAGCGGT
Source organism: Scyliorhinus torazame (assembly GCF_047496885.1). Lineage (NCBI taxonomy): Eukaryota > Metazoa > Chordata > Chondrichthyes > Carcharhiniformes > Scyliorhinidae > Scyliorhinus > Scyliorhinus torazame. The sequence continues at coordinate 145,628,364 of NC_092721.1, read as the reverse complement.
GGAACAGCTGAGGAAGGCAAGGGGGGCGATCTATGAGTACGGGGAAGAGGCAAGCAGAATGTTAGCGCACCAGCTCAGAAAAAGGGAGGCGGCCAGGGGGATAGGAAGAGTAAAGAGTAGAGGCAGGATCACGGTCCTGGACCCACTGGGGGTGAATGAGGTGTTTAAGGACTTTACAGCAAATTATATAAGTCGGAACCCCCGGTTGGGTTGGAGGGGATGAGGCAACTTTTGGGACAGTTGAGGTTCCCGAGGGTGGATGGGGATCTGGTGGAAGGGAATAATGGGGGGGTGGAGGGCATGCAGTCGGGCAAGCCCTCAGGGCCGGATGGCTACCTGGTGGAATTCTATAAGAGGTTTTCGGAGATATTGAGTCCACTGCTGGTGAGGACATTTAATGAAGCAAGAGAGAAGGGAATCCTCCCCCCAACAATGTCGCAGGCCTCAATTTCATTGATCCTGAAATGGGAGAAGGATCCGGAGCAATGCGGGACATACAGGCCAATTTCTCTACTGAATGTGGACGCCAAACTGCTGGCTAAGAGACTGGCCACAAGGATAGAGGACTGTGTCCCGGGGTGATAGGGGAAGACCAGACGGGATTTGTAAAGGGCAGGCAACTCACGGCCAATGTTCAAAGGTTTTTAAATGTTATTATGATGCCCTCAGAAGGAGGGGAGATGGAGCTGGTGGTAGCGATGGATGCGGAGAAGGCTTTTGATCGGGTGGAGTGGGATTACCTGTGGGAGGTGCTGGGAAGGTTTGGGTTTGGTGAGGGCTTCATTGACTGGGTGCGATTGCTCTAACACGCATCAGTAGCGAGTGTGCGTACAAACCGGCTGAGGTCGGGGTATTTTAAACTACACCGAGGGACGAGGCAAGGGTGCCCCCTCTCCCCGATACTGTTTGCTCTTGCCATAGAGCCACTGACCATGGCGGTAAGAGCCTCTAGGAACTGGAAAGGGCTGGTCAGGGGGGGAGCACTGGGTCTCGCTTTACGCAGATGACCTACTCTTGTACATTTCAGACCCGTTGGAGGGGATAGGGGAAGTTATGCGGATCCTAGGGGAATTCGGTAATTTTTCGGGGTATAAATTGAACATGGAGTAAAGCGAGATGGTCGCGATCCAGGCAAGAGGACAAGAGAAGAGACACGGAGAGCTGCTGTTTAGAATGGTAGGGAAGAGCTTTCGATATCTGGGATTCCAGGTGGCTCGGGAAAGGGAGGCACTGCACAAGTTCAAGCTATCCCGGCTCGTAGATCAAATGAAAGAGGACTTCAAGAGATGGGACATGCTCCCGCTATCACTGGCGGGGAGGGTACAGACCGTGAAAATGACGGTCCTCCCCAGATTTCTGTTTGTCTTTCAGTGCCTCCCCATCTTCATCCCGAGGGCCTTTTTAAAAACTTTTTTTAATATAAATTTAGAGTACCCAATTCATTTTTTTTCCAATTAAGGGGCAATTTAGCGTGACCAATCCACAAAGCCTGCACATCTTTGGGTTGTGGGGGCGAAACCCACGCAAGCATGGGGAGAAAGTGCAAACTCCACACGGACAGTGACCCAGAACTGGGATCGAACCTGGGACCTCGGCACCGTGAGGCATCAGGGCTAACCCACTGCGCCACCATGCTGCCCCCCCCCGAGGGCCTTTTTTAAGTGGTAAATAAGGTTATTTTGGGCTTTGTGTGGGTGGGTAAAACCTCGCGAGTGAAGAAAGTTGCTGGAGTGCAGTCGGGGGAGGCTGGGTTGGCGCTGCCGAACTTTTGTAATTACTACTGGGTGGCTAATATAGCCCTGATTAGGAAGTGGGTTTGGGGGAGGGAGCGAATGGAGGTGGCATCATGTAAAGACACAAGTTTGGAGCACTGATAAGGGCACCTCTCCCGTTCCTGCCGGCCCGATATTCCACAAGTCCGGTAGTGGTGGCAACTCTGAGAATCTGGGGGCAGTGGAGGAGATATAAGAGAGTGGAGGGAGCATCGGGTTGGACCCCGATTTATAATAATCATCGGTTTGTACCGGGTAGGCTGGATGGTGGGTTCCGGAGATGGCAAAGGGCAGGAATTAGGAGGATGGGGGATCTATTTATAGACGGGAGCTTCCCCAGCTTGAAAGCCTTGGAGGGTAAATTTGAATTGCCAGCAGGGAATGGGTTTAGGTATCTGCAGGTGCGAGGCTTCTTGAGAAAATAGGTTCCGGCCTGCCCGCTGCTGCCACCATGGGGGATACAGGATAGAGTAGCCTCCAGTACCTGGGTGGGAGAGGGGAAGGTATGAGATATCTACCAGGAACAATTGGAATTGGAGGAAACTCTGCTGGAGGAGCTTAAGGGCAAGTGGAGGACGAGCTAGGAGGAGAGATAGAGGCGGGTTTGAGGGCGGATGCCCTAAGCAGGGTTAGCACATCCTCATCATGTGCCAGGCTTAGCCTGATACAGTTCAAGATAGTCCACCGGGCACACATGACGGTGGCCCGGATGAGCAAGTTTTTGGGGGTTGAGGACATGTGTGCGAGGTGCGCGGGAACCCAGCAAATCATGTCCACATGTTTTGGGCATGCCCGAAGCTCAGAGGGTTTTGGCAGGGTTTCGCTAAGGTAATGTCCACGGTACTCAAAACATGGGAGGTGCCGAGTCCGGAGGTAGTGATCTTCAGAGTGTCGGAAGATTCGGGAGTTCAGGGGGCCAAAGAGGCCGACGTCTTGGCCTTTGCCTCCCTGGTAGCCCGGAGACGGATCTATTAATGTGGAGGGACTCGAGCCCCCGAGTACAGAGACCTGGGTTAGTGACATGGCTGGGTTTCTCAGTCTCGAGAAAATAAAGTTCACCTTAAGAGGGTCAATGGTAGGGTTCACCCGGAGGTGGCAGCCGTTCGTCGACTTTCTTGGGGAAAATTAAAATGTCAGCAGGTGCAGTATTCCAAAAGGGGGGGAGGGCCAGACTGTTGTTTTATTGTTGGGGTGTGTGAAGATTGTGATGGGGATGGAAATGTTTATTGTACCATGTTTATGTCGCTGTTATTATTATTATAAAAAATTGCAAATACCCTAATAAAAATATGTTCAAAAAAAGATGTAATGAAGCAGTGGTGCGCTTGTGGTGGAGTGAGTGAATTTGTAAGAATGAGGATGCGTTGCTGATCAAATGGGTTGCTTTGTCCTGGATCGAGTTTATTGAGTGTTGTTGGAACTGCATTCACCCAGGCAAGTGGAGAGTTTTCCATCACATTCCCAATTTGTGCCTTGTAAATGGTGGATAGGCTTTGGAGGGGGAAAGTCAGCAGGTGAGTACACTCCACAGAATATTCTGCCTATGACCTGTTCTTCCAGCTGCAGTATTTAGGTGACTGATCCAGTTCAATATCTGATCAGTACTAATCCCGAACATGTTGAAGGTGGGAGATTCATGGATGGTAATTCTGTGATTGTCAGAAGGATATAGTTAAGACGATCTTGTTGGAGATGGCCATTGCTTGGCACTTATATGGACCAAAAAGTGCTTGCCACCAATCAGCCCAAACCTCAGTGTTGTCCAGCCCTTGCTGCATGTGGACATGCATTGCTTCATTATCCGAGGAGTTCAGAAGGGAACTGAACAGTGTAATATCCCCACTCTTCACCTTTAAATGGGGAAATGGCATTGATGCAGCAGCTGATGATGTTTGGGTCTAGGGCAACAAACCTAAATTACCCCTTAGTGTCCATAAGGTTTGTGGGGTTACGGGGATAGTGTGGCGACTGGGGCCTCGGTAGGATGCTCTTTCAGAGAGTCGGTGCAGATTTGTTGTGCCGAAAGGCCTCCTTCTGCACGATACTAATTCTTTGATTCTATGTCTGTGGGATACGAAGATTGGCCTCTATTTTGTGCTAGGTATGGCTCCAGCCAGAGGAGAGTTTTCCCTGAATTCTCTTGACATACATTTTAATAGTGTTGCCTCATACCACAATCAGTCAAATGCTGCCTTGATGTCAAAGGCAGTCATTCCCACCACCCTTTGGAATTCATTTTTTATCCATATTGGGATCAAAGCTGTGATGGGGTTTGGGGCCAAGTGGTTCTGATGGAACTCAAACTGAGTATTGGTAATCAAGTTATTGCTGAGTGACTTGTCATTTGACAGCACTGGCAACAACACTTTGCTGATGATCAAGAATAGACTTATGGGGCAATAATTCATCTTTCTTTTCATGGACAGGACCTAGTTTTCCACTTTGTCGAGTTGATGCCAGTATTGTGAATGTTCCAGCACAGCTTTGCTTGTAATGCGGCTAGTTGTCGAGCACAGGTTTCAGCACGACCACCTATTCTGCATCCAGTGCCTTAAGATGTTTGTTGATGGGACTTCCGGTGGCGGCTATGAGGGAGTAAGTCGCGCATTTGGTGGCTCTCGCTCCGGTCAGACTTTTAGACCTTTCCCCCCGACTTTTTCGAACTTTTGAGCACTGGAGGGGAAAACAACAGCACTGTAGATCTGGATCCATACAGAGTTGTATGGACTTAAGGAGTAGAAGGGAACGAAAACAGACGAAGAAGGGGGTGAACAAAGGTGATGTGGAAGTTCAAGTGGGAGGAAAGATGGCCGACGAACGGACCACAGAACGGACGGTCCAGACAGCACTGGACAACATGCTGAAGGTCATGAAGGAGAGCTTCGCAGCGTTGAAGCGGGATAATTTGGAACCGCTTCAGAAAGTGGTGGAGCGACTGGACCCAAAGGCTGGACGCCCAGAATAAGAAGGTCCAGGAATTGGAGAAGACAGTGGAGGAGCTGGCGGATTTCCAAACGGTAGCGGACGTGGAAATTAGAAAGTTGAAGGAGCAACAATCAAGGCTGATGGACAGGCTGGAGGACCTGGAAAACAGGTCTCGCCGGCAGAATCTGAGAATCATTGGGCTCCCGGAGGGGGCCGAGGGAGTGGATGCCACGGCATATGTGGCAGACATGCTGTAGAAGCTGGTGGGGGAGGATTTCTTCCCCCGTCCGTTGGAGCTGGACAGGGCACACAGGGTGCAGGCGAGGCAGCCGCGAGGGGAGGGGGGCCCCCGGGCGACGGTGGTCAGGTTCCATAGGTTCGTGGACAAGGAGCGGGTCCTACAGTGGGCAAAGAATACGAGAGCTGCTTATGGAACAACAGTGTCCTGCACATCTATCAGGATCTGAGCCAGGAGGTGGCCAGAAGGAGGGCAGCCTACAGACAAATTAAAGAGAGCCTGTTTAAAAAGGTCAAGTTCGGGCTACTTTTTCCGGGAGGCTTTGGGTCACATACCGGGAACAGCAACACTATTTTGACGACCCGGAGGAAGCGATGGACTTCGCTAAGGGGCATGGATGGTGCCGAACTGAGGACCCATGGAGTTAGAGTGTTTCAAGGGATGTTGGCATTTGTTTGTGGATTGCCCTTCGTGTTAGCGATGTCGTTCGGCACGTTCTTTTACTTAAAATTTGGGGCGTTCTTGTGTTTGTTTTTGCCTGTTTGAAAGTTTTAAAATTAAAGCCAAAGTCATAGTTAAAGGTTAAGTTATTGGGTGCTGGGGGGCTGTACGGGTTCTTTTTGCTATTTTTCTGGTAAGGTGGGGAGGGGGGTGGGTGGTAGCGCCCACCTCATTACACAGTTTGAATTGCACTATTGTGGGGGCGAGCTTCGTTCTTTGTTTGTTTTCTCTCTGTTTCAGTCCCAGAGCGATTGCTCGAACAGGGCTGTTCTGGGGAAGTGGTGTTGATGGGGGGCGGGGATACAGCCAGTATATGGCAGGGCTTAGGTTACAGGGGGTTGTTGCTGGGGGGGCGGGGGGGTGGGGGGGGGTGGGGGAGGGCGGGGGAAGATGATCTGCTGACGAGGGAGGGAACTGAGCCAGGTAACAGGGAGGAGGTCGGGAATGGGAGCTGCCAAGAGGCGGACCAGGGGAGGCGCGGCACATGGGCAGGGGGTGGGCCAAAGAAGGGGGATGGCTGATCGGTGTGGGGGGGGGGGGGGGGAGGGGGGGGGCAGGGTGCCTCCAACCAGGCTGATCACCTGGAATGTTCGAGGGTTAAACTGGCCGGTCAAGAGGGCACGTGTGTTCGCGCACTTACGGGCTCTAAAGGCGGTTGTAATGTTGCTGCAGGAGACACATTTGAGAGTGGCGGACCAGATTAGGTTACGGAAGGACTGGGTGGACAGGTCTTCCATTCGGGGCTTGACACTAAGACCAAAGGGGTCGCGATCATGATTAACAAACGGGTTCAATTTGAGGCGGACAGCACAGTTGCGGATGGGGGTGGTAGATTTCTCATGGTCCGGGGTGAGCTTGAGGGGGTGAGGATGGTCCTAGTGAATTTTTACACTCCAAACTGGGATGACGTAGATTTCATCAAAAGGTTGCTGGGGAAAATCCCTGACTTGGATTCGCACAAGCTGATTATGGGTGGGGACTTTAATACAGTCCTTGATCCTGACCTGGATCGGTCGTGCTCCAGAACGGGCAGGGTCCCGACAATGGCAAGGGAACTGAGGGGGTTCATGGAAAAAATGGGGGGGTAGACCCCTGGAGAATCAGTCGGCCAACAGGGAAGGTGTTCTCATTCTATTCACATGTTCACAAGGTTTATTCTCGTATTGACTTCGTTATTATGAGTAGGGACTTTTTGGAGGGGGTGAGGGAAACAGAATACTCGGCGATCACTATTTCGGACCATGCTCCACATTGGGTTGACCTGCAGGTCTGCAAAGAAAGTTACCAGCGCCCACAATGAAGGTTAGAGGTGGGATTGTTGGCAGGTGAGGGTGTGTGTGAGAGAGTGGGGAAATGCATGCAGAACTACCTGCACGTCAACGATCCAGGGGAAGTCTCAGCAGCGGTGCTCTGGGAGGCGCTGAAGGCGGTGGTGAGAGGGGAACTGATCTCAATCCAAGACCATAGGGACAGAATGGACAGGGCGGAGATGGACAGACTGGTTCAGGAGATGATACGGACGGACAGGGAATATGCGAAGTCCCCGAGGGCAGAGCTACTTAGGGAACGACGGAGACTGCAGGCGGAGCTGGGCGCGCTAAACACTGGGAAGGCCGTAGAGCAGCTCAGAAAGGCAAGGGGTGCGGTGTATGAGTATGGGGAGAAAGCCAGCAGAATGCTTGCACAGCAACTTAGGAAGAGGGAGGCGGCCAGGGAAATAGGGACGGTAGTGGACGGGGAAGGGAACCTGGTTGGAGACCCGGCAGGATTGAACAGGGTTTTCAGGGACTTTCACAGCAAGCTGTATACAAAGAACAACAAAGAACAAAGAAATGTACAGCACAGGAACAGGCCCTTCGGCCCTCCAAGCCCGTGCCGACCATACTGCCCGACTAAACTACAATCTTCTACACTTCCTGGGTCCGTATCCTTCTATTCCCATCCTATTCATATATTTGTCAAGATGCCCCTTAAATGTCCCTATCGTCCCTGCCTCCACTACCTCCTCCGGTAGTGAGTTCCAGGCACCCACTACCCTCTGCGTAAAAAACTTGCCTCGTACATCTACTCTAAACTTTGCCCCTCTCACCTTAAACCTATGCCCCCTAGTAATTGACCCCTCTACCCTGGGGAAAAGCCTCTGACTATCCACTCTGTCTATGCCCCTCATAATTTTGTATACCTCTATCAGGTCGCCCCTCAACCTCCTTCGTTCCAGTGAGAACAAACCGAGTTTATTCAATCGCTCCTCATAGCTTATGCCCTCCATACCAGGCAACATTCTGGTAAATCTCTTCTGCACCCTCTCTAAAGCCTCCACATCCTTCTGGTAGTGTGGCGACCAGAATTGAACACTATACTCCAAGTGTGGCCTAACTAAGGTTCTATACAGCTGCAACATGACTTGCCAATTCTTATACTCAATGCCCCGGCCAATGAAGGCAAGCATGCCGTATGCCTTCTTGACTACCTTCTCCACCTGTGTAGCCCCTTTCAGTGATCTGTGGACCTGTACTCCTAGATCTCTTTGACTTTCAATACTCTTGAGGGTTCTACCATTCACTGTATATTCCCTACCTGCATTAGCCCTTCCAAAATGCATTACCTCACATTTGTCCAGGTTAAACTCCATCTGCCATCTCTCCGCCCAAGTCTCCAGACAATCTAAATCCTGCTGTATCCTCAGACAGTCCTCATCGCTATCCGCAATTCCACCAACCTTTGTGTCGTCTGCAAACTTACTAATCAGACCAGTTACATTTTCCTCCAAATCATTTATATATACTACAAAGAGCAAAGGTCCCAGCACTGATCCCTGTGGAACACCACTGGTCACAGCCCTCCAATTAGAAAAGCATCCCTCCATTGCTACCCTCTGCCTTCTATGGCCTAGCCAGTTCTGTATCCACCTTGCCAGTTCACCCCTGATCCCGTGTGACTTCACCTTTTGTACTAGTCTACCATGAGGGACCTTGTCAAAGGCCTTACTGAAGTCCATATAGACAACATCTACTGCCCTACCTGCATCAATCATCTTAGTGACCTCCTCGAAAAACTCTATCAAGTTAGTGAGACACGACCTCCCCTTCACAAAACCGTGCTGCCTCTCACTAATACGTCCATTTGCTTCCAAATGGGAGTAGATCCTGTCTCGAAGAATTCTCTCCAGTAATTTCCCTACCACTGAAGTAAGGCTCACCGGCCTGTAGTTCCCGGGATTATCCCTGCCACCCTTCTTAAACAGAGGAACAACATTGGCTATTCTCCAGTCCTCCGGGACATCCCCTGAAGACAGCGAGGATCCAAAGATTTCTGTCAAGGTCTCAGCAATTTCCTCTCCAGCCTCCTTCAGTATTCTGGGGTAGATCCCATCCGGCCCTGGGGACTTATCTACCTTAATATTTTTTAAGACACCCAACACCTCGTCTTTTTGGATCACAATGTGACCCAGGCTATCTACACCCCCTTCTCCAGACTCAACATCTACCAATTCCTTCTCTTTGGTGAATACTGATGCAAAGTATTCATTTAGTACCTCGCCCATTTCCTCTGGCTCCACACATAGATTCCCTTGCCTATCCTTCAGTGGGCCAACCCTTTCCCTGGCTACCCTCTTGCTTTTTATGTAAGTGTAAAAAGCCTTGGGATTTTCCTTAACCCTATTTGCCAATGACTTTTCATGACCCCTTCTAGCCCTCCTGACTCCTTGCTTAAGTTCCTTCCTACTTTCCTTATATGCCACACAGGCTTCGTCTGTTCCCAGCCTTTTAGCCCTGACAAATGCCTCCTTTTTCTTTTTGACGAGGCCTACAATATCACTCGTCATCCAAGGTTCCCGAAAATTGCCGTATTTATCTTTCTTCCTCACAGGAACATGCCTGTCCTGTATTCCTATCAACTGACACTTGAAAGCCTCCCACATGTCAGATGTTGATTTGCCCTCAAACATCCGCCCCCAATCTATGCTCTTCAGTTCCCGCCTAATATTGTTATAATTAGCCTTCCCCCAATTTAGCACATTCATCCTCGGACCACTCTTATCCTTGTCCACCAGTACTTTAAAACTTACTGAATTGTGGTCACTGTTACCGAAATGCTCCCCTACTGAAACATCTACCACCTGGCCGGGCTCATTCCCCAATACCAGGTCCAGTACCGCCTCTTCCCTAGTTGGACTGTTTACATATTGTTTTAAGAAGCCCTCCTGGATGCTCCTTACAAACTCTGCCCCGTCTAAGCCCCTGGCACTAAGTGAGTCCCAGTCAATATTGGGGAAGTTGAAGTCTCCCATCACCACAACCCTGTTGTTTTTACTCTTTTCCAAAATCTGTCTACCTATCTGCTCCTCTATCTCCCGCTGGCTGTTGGGAGGCCTGTAGTATACCCCCAACATTGTGACTGCACCCTTCTTATTCCTGATCTCTACCCATATAGCCTCACTGCCCTCTGAGGTGTCCTCTCGCTGTATAGCTGTGATACTCTCCTGAACAAGTAGCGCAACTCCGCCTCCCCTTTTACATCCCCCTCTATCCCGCCTGAAACATCTAAATCCTGGAACGTTTAGCTGCCAATCCTGCCCTTCCCTCAACCAGGTCTCTGTAATGGCAACAACATCATAGTTCCAAGTAGTAATCCAAGCTCTAAGTTCATCTGCCTTACCCGTAATGCTCCTTGCATTAAAACATATGCACTTCAGGCCACCAGACCCGCTGTGTTCAGCAACTTCTCCCCGTCTGCTCTGCCTCAGAGCCACACTGTCCATATTCCCTAGTTCTCCCTCAACGCTCTCACCTTCTGACCTATTGCTCCCGTGCCCACCCCCCTGCCATACTAGTTTAAACCCTCCCGTGTGACACTAGCAAATCTCGCGGCCAGGATATTTATGCCTCTCCGGTTTAGATGCAACCCGTCCATCTTATACAGGTCACACCTGCCCCGGAAGAGCTCCCAGTGGTCCAGATAACCGAAACCCTCCCTCCTACACCAGCTGTTTAGCCACGTGTTTGTCTGCTCTATCTCCCTATTTCTAGCCTCACTGGCACGTGGCACAGGGAGTAATCCCGAGATTACAACCCTCGAGGTCCTGTCTTTTAACTTTCTGCCTAGCTCCCTGAACTCCTGCTGCAGGACCTCATGCCTCTTCCTGCCTATGTCGTTAGTACCAATATGTACAACGACCTCTACCTGTTTGCCCTCCCCCTTCAGGATTCCCTCTACCCGTTCGGAGACATCCTGGACCCTGGCACCAGGGAGGCAACATACCATCCTGGAGTCTCTTTCACGTCCACAGAAGCGCCTATCTGTTCCCCTGACTATAGAGTCCCCTATAACTATTACTCTTCTGCGCTTTGACCCTCCCTTCTGAACATCAGAGCCAGCCGTGGTGCCACTGCTCTGGCTGCTGCTGTTTTCCCCTGATAGGCTATCCCCCCCGACAGTATCCAAAGGGGTATATCTGTTCGAGAGGGGGACAACCACAGGGGATTCCTGCACTGACTGCCTGCCCTTTCTGGTGGTCACCCATTTCTCTGCCTGCACCTTGGGTGTGACCACACTTACATAACTGCGATCTATGACGCTTTCCGCCACCTGCATGCTCCTAAGTGCATCCAATTGCTGCTCCAACCGAACCATGCGGTCTGTGAGGAGCTGCAGTTGGGTGCACTTTCTGCAGATGAAGCCATCCAGGACGCTGGAAGCCTCCCGGACCTGCCACATCTCACAGTCAGAGCACAGCACCCCTCTAACTGACATTGCGTCAATTAATTAAAATTAAAATTTGTCTTTTTTTTATAAATACTATTTTTTTTTTTAAAATTACAAAGTTACTGTCAACTATCTGTTTCCTAGCACTAGATTTCTAATAGAAATGCGATAGCTAACTATAATATCCTCCGATCTCTGGCTTAGATATCCTCTAAATTATAATTAAGTTATTATGTTTAATTAGTTCCCAAATAGTCAAAAAAATTTAGGTTAGAATCCCAACCAGCCACTCAGGTCACAGCTTTTCTGTCCCCCCCGACACACACAATTTGAAAAAAGGTATAAAAGTAAAAATCACTTGCTTACCTTCTGAGATGTTCTCAGGTTCTCTCGCTGACAGAGACTGCTCCTCCACCTCCAATCCTTGGCCTGCACAATGCTAATAATATATAATATAATATGGCACTTACCTTACACCAATGGGTCTTATTATTAGGTTAGAGGAGGAGGGTGGGTGGGAGACACTACACGTGTAGTGTCTCGGGTTTCCTCTCCACCAGAATTTATTGGGGGGGGGTGACTTGCCAGAGGTCGAACCTCGGGCCGGAGGAGATGAGGCGCTTCTTAGATGGGCTGACCTTCCCAAAGGTGGGCAGGGGGATGGTAGAGGGGCTGGGTGCCCCGATTAGGGCTGAAGAAGTAATGGGCAGCCTGAAGGCCATGCAGTCGGGTAAAGCCCCGGGGCCGGACGGGTTTCCAGTGGAGTTCTACAAAAAGTTCTCGGGGATAGTGGGGCCGGTGCTGGTTAGGGTGTTTAACGAGGCGAGGGACAATGGGGTGTTACCCCCGACGATGTCGCAAGCCATCATCTCACTGATATTAAAACGGGATAAAGATCCGGACGCCTATGGGTCCAATAGGCCAATCTCCTTGATTAATGTTGATGCTAAACTACTGGCCAAGATCCTGTCATCCAGAATCGAAGACTGTACCGGACGTGATTGTGGAGGATCAAACTGGGTTTGTAAAGGGCAGGCAGCTGGTAGCCAACCTAAGAAGGCTACTCAATGTGATTATGATGCCCCCGGAGGGCAGAGAGGTGGAGGTAGTGGTGGCAATGGATGCCGAGAAGGCTTTTGACCGGGTGGAGTGGGACTATTTATGGGAGGTGCTGAGACGGTTTGGGTTTGGGGAAGGCTTTGTGGACTGGGTTAGACTGCTATATCAGGCCCCAGAGGCTAGTGTAAGGTCGAACAGGACGACATCTGAGTATTTTCGACTATACCGTGGGACAAGACAGGGGTGCCCCCTCTCTCCATTGCTGTTTGCATTGGCCATAGAACCGCTGGCAATTGCTCTGAGAGCGGCAAGGGGATGGAAAGGAATGGTCAGGGGAGGGTAGAACGCAAGGTCTCGCTCTATGCGGATGACCTGCTTTTGTACGTGTCAGATCCAGTGGCAGGGATGGACGGGATTATGGAAATCCTAGGGGAATTTGGCCGGTTTTCGGGGAAGTCCCTGCGGGTAAAGTGGAGGATGCTGGAACGGAACCGTAGCGAGGGGGGACTGGCATTGCCGCACCTCGGCAACTACTACTGGGCGGCTAACATAGCCATGATAAGGAAATGGATGGTGGGTACTGTCATGATATTCAGGTAAACATCATGGTACAAACATACATACATACTGATGGACAGATCAACGGACCAATCAACACACACACACAACACCACAGCCAATCACAGGCAAGAGCATGCACAGTACAAAACAGGGAACACGACACTTCCCGGGGATTCCAGCAGGAGACAGCTCAGGGCACAGAGCTCACAGCAAGCCACTCAGACATCCACCATGGGCTGAGTGCCACTCCAAGATAGTATTAGGAATAGGTCCACAGATTCTAGGGTTATTATCGAGCCTCAGTAACCAGTTTACCACTGTAAATATATGTTAGTAATAAAACTGAGTTGTACCATTTGCAACGGTGTTGGTTCGTCTGTGTAGCAGAGTACCCAACACATCAGGTGCGGGGTCGGTTTGGGAGCGGGTGGAGGCTGCTTCGTGCAGGGGCGACCAGCTTGGCACCCCTGGTCACGGCTCCTCTGCCGCTCCCGCCAGCCAGGTACTCCACCAGCCCGATAGTGGTGCCGGCTCTGCGGATTTGTGGCCAATGGAGGAAGCATGCAGGGGAAGTGGGAGCGTCGGTCTGGTCCCCAATATGCGACAACCACTGATTTATCCCGGGGAAGATGGACGGCGGTTTTCGAGCGTGGCGGGGGTGGGAAGGGTGGGCAACTTGTTCCTGGAAGGGAGCTTCGCGAGCATGAGGGCACTGGAGGAGACGTTCGGGCTGGCAAGGGGAAATGACTTTCGGTACTTGCAGTTGCGGGATTTTGTACATAGACAGGTTCTGTCCTTTCCACGCCTTCCACCAAGGGGGATCCAGGACAGGGTAGTTTCCAGGGGAGAGGTAGGAGAGGGGAGAGTCTCGGGTATTTCTAAGGAGCTTAGGGGAGCGGAGGACACAGGGACCGAGGAACTGAAACTCAAGTGGGAGGAGGAGATTGGTGGGGAGTTGGAGGGAGGCGTATGGGCAGACGCTCTGAGGAGGGTAAATGCAACCGCAACATGTGCCAGACTCGGCCTGATTCAGTTCAAGGCAGTTCACCGGGCCCACATGACGGTGGCCCGGATGAGTAAATTCTTTGGGCTGGAGGACAAGTGTGCTAGATGTGCAGGAGGACCAGCGAACCATGTCCACATGTTCTGGGCGTGCCCAAAACTCAGGGGGTACTGGCAGGGATTTGTGTCCTTAGCATGAAGATGGGAATGTTATAACATAGAACATACAGTGCAGAAGGGGGCCATTCGCCCCATCGAGTCTGCACCGACCCACTTAAGCCCTCACTTCCACCTTATCCCCCTAACCCAATAACCCCTCCTAACATTTTTGACACTAAGGGCAATTTAGCATGGCCAATCCACCTAACCTGCACGTCTTTGGACCGTGGGAGCACCCGGAGGAAACCCACGCACTCTAAAGGGAGAAAGTGCAGACTCAGCGGGGAATCGAACCTGGGACCCTGGTGCTGTGAAGCCACAGTGCGATCCAGTTGTGCTACCGTGCTGCCCACGATGGACATGTTGTGTCCACAAGGACTGTGTGATCCAATGCTGTAATGTATAAATGTACCAGCGACAGCTAAATTGGTGAACATGAAGTCAAGTAGGTTTTCTTGTTGGATCACTCACCACCTACTGTAGATATGTCCTTCAGGACTTGGATAGCTCAGTCAGTAATGTTACTGAATCACTCAATAGTTGACATTGAAGTCCTCCACTCAGAGTGCACTCTGTGCCTTTTCCACATTCAGTGCTTCTTCGAGGTGGTGTCCAACATGGAGGAGTACTCAGCTGTAGTTTCCTTGCCGAGGCTTGTCCTGATGCCATGTGACGTCATGGTTTCCTGAGTCAATGTGGAGGACTCCTCGGCCGGGGAGGCAGTGGTGTAGTGGTATTGTCGCTGGACTAGTAATCCAGAGACCCAGCTCATGATCAGGTTCAAACCCCACCACGGCAGATGACGGAAGTTAAATTCAGTAAAGTATCTGAAATGTTTTAAAGATGACCATGAAACCACTATTGATTGTCATAAAAACACATCTGGTTCACTTAATGTCCTTTAGGGAAGGAAATCTGCCATCTTTACCTGGTCTGGCCTACATGTGACTCCAGTCCCACAGCAATGTGGGTGACTCTTAACTGCACCCTCAAGGGCAATTAGGGCTGGGCAATAAATACAGGCCCAGCCAGCGACGTCCACATCCCATGAACGAATAAAAATAAAGTCCCTCCTGACTACCAATATGCCACTACCTTTTGTTAGTCTATCCTGCCAGTGGGACAGGACATACGTTTCAAAAAAGGGAGAGGAGTCAGAGTAACAAAAATAAAAAGTTTATTTATACGTACTATTTACAAAGGGGCCTGGTTAGACTTCACCAGGTCCTCTCTCACTGTCGGTCAGTTCCTATCTGGTCGACCTTATATACACACGGTAATAGCCCCTGTAGCACCATCAATCACACACGAGGCGAGACGTAGAGAACTTCAATCGAGGCTTTACTGAGCAGACTTGTTCAGACTTGTTCCCCAGCAGCTCAGTCACAGAACGCAGCTGCGGGGAGTAAACCGGTTTCTTCTACCCCGCCTATCTGGGTGGAGCCCAGTAGGCAGCAGATCCAATCGGGACCCAGCATCTGTCCTCCAATAGCTCCTCGGCATTCATGGTGTACCGTATTACCCCTAATACATACCACCATAGCCCCGTAGTTAGGCTCCTCGAGCCACACAGGGAAAACAATCGACCTGCCCCGTGTGCTCTGTGCAGGCTATTACAATATGTAAGATTGGTGATGGAGGAGTTTCGGACATTGGCTGTGAGATATGATTTAGTCAGTATGACTGTGTCAGGTTGTTGTTTGACTAACCTGTTAGGTAGTTCTCTCAGTTTTGGCGATAGTGAGGAGACTTTGCAGGTACTATGGGTTGGATGTGCCTCTGTGATATCTGATGCCCAGGTCAATGTTTGGTGGTTAGCCAGGTTTCATTCTTCTTGTCTTTTTGTCATGGTTTTATACAACATCAAACTCACTCTAGAAAGGTTAGTACTTAACAGATTCTTTCTTTGACATGATAATGGCTGTCAATCAAAATCTCTGGTCCAGAAAATGAAAAATAAAAAAATGTGAAGTCTCATTCCTTCAGATAGTGAGGAATTGGAAAATCTTTAAAAAGGTAAAATTTTACATTTTTACAGTTTTTGTCTTCCTTTTAATTTCTGTCGCTTTTTGCCCTCCCCGCCCCCAATATTTCTAATTCTGTACCTGATTTGACATTGTTTTTACCGACTCTAATTCACCATGCTTCACAAGTCCTTCCTCTGTTTATTTCTCAATTCTTTAATTTCACTAAGGAGATACGCTGCAGTTCTTGTCATTCCCCAAGGTCCCAGACATCGGGCTGTATTCTCCATTCCTCAGACGCCGGGGCAGGTTTCGTCGACTTTCACAACAACAAAATTGGCAGCAAACCTGGACCGATTCAGCGACTGTGGAGGGGCTAGCACCGACGCCACGTGGAACACAATCGGTTCCAATGAAAAATGGTTCAGGGTTCACCAGGTCCGTGATTGACACTCGGGAGGCTGACAAGCTGCAGCTGCACATAGACATTACAATCCCCACACGCACTCATTCCCGCCAACAAGATGGCACTGGTTGCGCTGGAGCTTGCCCATCCCGCTGATGGGTCGGCTGGGGCAAGAGGGTAATTAGCGGGGTGGCCTGGGAGGACAACCATACGACCTGTGGCTCCAACTTCACAGTGGTCAATCAGCGACGTGCGCAGCTGCATGACTGCCTTGCAGGCCGCGGCAATGGTGTTCCATGCCCATCCCCCGGCCCCACAGCCCACCTCCTGCCCCCCCCCCCCCCCGCTACTCCCCCAGCCCAGGCAGAAGCCCCCCTCATCAACCACAAAGCTGGTTTCACGATTTTTAAAAGCACAAGTGAAGCTCGCCATCGGGAATTCGGCTCATCGGAGGCGGGGAATCACGGAGGCCTCGGAGAATACCGGGTCGTGCCCACTAATAATATGCAAACTGTGTTTTCTATGTGCGCTCTGGAACGCATTGACGCCACTGTCAAGGCGGCGGAGATTTGCGATTTGGCATGAAACTGGTGCCTGCCGTGATTTCGTCCCCGGAACTGATTCTCCACCGGAATCGCGCTTCGCAATTCCGGTGTCGGCTGACAGAGAATCCAGCCCATCCTATTTACTCACTGTGCCATTCTCACATTGCACTTGCAACAATTTTAAGCAGAATATTTTTGAGCTGAAGAGTGCAGCAACAAGTCTAACTGGGCATGTCATGAGATGCTCCAGCAAATTCTGGGCATTTTGCAAAGACAATATTAATAGGAATTATTGAAACATACATATGCTAGTCACTCCCGGATAATCTTGTTTCATTTTTGAATAAATGGAGTGAATTTTTGTGTTGATCATGATGAAACATGTAAGTGATGATGGATGGAGCATGCTTTTTTCGTTAATACCAGTCTTAAGGGCAAATGCTCCTCGTCTATGTGCCAAACAACATGTGCTGCACACAGATTAGAACTCACTCTGCTCTGGGCCAGCAATGTACCTCACCTCTGACCTTAGAACAGCAGCATGTACTACACTGGGGCAACTTTTGAAAAATGATTGATTCTCAGCACATGGGCTTTGCTAATAAAGACCTAGTTGCCCTGAGAAGGTGACATTGGGCTATTGGAAAGGGTTTTATGCAATTGAACACTGATTGGGTCATTTCAGAGGACAGTTAAGTCAACCACATGGATAACGTGCATTTAGGCCAGATGTGGCAAGGCTGACAGTTTCCTTCCTTAAAGAACTTTAGTGAACCATGTGGGATTTAATAACATTAAGACAGTGTCAACGTTAGCTTTTGCTCATGTCCATTGTCAAAGTTTTGAATCTATTTGATGATGAACAGTAATTTCATCTAATGTAACCATGAAAAATGTAATCATCCACTCTCTTTGTTTCAGCAGAAGACACAAGTGGCCTGTTGCCACCTTGATACAGATGAAAGATTCTGCCCCAAGCCTGGGTTTAATTAAGGTTGCATTAGGGAACTCTTGAGTAGGAGACAAGGTTGTCAATTAGCTGTTGTCCTTTTTGACTGACAGCTTGTCAGCAGAGTTCTCTAGTCATGCATTTATATTGGGATTCAAGCGTGATGCTGTAGGCAGTGTTTCAGGTGTGTAGCCATGATTCAAAGAGTTGCGTCTATGTTTAGCTGAAGGGCTCAGTTAGTTAGTGGCGGAGACATGCTTCACCATGTAAGAAGTTAATTTATTAGCTAAAGTCTATGACCTGAAATTATCTTGGGCGGGATTTATGGCCCCCATTGTTGCAGGCTGTGAGGTAGAGGGGGTGCAATTTAATGGGCCAGGAAGGCTTGTGGTGGAAAGCCTGTGACCTTCCTTACTCCCCAAATCCAGGATGTAAGAGGTCAAGGACGACCTCCTTACCTGGACCCCAATATTCTAACAGTCGTGTGGGGGTGCAAAGGCAGGACCCACGCCGTCTCGGCAAGCCAGCAGTGAAGCCTGGCAGCATGCCTGCAACCTTGTGGAGGGGAGAGGGCCTCCTGCTCAGGCAACCGATCCCCAATGAAAGGTTGCCCCTGCTGAAAGACACTCCCGCCCTATTACACCATTTTAACTGTTTTCTGGGGCTCCAGCATCAATTCTGCTCCTGGGCCTGATGTGGTACCAGCAATAGCCACTGGGAGGAGTGGCACTGTCATTGCTGAAGAGCTGTTGGCCTCTGGTCAGCAAATCTCAGACAGTAGGCATTCCCCCCACTAGGACAGGGAACCCCACCAGCAGCATACGGATGCTGTGTAATCATTAAAACAGGCGCTCATAGCCGCCCCCGCACTACAAGTTCCAGACCCGCTTTCCCCTTACGCCATAGAGGTAGCGACCATAGACCGCACCCTTTCCGCCGTGCTCCTACAGGAACGGCACGACCAGCTAAGACCCGTGGCTTATGCCTCCCGAATTTTAGATGCTGTGGAGCAGGGATTCTCAGCCTGTGAGAGGCACCTGCTCGCAGTTTTCTGGGCAGTCCAGTACTTTTCATACATTACCGGACTGAACCCCATCACCATTCTGACCGAGCACACCCCCACCCAACTTTTACTAGACGGACGACTTAAAGACGGTACCATCAGCCAGATACGCGCTGCTAGGTGGACCCTTCTCTTACAAGGACGGGACATCACAGTCAAACGGACCAAGACTCACACATACTTAGCGGACAATTTACAGTACCCCGGAACCCCCCATGAGTGTGAAATCATCTCTCCACACCACAATACAGGCCCCTTTATAGCTAAAACACCCCCCAGAAAACTAGCCACTCCATCTCAGAGCCCCCCTCACGCGGACACGTGTGACCCCATTAGGATCTATGTGGATGGATCTTCCACAGTCCTGGATGGGCAACACATAACAGGTTGTGGGATTTATGTGGAGGGCGCGCAGGGACGCGCCCTCGAGGAAATCCCATTAAAATTACCCGGACACTTAGACGCGCAGGCAGCAGAGCTTGCGGCCATCGCCTACATTGTAGACCACCCAGATTCCTTCCCCAGCCCAGCAGACATATATTCAGACAGCCTATACGTCTGCAACAGCCTCACAGAATTTCTGCCCCTCTGGGAAACAAGAGGATTTGTTTCCGCGGATGGGAAACCCCTCCCCTCAGCCCCATTACTCCGCCATATTTTGCAAAAAGCCAAGGACAGGACTTTTGGCATTATAAAAGTCCGCAGCCACCATCGTTCCTCCCCCCCCTGGAAATGTAAAAGCCGACGCACTGGCTAAGGCAGGATCCAGACATGGGTACCTTTGGAAGCCCCCCGAAAGCACCCCAGTGAGTGCGTCAGTGAGTGCAGTTCAGGTCGCGCAGACTAGGATTGAAGATCTAGTAGAGGCCCAGAAGCAGGATAGCGCTCTCACTGAGATCGTGAAAGGGAAATTTCCAGCCTCATACGAGAGGTACAGAAATATGATGACCACACATGACGGTCTGGTGTTAAAGGACACCCTTTATGTAGTTCCTGAGCAGGATAGGAACCAATTAATCTGTTTATTCCATGATGGTCATGGACACCAGGGAATCGATCCCACCGCAGCCCACCTCAAACAGCTTTGTTGGTGGCCAAGTCTCAAGGAAGATGTATCCCATTACATTGAGAATTGCCTCATCTGCGCACAGAACAACCCCGATAGATATGCCAAAAAGGCACAACTCAGCCATACCCGACCCATTAACGGCCCCTGGACTAACCTCCAGATCGACTTTATAGGTCCATTGCCCCCTTGCAGGAATGGCTATAAATATGTTCTGGTGGTCATAGACACTTTTACAAAGTGGGTGGAAGCATTTCCAGCCCTCACCAACACCGCGAAAACCACCGCCAAAATCCTAACCCACCACATTTTTACAAGATGGGGACTCCCCCGCAGTATTGAGTCGGACCAAGGTTCTCACTTTACGGGACGGGTCATGCAGAACGTCCTCACGATATTTGGCATAACCCAAAAATTTCACATTGCGTACCGCCCACAGTCGAGTGATATAGTGGAGCGCATGAAACGGACCCTAAAAACCACCCTCCGAAAAATGGTCCAGCAAAACAACACCACTTGGGATTCTGTCCTCCCCTTAGCGCTGATGTTTTTGCGTAACACTGTTTCCACCTCCACAGGTTTAACCCCACACACCCTCATGACCGGATGCCCCATGAAAGGGACAGAATACTTGTTAGGTTTAGACCTGACCAGCCCTGAAGTTACGGCCCTCACACACGAGAAAGCCGTTGAGCAATTAGTTGCGAATGTAAAAACGGCTCAGTTAGCAGCCGCAGTTAAATTGGGCACCAAAAAGAAACAGAGCAAGGCATGTTTTGATAAGGCAGTACATGCAACGGAGTATGATATAGGACAACAAGTGATGTTGTCTGTGTATAACCCCAGCACATTTCTGTCTCCGAAATACTCGGGTCCGTACTCAATTACGGATAAAGTAAGCCCATCGGTATATAAAATCAAATACCCAAATGGTAAGACTGCGTGGTTTCACATAAACCAGTTAAAGGCTTATGGAGCACAGTCAAACCACGCCCACCACGTCATGCTTGATGCAGCAGACCACACCCCGCCCACAGCCAACGCAACCAGACCAACCCCCACCACGTCCAGCCCAGACACGGACTCGCCCTCGACTCCACCCCCAAAATCTACACTCCGCCCCGTAACGCCCACAGATTGCAGCAGCAGAGACAGCGACTGTGACTCTGACGATAGCCACAGCACGCCTCCCTACTATCCCCATACAACTGGACCCACACCCAGCGACTCCGATTTCGACTCCAGTGATCCCTTCATGATCACTTTCCTAAACAAACCACACCACCGACCACCAAACCACACGGACGACCCCGACTTTGTCCCCACACAACTCGACGAAACTCATTGGCACCGCGACAACTCCTACAGACTCGTCCGAAACGACGAAAGCAACCCCAACTCACACCACGCAGCCCTCTCAACATTATTTCACTCCAGAGTTTGGCACCCGGGAGAAGGGGACGACCTCGAGTCAGACCCCCAATCCGCTAACCCCTTTGCGACCCTGTTCGCAACAGAGAACTGAGGTGTCCACATGATGATTTAAAGGAGACACTTGGGAGAAGTGTTGTCCTTCCTGATGGAACCTGCAGGATGTTCTATGTTGTTCGTATGTTTGTTTAAGTGTTGTTCGTCCGACAGGAGAATTTTTCCACCCGCTTGTTCAGCGGTACCAACTTGTCCACAGGTACCTGGTCACCAGACCAGACGCTTGTTCAATGGAACTAGCTTATCTGCAGATACCTGGTCAACAGACCACACGCTCGTTCAGAGGAACTAGCTTTTCAGCTGGTACTGGTTCGGGTATCAGACGCCCGTTCTGATTCAAGGGTAGAATCACAGCAGCAACCTCACCATGATGACTAAATTTTTGCCCATTCTTGTCGGTTGCTCAGGCAGTGGAGAAACGGCGTGAGACCCACCCTGCCTGGGGACCCCCCCGTTGGTCAAACACGCTCGGGTAGGGGAGATACGGCATTGGTAGCCATCCTACCCAGGGACTCCATCCAAATCTTACCCGTCGCGGCCCATTTGACATTTTCATTTCAAAAAGTTTTTTTTTTTGGCAACCTTTAGGTTGGTGCCATATGCTATTTACATCCTGGAACATTGGGATGGTAAATCAGCACTGGCCCCTCATTGGGAAGTGTGCTGTGTCCTAAAATTTGTTTTGAAAAAAAAATGAGGGAGTCACACATAGTGACCAATTATAAGGGTATAATTGGCCCCAAAAAAGGACAGACACACGTACATACCGGATATTATACCAAGGTAGTTACAGATACTATGCTTGTTTTACAGAACTCCAGAAGCTCCAGGACCGGAGAAAACAAAGAACACAAAGAAAGAAAAAGAAAGAGGACAGCCAGGAGGACTTCTTTCATCGTGCTCAACATCTTTTTTACGAACATTTGGTTGCGCAGGAACGCGGACCCCATTATTCCAAACCCCCCTGCCGTTAATGTTTCACTGCTCCGCAGTACCCAAAGCCCAGTCACCAGCGACACTGCATCTTCCTGGTGTGCCAGGTTCATAACCTGGTACTCCCTGTCCTACGTAATTGAAGTACTGTTAGCGTTGGCGATACTCTGCTGTGCAGTGCAGACTATGCGCCTCTGCAAATGGAGAAGGAGAGCGTACCGCGCTCGAACCCCGATATATCGGATCCGATCCCCTATATTCGGGTATGACCAGACCCCGACCCCCGCGACCTATAATACAATATTAAAGAACATGCACTTGCGTTTTTCTGTAAATAAAAAATGTACAAAACCTCCATATACAAAAAAAATGTATGATCCTGAGCTTGACTGCCAAGCCAGGAAAGAGTATATTGAATGTTATGATTGTTGTTGTATGTGTTAGGAAGATAGAATAATGCAATATTTGATGAGTATAGTGTATTTAGGTAAAATTAGAGGTTCCAAGTTTTTATTTTGTAGATGCATGCCCCTGCCTGACATAGCGCCCTTAGAATTGTTTAGGTAAAAAAATTTTGTGCATTGCTAGGGTCAGAGTAGTGGCCATGTAGGAGGTGTCCCCCCCGGTCAGGGAACGGAAAGGACAAAATTTAGGAGATCTTTCACGCTTCGCGTTAGGATCACAAGTACGGAATGTAGCCACCTAAAATGGCTGATTCCCGATTAATTTGGCCAAAACCCGATGTAAAATGGCTAACCGAAAAGGCTGATGGGAAAAGCAGCCAACAGGGCACAAACGGACAGCTGCAGACAGAACAGCGTATTTGGCTCTGGGGAAGTCGGCCCAGATCGATACCTGCGACCATTAGCAGCACATCAACCCAAACATCTGCAGTTTAATCGGCTATCCCCGGGAACAATTGCAACATATTAGCAATTGAATGCTGATCCAGACCTCTTGGCGCCAGCAGCGGCCGAGACAAAGAAAGGTGAACGACCACCCCCCGATCAAGGAATCGCCCCATTATTGGAGCATATCGAACCCAGTGATTGGGAACAAGTCCAATCATTTGGGATCAGGGTTAAGGTCCGCCCCGAGAGGCGGGAGGCCCCTGGGACCTATAAAAGATAGGGGCCAAGTTCAGATCGGCCCCTCTCTCCCTTCTTCTCCTGCTCGCAACCTTTGCAAGAACCATCGACCAGCAACCGTAAGTTTGACTCCAGCGATCGCTGCCCGATAGAGACTCCTAGCCATCGACCTGTATCAGCCTTTTGAATCCCACAGGCCAGACCCAATTCGATAAGCCATTCGTTTCCCTGACCTGGTGGGCCATTCCCAAAAGTTAAGTATTGGCCAGTAGTGGTAGGTAGTAGTCTAGAAAGTAGGATTATTGTATAAGTATTTACTGCTGTACATAATAAATGACCGTTGATTTTACTCTTACTAAGCGGTGTGCTGTCTTATTAATCATAACTAGAGCTTGAACTACGTGGCGGTATCAGAAAGATACCTGGCGACTCGTGAGCAAAGGTGACAGAATTAGAGCTAATAAAACTAAGGCTAATAAGAGCAACAGGTGCCAGAATGGACTGCCAAGAGCCCAGGTCCAAGGGGGCCATGCACATGAAAGGAGGGTGGAGGGGTGGTTTGAAGGGTGGGGATGTGCGGGGCAGGTAAGTCGGGATCTCTGGGTGGTTGGATGTGGGGTGATGGGTGGGGGTCCTGGAAAGTGACCTGAATAGGGGGACCAGCTCCAGAACGTACCGCACCCCTGGCCAAGCTTTTCCAGCACAGCTACAACACTGACATCTACCTGGCATTGTAGAAAATTGCCCAGGTGTCCTGCACACAAGAAACAGGACAAATCCAACCCAGCCAATAACCACCCTATCAGTGTACTCTCCATCATCAGCAAAGTGATGGAAGGAGTCACCAAAAGTGCTATCAGACGGCACTTACTCAGCAATAACCTGCTCATGGACGCTCAGTTTGGGGTCTGCCAGGATCACTCAGCTCCTGAACTCATTGCAGCCTTGGTTCAAACATGGGCAAAAGTGCTGAATGCCAGATGTGAGTGTGACTGTCCTTGACATCAAGACAGGATTTGACCAAGTATGGCATTAAGGAGCCGTAGCTGAACTGGAGTCAATGGGAATCAAGGAAAACACTCCGCTGGCTGGAGTCATAGCTGGCACAAAGGAAGATGGTTGTGGTGGTTGGAGGTCAATCGTCTCAGCTCCAGGACATCACTGCAGGAGTTCCTCAGGATAGTGTCCTAGGCTCAAACATCTTCAGCTGCTTCATCAATGACCTCCCTTTCATCATAAGGTCAGAAGTGGGGATGTTCGCAGATGACTGCAGCAATGTTCAACAGCATTCGCGACTCCTCATATAATGAAGCAGCCCATGCCCAAATGTAGCAATACCTGGACAATAACCAGGCTTGGGTTGACGAGTGGCAAGTTGCATTTGCACCACACAAGTGCCAGGCAATGACCATCTCCTACAAGAGAGGATCTAATCATCACACCTTGGCATTCAATTACATTACCATCGCTGAATCCCCCACAATCAACATCCTGAGGTCTCTCCTGGTGAGTAGTGGGGATTGCAGGGTTGTCTGGATGTCAGGGTGCCCTTAATCTCCAAGGAGCTGGCTTGGCCGGCTTTGAACAGTGTCATTGAAGTCACCTATTTTTGGGAAAACCAAAACAACGACTAAGTTTGGGTGGATTACGATAGGAATCACGCCAGGACATCCGGCAGGATTCTCACCAGTTTTCCTGCCCGAAATAGCAATTAGTCATTTTTTGGGAGAATTCTACGCTGTCCCTCTCACTAGCCTCCTCATGTGATCTATGTCCATGTGTGACTGATGAAGTTGTTGAAGTATGTCAAGACACAATACCCTTTTTGAAGATGACTTCCTGGAATATTCCTAGCTCATCCTGATAAGCACAAATCTGTCTCACATGTTCGTGGAGATCCTGAATGGAGTAGGATTCTGTAACCATTTTACAGAGTTCATGCAGCATCGAGTCTTTCGCTATTTCCTCTTGTAGTTCCTGACACTTTTGTGAAAATTTCAACGGGCCATCGTGTAAAATATCTTCAAGTTCAATATTTTTCTTTTGTACTTTTTAAAATAAATTTAGAGTACCCAATACTTTTTCTCCCAATCAAGGGGCAATTTTGCGTAGCCAATTCACCTACCCTGCACACCTTTTTGGGTTGTGACCCTTGCCGATGGGAAGAATGTGTAAACTCCACACGACAGTGACCCGGGGCCGGGATCCAGCCCGAGACCTCGGCGCCGTAAGGCAGCAGTGCTAACCACTGCACCACCATGCTGCCCTCTTCAAGATCAATATCGATCAAGTTGGTCTGTCCATCTGTGGACACATCTTTGCCAGATTGGGCAATCTGCTGAGCATATTGGATGTGGCCATTATTTCCAGCCCCAAACAGACCCAAAACGTGGCTAGGATACTGGACAGAAATCCCAATATTTCAGTTTATTCTGTAAGACTGTGCAGAAAGAATACTTCGCTCCAGGAGTGGTTGCATGAAAAATAGGGATTTAGTATTTTAAAACTGAACTTTTTTTTTATTAACGCACTATTGAAATATTTAACCTCACACCCAAAAATATCTTACAATTACCCCTTCGAGAATACTAAATACAGTAAATACAATACCTTAATTGCTATCTCTATTCCCAATTAAACAACAAGAAAATAAAATACAGCTCTCAACCCATCCTACATCCCAATGGCACAGCCAAATCCTTCCAGAACAGATTTGGCTCCTGTTAGAACGCCTGCAGACTCTGACTGGGTGTGTTCAAAAAGCTGTTTCAACTGGTTTGTTTCAGCTTCCCCCTTGTCCTCTGACAAGTCTGCACTCCTTTAAATACTATTTATCTTTTTTTAACTACCCTACTGTGAGAGAAAAATACATTACTTGCGGACCCAGTGTTGGCCTGATCAGAACTGAACTCAAAAAGCTTTCTCAAAATGTCTGAATAGCTTAGCTCCACCCAGCAATTGCATTATCTCCCCAAGCTGAAAACAAATGACCTCCCAGGCTGAAGACACATTAACGCCCCAGGTACTCGATCTGGCCAAACAAAGTTACGATGGTCAATTTCACCTCTGGCTCCTAAAAGCTTTTTGGTCTTGCAAAACAAGATTCTCTTAAAACATGACTACTGCAGTCAAACACACCCAAACCCAGGATTAAAAAAAAAAAATTATTTCGAGTACCCAATTCATTTTTTTCAATTAAGGGGCAATTTAGCATAGCCAATCCACCTACTCTGGATACATATTTGGGTTGTGGGGGCAAAACCCACGCAAACACAGGGAGATTGTGCAAACTCCAAATGAACAGTGACCCAGAGCCGGGATCGAACCTGGGACCTCGGCGCCGTGAGGCAGCAGTGCTACCCACTGCACCACTGTGCTGCCCGAAACCCAGGATTCTAAGCCTTAAATTGCCAAATGTTTATAATCCGATATATCTAAAATCTTGCATTCATCACACCATCAAGTTACCAGGTTTATGCCATATCTAATTCCTGTATTTTTGATAGCAGACATTACAGCCTTGGCAGTGTGCTAGTTAATGGTTTCCCCAAATCATCTTGAGATTTGTGGTCGGTTTCTTTGTTTTTTAAATTTAGAGAATCCAATGCATTTTTTTTCCAATGAAGGGGCAATTTAGCAAGCCAATCCCCCTATCCTGCACATCTTTTGGGTTGTGGGGGCGAAACCCACGCAAACACAGGGAGAATGTGCAAACTCCACACGGACAGTGACCCAGAACCAGGATCGAACCTGGGACCTCGGCGCCGTGATTGTGGTTGGTTTCTATCACAAATCTCTTGCTAAATAAGAAGGTGGGAAATGCACAATTCCAAACAGCTAGGCTAATGCATCTCCCTTGATGTTAGAGTAGTTGGACTGCAACACAGACAGGGATTTTGAAGCGAAATGCTGAAATATACATGTTCCTAAACCTTTTTGCTGCCAGACCTGCTGAATTAATCTAGCATTTTCTGTTTGTATTTCAGATTTCCAGCTCCTCAGTATTTTGTTTTTAGACCTTTAAGCTTTGTCAGTCTGCTATAATCACCTCATATGTTTGTTTGTCTTTAAGTAATGCCTGTAGCTTTTAGGTTTTCCAACAGGTCTTTTAAAAATGTGTCCATTGGAGTGAATGCAATCACTAATTCAGCTTATTTACTCTGCCAGCTCTGCTTCTGAAGAATCGCAATAGGCACCTTTTCCCTGAATTGGCTGATAAAATGATTGACGGGTTCATTGGGCCGTTGGTGGTATGACAGAAACTCCAGGAGATGGATACGGAAATTCAATTTGACTCTGAATTGGTCTTCCAAGTTCATTCAGAACTTTTTTCTAAAAAAGATTTTTTATTCTCCTTTTGCACATTTTCTCCCAAATTTACATCCACCAACAACAAACAATAATCAGTAACGAATATGTCAATCCCCATATCAATAACAAGTACGATCATAGTTCCAAGTACGAATCCAAGCTCTATGTTCGTCTGCCTTACCTGTTATTCTTCTCACATTGAAACAAATGCACTTCAGACCACCGGTCCTGCTATATTCAGCAACTTCTCCCTGACTGCTCTTCCTCTGCGTCTTATTGGCCGTATTCTCTAGTTCCCCCTCAAGTATTCCACATTCTGACCTCTCGCGAGATTCATCAGCTTCGTCCTGACATCAAGTCGGGCGTGACGAGGCCACTATGAATCATGCCTTAATCACATGATACATGATACATTGCATCATGTCCCCTCTTATAATGTAGCCAGAAAACATAACCACATTCACTTAAAAATATATCTCGATCCCAGCCCCAGGTCACTGTCCGTGCGGAGTTTACACATTCTCCCCGTGTCTGCATGGGTCTCACCCCCACAATCCAAAAAGACGTGCAGGGTAAGTGAATTGGCCAAGCTAAATTGGCCCTTAATTGGAAAAAAAGAATTGGATACTCTAAAAAAAAATTTTAGAATTGTATCTCAACAAGGGGAGAGAGTTAAAAAAACAGAAAATGGTTGAGTCCAAAAAGCATTCGAAACGTTAACTCTGATTTTCTCTCACAGATGCTCACAGGGTTTTCCCAGCAATTTTTGTTTTTATTTCAGATTTCCAGAATCTGCAGTATTTTGTTTTTATTAAAGGGGAGGGAGTTATTTGGCCAGTTATCTGGTTATTTGTAGGTTTACAACCATTCTATAGTTGGAGCCTTGCAGGAAAATTGGGCTGATGGAGGGACTACACATGTATTCATTGGTGAGGCCTGAAAGTGATTACATGGAGACCATACTTCTCCCTCGACTACAATACTAATATTGCAACGCTTTAGTATTCAGACATCAACATTTGACAAAGTTAATTTATACTGAAAAAATATAACCACCGTCACCAATAAGGGTTAGCACTCACTATCATTTCAGAATAAGGGAGGAAGGATCTGATATGCCACATTCAACAGAACTCAGAAGCCTGGGACTATGGGGATATGAGCCTTGCAGTTATTGGTTGATATGATCTACAGCAGTTTTCGAGCAGAGTTTTTATTGAGGAAGGATACGGTAGCACAGTGGTTAGCATAGTTGCTTCACAGCTCCAGGGTCCCAGGTTCGATACCCGGGTCACTGTCTGTGTGGAGTCTGCACGTTCTCCCCGTGTCTGCGTGGGTTTCCTCCGGGTGCTCCGGTTTCCTCCCACAGTCCAAAGATGTGCAGGTTAGGTGGATTGGCCATGCTAAATTGCCCTTCGTGTCCAAAAAGGTGGGGTGGGGGTTACTGGGTTACAGGGATATGGTGGAGGTGTGGGTTGGGTAGGGTGCTCTTTCAAAGAGCCGGTGCAGACTCGATGGGCCAAATAGCCTCCTTCTGCATTGTAAACTCTATGATTCTAACTTTGCTGTGATTGTAAAGAGAAAGAATTGTCTCACCCTAGTGTTAAATGACATCAACAACGATGCACAATATTTAAATGCATTTTGTTTGTAGAAATCTTAGTTGTTTGGAATATTATTGTCTTTCTTACAGAGTTAAAATTTGAAGGAGAAGCAAAAGACAAAAGAAAGTTACACCTGATGATAAATGAATGGCTTGAGATGAGACACAATACATGTTTGATGCCAGAGACTTCTTACTGACACCCATGGCCGAGCTAATATGGGTCAGATTGCATTTTCGTAAAACAAAGGGTGCATTATAGTGTTTTGTCCACGTATTATATGCAGTACACAGTTCTGATTCTCTAGCCATCAAAAGTCGCATGTACGTGGTCACAAAGTATAAAGGCTCTTTGTTTTGTCTCTAACTGAAGTGGCCCATGAATGGAATGTGCTGCAGGTAGTAATCTACACTTCAGTCATTGTAGTCAATGTTGAGGATTAATTCACTGGAAGGTTTTGTTTCTTGGAGGCACATCATAGGAATTTCAATCTTATACACTCTCAAAGCACCCACAACAAAGTAACAATTCTTCATATCGCAGACCATGCTAGAAGCACTTTTCATCCGTTTGATGTTTGGGGTCAGTCTACTTTTAATAACTGAGGGCTTGTGTTTTATTTTTAAGGTTCTCACTGCTTGAGTGGGTATTGTAATATTACCCAGCTATTGCCAGGGCTCCTGTTGGGAGTTTGATGTTTGGGTGTATGGAATGTGTTTTCATTCTTGTTGCTTTTGATTAGGATTAAACATGCAGGCTGAGAGACATGATTACCCACTTGCAGTTGATATTAAATAACTGGATTCCTATACACTTCCCTTTATCCTGTTCTCAGGTATCTGTTCTTAAAATAAACAGTACAGTTTAGCTACTTCCCTGAAGTCTTTCTTTGCACCCAGTTTCCCCCTATTATTGCTCCGTACTAAAAGGTTGTTTAATAATTTAACAATCTAGCTTGTTAGTATTTATTCTAACTTCATCCAACAGTGATTGATTATAGAGAATAACATCCCTTCTCATGCGGAGCTGCTATCGTATTTACACTGGACTTGCCGAGATTGGACATGAAGTTTTGATTTTCTGGGTGATTCTCAGTTTGATTGTTCAATGGGTCAACACAAAAAATAATGAAGTTATTATTTTCACAAATATTTTTGTTGATTGAACACCATTTAACACTATTTAAGTAAAAAAAAAAGGACATTCACACTTCAAGTCTTGTGCTTAACAACATCTGCTTTGCATAAATAACTTTATTGAAAGATAATTTACTTTCAAACATAACAAGAACATTTTCACGTAATACCTCTAATACTCTAAATTCTATAGGTTCTGGGAAAGATTGCTTTCTGCGATGTCAGCTTTTATATCAGAAATTTAAATTTAAGCAATTCACAATGAAGATAAACCTGAAGGTCAAGTTATTCAGTACCAGTCTGAATCTTGCAACACAGTGCATATGAGGATAAATCTACATGTGAGACTAGAGAGGAATAGCAGGTCAACTAAAGACTGATTATGTGCATCAGCGGATGTCACCTCTATGGACTTTCAGAAGGCATTTTATAAGGTTTTGCACAGGAGAATACTAGAAAAATGTGGGTGCATGGAATTGGAGATATGCTTCGGATGTTGGGTAGCAGTTGGTTGAAAGGCAGTGATAGATTTAGATTTAGATTTATTGTCACGTGTACCGAGGTACAGTGAAAAGTATTGTTCTGTGTAAATTCCAGGCAGGTCGTTCCATACATGAAAAAACATAGGACATACAACAATGTAAATACATAGACACAGACATCGGGTGAAGCATACAGAGTGTAGCGCTACATAGTAGAGAAGATGCATGGAGAGTCCATAAGAGGGCTATTCAGGAGTCTGGTAACAGTTTTTGAATCTGTTAGTGCGTGTTCTCAGACTTTTGTACCTTTTGCCCAATGGAAGAGGTTGGAAGAGAGAATAACCTGGGTGGGAGCATTCTTTGATCATGCTACCTACTTCCCCAAGGCAGCGGGAGGTGAAGACAAAGTCAATGGATAAGAGGCTGGTTCGCGTGATGGACTGGGCTGTATTCAAGGCTCGCTGTAGAGACTAGTGATAAAAGTAATCAACTTTGATTCACAGGGGTGTTCATAGTGGGGTCTCACTTTCATAATAAGAACATAAAAACAAGCCGGAATCGGCCACATGGTCCCTCAAGCCAATCAATAAGACCATGGCTGAGTTTTTGCTTCAACTCCATCTTTTCACATATTCCTTATTCCTTCATTCCCTTAGAATTCTGAGATATATCGCTTGGAGTATACTCTTGATGATTTAACAAGCACAGCTCTCTAGGGCAGAGAATTCCAAAGATTCATAACCCTCTGATAAGTGTTGATGCCAACGGAGAATCCGTGGACTTTCACAACAGAAAAAGTGGCACCACACCTGCCCCAATTCCGCTACTATTAATGGGCTGGCACCGGCGCCACGTGGAACACGATCAATTCTAATGGAAAACAGTGCCGGATTCGCCGGGTCCGTCATTGACACTCAGGCCGCTGACAAACCGCAGCTGCACATAAACGATTCTTCCCCTCCCCACCCCTCACACACACACCATCCCAGCCAACAAGATGGCTGGAAGGAGAGCAGTGCCATGGTTTATGGACGCAGAACTGGAGATCCTCCTGGACGCCATGGAGGAGTGGCGGATGACCCTATACCCCGGCCTGGGAAGGGGGCTGCCAGGCGCTGCCATCTGTCGTGCCTGGGCACAGGTGGCAGAGGCGGTCAGCGCCATGGGCAACACACCCATACTGGCATGCAGTGCCAAAAAAAACTTCTCTACCTCCTCAGAGTGACCAGGGTGAGGAGGCAGCACTGTGCACCTGGCACTGACCCCGCACCCCCACACCCGTAACCCGCTCCCTCCTCTCCCCGGGGACGGCGGAATCCACACCCGGCCCCACATGCCAGCACCCAGGGGCGGCACGGTAGCAGAGTGGTTAGCACAGTTGCTTCACAGCTCCAAGGTCCCAGGTTTGATTCCCGGCTTGGGTCACTGTCTGTGCGGAATGTGCACGTTCACCCCGTGTCTGCGTGGGTTTCCTCCGGGTGCTCCCGTTTCCTCCCACAGTCCAAAGATATGCAGGTTAGGTGGATTGGCAATGCTAAATTGCCCTTAGGTTAGGTGGGGTTGCTGGGTTACGGGATAGGGTGGAAGTGAGGGCTTAAGTAGGGTGCTCTTATCAAGAGCTGGTGCAGACTCGATGGGCCGAATGGCCTCCACCAGCACTGTAAATTCTATGATTCTATACCAGCCGTCATGGCCGGGTGCCTTGGCCACACACCCCCTCCCCCCCAGGAGAAGCACACAACTGCTGGGAGCGGGAGAAGACCAGAGGGGGAACCACCAGACCTGCGGTCCCCCACCGTGGCAGAACAGAGGGCCCTGGACGTGGCCAGTGGCCCAGAGTAAAGGGAGGTTGCTGAGGTGGGGTGCGGCCACGGGCTAGCAAGTGAGACCCTGCTGAGTTAAGTTTCCCATGACACGTGTGTCGATACTCCTCCCTCACCGCACTCCACCCTTATTCCCACACCACCCCCACCCCCACGCCACGCTCACTCTCTACCACCAACCATATCACCAACGCGATCAGAGCGTCCCGTGCGTGTTCGTCCAGGCACCCAGGCACACACGTTGTGTGACCTCCCATGACTGTCTGGGCCCCATTCCCTGCCCATTCTCCCCCTCCCCTGCATCATCCTCATTGAACGAGGCCTACCCTTCCTTCTCCTCCTCCAGCACATCCCCCCTCTGCTGGGCGATGTTCTGGAGTGCACAACAATGCGGGTGACACTCTCATTGTCATACTGGAGGGCCCCTCCAGAACAATCCAGGCACCTGAACTGCATCTTCAGGAGGCCAAAGCACCGCTCGATCACACTCCTGGTCGTTGTATGGGCGTCGTTGTAGCGGGACTCCGCGTCGGGTGTGAGGGTGGGGGGGGGGGGGGGTGGTGGGTGAGGCAGGGGTGGTTGTGGTGGTGGGGGGGTGGGGGTGGGGGTGTGTGGGGGGTCGGGCGGGGGTGATTGGAAGGGGGTATGGGAGTGGGGCGATTTTGGCGCGAGTGGCTCTGGTGGAGGGAGGTGGGGCTGGTTGTGGTGGTGGGGGATGGGGGTGTGGGGGATGGGGTGGGACTGGTTGTGGTGGAGGGGGGTGTGGGGGATGGGGTGGGGCTGGTTGTGGTGGAGGGGGGTGTGGTGGAGGGGAATGTGGGTGTGATGATGGGGCTGGCGATACACGTGCCATGGGGAACCCCAACTCAGCAGGATCTCACTTGCTTGCCACTGCCAATCTCCACCTCGGTGACCGCACTCTCCCCGGGCTCACCGATCAGATCCAGTGCCCATTGTTCTGCTGTGGTGGTGGTGGGGGGGCAGGTCCTGCGATCCCCCTCCGGTCTTTCCCCTTTCCTGGCGGTTGAGGGCTGTCTTCTCTTGGGAGGGGAGCCAGAAAGCGCACAGTGTTAGACAGTAGGATGCTTGCAGCACAGGGGTAGGTAGCTGGTGCCCTTCGTGGCAAGGCCACCCGGCCATGGCAGCCGGTATGGGTTCTGGCTGGTGGTGCAGGGTGGCCGTTCGATCGCCCTCTGGTGGAAGGGGGGTGGGCAGGGTTACGGGTGTGTGTTTCGGGGTTTAGTGCTAGGGTCACAATGCTGCCTACTCACCCTAGCCGTCCTGAGGAGGTCATGCGGTTTTTATGGCACTGCTGGCGGTTCCTAACTGTGTTGCCCACGGCAATCTACTTCCCACTATGGGGTACATGGTGGTCCGCCTCTCCTCAACTGTATTCAGCAGGGTCTTGTTTTCAGCATCAGTGAAACAGGGTGCTGTTCTTGTCAGCCTCTCAAGTGCCAAATCATGACCCCGGTGAATCGGGCACCGTTTTTCATTGGAACTGATCGTGGTCCACGTAGCGCCGGTGTCAGCCCATTAATGGTTCATGAATTACTCTTGGAACGGTGCCAATTTTGCTGTCGTAGAAGTCCACTGATTCAGTGCTGGCGTCAACACTTAGAGCGGGATTTTCCGTCGGCGGGATCCTCCGCTTCGCCAGCAATGTACTCGCCCGTGGATTTCCCGACTCGTGGGGGTGGCCACAATGGGAAACCCCATTCACCAGGACGGAGTATCCCGCTGCCGGCGGGGGTGCACTGTGCCAGAATACGGGCCTGCCGGGACGGAGAATCCTGCCCTTAGTTTGTGAAACGGAGAATCCCCCGAGGATCTATCAAATCAGGTTTCACTCTTGGATCTGACTTGTCCATTTTTATCATTCACTGTGATAGTAACAGAAACTGACAGGAATTTTGAGTGTCCAGGTCACATTACACTACAAGCCTTCTACTGGCCTTTATCTCAGGAGGGTTGGAGAACAAAGTGGAGGAATTTATTCTTCAGTTATACAAAGCCTTGGCCAAACAACAGGCTGTGATTCTTGGCGGCGAGCCGTTTGCTGGCGGTGGGATTCTCTCTTCCTGCTGCTCGTCAGTGGGATTGCCCATTGAAGCCACCACAGACGGCCAGGAATCCCACAGGGCTGGGATGAGCTGCTGGCAGGAACAGTGAATTCCAATGGCCAGACAATTCCAGCTAACATTTGGATTTTAAAAATTTTATTCATTTATGTGATGTAGGCATCATTGGAATGGAAAGCATTTATTGGCTATCCCTGATATTGTATTCAGTCTGAGAACTGCACCTCAGGAAGAATAGCAATACAGGAGTTAAATTCTAGGTGGACATCGGGTGGACAGACTGACTGACTTTAAAAATGACTGCCCTGTTGTGATGTTACCTCTTTCCCCCTCCCTCTCATTGGAAGTAAGCCTCATGAGGTGCCGGCCAATCCGATTGCTCTTGCAGTCCCAGTAGCGCCAGAACACTAGTGGACGCTGCTGGGATTGCAAGCAGTCCCAAGAAGAAGATGGCATGGAGACCAGAGTGAGGT
The DNA here is from genome assembly GCF_047496885.1 of Scyliorhinus torazame. Taxonomy (NCBI): domain Eukaryota; kingdom Metazoa; phylum Chordata; class Chondrichthyes; order Carcharhiniformes; family Scyliorhinidae; genus Scyliorhinus; species Scyliorhinus torazame. Next base: position 145,593,029 of record NC_092721.1, on the reverse strand, counting down.
GAGTCCTGGTGTTTTGGGTGGGGAAGGAGTTGGGCACCCTGGAGAGGTATGGTAGAGGGGTTGAGGAACCTAGATTCTGCAGGCTGGGAGGAGGCACAAAGAGGTTGGCGGGGCGGGGGGGGGCGGTGTAACCATTCTGGAGAAGTGGAGAAGTGCCTCCGATGTGCACCTGAAGGAGGTACATCACCTTCCTTCCCACTTTTTACCTTCAGAATCAGATGGTTGGAAAGCATGCTTTCCGCTCTCCCCTGCATTCCACTGCTCACCATATCATGGCAGTCGCGGAATGAGGCTCTTAATTACCACTTAATTGGGGGTTAAGAGTTTCAATAGGCCCAAGGTGGATATTACAGAGAAGACCAGGTTCATATGGTTCGAATTCCACCAGGGTAGTTAGTGGAATTTGAATTCAATAAAAATCTAGAATTAAAACCCACCTGTTTCACAAATGTCCTTTAGGGAAGGAAATCTGCTGTCGTTACCTGGTCTGGCCTACATGTGACTCCTGATCCACAGCAATATGGTTGACTCTTAAAATGCCCTTAAAGGATGGACAATAAATGCTGGCCCAGCCAGTGATGCCCACATCCGATGAATGAATAAAAACAACCTTGGTCACTATAATGATGAACAAGAGACATACCCACACCTGGAGCTGGCACTTGCAGTCCAATTTTTCTTCAGTTCCTTCTTCATCAGTGGCTGGAGCGTCAAGATGGCCTGAGGACAATGAGTTCTGAGGTCCAATGCCAGTAACACCTCGCCATTCTGGTCCTTCGAATGCCCAAATGTGGGTGTTCCCAACCTTCTTGGTCTTTGAAGGAAGAATGCAATAAAATTGAATAATTTGGTCTTCTGTTTGGTGAAGAGAAAAAAAAATTATAGTCATTGCATTATATGAACTTGACGATTGCTGAAGAAAGACATTTTGTCAAAACTTTTCACCTTGCACTCATCAGAAATACCAGCGTCGGGGAAACAACAACTTTATACTATATGAGAAGGGAGGGTTGATTGATTGGTAACTGAACTCTGATTTATAGAGGCGTTGCCACGGAGAATGCAACCGTGAATGGTTACTGATAGTTAACAGCCAAACATTGTTTGAAAATTTGAACTAGGCAGCTTGACTTTGATTGGTCAGTACATTGCCTTGAGGAGTGAACCAGTGAATGGCTATCGCTTATTTTGTTTTGCTGAAACAGAAGCAGCATGTGCACATGTTCTTTACAACATAGAACATACAGTGCAGAAGGAGGCCATTCGGCTCATCGAGTCTGCACTGACCCACATTAAGCCCTCACTTTGATCCTATTCCCGTAACCCAATAACACCTCCTAACCTTTTTGGACACTAAGGGCAATTTAGCATGGCCAATCCACCTAACCTGCATGTCTTTGGACTGTGGGAAGAAACTGGAACACCCGGAGGAAATCCACGCAGACACGGTGAGAACGTGCAGACTCAGCACAGACAGTGACCCAGCGGGGAATCGAACCTGGGACCCTGGCTCTGTGAAGCCACAGTGCTATCCACTTGTGCTACCGTGCTGCCTCTGTCTACAAAGATCAGCGCCCTGTGTATTAATATATGGAGATTCTAGTACACACAAATACACCATACTGTGAGCCTAACTGACAGTCTAAAATTGGTTCTTAGCATAGATTTTTAGCACACTGAAGATTATGCAGCAAAGTAGCAAATGTTGTCTAATCACATATGTAATGTTGGATACTGTGTTTTGGGATTTGCACGCACGGGCTGGTTGGGTAATGAATTTCTGGGCTCTCAGTCAAGCCTAATTGAACTGCGCACGGTATGGTGAGTGGGGGACATACGTTGACATGGAGAATGTGAGAGGCCATGGGTGTAAGTGAGGGAATAATTTGACATGGGTAGAAGAGGGTTGTTTGAGGAGCACACTTTGGCATGGCGGACATGAAGAGCTTTTGAACTTACATTTTGAACGGTTCCCTCATGTAGACTATGGTCCACAATACCCATGAAATGCCGTAAACCATGATTCTTTGAAAGTCTGGCCTAACTCAATGAAAATTGTAGAGGACTAGGGCATGCCTAATCAGCAAATTGAGCTGGCCAAGTTGGGAGTGCAGAGTGTGGGCTAGTTTGGGTCACGTGTGTTATGGGCCAGGGTTTAGAAACTCCAAAGTGTATTATGAAGTTCACCTGACCTATAACTTCTATGTTGAATTTGGCTAGGATGGGCACCAAAGCAGGCCCTGCAGGTGTGATTCATCAGTCTTCCTAGACACTTTAATCAAAACAAGCTTTATTCTAAGAAATTAGTTAACACATATATATACAAACACACAGCAAGATTTTTTATCAATTACAAACATAAAGACACCACACAGCTACAGTAATCTATTTATAACCCTTAATGAATCCCTTCTTAACTGTTCCAATTCAATAACAAAATCCAATAAACCAAAAACCTCTTTACAAGGGTGTGGCCCAGCACACTGCATTCTCACTTGAATGAGACTGGTTTCCCCTGAGGTTCTGATCCCGTCTCAACCAGTAGATTCAAACTCCTTCCGGAAAGCAAACTATATCAGTTAAGTTACCAAAGCAGGTAGCCACAACCAAAGTTTTTTTTAATTGGAAGTTATTGAAAATGAAAATAGAGAGAGACAGGCCAAAACAGAAACTGAAAAAAACCTCACAGCCACAGGCCAGCTCCACACACAAAATGACATAATTGAAGTCATGTAATAAGACAAAAACCTTTCTTAAAGGGACACTCCCATGACACGAGCCCACATCTTTCAAAGGCACATATGAAAAGTGAAAATTCTGGGAACGGGATCAGGAATCCTGGAATTGGAGTTGTACAACATTTATAAAGGGTGTCCGTGTAATCCTGACTGAGCAAAAACCCAGCTCCCTTACATTTGTAACGTGGCATCTTTAGGATGAGATTTTAAACTACGTTTCTGTCTGCCCTCTCAGGTGGATGTAAATGAAACAGAGCAGGTGAGTTATCCTGGTGACCTTGCTGGTGTATCTCCATTCACCAACCTTACTGGATCAGATTACCTGATACTTATCTCACTGTAGTTGCGCTGAGCACACATTTAATGTTACTTTTCTCTGTATTACAGGAGTGACTGTGCTTTGTCATTATCTCATTGTCTGTGAAACACTTTGAGATCGTGAGATTATGAAACACACGATAGAAATGCACATTATTTATTTCATTTTCAGAAACCATCCTACTGCTTCTTCGGTAAGTATCTTCATCTGGACTTACCTACTTCCTCTCATCATTTACATGCCATTTTAGGGGGCAAGAGCAAAGTGCATGAGATCCCCTTTAAGAGTTGTGGCTCCAAGACTATCCTCGGGTTGATTTTCCGGTCCCCCAGCCAGGTGTTTCTTGGCAGTGAAAAGCGGTGCACTGTTCACTGGCGCCGGATTCTCCGTTCCCACCACTGTCAATGGGATTTCTCATTGAAACTACCCCACGCCACCGGGAAACCTGCAGACGGGGATGCGCTGCTGGTGAGGACCAGAGAATTCTGCTGCCATCTAATGGTCAGAGAATTCCAGCCCTCGTGTCCCATTTTCCAATTTTCACCATCGCTAACCTGCTCAATGTCACATGGGAAGTCTACTGTCCAGGATAACATTTAGGAAAGGTACTAGAGGCCACTACTTGATTCATTGAATTATAGAATCTCTACCGCTTTACACGGGGGGCGGCACGGTGGCTAGTGGTTAGCACTGCTGCCTCATGGCGCCGAGGACCCGGCTTCAATCCCGGCCCCGGGTCACTGTTCATGTGGAGGTTGCACATACTCCCCGTGTCTGTATAGGTCTTACCCCCACAACCCAAAGTTGTGCAGGGCAGATGGATTGACCACACTAAATTGCCCATTAAAAGCTTTGCACAGAGCAGAGATTTCTCAACATCCAGACCTCATGAAGTCTCTGGGTAGCAGATCAAACATGAACAAGGAAACCTTCTGCTGATTACCACAAACTGCACCTAAATTCATCATCACTATCTGGGCTTTTGATTGCCCACTCCCCTTTACACGAAAGAACAAGGCCATGCTATGAATTTTCTAAAATAAATTTAGAGTACCCAATTATCTTTTTTCCAATTAAGGGGCATTTAGCGTGGCCAATCTACCTATCCTGCACATCTTTAGATTGTGGGGGTGAAACCCACGCAGACACGGGGAGAATGTGCAAACTCCACATGGACAGTGACCCAGAGCCAGGATTAGAACCCAGGTCCTCAGCGCCTTAGGCAGCAGTGCTAACCACTGTGCCACCATGCTGCACTGGGCCAATGCTATGAATGTGCAATTAACCTCCAATTTATGGACAAAAGAGGCAACCAGACTCTTTGTTGGGCTATAGCTAGTCAGCATGTCCCAGCGGACAATGGATTTTGAGTGAATCACCCTGGCTGAACAGGGATATCCTGTTTTTTCCCATCAATATGTTTAAGCCTGCATGGGACATAGTAATTCCAGCCAGGTGTGGGCATATACCTCTGACATGTGCTAGCAGTTTTACCCCCAGTCTGTTAACCCCTAAATTTCCCACCACATCTTGCATCCAATTTCTTAACATCTTCCTATTCATCAACACCTCAGCTGATGTATCAGTATTCCTCCATGTTGAAGACCACTTGAAGGAAGCACTGAGAGTGGCAAGGGCTCATAATGTACTCTGAGTGCGGGCTTCAATGTCCATCGCCAAAAGTGGCTCACAGGCTGAACTGTCCAGGTCATAAAGGGCATAGCTGCTAGTCTGGGACTGCAGCAGGTGGTGAGGGAACCAATAAGAGGGAAAAACATACTCAGAATCATAGAATTTACAGTTCAAAAGGAGGCCATTTGGCCCATCGAGTCTGCACTGGCTCTTGGAAAGAACACCCTACTTAAGCCCCTACCTCCACCCTATCCCGGTAAGCCAGTAACCCCAGCTAACCTTTTTTGGAGACTAAAAACAATTTATCATGGCCAATCCACCTAACCTGCACATCTTTGGACTGTGGGAGGAAACCGGAGCACCCGGAGGAAACCCACGCAGACATGGGGAGAACGTGCAGACTCCGCACAGACAGTGACCCAAGCCGGGAATAGAGCCTGGAAACCTAGAGCTGTGAAGCAATTGTGCTAACCACTGTGCTACCGTGCTTGCCCTCATCCTCACCAACCTGCCTACTGCAGATGCATCTGTCCATGAGAGCATTGGAAAGAATGACCACCACACAGTCCTTGTGGAGATGAGGGGCGGGATTTACTGACCATCGTGCCATGTGTTTTTCGGTGGTGGAGCTGGCCCGCCAGCGGGATCTACTGACCCAGCCATTGTCAATGAGAATTCCCGGTGACAGCGCCCCTCGCCGCCGGGAAACCCGCGCGCTGGCATGGGACTGGAATTTCCCGCCGGCATGAACAGCCGATAAATCCCGCCTGAAGTTTTGTCTTCACATTGAGAATATTCTCCATCGTGTTGTGTGGCACTACCAACGTGCAAAATGGGACAGACTTCGAACAGATTCATCCAGGACAAAGCAGCCGTTTGATTTTCACAACTTCCACAAACATTCATGATGTGGAGATGCCGGCGTTATACTGGGGTGAGCACAGTAAGAAGTCTTACAACACCAGGTTAAAGTCCAACAGGTTTGTTTCGATGTCACTAGCTTTCGGAGCGCTGCTCCTTCCTCAGGTGAATGAAGAGGTCTGTTCCAGAAACATATATATAGACAAATTCAAAGATGCTAGACAATGCTTGGAATGTGAGCATTAGCAGGTGATTAAATCTTTACAGATCCAGAGATGGGGTAGAGTTTGCAGCAAACTACCCAGCCTTCAGAACAGTGACCACGACACCACACAACCCTGCCATGGCAATCTCTGCAAGACGCGCCAGATCATCGACATGGATACCAACATTATACATGAGAACACCACCCACCAGGTATTTGGTACATACTCGTGAAACTCGGCCAACGTTGTCTACCTCATACGCTGCAGGAAAGGATGTCCCGAAGCGTGGTACATTGGCGAGACCATGCAGACGCTGCGACAACGAATGAGCGGACATCGCGCGACAATCACCAGGCAGGAATGTTCCCTTCCAGTCAGGGAACACTTCAGCAGTCAAGGGCATTCAGCATCCGGGGCGAAATTCTCCGTTATCGGCGGAAAGTCCGCCGATCGGCGCAAAAAACGGTGCAAATCCGACTTGCGTCACGTCGGAAAAATGGGTCGAAAGTCTCCGTCCCGAAATGGGCTAGCAGCGACGTAACGGGATCCGCGCTTGCGCAGCGGTTCACGCTGTGCAGCGTCATACGCGCCGCACGGCGTGATGGCTCATAAGGCCGCGCTGCTCCCCCCCACCCGAACGGAACACCCGACCGGAACACCCGACTGGATGGCTGGCCGCCGCTCAGCCCCGATGTTCGAGTCACAGGATGTGGAGGCGCTCCTGGACGTGGTGGAGCAGAGGAGGGACGCCCTGTATCCCGGGCACGGCCGCAGAGTTGCCCCACACCACAGCCGGCGTCTGTGGAGGGAAGTGGCAGAGGCCGTCACCACTGTGGCCCTGACACCACGGACAGGCACCCAGTGCCACAAGAAGGTGAACGACCTTGTCAGAGCAGGCAGGGTGAGCCTCCCCCATATCCCCCTCCCACATATTCCCCCTCCCCCATATCCCCCCTCCCCCATATCCCCCCCCCCCATATCCCCCCTCCCCCATATCCCCCCTCCCCCATATCCCCCATATCCCCCCTCCCCCATATCCCCTTTCCCCCATATCCCCCCCTCTTCCATATCCCCCTCCCCCATATCCCCCCTCCCCCATATCCCCCCTCCCCCATATCCCCCACATCCCCAAGTGAATCCAGCTCTAACCTTAACCTCTGCAATGCACGCGCAACCGATGGCGTGCATTCATATACCTGCCTAACAGTGTTGCCTTTTACCCCTGCCACCCCCCCCCCCTCCCCCACAGGAGAAGCGCGCACACAACAATAGGGAGCATGTGAGGACTGGAGGAGGGCCCGCTGATGAGAGGCCACTGACCGTCCACGAGGAAAGGGCCCTGGAACTGGCTGGCGGACCTGATGACCGGGAGGTTGCTGATGCAGAGGGCGGGGGCATACTAGCAAGTGAGCCACCGACAGCCCGTCCCCATATCCCTCCTCCCCCATATCCCCCCTCCCCCATATCACCTGATCACTGCCTGATGTCTAACCATGCATGCTTCATTGTGTATCGCAGGACCAAACGTCCAGGCACCCATCCCCGCAGATGCAGACCGCCCGCAGGATGCCCCTCAGAGGCCACGGGAGACGGAGAGACCCGGACCCTCCAGCATGCGACACCCGCAGGATGCCCCTGGCACACCACGGTAGACGGAGAGACCTGGGGCAACAGGGAGACGACACCCCCGTCACGTGCGGTAGCGACCACACAGCGACGAGGGGGGCAGCCACAGGCCCCCGTCACATCCGAGCCAGGACACCACTACCCAGGACACCACTATCCAGGACACCCCTACCCGGGACATCACTACCCAGGACACCCCTACCCGGGACAGCACTACCCGGGACACCACTACCCGGGACACCACTACCCAGGACACCACTACCCAGGACACCACTACCCGGGACACCACTACCCGGGACAGCACTGCCCAGGACACCCCTACCCGGGACAGCACTACCCAGGAAGACGAAATAACGGACAGTGACTCAGAGTGGATGGGTGGAGACGAACCCCCGCCCCAAAGTGCCATGGGCTCAGAGTGGGACGAAGAGCACGACACAACGCCACTGCTGTCACCAACACCCTTCACCATCGCAGAAACACTCACCTCGGTTGGGCACTTTAGTGATGAGGCATCTGCTACACTCACTGGTGCGCACAACACAGCCGTCCCGGTACAGCAGGTGGAGGTAGGAGCAGCAGAGGGGCCGGGCGGTCGGAGGGCAGCCCAGCCCAAGCGAACATCTGCCGCCCACATGGATCCCGGGTTCCTGGAGTTACCACACCCACACATAGATCCGATGCAACCACCGACCCGGAGACGAGCGAAGAGGGTGACGGGCGGCTTGCGGCGGCTGCGGTCGCAGGTGGAGGAGTCCACCCGCGTCCAGGAGCTGGGAGTGGTCCCGGTCATGCGTGCCACCCAGGCTGACACCGCACGGGTGGCGTCCGCGGTGGAGGCAATGGGTGCGACGGTGTCAGACATGGGGAACGGTTTGCGAGGCCTGGGGCTTTCCGTGCAGGCGGCGTCTGTGGCCCAGGACATGGCTGCCCTCTCACAGGAGGCCATGAGCCAGTGCCAGCGCCAGATGGCAGAGGCGCTCAACGCCATAGCCCAGTCTCTGCAGGTCATGGCCCAGTCTCAGCAGGCCATGGCCCAGTCTCAGCAGGCCATGGCCCAGTCTCTGCAGGCCATCGCTGAGGGCATCGGCGCCAGTGGCCATGTGCGAGCCGGCGTCGCACTGTCACAGACAGGGTTTGCCAACCCCCTGGGCTCCATGGCTGCAAACCTGCAGACCCCTGTCGATACCAGCACAGGCCTCCAGGACTGGCAGCGCCAGATGTCGGGGGGGCGTCGGATGGCCAGTCCGTTCGCATCCTCCACCCATGTAGAGGCTTGGGGGCCATCGGGCATCCCGAGGGAGGAGGAGGTGGTGTGATCCGTCCCGGCTCCCCCTGTAGGGGAGGTCCCGGTACACCGCGACACCTCGGACTCCCCCCCTTCCGTCCCAGGTGCATCGGGTGGGCAACAGGCAGGACAGGCTGGCAGCTCTGCATCCCAGTCGCCCGGGCCGCAGCCTGGCCCATCTAGGCCAGGACGCCCCAGGAAACGGCCGCCAAAGGGATCCAGTGTCAGAGGGCAGGAATCACAGGAGTCCACCTCCAGTTCTGCTGTACCGTCTGGGGAACCACGTAGACGTAGTCAAAGGGCCCGTAAGGCCAAACAATTAGACACTGAGTAAGTTGGCACGGGTGCAGGGCACAGATGAGTTTTAGGGGTTAGGGCACGTGCATGAACTCCTTTGGTTATTAAAGTCAATGTTACACCTACAGAAGCTGCCTTTGTGCTCTGTCCAAAGCGTGCAGGGGTGTCATGTACGTTGAGCGCAAGTGTGTGTGTGAGGGATGGTCTTACCTCATCCCCAGGTGAGTCTGCCCCCTTCCCCCTGGGCCGCCATCAACATCCCCCGGGCAGAGGACGGGACCGTGCGCTGCAGTGTCACAGCCGCATGCAGGGATGGTCCGGGTGGATGGTGGTACTGTGGCCATGGGTCAGACATAGTCCAACGATGTGGAGCCAGGAGCTCACCGCAGGGCGGGTTGTCATCATCCTCCATGGCGTGCAATAGACACGCGTCCACCCGCAACTGTGTGAGCCCGGCCCGTTGTGCCGCAGGTGGATCGGCAATGGGGGGGGGGGGGGGTGTGCATGTGGGTGGGGTTGGGGAGGGGGGTGAGGGTGCTGTGTGGGTGGATGGGTGGGGGGTGTGGGTGGTCGGCTGTTGCCATGGTGTGCGGTCTGTGGCCATACTACCCGATTCCCACGCCCATCTAGTCAGTGAAGCGGGCGGCTATCAGTCTGTCCCGTGCCCGCAGGGCCAGCCGGTAACGGTGGACAGCCACCCGCCTGTGTCTACCCCATCTGCCCTGACCATTACCCCCATCCCCCTCATCTGGGGAGGACTGCGCCTCTTCCTGCTGCTCCTCCACTCCGCCCTCCTCTGCCTGCGGCACATCGCCCCTCTGCTGGGCTATGTTGTGCAGGACGCAGCACACCACAATGATGTGGCCGACCCTATCTGACCAATACTGGAGGGCGCCCCCAGAGAGGTCCAGGCACCTGAAACGCATCTTCAGCACGCCAACGCACCTCTCTATCACTCCCCTTGTCGCTACATGGGCATCATTGTAGCGGTTCTCCGCCTCATTGCGTGGCCTCCGTATAGGCGTCCTCAGCCACAATCGCAATGGGTAGCCCCTGTCGCCCAGCAACCAGCCCCTCAGCCGGGGATGGCGTCCCTCGTACATGCCGGGGATGGATGACCGCGACAACACGAATGAGTCGTGTACACTGCCTGGGTGACGGGCGCAGACGTGCAGGATCATCATGCGGTGGTCGCAGACCACCTGTACGTTCATCGAATAGGTCCCCTTCCTATTAGTGAACACGGCCCTGTTCTCTGCAGGTGGCCGCACGGCGACGTGCATCCCATCGATCGCGCCCTGGACCATGGGGAACCCAGCCACGGCAGAGAAGCCCACGGCCCAGGCATCTTGGCTGGCCCGGTCCACGGGGAAGCGGATGTAGCGGTGCGCCATGGCATATAGGGCATCTGTCACTGCCCGGATGCACCGATGCACCGATGTCTGCGATATGCCGGACAGGTCCCCACTCGGTGCCTGGAATGACCCCGTTGCATAAAAGTTCAGGGCCACCGTAACCTTGACGGACACGGGGAGAGGGTGTCCCCCGCCAGTGCCACGCGGTGACAGGTGTGCCAGCAGGTGGCAGATGTGTGCCACGGTTTCCCGCCTCATCCGAAGTCTCCTCCTGCATTCCCGGTCCGTGAGGTCCTGGTATGACTGCCGGGGCCGGTACACACGGGGCGCCCTCGGGTGCCTCCGTTGCCGTGGGGCCGCGACGTCCTCCTCACCCTGTCGGTCAGGTGTCCCTCCAGCCTGGGCGGCTGCCGCCTGTCCCTCTGCGGCAGCCTGCGCTGCCTCTCTGGCACGCTCCTCCTCCTCATCCAGGGCAACATAGACATTAGCGGCTGCCGCCACGGCGGCCAACATCGCTGGGTGATCGGAAAACATGATGGCCTGGTGGGGGGGGGAGGGGATCGATGACATGTCATCATTGCCCATATCCCCTCCTCCCCCCAGCCAGGTGGCATGGACCACATGGGTCTAACTGTTGGAGGCTGGCACCTGGCCAGGTGGACCAACTCACTTGCCCTCGCATCCCCCTCGCCGGCACGGACCCCCCCCCCCCCAACCTCCTCCCTGGCACGGACCCCCCCCCAAACCTCCTCCCCGGCACGGACCCCAACCTCCTCCCCGGCACGGACCCCCCATCCCCCTCCCCGGCACGGACCCCCCCCCCCCTCCTCCCCGGCACGGACTCCAACCTCTTCCCCGGTACGGACCCCCCATCCCCCTCCCCGGCACGGACCCCACCCCCCAACCTCCACCCCGGCACGGACCCCCCCATCCCCCTCCCCGACACGGACCCCCCCCCCCAACCTCCTCCCCGGCACGGACCCCAACCTCCTCCCCGGCACGGACCCCCATCCCCCTCCCACCCACGGACGCCCCCCCCCCAACCTCCACCCCGGCACGGACCCCCCCATCCCCCTCCCCAGCACGGACCCCCCCCAACCTCCTTCCCGGCACGGACCCCAACCTCCTCCCCGGCACGGACCACCCCTCCCCCTCCCCGGCACGGACCCCCCTCCCGGCACTCCCCCGGAGCCCAGCCCACTCTAACCACCACCCCCTCCCCGCCGCACACACACACACACAACCCGAGACACACCTCTCCTCACACATTCAGACTGCGGCCACGCCATCGCCTGCCCAGAGCCAACCCCCCAGGCCGTCACTCACCTCCACGCTGGTCGGCGTGAACCTGGAGCACAGGGTCACGCCGATGAAAAGGAGGTTTAATTTACGTCGACGTGAACGGTCATCACGTTGACGGGACTTCGGCCCATCCGGAAGGGAGAATATCGGCAGGCCGAAAATCGGCTGCCTTGCGCAGACCCGTGCCATTCTCCGAAGGCAGCGGCGACATTAACGCCCCGCCGACTTTTCTCCCTTCGGAGACTTCGGCAACCGGCGGGGGCGGGATTCACGGCGGCCAGCGGCCATTCTCCGACCCGCTGGGGGGTCGGAGAATGACGCCCCCGATCTCCGGGTAAGCATTCTCCAAGGCGGCCTTCAGGACGCGCGACAACGCAGAATCGCCGAGCAGAAACTTATAGCCAAGTTCCGCACACATGAGTGTGGCCTCAACCGGGACCTCGGATTCATGTCGCATTACATTCATCCCCCACCATCTGGCCTGCGAAATCCTACTAACTGTCCTGGCTTGACACAATTCACACCCCATCTCTGGATCTGTAAATATTTAATCACCTGCTAATGCTCGCATTCCAAGCATTGTCTGGCATCTTTGAATTTGTCTAAAGATATGTTTCTGGAACAGACCTCTTCATTCACCTGAGGAAGGAACAGCGCTCCGAAAGCTAGTGATTCGAAACAAACCTGTTGGACTTTGACCTGGTGTTGTAAGACTTCTTACTACAAACATTCATTACAGTCACCACTGACGAAGTGAGTGCAGTGTGTACAGTCTCCAAGATGCACTGCAGGGACTCACCAAGGCTCCTCAGGTAGCACTTTCCAAACCCATGATCTCTACCATCTAGAAGGACAAGGACAGAAGACACAAGGGAACACTACCACCTGACTTGGAAATATATCACTTTCCTTCACTGTCGCTGGATCAAATTCCTGGAACTCCCTCCCCCTGACAGCGTTGTGGGTGGTCCTACACCACATGGACTGCAGCACCTTCTCAAGGGCAATTCGTGATGGGCAATAAATGTTGGCTTAGCCAGCGATGCCTACATCCTGTTTATGAGTAATTTAAAAAAGCATGGTGCAGGATTCTCCCCTACCCTGTGGGGCAGGGGGTCCCGGTGGGATGGAGTGGCGTGAACCATTCCGGCATCGGGCCGCCCCAAAGGTGCGGATTTCTCCGGGCCAAGCCCTCACCTAGAGGGGCTAGCCCCGCGCCGGAGTGGGTGGCGCACCGCCAGCCGGCGGGAAAGGCTTTTGGCGCCACGCCAGCTGGGGCCGATAGGACTTCGCCGGGCGGTGGAAGTCCGCGTATGCGCGGGAGAGTCAGCGGCTGCTGACGTCATCCCTGTGCGTCGGCCATGGTGAACTGTGGCCGAGGCAGAGGGAAAAGAGTGCCCCCACGGCACAGACCCGCCTGCGGATCGGTGGGCCCTGATCGCGGGCCAGGCCACCGTGGGGGCACTCCCAGGGGCCAGAACACCCCGCGCCCCCCCCCAGGACCCCGGAGCCCGCCCGTGCCGTCTAGTCCCGCTGGGAAGAGAGGTGGTTTGATCCTCGCCGGTGGGACAGGCATTCCAGCAGCGGGACTTCCACCCATCGTGGGCTGGGGAATCGCCGGCTGGGGGGGCTCGCCGACGGGCGCGGTGCGATTCCCGCCCCCACCGAATATCCGGTGCCTGAGAATTTGGCAACCAGCGGGGGCGGGATTCACGCCAGCCCCCAGCGATTTTCCCACCCGGCGGGGGGTCGGAGAATCCAGCCCATGATTTCCCAGCCTGTGTGGCTAAATTCCACTTTGGGCTGTACATATACCAATTGTATCATTGGTAGAATTCAGCCTTAGCAACTTTGCATCTAGATCATCTCACTTTGACCTTTTTATGCTGCATTGTAGCTGTGGCTGGTACAGCACCTGTCTTTCATTTTCCTTTAGTTCTTCTCTTTTACTGTGGTTTTCGTTTCTCCAGCAAGCAGAATACATGCTTATACAGAGCTTAATTCCTCCTTTATAATAATACAAACGGTCAGTATAATTGGATAGTCTTCCCAGCCTGTATACAAATGTAGCTATTATTGAACATGCGGTGAAAATATGGGGTGGGATTCTCCATCGGGAAATTTGATTGGGTTGCAAATCGGTTTTGATGCCGTAATTGTGGCGGGCGCTGGTTTTCAACAATGGCGTTAATGCATTCCACTCCACATGTACAGTAAAAACGCTTGGCATATTATTAGCGGGCCTGACCTGGTATTCTCCGGGGCCTCCGCGATTCTCCGCCTCCACCGGGGCGAATTCCCGACGGCAAGGTTCACTTCTGCTTTCAAATATCGTGAAGCAGGCGCCGTGGCTACTGAAAGAGAGAGATGGGGTATGGAAAGTGTCCAACATCGCCATACATTGCTGACAGTCATGCCGCTGGCCGGGGGGGGCTTCTGACAAGGCCAGAGGGAGTAGCGCGGTTGGCCAGGAAGTGGGCTGTGGGGTCGGGGTGCGCACGCCACTGACTGCCCACTGTGAACGTAGGGCCACAGGTCGTATGGGTGTCCCCCCCAGGTGCCCTCTGGTTCCAGCCGACCCATCAGCAGGATGGGCGAGCTCCAGCACAACCCGTGCCATCTTGTTGGCTGGGATGGTGTGTGTGAGGAGTGAAGTGTTTATATGTGGCTGCAGCTTGTCAGCCTCCTGAGTGTCAATCACAAATCCGGTGAATCCGGCACCGTTTCTTGTTGGAATTGATTGTGTTCCACGTGGCGCCAGTGCTAGCCCCTCAACAGTCGCTGAATCGGTCCAGGTGCGGCGCCAGTTTTGCTGTCAGGGAAGTCCACGAATTCTGCCCCAAAGTCAACACTTAGTCTCAAGAATGGAGAATCCCACTGCAGACGTCTACCTTCGAAACCTTACTGCATTCAGAGAAATTAGTTTCAACCAATCTGTGCCGGATTCACATTAAGAGCTGAGAGATGAAAGACCAAATTCACTGCACCGCCCAGTCATTGATGCTTTGTGAAGGAATCTGTAAACACATGAAGACAGACATTACTCATGGACTATTCTTTACAGGTGTTTAGAACTTCAAAGAATAAGATGTACAACAAAGGAAGACGCCATTTGAAGTCAAACACATAGCCAACAATCATAGTATCCTATTCAGGAGAACATATTCAAAGATAATTCAGTTAATTATTTATCTTGTATGACTATTCCTTTCCAGCTAGCTTTTATGTGTTTCACCTGCTCGCACCTAGGCTTTGAAGAATAATGCTTTATTCAGCCATAATTTAATAGATTCCATCTCATTAGAAAATGCCATGATTTGGATTGAAGTTAGGAAAAATGAGCTGCTGTGTGGCTAGTTCATCTGATGCTGGGCCCAATATTAATCTCAATGTGGCTATGAGTGGGGATGAGCTGGAATTGCTTGGACAAACCCCAGCAGGTCAGAATCTGCAATCGTAACTGAATTGAAATCATGAATTTTGACATCTGGGGTTTCACATCTCCAAGCTGCATACTCGAATGATGTGATCTGATCTGGATTTCAATGCACAATTAGAAATTGGAGGTGGTCACAATGCTCACAATTGATGTTCTATTTTGAGAAGGGCAGCAGCCAGTTTCAATGATGCATCACTGGAATTACTGTTGGGTGGAGTCAGGAGCAGGAGGGATATACTTTCCCCCAGGAAAGGGAGGAAGAAACCAGAGGCCCTCACAAGTAGAAGTGGTGCAGAAGTGTAACACCAAATTTTGAAGTGCAGGAGCTCGAGGAAAATGTGTTGGCCATATCATTTCTAAATCTACTCTTATGTTGGATTTCTATGTATTAATCCTTTGAGTCTACAAACATCAGTAAAACAATGCTTTTTAAGTGAAAACTATTAGTGTCGGTGGGCATTTCATTTTGAACCATGTGGTATTTTGAATCATTAGTCTTCACCATACCTGCATGGTGGCGCAGTGGGTTAGCACTGCGGCCTCACAGCGCCGAGGTCCCAGGTTTGATCCCAGCTCTGGGTCATTGTCCGTATGGAGTTTACACTTTCTCCCCGTGTTTGTATGAGTTTCGCCCCCACAACACAAAAATGTGCAAGCTAGGTGGATTGGCCATGCTAAATTGCCCCTTAATTGGAAAAAATGAATTGGGTCCTCTAAATTTAATTTAAAACATTTTTTTTTAATAGTCTTCACCATACCTAGAATTTCATCATGCAAATGTTTAATTTTTAATTCAACTCTATCAAAAACACGAATTACAGAAATCTTCACTTACTTCTCACTGGGGCCCTCAGCTTCCACCCTAAACACATTAAAGAAGCCATCCCCTATGGACAAGCGCTCCGTATACACAGGATCTGCTCAGACGAGGAGGAGCGTAACAGACATCTACAGACGTTGAAAGATGCACTCGTACGAACGGGATATGGCACTAGACTCATCGATCGACAGTTCCAACGCGCCACAGCGAAAAACGGCACCGACCTCCTCAGAAGACAAACATGGGACACAACCGACAGAATACCCTTCGTCGTCCAGTACTTCCCCGGAGCGGAGAAACTACGTCATCTTCTTCACAGCCTTCAACACGTCATTGATGACGATGAACATCTTGCCAAGGTCATCCCCACACCCCCACTACTTGCCTTCAAACAACCGCGCAACCTCAAACGAACCATTGTTTGCAGCAAACTACCCAGTCTTCAGAACAGTGACCACGACACCACACAACCCTGCCATGGCAATCTCTGCAAGACGTGCCAGATCATCGACATGGATACCACTATTACACGTGAGAACACCACCCACCAGGTACGCGGTACGTTCTCGTGCGACTCGGCCAACGTTGTCTACCTCATACGCTGCAGGAAAGGATGTCCCGAAGCGTGGTACATTGGCGAGACCATGCAGACGCTGCGACAACGAATGAACGGACATCACGCAACAATCACCAGGCAGGAATGTTCCCTTCCAGTCGGAGAACACTTCAGCAGTCAAGGGCATTCAGCCTCTGATCTCCGGGTAAGCGTTCTCCAAGGCGGCCTTCAGGACGCGCGACAACGCAGAATCGCCGAGCAGAAACTTATAGCCAAGTTCCGCACACATGAGTGCAGCCTCAACCGGGACCTGGGATTCATGTCCCATTACATTCATCCCCCACCATCTGGCCTGCGAAATCCTACCAACTGTCCTGGCTTGATGTAATTCACACCTCTTTAACCTGGGGTTACCTCATCTCTGGATCTGTAAAGATTTAATCACCTGCTAATGGTCGCATTCCAAGCATTGTTTGGCATCTTTGAATTTGTCTATACATGTGTTTCTGGAACATACCTCTTCATTCACCTGAGGAAGGAGCAGCGCTCCGAAAGCTAGTGACATCGAAACAAACCTGTTGGACTTTAACCTGGTGTTGTAAGACTTCGTACTGTTCTCACTGGGGGACAGTATACTAATAATCTTTCTTGTCACAAGTAGGCTTACATTAACACTGCAATGAAGTTACTATGAAAATCCCCTAGTCACCACATTCCGGCGCCTGTTCGGGTACACAGAGGGAGAATTCAGAATGTCCAAATTACCTAACAAGCACGTCTTTCGGGACTTGTAGGAGGAAACTGGAGCATCTGGAGGAAACCCACGCAGACACGGGGAGAACGTGCAGACTCCGCACAGACAGTGACCCAAGCCGGGAATCGAACCTTGGACCCTGGAGCTGTGAAGCAACAGTGCCAACCACTGTGCTACCGTGTTTTTAGGGGACCACTATTTTTCTTGACTTCTATTAATAAAGTAGATCTGGGTGTACAGGACACAATGTTACAATTTGAAAATGATGGCAGACTTGGAAGTATATATATTGAGACACAGTTTGGTCAGAAGAACGAGGAGGGCTGACATTAAGTAAAGGGTACAGTTCCAAAGGAAATGCAGAAGCAGAGGGACCTTGGTGTATCTGTGTATACAATATTGAAAGTAGCAAGGCAGGTTGAGAAAGCAGCTAATGAAGTATACTGAATGCTGGGTTTTATTAATGAAGGCACAGAATACAACGGCAAGTAAGTTATGAGCTTTCATAAAACACTGATTCAGCTTCAATGGGAAGGATGTGAATGCTTTAGAAAGGGTGCAGGAAAGATTTACACGAATAGTCCGAGAATGAGACATTTCAGTTATGTGAGTATATTGGCAAAGCTGGGGCTGTTCTCCTCAGAGAAGGGGAGGTTGAAAGGAGATTTGTTGGATGTGTTCAAAATCATGGGGGTTTGGATCGTGCAACGGGGGAGAAAATGTTCTCATTGGCAGAAGGTCAAGACCCCTCTTAACAAAAGAACCAGAGACGACATGAGAAAAAAAAATCTTATGCAACAATTATGGTTTGGATGTGGCATGCCTTGCCTGAGTGGGTAGTGGAGAGAGATTCAACTGCGGTTTTCAAAAGGGAACTGGACAATCTTCTGAAGCAAAGATTTTACAGGGCTACAGGGAAAAGGTGGAAGAGTGGGACTAGCTGAGTTGTTGTTTGCTCAGAACTGACACAAATGCAATGTGCTCAATGGCCTCCTTCTGTGCTTTAACCATTCTATGGTTCCAGTATAAATATATTCAAGGAAATTTAGAAACACATGAGGAAGAGAGAAGCTGAAGGTTACTCTGGCAGTGTGATCATGCATGGTGGGAAGAGGCTTGTGTGGAACATAAACACCAACATAGTTGAGGTGGGCCAAATGGCATGTTTTGGTGCCACATAAACGCCATGTCAAGCTGCCAGCAGGGTAAACAAACACTATACTGCCTTTCAAATCCTCAGGCCATCACAGCTGAGGAATTAATTAGACAAACGAAGCAGGATGTTTGGGGATATTGATGCTGCTTTAGATCCTGGGAGCCTTAGCTTCAAAGACCTGTTATGGGCCAGGGTTTAGAGAACCCCAAAGTATATCATGGAGTTCCCCTGATCTACAACTTTAAATAGATTGTGGTATGGGGAGCACACGGCCCACTGTACAGGTGTGGTACAGCAGAAATGGAAAAGTATTTTTTAAAGCAAAACAATGTTTATTCTATGAACTCAAGTTAACCTTTTTAAAACATACAGTGAACATCTTAGCAACCATTAATTCAAATACAACCCCCAAAGAATACAACACTAAGTAGATAGGCGGTTCTGTGGTCGAAAACGAGACTCCCGAATGGTGTGTTGCCTCCCAGGTGCACGGGTCAGGGATGTCTCAGATCGGCTGCAGAACATTCTGAAGGGGGAGGGTGAACAGCCAGTTGTCGTGGTGCATATAGGCACCAATGATATAGGTAAAAAACAGGATGAGGTCCTACAAGCAGAATTTAGGGAGTTAGGAGCCAAGTTAAAAAGTCGGACCTCAGAGGTAGTAATCTCAGGATTGCTACCAGTGTGACGTGGTAGTCAGAGTAGAAATGAAAGAATAGGCAGGATGAATGTGTGGCTTGAGAGATGGTGCAGGAGGGAGGGGGTTCAGATTTTGGGACATTGGGACCGGTTCTGGGGGAGGTGGAACTACTACAAATTGGACGGTCTACACCTGGGCCGGACTGGAACCAATGTCCTTGGGGTGGCTTTTGCTAACGCTGTTGGGGAGGGTTTAAACTAATGTGGCAGGGGGATGGGAACCAAATGAGGAGGTTAGTGAACAGTAAGGAGGT
Organism: Scyliorhinus torazame; assembly: GCF_047496885.1. Taxonomy (NCBI): domain Eukaryota; kingdom Metazoa; phylum Chordata; class Chondrichthyes; order Carcharhiniformes; family Scyliorhinidae; genus Scyliorhinus; species Scyliorhinus torazame. The sequence continues at coordinate 145,573,727 of NC_092721.1, read as the reverse complement.
AGTAACTAAAGCCTGTAAGGAACTAGATCATGAAGTCAGCGTGACTAAGGGGAAGAGTAGGCAGGGAGCAGATGATGAACATAAAGAGACTGGTGGTCTGAGGTGCATTTGTTTTAATGCTAGAAGTGTAGTAGGTAAGGCAGATGAACTTAGGGCTTGGATTAGTACCTGGGAGTATGATGTTATTGCTATTACTGAGACTTGGTTGAGGGAAGGGCATGATTGGCAACTAAATATCCCAGTGTCGTGTTGGGTGTTCCGATACACAAACGAACCAACACGGTTGTAGATGGTACAACTCTGTTTTATTATTCTGTACAATAATAACTATTAACTTCTGGGTGTGGTTCGTACTTCACTAGCAAACCTGTGGACTCAGCCCTAGCACTATCTTAGTGAGGCACTCAGCACATGGTGTATGTCTGAGTGGCACGCTGTGAGCTCTGTGCTCTGGTAGAATGAGCGGGAACTGTGGCGTTCCCTGTTTTATAGTGCGTGTGCTCTCACTGGTGATTTGCTGCGATGTGTGTGTGTTGGTTGGTCCAACTACCTGTCCATCAGTCTGTGTGTGTGTGTGATTGCACCATGATATGTTAATGTGGATATCATGACATCCCCCTTTTCACAAGGATATGTGCCTATATGGTAATAAATAGAAATGTGTACTGAGTGCATCTGCGTATGTGTGTGCAATATTTACAACATGTACATGAGGCTAAACTATATACATAGGAAGGTGTCAGGTGCAACAGAGCAACGAGGTTGTACCACAAACAAAACAAGTGCAATCAGCAAATATCGAAAGAGAACTTCTGGAACGACAAGAAAGAAACACGTTAACAGTATTGCAAAACAATTCAGTGAGTCCAATGTGAAAACAGGCTCACAAGTCCAGTCTATTAGGTGGGCGACGAATTTGGGTTGACCGCCTCAAGGGTGGGTCAGGATCCACCGGCTGAGGAATGGGCCTGGCCACGGGCGAGAGAGGAATTAGGCAGAGTGGCAGGAAGCTCAACAAAGTCGACATCAGGGACAACAGGAGGTCGTGGCACTGGTGCATGATCACGTAGCGAGCGCGGAAGCAGCCGAAGGGCCCGCTGATTACGCCGGCGAATGGAGCCATCAGGCAGGCGAACCAGGAACGAGCGGGGAGCCACGCGACGGTTGCCGACCACCCACCCTCCGGTAGGTGTATGCGGATGCTGTCTCCAGGTGCCTGGGCAGGAAGATCAGTTGCTCGAGCGTCATGTGCCACCTTCTGCTGAGCACGCTGCTGTTGCATCCTTTGCAGTACTGGAGCATGGTCGGGTTTGAGAACATGAATGAATGGCACAGTGGTCCTGAGGGTGCGACCCATCAACAGCTGGGCTGGTGAGAGGCCCGTGGACAGTGGGGCCGAGCGATAGGCCAGCAGGGCTAAACAGAAGTCAGATCCGGCATCAGCAGCCTTGCAGAGGAGCCGCTTCACGATATGGACGCCCTTTTCCGTCTTGCCATTCGACTGGGGATGCAAAGGGCTGGACGTCACGTGTGTGAAGTCGTATGAAGCGGCAAAAGAAGACCATTCTTGGCTCGCAAAACAGGGCCCGTTGTCAGACATGATAGTGAGCGGAATTCCATGGCGAGCGAAGGTTTCGTTGCATGCTCTGATGACAGCTGATGATGTCAAGTCGTGCAGGCGTATGACCTCCTGATAATTTGAAAAATAGTCAATTATAATGACGTAGTCCCTGCCGAGCGCATGAAAGAGATCCACACCCACCTTCACCCAGGGGGACGTTACCAACTCATGGGGCTGAAGTGTCTCAGGGGGTTGCGCCGGCTGAAACCTTTGGCAGGTGGGGCAGTTGAGCACCATGTTAGCGATGTCGTCGCTGATGCCCGGCCAGTACACAGCTTCTCGGGCCATCCGCCTGCACTTTTCAACCCCAAGATGGCCTTCGTGCAATTGTACGAGGACAAGCCGATGCATGCTGTGTGGGATCACAATCCGGTCCAACTTTAGGAGGACACCATCAATAATGGCCAAGTCGTCCCGGACATTGTAGAATTGTGGGCACTGCCCCTTGAGCCACCCTTCCGTCATGTGGCGCATCACACGTTGTAGAAGGGGGTCAGCCGCAGTCTCACGGCGAATGTGGGCCAGACGTGCATCAGTAGCCGGCAGATTGGCCGATGTGAAGGCTACTTGTGCGTCGACCTGACACCGAACCCCTCTGATTTGGGCGGTGTGTTCACTGCTCTGGACAGGGCATCCGCGGTGATGAGGTCCTTTCCCGGGGTGTAGACAAGTTGGAAGTCATACCTCCGGAGCTTGAGCAGAATGCGCTGGAGGCGAGGGGTCATATCGCTGAGGTCCTTCTGAATGATGGCAACCAGGGGGCGATGGTCGGTCTCCATAGTGAACTGCGGAACACCATACACATAATTGTGGAATTTGTCGATGCCGGTCAACAAACCCAGGCATTCCTTTTCAATCTGCGCATAGCGCTGTTCTGTGGGGGTCATGGCCCACGAGGCATAGGTGACCGGGGCCCATGGTGCAGTGTCGTCCCGTTGCAGGAGTACCGCCCCAATGCCGGACTGGCTGGCATCAGTCGAGATCTTTGTGTCCCGAGTGGTGTCGAAGAACGCCAATACCGGGGCGGTGGTGAGCTTGATCTTGAGCTCCTCCCATTCCTTCTGCTGTGCGGGCAGCCACTGGAATTCCGTTGTCTTCTTGACCAGGTGGCGAAGAGCTGTTGTGTGCGAGGCAAGGTTGGGAATAAACTTCCCCAGGAAGTTGACCATCCCAAGGAAGCATAACACTGCCTTCTTGTCTGCCGGCTGCGGCATGGCTGTGATAGCTGCCACTTTGTCGGCATCCGGCCGGACCCCTGACCGGGATATGTGGTCCCCCAGAAACTTTAGCTCAGTTTGGCCTCGGTTGAGGCGCAGGCCCTGATCTCGTATCCGTGCAAAGACACGCTGGAGACGACTGATGTGCTCCTGTGGTGTGGTGGACCAGATAATGACATCGTCAACATAGACTCGTACCCCTTCGATGCCCTCCATCATCTGTTCCATGATGCGATGAAACACCTCGGATGCCGAGATGATGCCAAACGGCATCCTATTGTAGCAGTATCTGCCAAAGGGAGAGTTGAAAGTGCACAGCTTCCTGCTGGACTGATCCAGTTGAATCTGCCAAAAACCCTTTGAGGCATCAAGCTTGGTGAAAATTTTAGCCCGGGCCATTTCGCTCGTGATTTCTTCTTGTTTTGGTATGGGGTAGTGTTCCCTCATGATGTTGTTGTTCAGGTCTTTTGGGTCGATGCAGATCCGGAGCTCGCCAGAGGGCTTTTTTACGCACACCATGGAGCTGACCCATGGCGTAGGCTCCGTGACCCGGGAAAGCACTCCTTGGTACTGCAGGTCCTGCAGCTGCCGCTTGAGGCGGTCCTTGAATGGTGCTGGGACTCTACGAGGTGCGTGAATGACCGGGTGGCGTCCGGTTTGAGCCGTATTCTGTAAGTGTGGGACAGTGTGCCCATGCCCTCAAAAACCTCCTGGTTGAGGGTGAGGAGCGAGTGGAGCTGCGCTATCAAGTCTGCATCCGGGAAACCGGACGTGCCTTCTGGAGACAAAGTGTGTACCCGCTGAACGAGGTGGAGGATCTTGCACGCCTGTGCGCCTAACAGAGAGTCCTTCAAGGATCCAACTATCTCAAAAGCCAATGTGGCTGTATGTGAATTGTGTGCAACCTCGAGCTGGCAGGACCCCATGGCCGGGATAACGTTTCCGTTATAATCAACCAGCTGACAGTGGGATGGCAGAATCAGTGGTTTAACCTTCAAGGTGTGGAAGGCTGACCATGCAATGAGATTGGCGGAGGCACCAGTGTCTAAGCGGAATGTGATTGGCGATCGGTTGACCGTTAGGGTGGCACACCATTCATCACCCGGATGACACCCAGGATATCGATGCTTCAGGCGGGATAGAGAGGGAGGTAAAAGGGGTGGAGGAGTTGCATTACTGGTCAGAGAGGATATCACAGCTGTGCTGAAGGAGGGCACTATGGAGGACTTGAGCAGTGAGGTGATATGGGCAGAGCTCAGAAATAGGAAGGGTGCGGTAACAATGTTGGGGCTGTACTACAGACCTCCCAACAGCGAGCGTGAGAAAGAGGTACAAATATGTAAACAGATTATGGAAAGATGTAGGCGCAACAGGGTGGTGGTGATAGGAGATTTTAATTTCCCCAACATTGACTGGGATACACTTAGTGTCAGTGGTCTAGATGAAGCAGAATTTGTAAGGAGCATCCAGGAGGGTTTTCTCAAGCAGTATGTAAATAGTCCAACTCGGGAAGGGACCATACTGGACCTGGTATTGGGGAATGAGCCCGGCCAGGTGGCTGAAGTTTCAGTCGGGGATTACTTTGGGAATAGTGATCACAATTCCGTAAGTTTTAGAATACTCATGGACAAAGACGAGAGTGGTCCTAAAGGAAGAGTGCTAAATTGGGGGAAGGCCAACTATACCAAAATTCGGCAGGAGCTGGGGAATGAGGATTGGGAGCAGCTGTTTGAAGGTAAATCCACATTTGATATGTGGGAGACTTTTAAAGAGAGGTTGATTAGAGTGCAGGACAGACATGTCCCTGTGAAAATGAGGGATGGAAATAGCAAGGTTAGGGAATCATGGCTGACAGGTGAAATTGTGAGACTAGCTAAGAGGAAAAAGGAAGCATATATAAGGTCTAGGCGACTGAAGACAGACAAAGCTTTGGAAGAATATCGGGAAAGTAGGACCAATCTGAAACGAGGAATCAAGAGGGCTAAAAGGGGTCATGAAATATCTTTAGCAAACAGGGTTAAGGAAAATCCCAAAGCCTTTTATTCATATATAAGGAGCAAGAGGGTAACTAGAGAAAGGGTTGGCCCACTCAAGGACAAAGGAGGAAAGTTATGCGTGGAGTCAGAGAAAATGGGTGAGATTCTTAACGAGTACTTTGCATTGGTATTCACCGAGGAGAGGGACATGACGGATATTGAGGTTAGGGATAGATGTTTGATTACTCTCGGTCAAGTCGGCATAAGGAGGGAGGATGTGTTGGGTATTCTAAAAGGCATTAAGGTGGACAAGTCCCCAGGTCCGGATGGGATCTATCCCAGGTTACTGAGCGAAGTGAGAGAAGAAATAGCTGGGGCCTTAACAGATATCTTTGCAGCATCCTTGAACACGGGTGAGGTACCGGAGGACTGGAGAATTGCTAATGCTGTCCCCTTGTTTAAGAAGGGTAGCAGGGATAATCCAGGTAATTATAGACCGGTGAGCCTGACGTCAGTGGTAGGGAAGCTGCTGAAGAAGATACTGAGGGCTAGGATCTATTCCCATTTGGAAGAAAATGGGCTTATCAGTGATAGGCAACATGCTTTTGTGCAGGGAAGGTCATGTCTTACCAACTTAATAGAATTCTTTGAGGAAGTGACAAAGTTGATTGATGAGGGAAGGGCTGTAGATATCATATGCATGAACTTCAGTAAGGCATTTGATAAGGTTCCCCATGGTAAGCTGATGGAGAAAGTGACGTCTCATGGGGTTCAGGGTGTACTAGCTAGATGGATAAAGAACTGGCTGGGCAACAGGAGACAGAGAGTAGTAGTGGAAGGGAGTGTCTCAAAATGGAGAAAGGTGACTAGTGGTGTTCCACAGGGATCCGTGCTCGGGCCACTGTTGTTTGTGATATACATAAATGATCTGGAGGAAGGTATAGGTGGTCTGATTAGCAAGTTTGCAGATGACACTAAGATTGGTGGAGTAGCAGATAGTGAAGGGGACTGTCATAGAATACAGCAGAATATAGATAGATTGGAGAGTTTGCAGAATCATAGAATCATAGAATTTACAGTGCAGAAGGAGGCCATTCGGCCCATCGAGTCTGCACCGGCTCTTGGAAAGAGCACCCTACCCAAGGTCCACACCTCCACCCTATCCCTATAACCCAGTAACCCGACCCAACACTAAGGGCAATTTTGGACACTAAGGGCAATTTATCATGCCCAATCCACCTCACCTGCACATCTTTGGACTGTGGGAGGAAACCTGAGCACCCGGAAGAAACCCACGCAGACACGGGGAGGATGTGCAGACTCTGCACAGACAGTGACCCAAGCCGGAATCGAACCTGGGACCCTGGAGCTGTGAAGCAATTGTGCTATCCACAATGCTACCGTGCTGCTCTCAATGCATCCACAATGCTACCATGCTACCTCCACCAGAGGGTGGTGGAATGTACGAGATTGGCCAGGGAAGTATTGGAATAATGAAGTCTCGATATAACAAAGCCATTGAGGCAGGTGCAAAATTGCAACGTGATGGAGGTGGAAATGGGCTCTGTTAGTGATGACATGGGTATGTAGTGGGAGGTTTATTTCGGGCTAAAATATGAAAACAAGGTTGCGAAGAGTCTGGTTCAGCATCCGGCAATTGTTGGGGATAGGGATGGAGTCAGTGACCAAGTTTTGGAGTCTGTTGCGGGCAATGAACACAATGACTCTGGTCATCTCAATGCTTAGTAGTAGGGAATTTCTGCTCATCCAGTACCAGATTCTGGACAAAAGGTTCTCAATTTACAGACAACGGAGGGGGTCAAAAAAGGCGGTGATGTGGTCGAGCAGGTTGTCATCAGCATTCCTGTAGAAACTGGCACTGTCAGGTGATATTGCTGAGGACAGCACATAGTTGGGAAATAAGACAGGGCCAAGAATAGATCCTTGGTGGATTCCAAAAGTAACTGTATGGAAGTAGGAGGGAAGCCATTGCAGGAAATACTCTGACTACGATGAGGCAGATAAGAATGGAAACACGTGAGTGCAGTCCCACCCAGCTGGATGACAATGGAGAGATGTCAGAGTACGATGGTTCAACCATGTCAAAGGTTATAGATAGACTGAGAAGGATGAGGAAGGGTAGTTTATCATATTCACTGTCCCATAGGATGTAATTTTTTACTTTAGTAAACGCCGTTTTGTACTGTGGCACAGGCAAGAACCTGATTCACGGGATTCAAATTTGGGCGTGTGGATAAATGGCAGATGGAGTTCAATCTGGGCAAATGCGAGGTGATGCATTTTGGAAGCCCCAATTCAAGAGAGAACTATACGGTATATGGAAAAGCCCTGGGAAAATTGATGTACAGAGAGATCTGGTTGTTCAGGTCCATTGTATCCTGAAGGTGGCTGCGCAGGTCGATAGAGTGGTCAAGAAGACATACAGCATGCTTTCCTTCATCAGAAGGGGTATCGAGTACAAGAGTCGGCAGGTCATGTTACAGTTGTATAAGACTTTGGTTCGGCCACATTTGGAATACTGCGTACAGTTCTGGTCGCCACATTACCAAAAGGATGTGGATGCTTTTGAGAAAGTGCAGAGGAGGTTCACCAGGATGTTGCCTGGCATGGAGGGCGCTAGCTATGAAGAGAGGTTGAGTAGATTAGGATTATTTTCATTAGGAAGACGGAAGTTGAGGGGAGACCTCATTGGGGTCTACAAAATCATGAGTGGTATAGACAGGGTGGATAGCAAGAAGCTTTTTCCCAGAATGGGGGACTCAATTACTAGGGGTCAGGAGTTCAAGGTGAGAGGGGAAAAGTTTAAAGGAGATATGCGTGGAAAGTTCTTTACGCAGAGGGTGGTGGGTGCCTGGAACGCATTGCTGGCGAGGTAGTAGAGGCGGGCACGATAGCGTCATTTAAGACGTATCTAGACAGATACAGGAATGGGCAGGGAGCAGAGGGATACAGATCCTTAGAAAATAGGCAACAGTTTTAGATAGAGGATTTGGATCTGCGCAGGCTTGGAGGACCAAAGGGCCTGTTCCTGTGCTGTAATTTTTCTTTGTTCTTTGTTCTAATCCTTTGAGCTTTCCTTTTAACATCCATAAGACTTAAAACACCTTTTACCAGAAACACATTAGGTTTACATCCACGACTGAGAACATTTATAATTCTGAATTCACCAAATGATCAAGAGATAGTCTTTTGATGGCAGAGAGAACAGCAGTACACCAGCTTGGTCTGGCTTCAGCTCCAACTGAAAACGAAACTAAAACACACCCTGCCTACTCAAAATGAAAGTAAAAAGCTGACAGACAGCCCAGCTCCACCCACACTCTGACATCACTGCAGTAGTAAACACCCATTTCTTAAAGGTTCTCTCACTACAGAAATTTATATGCACACCCATTTATAAACACCCATTTCTTAAAGGTACTCTCACATGATAGACCCTAAAACACCTGTTTATGAGAAAGCTGTGTGCAGGGTGTGTAAAGTCAGTACTTGTTTTACAGTCAGGGTTACTGCTGTTGTTGCAGCTACACATTGACTCACAGACATTCAGCAGCAGCAGCATTGTGAGGTCCTGGACCCTGGGTGCGGCCTTCACCCTGCCACTCTTAACCTCCCCAGTCTCCGGATTCACAGCCACAGTGAGAGCTTCGGACATTTACTGTCCGGCTTGCAATCAAACTCCAGGAACCTGTGGCCAAACCTGCCCTCAATTGGGCAGAAGGGGAAATCACTCGACATGGTCCTTGCTTTGTCCTCTGCATCACAAGTCATGTAGTCTCACGTACTTTTGAGAGGATTCCCCTCCAGTTCTGTTATTGACATCAATGAGCCAAATCCCCTGCATGTGTTAATCTGGGAAACAAGTAGCTTCAATATTGGAGGCAGTGAGGATTAAAAATAATTGAGTACTCTAAATTTATATTTGAAGAATTGCATTCCTAGAATCTCTGCAGAGTAGAAGGAGGCCATTTGGCCCATCGAGTCTGCACCGACCCTCTGAAAGAGCACCCTACCTAGGCCCATGTCCCCACCCTCCCTTGTAACACCACATAACCTTTTGGACACTAAGGGGTAATTTATCATGGCCAATCCACCTAACCTGCACATTTTTGGACTGTGGGAGGAAACCGGAGCACCCAGAGGAAAGACATGGGGAGAACGTGCAAACTCCACACCGACAGTAACCCAAGGTCGGAATTGAACCTGGGTCCCTGGCGCTGTGTGGCAGCAGTGATAACCACTGTGCCACAGTGCTGCCCCATTTGATTAGGATCACCGAGGGCTTTGGGTGATGATGTCCCTTAACTAATTCCACCAGCTCCTCAAAAGCTTTGCAGGGGCATTCGGAGAAGGCAGACTCCTAATCAGGTTTTAGGACTGAGTCCCGCAGGCTGTTGCTGGAATTACCCACTGCTTCTCTTCTATCCCAATTTCATAATGAAAGGCGCAGGCGTTTGACATATAGCATCCAGTGCTCCATGTTAGGGTTGAATGGTTCTAGTTTTCCAAACAGGAGCATTCTGTCACTCGCAGGCTGCTGAATGAGTTTGCTCGAAAGAAAGGTTTCTACATGAGATCTGCTACACGAGGTCTGCTCTCCCGATTTCTGTAGCAGTAGGAAGGCACTCTGATTGATCCTCATCGCCAAATGTAGATTCTTGGAAGACTGCCGACCACCAAATAGATCAATGAATAAATGTTTTTTTAAGGTAAGTAATTATATACAGAGAATGAGATGAAGGCTATTGTACTCCATAACTCCAAACTCCTATTAAACAGTAAAACCCGTGCTCAGTGCCAGGATTCACATGCTCCAGCCCAATTGGCTGAAAAGATCACATAACCCTTTGAGAACTCGCCCCCTAAATGGGGCATGCTAACATAGTCCATGTTCTTTGATTTTTGTTTAGCTAAATTCTTTTGTTTCAACTGTGAGCTTTGGGGTTTCATTCATTTAAGGAACACCTTGGTTTTAGGATTCTAAAATCTAAAACCAAGATCATAAAAGCACTGAATCAAATCCCAGTAGATTCCTCGCTTTACTGTGTAACACAGGTCAGTTGAAATCTGTATTTTCAATCTGCGTTCCGGAATGCGACCGTTGGATCATGCCTGGGTCTGGACCATACACCTTAGCAACTTCAGCGATGCAACAATTTTAATATGCAAAATCCCAATTGGGCATAAGGTGAGCTGAGTGTCCAATTAGCGACGCAGGGCGCCGCACAGACGTAACTAGCTTTTGAGGGCAATCCTCAAAGGCAGATGGAGCAGGCAGGAGAGCAGAAAGCCAGGAGCCTCACGGTCCAATCAAGTACCCAAGTATTTCCCTTTGAAAATCACATTGAGGGCAGCTTGGTGGCGCAGTGAGTAGCACTGCTGCCTCACGGCGCCGAGGTCCCAGGTTCGATCCCGGCTCTGGGTCACTGTCCGTGTGGAGTTTGCACATTCTCCCCGTGTTTGCGTGGGTTTCACCCCCACAACCCAAAGATGTGCAGGGTAGGTGAATTGGCCACGCTAAATTGCCCCTTAATTGGAAAAAAAGATTTGGGTACTCTAAATTTAAAAAGAACATCACAGTGCATCATGGAGGCATCGGAAGACTGACATACCATTTGAGAGAGCTATTTTCAGAGGGTGCTCGCACAGATCTTGTCTCCATGAGCAATTGAAAATTCAGTCTTGTGTCTCACATCCAATAGGCTGACAAGTGTATTTAAGCACATGTGTTAGGACCTATCATTCATTCTCATGACAAACATTTCACTCATAAGCATACAAAGAGATATTTTTTGAAAAAACCATAAAGCATCAAACCCTCACATTAAAATGAAAGGTCACAATATATATCATAGCCTTTCCAAAAACGTCGCAAGGCAAAGTGACAAGGCATCTTGCGTTCTGGTAACTGCTGCCATGTCAGCAAAGCCTAGTTCTTGCTCATCCTGCTTCTCTCTGTCCGTAGGGATGGGAATATAAGTCTTTTCCCTGGTGTAAAGAGACTGATACAGTGGTGTACTGCAAATTGTGAGGTGACATTGACCTCGCCGACTGCAACCTGAATGGAGCAAGTGGCATTAAAGCTAAAGGCCACAGAGACTTGACAGCCACTGACGGTGCTGGTGTGTGGTTTGAGTTGTCGCTACAGCAGGTGACTTATCTCACTGCCATCCTCCTTAGGGACTATGTCTGAAACTCTTCTTTGAAAACCTGCTGTGGATCTGACCTTTGCTCAGTTCCCTCCTTCTCTTCCCTTTTATTACAGCAGCTCCCACTCTGTGTTGTCTTCATTGCTGCTCCCTTTTATCCTCCAGCCCCAAAGGCAGCCAAACTATCTCTGAGACAGCTGACAGTACACCAGCAAAATCATGTTCTGTTAACTAAACTCCCCAGAGTAATAAAACATGCAAAGGTTAACCAGCAGCAAAAATAGCAGGTGGGACCAGGATACGGATGTTCCACTCCCATTTTTGGCAGATCCCATTTTTGCTGGAATGGGAGGTGGGATGAGGTTTGAAAGTCTCAGAAGGGAAATCTGAAGTCACCAGGGCAGACCCCATTTTCTTTGTTCCAAGGGTTTTTAACCCGCAATGTGGGAACTACGATTTTATGGAGGAGGTGACGTAGGTTTAAGATGTGTTTAAGTGATCATGATGCCCCCGGAGAGCAGGGAGGTTGAGGTAGTTGTGGCAATGCAATGCATGCAAGTTCGACCGGGTGGAGTGGGACTATTTATGGGAGGTGCTGGGGCGATTTGGGTTCGGTAGGGGCTTTGTCGACTGGATCAGGCTGTTGTACCAGGCCCCGGAGGCTAGTGTAAGGACGAATAGGACGACCTCGGACTATTTTAGACTGTACAGGGGGACAAGACAGGGGTGCCCCCTCTCCCCACTGTTGTTTGCGTTAGCTATAGAGCCGCTGGCGATTGCTCTGAGAGCTTCAAGGGGCTGGAAGGGGCTGGTCCGGGGGAACAAATTTAGATATTTACAGGTGTGGAACTTTCTGCGCAGGCAGGTATCGTCCTTCCCACTCCTGCCACTAAGGGGGATCCAGTATAGGGTAGTGTCTAGGGGATGGGTGGGAGAGGGGACATCTACAAAGAACTCATGGGGGCGGAGGAGACACAGACCGAGGAGCTGAAGTGTAAGTGGGAGGAGGAGCTTGGTGGTGAGATGGAGGATGGCTTATGAGTGGATGCGTTGAGCAGAGTCAACGTGACCGCAACATGCGCCAGGCTCAGCTTGATCCAATTTAAGGTGGTCCACCGGACCCACACGACAGTGGCCCGGATGAGTAGATTCTTTGGGGTGGAGGACAGGTGTGTAAAATGTGCGGGAGGACCAGCGAACCATGTCCACATGTTCTGGGCGTGTCCAAACCTTAGGGGATATTGGCAGGAGTTTGCGGACGTCATGTCCAGAGTATTGAAAACAAGGGTGGCAATGAGTCCAGAGGTGGCAATTTTCGGGGTGTTGGAAGACCCGGGAATCCAGGAGGAGAAAGAGGCAGATGTTCTGGCCTTTGCTTCCCTGATAGCCCGGAGACGGATACTGCTAGCTTGGAGGGACTCGAAGCCCCCGAATTCGGAGACCTGGTTAACAGACATGGCGAGCTTTCTCGGCCTAGACAAGATTAAGTTCGCCTTGAGAGGGTCACTGTTAGGGTTCGCCCGGAGGTGGCAACCATTCATTGAATTCTTCGCAGAGAATTAATTGTTAGCAGGGGGGGTGGGGGTGGGGGTGGGGGGAAGGGCGTGGGAGGGGGGTTAGGGTAGCGTTGAATAGGGGGTCAATTAGGCGGGTCTTGGCGGGATGGGGGTCGGTGATTGCACTATATTTATTGCTCTTTGTACATTGTTTTTATACTGTTGCTGTTTGTAATGCCAAAAATACCTCATTAAAATTGTTTATTAAAAAAAAGATCTGTTTACGTGTCATGATCTAAATTTCCAGCACTTTAGGCATGAATAAAAAGGTTGAAGCTTAAAACCCCAGATGTGCATTCATTGACAGGCCATCTGGTGCAACTTAGAAAACAAATAGCCATCTGTTGCTCCAGTTTCATTAGTCTTTACTGATAACAATTCTCAGGAGCTGTTATTACAGCTGAGCCTATTATGAATGCGTGGCTGAGTTTCATAAGCTCCAAACCACTAATTTCAGCAGGGAGCTTTGTTGTCTGTCCTCATATAGGGTGAGTGGCGATGTGGCAGAGTATGGGCTCAAGGACATGGCGGCCTCTTATAAAAGTAGGCCAAAGCCTCAGAGAACTAAGGCAGGCCTTTGAAAAAATCTGCCTTAGTACTGGCCCGCTTCTGTGGCTGCCTCAGAATTGCTTCCAGAGGCAGTGGGGCCAATTCCAGCTTTCACTATAACCTCCCACCCCCCAATGCCTCTCAAAAATGAAAACATGGCAGACAGGGCCTTTTTAAAGGATCTACCGAGGCAGGAAATTTCTCTTCTCAAGCTTCCCACCTCGATGCTGTAAACCCAACTCGAAGATAAACATACAAACATACAAATTAAAGGGGGATGAAATTCAGTGTTCCACACCATGCAGGTTTTTCATGGCATGATGCCATCGGAGGAGGGAGAGGCGGAGATAGTGGCAGCTATGGACGCGGAGAAGGCCTTTGACCGAGTAGAGTGGGAGTACCTCTGGGAGGTGCTGCGTAGCTTTGGGTTCGGGGTAGGGTTTATCAATTGGGTTAAGCTCCTTTACAGAGCCCCGATGGCGAGTGTAGTGACGAACCGGCGGAGGTCGGAGTACTTTCGACTGTACCGAGGGACGAGGCAGGGGTGCCCCCTGTCCCCCCTGTTGTTCGCATTGGCGATCGAACCATTGGCCATGTCATTGAGGGAGTCTAATAAATGGAGGGGGGTGGTCCGAGGGGGAGAAGAGCATCGGGTGTCGCTATATGAGGATGACCTGTTGCTGTACGTGGCGGATCCAATGGAGGGGATGGTGGAGGTCATGCAGACTCTAAGGGAGTTTGGGGAGTTTTCGGGCTATAAGCTCAATGTAGGTGAAGAGTGAGCTCTTTGTATTACAGGCGGGGGACCAAGAAAGAGGGATAAGGGACCTACCGCTCAGGAGGGCGGAGGGGAACTTTCGGTATCTGGGGATCCAGATAGCTAGGAGTTGGGGGACCCTACATAAACTGAATCTGACGAGGTTGGTGGAGCAAATGGAGGAGGATTTCAAAAGATGGGACATGTTACCGCTCTCGCTGGCGGGTAGAGTGCAGTCAGTCAAAATGGTGGTCCTTCCGAGGTTTCTGTTTGTGTTTCAGTGCCTTCCCATCGTGATCACTAAGGCCTTTTTTAAGAGAGTAGGCAGGAGTATTATGGGGTTTGTGTGGGCGAATAAGACCCCGAGGGTAAGGAGAGGGTTCCTGGAACGCAGTAGGGACCGAGGAGGGTTGGCGCTGCCAAACCTGGGGAGCTACTACTGGGCAGCAAATGTGGCGATGATCCGCAAGTGGGTTATGGAGGGAGAGGGGGCGGATGGAGATGGCGTCCTGTAAAGGAACGAGCCTGGGGGCGTTGGTGATGGCACCGCTGCCGCTCTCGCCGACAAAGTATACCACGAGCCCGGTGGTGGCGGCAACGCTAAGGATCTGGGGCCAGTGGAGACGGCACCGGGTTGCAATGGGAGCATCGGTGTGGTCCCCGATCAGGGGTAACCACCGGTTTGTCCCGGGGAAGATGGACGGGGGGTTCCAGAGCTGGCATCGGGCGGGGATTGGAAGAATGGGGGACCTGTTCATCGACGGGACGTTTGCGAGCCTAGGGGCACTGGAGGAGAAGTTCGAATTACCCCCGGGAAATGCCTTTAGATATATGCAGGTGAGGGCTTTTGTGAGGCGACAGGTGAGGGAATTCCCGTTGCTCCCGGCACAAGAAGTTCAAGATAGGGTGATCGCGGGTGTATGGGTCGGGGAGGGCAAGGTGTCGGAAATACACCAGGAGTTGAAAGAAGAGGGGGAAGCGCTGGTAGAAGAGTTGAAGGGTAAATGGGAGGAGCTGGGGGAGGAGATCGACGAAGGTCTGTGGGCTGATGCCCTAGGTAGGGTTAATTCCTCCTCCTCGTGTGCCAGGTTCAGCCTGATACAATTTAAGGTGGTCCACAGAGCGCACTTGACGGGGGCGAGGTTGAGTAGGTTCTTTGGGGTAGAGGACAGATGTGGAAGGTGCTCAGGGAGCCCGGCGAACCATGTCCATATGTTTTGGTCATGCCCGGCACTGGAGGGGTTCTGGAGAGGAGTGGCGGGAGCAATATCTCAGGTGGTGAAAGTCCGGGTCAAGCCAAGCTGGGGGCTAGCAATATTTGGTGTAGTGGACGAACCGGGAGTGCAGGAGGCGAAAGAGGCCGGCATTCTGGCCTTTGCGTCCCTAGTAGCCCGGCGAAGGATCTTGCTAATGTGGAAGGAGGCGAAGCCCCCCAGCCTGGAGGCCTGGATAAATTATATGGCTGGGTTCATAAAGTTGGAGAGGATTAAGTTCGCCTTGAGAGGGTCTGCGCAGGGGTTCTACAGGCGGTGGCAACCGTTCCTAGACTATCTCGCGGAGCGTTAGAGGAAGGTCGGTCAGCAGCAGCAGCAACCTTGGGGGGGGGGGGGGGGGGGCGGGTGGAGGGGACGTCCTGGGAGGGGGGGGGTAAAGGGGGGACTGCCTGGGAGGGTGGATGAGCAAGAGATAACATGAAGGGTTGGGGAAACTGGCACGTACGGGTGAGGGCCAGTGTACAAAGCTGTGTAAATATATCATTTTGCCATGTATATATCTTGCTCTGTGCGATTTCTCCTTTTTTTTGTTACGGGGGGTGGGGGGGGTTATTGTTTGTAAGGGAGAAAAATTGTGTTAAAAAACTTTAATAAATATATTTTTTTAAAAAAGTTTTTCATGGCGTGGAATAAAAGGGATTCCCAGGAATCTTGCTATTGGGCTGCCATCATGAACAGGCGACCTAATAGCGAGGTTCCGTGGCCGGCCACCATCCCCCCTCCCCCCGCAAAATGGCCCCAAACCCCTCCAATACCATACAGGAGCCCCCAACCCTACATTGTCTGTGTGCCCTCCACTATCTCCAAGTATTAACGAATTTGCAGTGCAGAAGGAGGCCATTCGGCCCATCGAGACTGCACCAGCTCTCTGAAAGAGCACCCTACCCAACCGCACACCTCCACCCTATCCCCATAACCTCATAACCCAGTAACCCCACCCAACACTAAGGGCAGTTTTGGACACTAAGGGCAATTTAGCATGGCCAACCCACCTAACCTGCACATCTTTGGACTGTGGAAGGAAACCGGAACACCCGGAGGAAACCCACGGACACACGGGGAGAACGTGCAGACTCCGCACAGACAGTGACGCAAGCGGGAATCGAACTTGGGACCCTGGAGCGGTGAAGCAATTGTGCTAACCACCATGCTGCCCAATTGGGGAGTTTGGGCCGGTATTGGGGTGACCTGACCTGTCCCCTGGACTCCTGTAATAGGGAAACTCCCCGCAGGGACCCGTGCAATTGGGGAAATCCTGTAAAAGGGGGAACCCCCACAGGACCTCTGTAATAGGGGGACGCCCCACAGGGACCCCGTAAGAGGGGACCCCCACAGGAACCCCCTCCACAGACCCCCCCACACATAGGAACCCCCCCCACACACTCGGCCATGGCGGTCGGTATGGGTGCTGACATACGGTGCCGTGTGGTAGTTCGGCTGCCCTCCGGGTTGTGGGGGGGGGGGGGGGGGGGTAGGGTTACGTGTGTGTGTGAGGGGGGGGCAGCATGCGGCACAGAGGTTAGCACTAGGACTACGGTGCTGAGGACCCAGGTTCGAATCCCGGCCCTGAGTCACTGAGTGGAGTTTGCACATTCTTTCCGTGTTTGCGTGGGTTTCACCCCCACAACCCAAAGATGTGCAGGTTTGGTGGATTGGCCACGCTAAATTGCCCCTTAATTGGAAAAAAAAAAATTGGGTACTCTAAATTTATTTTTAAAAGGGTTACGTGTGTGTGGCTCGAGGTTGCATGTTGATTTCCTTCATCTTCTCACTGCTCTGCATGCTGCCATTTGTTGTTATGTGTTCCCGCACAAACCTCTTTAACAAAGTGGTGTCCCTCGCACAAACCTCTTTAACAAAGTGGTGTCCCTCACCAGTCATCCTTAGTTGATACAGGAGTATCACCAGTGGAGTTGGTCACTATGACAATGAGGTGACTTAGTTACTCCTGAATATTTCTCATTCTGGAGAGCACTTTCCTTGTTTGGAGGATAGTTGTTGTCTCCTGGTTTAAACTATGTCAGTTCCACATGAAAGCTGTTTGATTGCTTCCTGATAGTTCAGTTATTAAATAAAGCACCCAGTGTGATAATAATAAAGATATTAGGAATGCACCAGTTTGATTCTTGGATCCCAGTGAATTTGCAGATATTATCCTGGGGTTGACAGTAGAACTCCAATTGATCGCCTTACCTAGGTCCAGGGAGTAAAAATCTGCGAGGGTTAAAATTGCTGAAAAGCATGCATGAAGGTGGTCATGGGTGGCCAGGTAGCACAGTGGTTAGCACTGTTGCTTCACAGCTGCAGGGTCCCAGGTTCGATTCCCGACTTGGATCACTGTCTGTGTGGAGTCTGTACATTCTCCCCATGGCTGCATGGGTTTCCTCCAGGTGCTCCGGTTTCCTCCCATAAGGCCCGAAAGATGGGCTGTTAGGTAATTTGGACATTCTGAATTCTCCCTCTATGTACTCGAACAGGCGCCAGAATGTGGCGACTAGGGGATTTTCACCGCAACTTCATTGCAGTGTTAATGTAAGCCTACTTGTGACAATAAAGATTATTATTATGGTAGCACAGTGTTTAACACTGTTGCTTCACAACGCTAGTGTCCCAGGTTCGATTCCCGGCTTGGGTCACTGTGTGCGGAGTCTGCATGTTCTCCCCGTGTCTGCATGGGTTTCCTCCCGGTTCTCCTGTTTCCTCCCATAAGTCCTGAAAGACGTGCTGTTAGGTAATTTGGACATTCTGAATTATCCCTCCGTGTACCCGAACAGGCACCGGAATGTGGTGACTAGGGCTTTTCACAGTAACTTCATGTAATATAAGCCTACTTGTGACATTAAAGATTATTATTATTATGCCAGGAGTGGGCTCTGTTGATTCCCATTATAATCTCAGTGCCATGGTTCACGTAGGCACATACCGAAGGCAGCATGGTGGCTCAGTGGTTTGCACTGCTGTCTCATGGCGCCGGTTTCCACTCCCGCCCCAGGTCACTGTCCATGTGGAGTTTGCACATTCTCCCCATGACTGCGTGGATCTCACCCCCACAAAATGCGCAGGGTGTGCCACGCTAAATTGCCCCTGAATTGGAAAAAAATACCGTACCGTGTCAAGCTACCAGACAAAACAACTGTGCTGCTGTAAATAATAAGGTTGCACTTTCACAACAGGGGTGAGTATAGGGCTGGGGCTGGATAACAGCAAAAGAAATCTGATTGACTTCTACTTACTCCTTCCTTTTTAGGAATGTTATTGTTCTTTTCAAAGACATATTTAAGTTGATTAGAAAGATTTTGAGGACATTTTTCAATAACTTTTAAATGACTTTATATAGCACGAGTATTATTTATTTTCTTTAAAATAAATTTAAAGTACCCAATTGTTTTTTTTTCAATTAAGGGACAATTTAACGTGACCAATTCACCTACCCTGTACATCTTTTGGGTTGTGAGATTCCACAGTCACCCAAGCTGGGAATCGAAGCTGGGGCCCTGGAGCCGTGGAGCAACTGTGCTAACCACTGTGCTATCTTGCTGCCCCTGTGCTACCGTGCTGCCCTTTGGGGGATTTATTGGAATGGGGTCATGCAAGGATAGATGGGGGCGAGTGGGGGAATACCATGGCATGAACAGAATGAGGAATTAAGGTACATGGATGGGCATGGAGAGTCTGTGGGGGGTGAGGGGTGTGAGGCCCTAAGGATCTTTGTTTTGTTTATAACTGGGAAGATGCCCCACAACAACGAGGTGTGCCTTTTAAACAGTCCTGTGCCAGGCGGCCCGACTACAGCACACACACTGCAACCCCCCCACAATGACAATCCTGTCCTTACGGGCATCTTATTCTGAAGCGGGTGAGCCAAGCTGGGAAGTTTGCCTGCTCCCACTACGCATCTTGAGTATGAAAGTCCAACCCATAATCACTAAAATTCAGACTTATCACTCTAACATTGAACAGGGAACGGAAACTGGTTTCAAATGCTAAGCATTGGTGAACTTTCAGATTTCACATTCTGGATCACACAGGCTGTAGATAGTATCAGTATTCATTTGGAGTTTTTCTTCAATAATTTGACAACTGTGCATATTGCAACCATTTACACAAGTTACTGAGTGACTATCTGGCATGTAGGAGTGCTCAGTTAAAACATAAAGGTTTATATAGCTTTTGTTATTCTTCGAAACATTTTCTAGTGAGATGGTTCATGCCACGATACAGCACATAGTGGAATCCGAAATACATTTGGCCACTTTCCACCATTTTGTACTTTGCAGCTAATTCTGTTGCATTATTTCATAAACTGTAGAACTGCTGGATGATGCTTTCTCCTCCCCCACCCCCTCATTCATTCTGGAAAAATGTGATTCAGACGAGCAGTACATTTTTCTGACACTGATAAATTTCCTAGCTGTGGAAGAAAATGCAGTTCACTGATCCTTTGCCAATAATTATCTAAAGGAAAGCTTTGAAGCAGCAGTGTGTACATATTTACCAAATCTGCCGAGTTGCAAGCTATACCCAGCAGCTGGGAACTATCAGTTAGCCGCAACAATCTACAGCCTTCATGAGGATTCAAAACATAGGTTCTCCTTATCTCCCCTCAGCAAGGTATTCCCACCTGACAGAACAGGTATCTGCTTCAAAGACTCTGCTACTCCCTTTCCATAACTAACTTTAAATTGTCTCCTCATTGACTACAACCATTGACTGTTGGTTTTATGTGTGTGGCCATTCACCATGACTGAGACGGGACAGTGAATGGCCAGTTCCCCCTTCAGCAGCCCCCCCCCCCCCTCATTACCCCCCTTCAGTCCACCAACTCATTTCCCCCTGTTCAGGCCAACCTGGTGGTTAGCAGTCTGAGGGGTGGCAAGTGTGTGAGTACCCTCCCTACAATTGCCTCCAGGGTGGAGAGGTGGGGGTGGGGGGTTCTTCCTTAACCCGTTTTTCAATACTTGCACCAAATCATACTCCTGTCTGGTGGGGGGAGGGGAGCAACACAGTTGAATTGGGCTTCCATCCCAATGATAGCATTGAAATGAATGCTGATGAATACATTGCACGTTCCCGCCAGCGCGGGGCGTTCTAGCCGGCGGGGTAGGCCGGGAGACTTAGGATGGGCTTGGCCTCCAGCACAAATCTCAATTTTGGCCTGACGCAGAATATAGTGGCCCATTGTGAATCCTGCAGTTAGTCGGTGGCCCTGGAGAACCCTGGTCATTCTCTCTCTTCAGTTCTGATGAAGAGTCTAAGGACTCGAAATGTTAACTCTGCCTCTCTCCTAATAGATGCTAGCAGACCTGCTAGGTTTTTCCAGCATCCTCTGTTCTTGTTTCAGATTCCAGCATCCGCAGCATTTTGCTTATTACTAAGTCATTTTGGCTCAGTGATAGTTCTCTTGCCTCTAGAATTGAAAAGGATATGGGTTTAAATGCATTCTGAGGCTTGAGCACATAATGCCGGCAGACTTTTCAGTGCAGTGCCAAGGGAGTGCTGCACTGTTTGAAGTACCATCTCTGACAAGGTGTGAAATCCTAGGCTTTATCTGACTCTTTTTGATCTAAAGGATACCATGGGAAGAAGAGCAAGAGAATTCTTTGACTTAATATTTATACCTCTGCCAAAACAGATAGAACTGGTCATTTAACTCCTTCCTGAAATTTGCAGTGTTCAAACTGGCTGCTGCATTTGCCTCCTCAGCAACAGCAACTGGTGGCACAGTGGTTAGTACTGCTGCATCACAGCGCCAAGGACCCAGGTTCAATTCTAGCCTTGGGTGACTCTCTGTGTGGAGTTTGCACGTTCTCCCCATGTCTGTGTTGGGTTTTCTCCAGTTTCCTCTCACAATCCAAAGATGTTTTGGAGGTTAGGTGGATTGGCCATGATAAATTGCCCCTTAATCCCAAGATGTGCAGGGTAGGCTTGCAGGTAGGTGGGCTTGCAGGATAGTGCGGGCCTAGGTAGGTGCTCTTTCAGTCGGTCGGTGCAGACTCAATGGGCTGGATGGCTTCCTTGCGCACTGTAGGGATTCTATGATTCAAAATATTCATCAGTGATACAGCGTTTTCTGATCTCCTTTGACTGTGAAAGACGATATAAAAATGCTAGTTCTTTCTTTCCCCACTGTTTATCTCTGTTGGAATTCTAACTTTAAGATTGCATATCCAAAGCGTCTGATTGCATCCTAAATGCTCCAGTTACCTCAGCCCACATTTTTCCACAAATTCATTTGGCGCCATTGCTGACAGAATGTTCCACCAGACGGAGACAGTGAGTGGTCATTTGGGATAAATATAAATCCAAGCTGCTTATATCGAGATAACAGTGCCGTTATTCAGGGAACATTGTCACTTTAATGATGCACAAGAAAGACAAAATTGTAGTATGTGATTTCCTGTAGTTTATTGTGTTTATAGCCATTAGTTAAAGAAGGATATCTTGCAATCTACTCTACTGAGATGTACTGTTAACCAACTTTTTTAATAAATTGTAAATGAGCACCGAAGCTCAACCTTTATTATCAATAAACAATGTCGTAATCTCTCAAATGATATGACCCAACTGAAAGTTATCAAACCCTTTGACGAGAATTGGAACATTGTATGATGAGCAAACATATCTTCTGGCCACTCATAGCATGCACTAACATGTAAAAACGGAAGTCATACAATTCCACCTCCAAATTGTTCCAATATTTAGTGCACTACCAGCTAGACCAATCTCGCTTCCCTCAGTAAAGAGAATGATTAATGCATCGGTAATAGTAACAATTTTTTGTTGACACACTGAAGTAGTACAATAGTAGAGGTGGAACACAATGTAAATGGCTACCGTCTTCATTTATAATTATTAATACTTTAAAAAATTCATTCTCTGCAATGTACAGTGGCAATTTTCTAAAAAAAAACACATTAAAGTGTATAACTGCGTTTTCTAAAGCTTTAATAACAAAGATTTATAGTTGGATACCTAATGAATTAAAATCATTTCTGTGGAATACCACCTCCCACAATCTTCCTCAGGCAGTGTCTATGGCTACAGTTGTTAATGCTTCAATTTCACATGTAAGAGCCAACCACAACGAGAGCTTTTATCGCACTGGTTGCTATCTGAACCATGGATCTCTGTCATCCTTTATCTTCAGAAACCCTTTAGCAGTTTGAGCATAATGACGTTTTGACAGAGTTCTTCATTGCCACCTTTCCAGTAGTAAACATTCCTCCCAAGTTCTTTAAACAAGGTGCCAAATATTTCATACAAAAAAAGCAAATAGTAAATCACAAGTGGTAGAAATAGACTGCTGCTTAAAATGAAGCATAGATTCACTTGGATGTGGTTCCTGTCTGCGATGAATGCAGACCAATTGATGTAGCACACAATTTGCCATAGTTCATCTGGGAAAACTGTAAGATTCTGAAATGTCAGGCCTCAGCAGGATGTGCCTTTAGCTTGTCGGGAGTCAACAGAGAAGGACAAAAACAGAGACATTCCTCTGGCACCATCAAGATATGTTCTAGGCAAAATTCTGGAAACAGAAAATTACAGTCAATACAAAGGATCAAACCAAAAATGGATTTCACTGACTCTTTTAGCACAACAATCAAACCAGTAAAAAAGTCCTTATTTATTCCAACACCAGTACCCGCATGTTTAATCTGACATTATTGGACAGAAATACCTTTTTGATATGCCAGCAATTAAAAAGGAACACATTTATCACTTTTAAAGCGTCCACAACCATGCTACCCTATAGTAATCATTTCTATTGGCAAGTCACTCTAAGTTCTTACACATCTGTGGTTACAAACTTCAACCTTCTAGGTAGGGTGTGGTGGGCTAACTTCAGGATTGTGAATGAACTTTGGTGAAAATCTGAACATAGCTATTCAGTTATTTTGAATTTGAACTGTCTGTAATTGGCAAAGCACTAGCAAATTGATAGAATGGTTACAGCACAGAGGCCACTCGACACGTCGTGTCTGTGCTGGTTCTCTGCAGGAGCAATTCACTCAATGCCATCTGGTGAACCTCCTCCAAACTGCCTCCAATGCAACTACATCCCTCCTCCAATAAGGGGACCAAAGCTGTACACAGTATTCCAGGTGCGGTCTCACCAATATCTTGCATAGTTGCAGCAACACTTCCCTACTTTTATACTCTATTCATTTAGCTATAAGTGGCAAAATTCAATTTCCCTTCCTTATTGCCTGCTGTACCTGCATACTAGTTTTCTGCGATTTTGCACGAGGCCACCCAGATCTCTCTGCACCAAAGCACTCCGAAGTTTATCTCCATTTAGATAATAGGTTGCCGTTCTATTTTTCAGACCAAATGAATAACCTCACATTTATCCACGATAAACACCAGCTGCCAAATTTTGGCTCACTTACCTAGCCTACCTTTATGCATTTGTAAGTTTTCTAGTTCCTCATTGCAACTTACAATCCGACCTATTTTCATGTCATTGCAAATTTGGCTATAGTACCTTCCATCCCTGCATCCGTCATAATATATATTGTCAATAGATCGGGCCCAAGGACCAAATCCTGTGGCACCCCACTAGTTACTTCTTGCCAAACAGATAAAGATCCATTTATCCCGACTGTCTGCCTTCTGTCGGTTAGCCTGTCTTCTATCCAAGCTAACAAATTAACCGTAACCCCATGTGATCTTACCTTTTGTGCGGCAATGCCGTCCTACACCCTCAATGAAAATCAAGCCCTTGATGTCTATCAGTATTAGTTAACAGGGTGAGGTCTAAGATTCCAGTGAAATAGTACAGATAAAGGAGTGTTTGAGTGTTATGCCTTACCCCAGCATCTTCAATTGAAACTTGCTCAGCCCTTTTCTCCATTTGGTGCTGATCTTGGCCTCCATTGTTTAATGATGGAAGATGTCCTAGGTCTACTGCATCCTCTTGCTTTTCGAATGCTACTGTAGCTCCAACAACCTCCACCGAAAGAGATTGCGGACAAACAGATTCAGGTTGATCCTCCTGCCTTGGGCATGTATTATCTGCAGGTGGGATTATTGGGGTTTCCGACTGTGGGCTAAAGGCAGTATCGTCCTCTGGGGAAGCCTCAGTGTTTGATGGATTAAGCGATTCACAAAAAGAGCCAACATCACTGCAGGCAGAGTCTCCCATTAGAGGCCAGACTTCTGAGGCATCTCCACCAAAAGAGGGTGTAAATACATCGCGGAGAGAAGGCAGCATTTCTCCACAACATTCCATGTTCCTGTGTGTGACAGAAAGTGTATTCGAGTTAACATACAGAATGATAAATGCTAATGGTATGCTGCTGAACTCGTGTTATACAGTGTGGTTGCAATCAATGACTCCATGGTACCATATGAGAGTATTCCAATATTTATGCTATAATGTCACAAGTGTCTGTGAGATGAAGGTATTACACAAAGATGTAACTGGCTACAAGTCGGCAATTTCATGAACCATGCATCATTTATAAAAAGAACTCCAGGGTGTCAATGACTTTGGAGTTGCATCAATTGTCATGAGATGTTAATATTGAGTTTGGGGTATCTTGTTGGCGGATGTTTATTCATCAGGTACAATAGAATCAAAGTTACAATGTCTAAAACCACTTATGAAATTTCTACCTGTTTGCTCAGTGAAATATCAGGTATTCTGGTGGGCCAGTGAACTGTCCTTTCAGCTATGGGACAGAAGTTCAAATCCAGCCCAGTTTGATAGATGATACTATCGGTGGGTGAAGTTGTTCTGCAGGTGTAGTGCAAAATGGGAGATAGGGATCCAGCAGCCCACAATATAGTCCACCTGATATTTTTTAGATTAACAAACAGGCACGTTGGACAACCTGATTCATTATCCCCATTTTGCATGAGCGATGAAGATTAATTTAATCTCCTCAGACTTCTAAATTAAAAGAGATTTACCAGCCACAATCCAGGAACAGGATAGAACGAGGACTATTAAAGGAATGGTTCTGAAGACGAGTCACAGGGACTTGTAAGGTTAATCCTTGTTTCTCTCTCCATAGATACTGCCAGCCCTGCTGAATATTTTTAGAATTTTCTGTTTTGATTATCTATTAAGATGGCTGATGTGTCAAGTTGAGTACCACGTAAGGAGCTTCTATGGCATGCTTTTCAAAATATAGGATCAAGCAGTGTAAAAATGCACTTTCAGAGAATCCATTAGTGAACACAAAAGGTATTCATTAATAAGAATTGTTCAGCAGTCACATGGCTGCAGCAAGCACCCAAAATGTCTCTTTGCCTAAGAGGACTCCACCCCCTGAGGTGATTGCCCACTCTGAGTCTCCATTGGTCCCCCAGGCCAGGTGACCCATCTCTGCTTAGGGGCCTGGTTTAGCTCAGTTGGCAGGACAGCTGATTTGTGATGCAGAGCGAGGCCAACAGCGTGGGTTCAATCCCCAAACCACCTGAGGTTATTCATGAAGGCCCCCCTTTTCAACCTTGTCCCTTGCCTGAGGTGTGGTGATCCTCAGGTTAAATCACCACCTTCAAAGGGGAAAGCAGCCTATGGTCATCTGGGACAATGGCAACTTTACTTTTACTTAGTCTGCTGTGTTACCCTTAAAGGGACAATCATCACATTTCTCCCCCTTTAACTCTTTTATACAATCTTCAATAACCAATTCATCCATCCTAAATATTAACTAACATGAGTTGTACAATTAGAAGTCGAGTGTTTGAAGGGGTTTCTTTTAGAGCAGCGTAATTCTATTGTCTGAGATGCTTCCACAGGATTGACATTAACAGGAACCGCAATAACAGCATCGGAGATTCATCACTATTTTCTTCCATGGAGACATCAGTGATGTCTACAACAGGTCGATCAGGTATTTTGGTGCTTAAGGATTCAAAATCATTTCTTGATGGCAACCCTGACTGTGGAGCATCTCTCTACTCCTCAAGAGATGTTTACTAACGATCCATCCCTCCATGTCTACTCGGTACGATAAGGGTTCGGTCTCAAGAGACAATAATTCCAGGGATCCAACTTGATCCACTAATGAAGTTTCATATTATATAATTAATATGTTTTTTTAACGTTACAGTGTTCATTGATAAGATCTTGAGGCTTGGGTATTTCAATCTTCTTCGGCGATCACTCGCTAACGAGTATGATTGTCCACCTAAGAAACTCCATGTTACTGGTCATGGGTTCCATGGGTCCTTTCATGGTGATGAGCCTGATCCTAGAGCCGCATCTTCGACTGCACACTAGGCAGGTGTTTCCTGGAGGTGTGATTGGCTCTTGGATTCTAGATCGCTGGTATTTCTTTCTCAAGACTCCTTATCCGGGCCTCCTCTTGCCGCCAGATGCCCTCGAAGAATTCTGTCTCTTCAATCAGAAGGTTTCTCCAAGTAGGTCTCTTCTCAGAAAGAGTCTCCCAGGTGTTGATGACTATGTTGCATTTCTTGAGGTAAGCCTGCAGGGTGTCATGAAGCACTTCTCTTGTCCTTCTCTTGTTCAGAAGCCTTCCTTGAACTGGGCAAAGAAGATTTGCTTTGGCAGTCAGGACTCTGACATTCTCAGTACATGGACAGCCCAGCGAAATTGGTTTCATGGCCTTGATGCTAGTGCTCTTGGCACCT
The DNA here is from genome assembly GCF_047496885.1 of Scyliorhinus torazame. Classification (NCBI taxonomy): domain Eukaryota; kingdom Metazoa; phylum Chordata; class Chondrichthyes; order Carcharhiniformes; family Scyliorhinidae; genus Scyliorhinus; species Scyliorhinus torazame. The sequence continues at coordinate 145,547,000 of NC_092721.1, read as the reverse complement.
TCAAAGACTCTGTTAATACACCTGTCTTCCCATCTGATGCGGCAAATCTGTCCCAGACAGCATTGATGGTACCTTTCCAGGGCCATTGAGGTGGCGTCTCAATGTATTCCAAGTTTCTGAGCGGTATAGAAGAGTTGGGAGGATGACCGCCTTGTACTTGAGGATCTTGGTGCCAGAACGGTTAATCCAAGACTCTCATCCTTAGGGGTCTGGAGGAGGCGCTCGTGGATTGGATACGATTTTGGATCTCTGCATCAAAATGTCAGCCTTAGAGGAGAGGTGGCTCCCAGGTATAGATAATGTTCCACGTTTGGTAGGGTTTCTCCATTGACCTTGATGGAGGGAAAGACCATGGGCGGGATTCTCCGTCGGCCAATGGCGGAATAGCAAAACGTGATTGGGCGGAAAATTGTTCTGACGCTGAAATCGCGGCGGGCGCCAATTTCACGACCAATTGCAATTCTCTGTTGCCTCGATAGCGCATCAATGCATTACAGAATGCACGTACAGTAAACACAATTTGCATATCATTAGTGGGCCCGACTCGCTATTCTCCGGTGCCTCCGCGTTTCTCCACCTCCGATGGGTCGAATTCCTGGTGACGAGTTTCATTTGTGCTTTTAAAAATCATGAAACCAGTGTTGTGGCTGCTGGGGGAGAGAGGTGGTACGGAAAGTGTCCAACATCACCCAAGTTTGCTGACAGTTGTGCCAATGGCTGGGAGGTGGTTTCTGCCAGGGCCGGGGGGGGGGGGGGGGGGGGGGGGGGGGAGTAGCGGGGGGTGGCCAGTGGGGTCAAGGTGGACGGGCAGAGAGCACCATTGCCGCGGCCTGCTAGGCAGCCATGCACCCCGCTAAACTGACTGGCCTGTAGTTGCTGGGCTTATCTTTCCAGCCTTTTTTGAACAAAGGTATAACATTTGCAATTCGCCATTCTTCTGGCACCACTCCTGTGTCTAAGGAAGACTGGAAAATTACAGCTGGTGCCTCCGCAATTTCCATTCGCACTTCCCTCAGTGTCCTTAGATGCATCTCATACCTTTTATTGATCTCAGATCCAGATGGGTAGAAGCTCTCACTACTGTACTCCAGGCTGCAAGTATCATCGAAGCAACATGACGGGACCAGGTGAACAGGCCCTAAGGGAAAGAAAATACCATCGCTGCAGTTATTAAACACAGAGGGAATGGACAATTTTAGATGGATGGAGATAACGATTATCCTTAATTAGAGAAGCCAAGCCTATATTTTCCATTTTTACTTTCAAATTTTTACTAAATGTTTTGAGTGTAAAGGGTGTGAAGTCTGAGCTAAAATTAATTATTTTATTCTTACAATTGCTGCCACTTGTCACTTTATACACAGAGCTGAGTTCCGCTCTTAGGGGTGACAGATTTACGAACAGCAGCCAGCTACTCGCTGACACCACCCACCTTTTTGCTTGGTGGGGGGAGGGAATGCACTGACCGGTGAAGGGCTAGCAGCCGCGCCACACAAAACTCCCGGCCCCCGCGAGAAAATCGACCGGAGAATTGCCTGGTCCATGGCCGTGCATGCGCACAGCAGCGGCCTGCAGTGGTTACGCCGTTCAACATGGTGGCGGCCGTGCACGGACCCGATCTGCCAGATAGTGCCCCCTTGGACACCCCATCGCCACTCCCTGTCCATCCCCTACCAGTCCCCCCAGCCCTCGCCGAAGCTCCCTCGGCCAGCAGCACGGCTCCCGCCTGACTGTTGGTGGCGCTGGACACAGTCTGCAGCCGCCACGCCGGGTTCCCGACCGTTGAGATAAGTCAACTGTGCGGTCAGGAACTCGTCCCATCAGGGGTGGAGCATCAGGGGAGTGCCTTCAGGTGACGTCCTGAGGCCACCCCAACAGCATGTGGCGCGCTCCTCGATTATGCTGTTTTGGAGGGGGCGGACCATGCGAAAACAGGTGCCGCCCCCGATTCCAGCGTAAAAAGGGAATCTCCGCCCGATCGCCGGGAATGGAGAATCCCAGGCCGGGTATTTGTCCAAAATTAAATGTATACTACTTTTCATTTTAACTGGATCAAACAATGATCCTATTTGTCATATGAACTTGGATGAGTGCAGCTCCCACAACAGTCAAGAACCATCATCTAAAAATCCCCTCCAAGCCACACATCATCCTGACCTGGCACTGTATCACCGTTCCTTCCTAAAGAATTGTGGGTGTACCTACACCAGATGGGACTGCCACAGGTCAAGAAGGCGGCTCACCATCACCTTCTGAAAGGCAATTAGGAATCAACAAATCTTGGTAGCAAAATTCACATTCCATGAAATAATTAAAGAAACGAAGGACATCTTGATCGAAAAGGACAAGCACACTTAACCATGCCATCTGGCAAGTGGAGAGTATTCCATTACACTCCTGACTTGTGCCTTGCAAATGGTGGACAGGCTTTGGGGAATCAGGAGATGAGTTACTTCCTGCAGAATTTGCAGCATCTAAAACAATATTTATATGGCTGGCCCAGTTCAGTTTCAGTAAATGGCTGGCCCCAGTTCAGTTTCCGCTCAATGGTGATCCCCATGATGTTGAGATCACCCTGCACATGGATACTACACCATGGAGGTTGTTCACTGCTTGTCCAAAATATGGTTCTGTTGCAGGACTAGTGCAGGGATCAAGATATCAATGGCCCAGATCTTCTGCAGAGCGGCAATATCGTTGGATTGCTGCTCGGCTCAAACTTTTCAACACCTCGATGCGACTCATCTCTTGCCAGGTCCTCCGAGTCAAGCTTTCCTAGAAACGGTGAGTGCAGTGTCACCAGGAGAACTGCACTAGATTGCAGTAGAGTCGCGGGTAGATAGGACATGCCCATTTTGCAGCACTAGCTGTTGTATGGTAAGTTTAAAGCTCCAGCTGAATGTTAGTGGATGAGAGAATGAGGAGGTTGGTAGGGTGGGTGAGATAAGTGGGTAGTGTGGGAGGTGGTTGGGGTGACAGGGTGGTAGGTGGGTGGGATGGTTGGGATGTTAGGTGGGTGGGTGGTAGGTGGATAGAGTTGTTAGTGGGTGGATTGGCAGCTGGGTGGGGTGATAGATGGGTGAAGTGGCAGGTAGATAGAGTGGCACGTGGGTCGGTGGCCAGTATGTAGAATTACAGGTGGGTGGGGTGGCAGATGGGTGGGGTGGCACATGGGTCGAGGAATGTAGCCTGGTTGGGAGGAGTTACTGGCCAGAGTTGAAGTCAGGTGTAATATGGTGTTCGAGCTGTCAGTGGGGTCGCCGGGGGGGTTTCAGGTGTAGTCGGGTGGTCAGGTTCTGTGGGCAGTGGGTCAATGGGGTAGTCACATGGTTGGGAGGCTTGTCTGGGGAATGACCAGAGGAGTAGTCTTTAGTTAGGGGAGGAGTCAGTGGTCAGAGAAGTAGTCGGATGTTTGAGGAGTAGTCGGAGGTTTGAGGGAGGACTTGGAACTGAGGGGAGTAGTCCACAGTTTGTAAAATAGACTGAGGTTAGGGGAGTACTCGGAGGTTTGAGGAGGAGTCGGACGTTAGGGGAGTAGTTGGAGGTAAGGGGAGGAGTCAGAGGTTAGGGGAGGAGTCAGAGGTTAGCGGAGGAGTCAGAGGTTAGGGGAGGAGTCAGAGGTTAAGGGGGTAGTCAGAAGTTTGAGGAGTAGTCAGAGGTTAGAGGAGGAGTCAGAGGTTAGAGGAGTCGTCAGAGGTTAAGGGAGTAGTCAGAGGTTTGAGGAGTAGTCAGAGGTTTAAGGGAGGAGTTGGGGGCTCAGTTCTGAAGGTACCCAGTATCCATAAACTACGCTTTTCCTGGGTAATTATTTAGTTCAGTACATCGGATTGCTCCAAAGACCTGCACTCCAACTGAGTGATAGAAACAGTCAAAGAGTTCAACCTCCCCAGGTAGTTCCCATGGAAGTAAATATGTCATCACTTCCTCAGGTCCCAGCGCACATCTTGACTTGTATGTCTGGTCTGCGACAATCCAAGATCTGGATCTTTATTCTGCTCCCTCTGTGTCCATTTGTCCTATGCTGCCAGTCCCCGTAAGGGATTATAATTTCAGACTCTGGGAATTTCTAAAGATATGTTGTCACATTTGGGTCAACACTGTAGTGAGCTACATTTTTAAAAGATAAATAAAAAATCTTGGCAAATCCTATGGTTAATATTCCAACAATTCCTTCCGTTATAAAAAGATCTTTGTTTGATCTCAGTAACAACGCACAGTTGTTTTAAGGACAGTTATTATTACAGTTTTAGTCTCATGCTGAGAAACCAGTAACTCTTTTGACAGTGGGAAGTTTCAAGATAGCCTCATCAGGAGAAATATACATACCCGGTTAAAATATCAGCCTGTTAATTAAATTATTAATTAATAAACTGTACCATATTAAGATCTGAATCATCTTTAAACAACTGATCCAGATAAATTGATATTCAAGCATAGTGTTCCTATTGAATCCCTCTTTGTTGTTTTCTCGCTCTCCTTCAGTTCTTTTGTATTATGATCAAAAGGGCCAAGCAGATGGCCTACTCCCAGGACCCTGTGAAAGCCGCTTTGTAATTATTTCCTTGGAGGCACAAGAGCCTGTCTGGATGATTCAATTCCCAATTTTTCCTCCTGCCCTGAGAAAGCAGTTTCAAGTCCCTTGGTTGGCATCTTCCCAACATCGCAGCTGAGGTCAGGAACTTCCTACTGGGGAACTATCCAAAGATACCCAGAATCTCCCGAAGATTACTCGCTGCTGTCAATACTTGTCTGGGCAGAACAATAAAATACACAGAGACGTCTGCTGAGAAATCATTTTAACTGCTGCAAATGCTACTCTGTGAACAGCTACCGTAAAGAGGGAGAGAAGGCAGGCAGCGATAGGTTCCACCTCCAATTCGAAGAAGAAACATTGGCAGACTCCCTGCAGTAACTTGATCAGACCAACAAGGCCACAAAATTGAGCTGGCCTGGTTCAAGTGACAAATAAGATAAACTGTTTATCCGATTACTGCTAAAAATGGCATGCATTTAATTGTGGATGAACAGCAAGGATCTTGTCAAGGGCATCAAGTCAGTGGATTGTGGAATTATTTAAATGTGCTTATATATCATGGAAAAATAAACAACTGCTGTATTTCTTTCATCGACTGGAAATGTTTTATGCTCCTGTTAACAATGCACAGAAACACAATGAAAATTGCAATTTTTGCAGTGCCACTATCTACACAATCATCGCGTGTTGCACATAAAAAGTGATTGTGTACTGTCTTAAACACTTATGGGATGTACTCAGGCGAAACCACATCATCCAACTACAATGGGAGCGTCGACAAGTCTTCTCTAATAAAGCAGTCCTCTGAGGATTCTTTCTTCATACCTACCGCAAGTCTGTGCTGGACCTTGTTGACAGTGTGTGCAGGTCCTGTGTGGACTCAGATTAATCCTCTGCCTGTCAAAAGATGACAGTTCCGCCCCATTTAACTGAGTATCCTGTAGTCTCATTGACCCTTTGAAGAGGGAAAAGAGAGGAACAATAAAAGATGCATGGTGAGTATGACAGACTTTAATAATTCCCACAAACTGTTTTGTACATTGTGTGGTCTTTGATTTATTGACTGTGACCACTATATTTTTTCAAATACTCAACTTTTCTCAGGTCAGAGCAACAGAGGCAGTCTTTATGAGAAAAAGTTATTCTGACTACAGACCCACAAACGCAAAGGTTGTTTTAGCCTTTCATTTAAAACACAATATAGCAGTAGCATGTAGCATGCCAGTTGTTACCAATTTTTCTAGAAAGCCTGAACACTAAAGGACACCAGAAGAAAATGAGACTTGTTGGGTTTTATATGCTTCCAATACGCACTGCAATGCTATAATAAATATTCGTATCACTGAAAAATCAGGACATTTTGTAACGGACATGACAAAGAACATTCTAGACAGTTGTGCTCATCCAAACCAGTTGTGCATTTTGAACTAGGACAATACGCAGCCAGGGTTCTGAATCGTTTTGTTCAGTTTCCTTCATCTTTGGATAATCTAAGAAGGCAGCGTGAGCCATAACTTCGTTCTTCTCAAACCAGTTGCTCCAAATCAAACCGTAAGCATTTTTTCATGTAGATGGCTAAAAATAGTTAAATGAACACACCCAATTCCACAACCAACCTGCATCTTTTAATGAATTTAAAAGTCAGTCCTCATTTTAAATGAAAGGAGTTAATGAATTATTGCAGTCCTTCCTGCACACCAATGATGTATTGCACCAGACTACTGCACATCGTTGATCTGACAGGGTTGGTCACTTCATTAATATTTTTGTTCAGCCGTGAAGACGATTTTAACGTAATATAATTGAAAATATTCCTTCTTCACTTTTTTTAAGTTTAGGAGTCTTAGCCATGCCTGGACCCAATCAATGTGTTAGACAGGTCATCTGCCTCCCAGATCAATCAATCTTTAAAATACACAACGTTTGTCTAGGTACAATAAAACTGCTGTCTACGGGTGGTCTGCAGCCTGGCATTTGATGTTAGTGCCAGTTTATGAGGGGGCTTCAAGCCTAATTGCCGATGTTGCTTGTGCAACGGAAAGCTGTCCCATTTTATTGGGAGCAGCATTGTTAACTTGTTTGCTGAAATGAGAGACTGAGAAAAAAATGAGATTTCTATCCTAACACATTTGAACACTGCAGGCCAGTTGTAGTTGTAGCATGTTGAACCTTTGGAGAGCACTTGCTATTGCCTTGTATCTCCAACTATATGTATAGATCGAAAGGTTTCACATTTCCTGAGAAAATGTAACGTCTATTTAGAAGGTGGAAGCTGCTTCCAATCTTTTCCCCTTCACTTCCTGCAGGTGATGACTTTACCAGAATGCAGTACAACTGGCCCTTCACATAACCACCCAAGTCTTGCTGGGGAGTGTTCATGCTCTGTTTGAATAAATTACTGAGTTCAATCCATTCATACATAGGTCCCAGATTGGAGTCACTAGATATCCACCAAAACAGGTACACCCTTTTCCCATCTCTGGCACACAAATGTGTTTTTCTTAATACTAATTTTAGCGTGTTCCTAACCGTATCAGGGAGAGTTCATCACCAACCAGAAATTAAACCCGTGACGTTCTTGGCCTTTACAGCTTTACCTCATGCTCGGAAATGCATTCATCTATTCAGCCACTTTGGAAAGTCAGAAATATTGTTATAAAATAAACTTACAACTGGGTTTTTTCTCCATAAATTGCTTCTTGCAGTAGATGACGCACAGGATAAGGAGAGCCAGCAAAACCATGGCCAAAGCACTGCATATCACAGCCGCTAATGCAGTGTCACGTGGGCTGGAGGCAGTCGATGGGATCTTCACCAGGTTTACTCTAGTGCTGCCTAAAAACAGGAACAAGTGAAAAGGCATGTTAGGAAAAATAAAAATTACCACAAGATCCCAACACCTTGAATCCCACACTTCAGCCAGAAGTTAGAACCATACCAATTTCTGTTCTTTGCAATGTCCACATTGACACATTTTTAATATTCAGGGCTGACAATGCTTTTAAGTACTTTTCTCATCTATAAATTGGGATGATGCAACAATTTCAAATTTCAAACATTTTGCAGTTTGAACCTTATTATTTTGGTTGAATGGATTTTATGGTCCATACATACATACACACGTGGTAATGTCTCTGCCCCAGCTTCACTGACATAACTGTGACTCCAGGCCAGGGACCCCCATCTCATACCTTGAGGAAGGAATGATCGGCATATCTGGGATGTTTGGCCAGGATACAAACCAATTCAACCTTTCAAGGTGGAACCGTGCTTTGCCTCTATGCCTGAAGTCTCCAACCCATGAGAAACCATTTTTTGGATCACAATACTTTCTTCTTGTTTATAACATAATTAAAGTTTCAACCAATGATTTGCTAGCAATGTGATGGATATACAGACAACAAGGTGAGATTACTCTCAGTGGTATCCAATTGATATAAGTTACATACAAAGTTGCTGGCCCCAACAAAATCAGAGAGTTTAGGATGAAGGAATGGCTCCCTAAAGTTAGCCTTTCACTGTGGCTGACCAAGGGTTTGCTGGTTTCAGTTTTTACACTGCTCATATCAGGACAGTTCCACTCGATGTTGGGCTCTTGCTGTGTACTCCCCTTTGCCAGGTGTAGACATAGCATGTGACCCATGGAAAAGATGGGACTGCATGCTAAAACAAGTCCCTTAATTGCACTCAATTGGCTTCTGTTATCACAACAGGGATTCTTCGCTGGATTCACAAGCTGCTGCAGGGAAAGCCGGGAAGAGGGCTGGATTATGTTGGGAACACTCTGAAACAGAATTCACCAAGTGCTGGGATTGTTTATTCTCTAGTCTGTTGCACTACTTGCATTCCCCTTTCTGCTGAGAGACTCTTCTTGAACAAGTTCTAGTTCCTGCTACAGCCTTTCTAGAGTGCCACACAGGTTAGCATTAGATGGTACTAGCCTGACGCAACCTGCTGAGGTGTGCAGTCACTCTGTAGTATGCTAACTGTACTCAGTTGCATGCCACTATCATTTAAATTAGCAAGCAGTTTGCAGGCTACCTGCATTATTACAAAAGGACGCAGGTTGAACCCGGCCCCCCCAACCCCCAATGCCCTCACCTCCCTCATTGAGAATCTCGACCCTGGATTTACCCGGACTGCTTGGTGTGGTGGCACTGCCAGCCGTGGCTGCCACTCCTAGCTGGCACTGTGTGGGCTACAGAGCTGCTGGCCATCCGACTGATAGGCCGGCAACTCTCTTCGAGAGAGCTTCTCTTCTTGAGAAAAGGGCAGAACTCTCATCTTAAATGTCCTCGGGTTAAATTACGGTGGGACAGCCGCCGGAGTCCCCCAGTCGATGACCTTTTTAGACGGGAGTGGCAGGAAATCGCGGCACTCGGTAAAATCCACCTCATTATCTCATTTATTACTGAAAGCAAGCTGAATTTGGGAAAACATAGCATAACGCTTCATTACTACACTGGAGGGTTGTAGCTGCGAACTTCAGATTCTAATTAGAAACCATTCTGCTGACTACTTTCAGCATTTTCTGTTTTTGTTTATTCTGTTCTCGTGTACATTTTCTTGCTAATTTGATAATCAGGCTGTAGGCAAGAGAAACAGTGCCAAACTCTATTGTTTTTCTGAGGGCAAGGATGCAAATTCATATCAAGCTAGGTTTCAGATACATGCCAAAAACATATGTAAACACCAATGAGTGTCAAAGACAGTATGATTATACTGAAACACAAATTCCTGTACATTGAAATAAAACTACCACTATGTACAAAATTCAAAATCCCATGTACAAAAAACCAAGTGACTTCCAGACTTACAAAAAAAATGTTTGTCATCCACAACAACTGAGATTGATCATACACAAACGTTTAAGCCAACACCCTCTTTGCTTGGAGCCCATTTTCTTTAACTCCAGTGAGGATTAAAAACTAGAATGCTCTAGTACTCCCTACTGTATTCCCTATACACACGACTGTGTGGCAAGATTTAACTCCAACTCAATATATAAGTTTGCGGATGATATGACTGTGGTGGGCCGTATCTCAAACAGTGACTAATCAGACTACAGAAGGGAGATAAATCACTTTGTTGCATGGTGACTTGAAAACAACCTCTCTTTAAATGTCGAAAGATCAAGGAACTGATCATCGACTTCAGGAAACGTAGCACGACCCCCCCCCCCCCCCCCCCCCCCGCCGTCTGCATCAATGGCTCCAAAGTGGAGATGGTTATTAGCTTTAAGTTCCTGGGGGGTCACCATCACCAACAATCTGTCCTGGTCCACTCACATTGATGCAACAGTCAATGTCTCTACTTCCTATGGAAGCTAAAGAAATTCACCATGTCTGCATCAACTTTCACAAACGTCTACAGATGTGCCATAGAGAGCATCCTATCCAGCTACTAGACTCCTCAACCACTCTCCCTCAGACTTATCTGTTCCCTGTAAGAACACTATTTACGATGTTCTATGCTGCTCTTGCTCATGTATTTGCCGTTTGGCACCTTGTTCCGCACTGTAACCAATCACTGTTTGTCGATGCACCATTTGTCAATGTACTCTGTCGATTATTCTTTTTTTTGCCTACTATGTACGTACTGTGTACTTTCCCTTGGTCGCAGAAAATTACTTTTCACTGTACTTCGGTACATGTGACAATTAATCAAATAAAATAAAATAAAATCCACCCTCAGAACTTTGTATTACAGAGACTGACGGACTGGCAAAGGCTGATTTCTTTATTAGTGCCAAAGGCTAATCCGTAATTGGTCTAAATTTGCCAATCAGGGAGCAGTTTTTTTGATTCCTCCAGTATTGCCGATATGAAGGACTGCAAGTGAGCCAAAGGAGAAATTGATTTTGCACATACACAGGCAATGGTGAAAGGAACTTTTAAACACAAGATCCTGGTCCTCTTCCATGGAGCGAATGGGTTTGGTCCATGGTTCATTGTTGGGACATGCACCCTCACCACCACCGAGATCACAACTAATCAACTAATAACTTGTCTCAAATCACTAATTTATCAATAAAAGAGGAACAATAGTTACTAAAGAATGCACAGCAACAGACGATTTGTAACACTATGCTATGATTACCAGTTTAAAGTCACTGTGACATAGTTTAGGAGAAAGGTGTTAATACTAACAGATGTTGACTTTGGTGGATAGTTACAGCGTGATCTCAACTCAGAAATCTGTCATTAGCCTTACAAATGCAGATTGCAACATGGGCCGGAATTCTCTTTTCCCGCTGGCAGCGCACTCCTGGCCCATGGGTTTCCAGGCGGCGTGGGGTGGCTTCAATGGGAAATCCGATTGACAAGCGGCAGGAAGAAAGAATCCCGCTGCCAGTGAATGGTGCACCATCAAGAAACACGTGGTTGGGGGATGGGAGAATCCCGGCTACCCACCTCATTCTATTTGTAATAATTGGAACGGACATTTAATAGAAAAAAATTTAATCAGTGTTTAGTTTTGTTGCTAAGTAAATTCAGTGAAGCCTTTTAACTAATATTGCTTTCCTTTGCATAACTCTTGTAAAGAAAAATAGGGATGACAGGAGACAATTTAAACCCTCGAGCCTGCTATTCAAGGAGATTATGGCTGATCTGTAACTTAGGAGCAGGAGTAGGTCACTTGGCCCTTCAAGCTTACTCCACCAGTCAATAAGATCATGGCCAATCTGGTTGTAACCTCAACTCCACATTCCCCCTTCCCCGCAGTAGCTTTTCAACCCCATGCTTATTAATATATCTACCTCAGCCTTAAATGCTTTCAAAGACTCTGGGGGCGATTCTCTGTGCCCCGCGGCGCGCAACCGTGCCACAACGCCCCGCCGCCGCCGTTTCTCCGGCCCGGATGGGCCGAGCGGCCACGCCGATACAACAGAGTCCCGCCGGCGCCGTTCACCCCTGGTCGATGCCGGCGGGAACTCTGCGGGAACGGTCGGGGGGCAGCCTGTGGGGGGGGGGGGGGGGCTCCTTCACTGCGGGGGGCCTCCGATGGGGTCTGGCCCGCGATCGGGGCCCACGGTCGGCGGGCCGGCCTCTCCCCCCCCTGAACACCGACTCCATCTTGAGTCAGGGCCGGCGCTCTAAAGAAGTCCCCTGCGCATGCGCAGGATGGTGTGGCCCAACTCCGCATGCGCAGGATTGAGCTGGCCCAACTCCGCATGCGCGGGTTGGCGCGGTGCCCATTTGGTGCCGGGAAAGGAGGCTGGAGCGCCGTGAACCGCTCCAGCGCCGTGCTGGCCCCATACGTAACCGGGCCTGGTTCGCGCCGTCGTGAAACATGACGGCGTTCACGAGGCCTCAAACTCTTGGGCCCAATATTGGAGAATTGCCCCCTCTGCTTCCACTGTCTTTTGAGGAAGAAAGTTCCAAAAACCCATGATCCTCTGAGAGAAAACATTTCTCTTAATCTCTGTCTGAATTAAGTGACCCCTTATTTTTAGACAGTGAGCCCAATTTCTCTACTCTTCCACATGGAGAAACATCCTTCCCATATCCACCGTATCAAGACCTCTCAGTATCTTATGGGTGAGATTCTCCGTCCCACAAGCCGGCCAATGAGTTTTCTCATTGTGGGAAGCCCATGCCGTTGGGAAATCCCCGGGCGTGGGTGTGCTCCCGGCGCAACGGAGAATCCAGCCCTGTATGTTTCAATCAACTCACGTCTAAATCTTCTAAACTCCAGTGGTTGCAAGCCTAGCCTGTTCAACCTTCCCTCATCAGGCATTTCTGCTATTCCTGCTATTAATTTAGTAAACCTTCTCTGAACTGCTTCCAAGTCTTTTGCAGCCTCCCTTAAATAAGGAGATCAATGCAGTAAACAGTACTCCAGATGTGGTCTCATCAATGCCCTGTATAACTGCAGTATAACCTCCCTACATTTGTATTCAATTTCCCTCATAGTAAATGATAACATTCAATTAGCTTTCTTAATTACTTGCTGTACTTGCATACAAACCTTTTGTGATTCATGCATTAGAACATTAAAAAAATAATATTCTTCCTGCCAAAATGGACAATTTCACATTTTCCCACATTATACTCCATTTGTCATATTTTTGGATATTCATTTAACCTATCTATATCTCTATGCAGACTCCAAATGTCCTGTTCACCATTTACTATCCTATCTTTGTGATCTGACACTGATTTTAACATTGTGGGCAGAATTTTGTCTTTGGTTAGGGGTCAAATGGGGAGAGGGTCAAAAACCTGCCCTATTTGGAGAACACTCACCTAGCAGTAAGTTTGCCTAAAATGGCCAATTAGGGGCCAGAGGGTTTGGAAGGAGATAAAAGGGTTGCAGATCAGGTAAAAAGAGAGGGAGAGGCTGCCTTCATATTGAAGTGTCATTCTTTAGCTTCTTGCACTACCAAATTTAAAATTGCTCTCAGGAACTGAGCCACCATCATGAAGAATGGATTCCTCCACTGGACGTCTGGGGCCGCACCAGTGTCGAGCAGTCGGGGAGAGCCTCAAAGCTTGCCTAGAGCCCTGGCACTCAGTCTGCTGCTGGGAAGTCACCTCCCGGCAAGAGGCCTGGTCTCCAGTCGCTCAGGGTAGGGGACGGGACCTGCAGCCTATTTGGAAGATCCGGGTCACCCTTTGGTACATAGAACTTGAACTTAATAGGGTTTTAACTAGCTCAATTGGTTACCCCATGCATGGAGGCAGTTTGTCCTGCTAGCCCCAACTCCCTTCCAGAAAAGGGCCCGAGCGCAGGATGGTGTTGGTTTATCATAGAATTTACAGTGCAGAAGGAGGCCATTCGGCCCATTGAGCCTGCACCGGCTCTTGGAAAGAGCACCCTACCCAAGGTCAGCACCTCCACCCTATCCCCAGAACCCAGCAACCCCACACAACACTAAGGGCAATTTTGGACACTAAGGGCAATTTACCATGGCCAATCCACCTAACCTGCACATCTTTGGACTGTGGGAGGAAACCGGAGCACCCGGAGGAAATCCACGCACACACGGGGAGGATGTACAGACTCCGCACAGACAGTGACCCAAGCCGGAATCGAACCTGGGACTCTGGAGCTGTGAAGCAATTGTGCTATCCACAATGCTACCGTGCTAAAAATGTGTGCAGTGTTGTCAAACTGCACACATTTTCACCCTCTTCGATGTTTGCTGTAGGCATGAGAGTGCAGACATTTTTAAAAATTAAAAATTAGCATTGAAAAAAGCTCCTGTGCACACATGGTAAAGTAACTGTGTCATCTCTGCATATCTACAAGGGATAAGTTTAATATTTGGTGTCGAGATGGAGCAACGGTTAAAATTATGGGCTCTAGCACCGTTCCTTTTTTGCCATGAGATCCACTCATGGGATGGATGGATTTCAGGGTTCAACACCTACATGCATGCTAAATAGATGGATAGTTCGAATGTAGCAGCAACCCCCAAGGAGTTGATACTTATACGTTGTCTCAGGGGGGAAGGCCAGCGAATATTTGAGCAACTCACAGAGACACGTCTCCATTTGATATGGTGGCAAGTGCTCGCAAATAATACTTTTGGGGCACAGAAAAGTGTGATGATCAAACAGTATACGGTCGCCAGTGATACGAGTAAGCCTATCATGGCCAGGTACCCTCAGAAATGTGCCCAAATTGTAGAGTTTCTCAGTGATCCACAATTTCATGTCCAGTTCAAAGGAAAAGTCCAACTCATGCTTTAAGTGAAATCATTTTGCAAAGCTGCACATGTTGTCAAAGAAGAATTCAACACATAGGGGAGTTTCTTCCTGAGAGGTAGCTACGGCATGTTTATATCATGTGTGAGGCATATTTAGATGGTAAAGAACAAGGTTATTTTAAGGAATGCTCAGTTGAGACTGCATTTCAGTGTCTCCCCTCATTGATGCTGGTGCGAAAGTAGCTATCTTGAGTGACAAACTCTCCCGCGGTTATTTTTCACAACTTCCTTTCAATCCTGCAACAGACACTCTTCAAGCTCATGATGACTCTTTATTATTCCAGTTTTGGAACCAATCACAATTCCAGTGGAATTGTCACTCTCGTGAGGTTCACGTTCTACATAGCCAAAGGCAGAAACCTTATTGAGGTAAACTGGTTTGATAAGCTTGGCTTCAAACTTGAAGGCCCCCCTGGAGCACACATTCAAAGGACGGATGACAGACTGTACATGCTGCTATCTTTCATAACATTTGAGATGGTTGCTGTTTGCAATTCATGCTGACATGTCACAGGAGCTTACATGACTAGAAGCAGATGGTATCATAGAGTGAATCTATTCATCACCGTGGGTATCTAATCTAGTCATTTGAGCAACTCACAGAGACATGTCTCCATTTGATATGGTGGCAAGTGCTCGCAAATAATACTTTGGGACACAGGAAAGTGTGATCTGCAACCAGTATACGGTTGCCAGTGTTACGAGTAAGCCTATCATGGGGAAGCAAGACTTTGTGTCAACTTTAGGGTGGTCGACAAAGTAATCATTCAGGTATTCACTTCCTATGATCCAAGAACTATAGCATCATTTCATGACTCTAGCCTTCACAAAACTCAATGCAGTGGAGCTATCTTCAGATCCCGCCATTAGAGCAAAACCCTGATATCCTACAGCTTTTGTTATTCCCAAAGGTTTCAGTACCACAGAATGTCCTGTGGACAAAGTTCAGCATCTAGCACATTCCAGATCTATTTCTTCAGTTTTGTCAGACACTGAGGGGACGCTCAGCTTACTTGAAAACGTTGTTGTTCATGGAAAGGACAGGGCAGAACAAAATCAGTGGTGCTCACTCGAATCGTACAACACAGTTTGACATTCAACAAGGACAAATGCAAATTTGCTGCATCCGAGTTTGACTTTTGATGATACAAAGTGACAGCAGCTGGAGCAAAGTCTACACACAATAACATCAAAGTCATTTGGCGCTGCCGACCTGGTCAAATGTGGAAGAATTATTGGCGCTACCAAATTTAATCACAAGTTCACTTCAAAGTATGGAGAGATCATAGAGCCTCTTCAGAAAGTACCGTTCAAAGAAGGACAATGGGAATGGACAACCCCACAGCAAACAGTGTTGATATGTTAGGTGAAGATACCAGTCTTCATACATTTCAAACCACATGCAGAATCACATTTCCTCACACATGTAAAAATGTATGCGAAAGCAGACGAGTCAGGAACTGCGAGTGGTGCTGTACGTTCACAATTAATGGAAGGAAGCAAACGATTGATCGCTCATGCATCACGCACATTGTCGGAAACTGAATATAAATATTCTACTAGCAAATGGAAAGCACCAGTTCCACCTACTGCTTGTGAACACTGCCACGTGTATCTCTGTGGTAGTAAGTTCACTCTGTGCACTGATCGTCAAGCACTGCTTCCACTGTTAGCTACATCAGGATCTGGTCATTGACCTCTGCACATTTACAGATGGTCAGATCATCTTCATCAGTACAACTTTGAGGTCAAGAATCTTTCAGGTTTACATAACTGAGTGCCTGACACATTTAGCTGTGGCACTATTGCAGGCAGTGTTAATGATAGGGAAGTGATTTGTGACATGAAGACAATGTGATCATGGTGATTTCACATGCATCCACAAATCCTTTTACACGAGAACAGTTGAAGACAGCATCGACGATAGGCATCATAATGCAGAAGCCAGTGAAGGCGATTGGAATAGTGGTATTGTCACCAGACTAGTAAACCAGAGTAATGCTCTGGGGGCCCAGGTTCAAATCCCTCCACTGCAGATGGTGAAATTTTAATTCAATAAAAATCTAGAATTAAAAATCTAATGATGACCATGAAACCGTTGTCGATTGTTGTAAAAACCCATCGGGTTCACTAATGTCCTTTAGCAAAGGAAATCTGCGATCCGTACCTGGTCAGGCCTACACGTGACTCCAGACCCACAGCAATGTGGTTGATTCTTAACTGCGTCTCAAGGGCAATTAGGGTTGGGCAATAAATGCTGGCACAGCATGCGATGCCCACATTCCATGAACAAATATTTTTTAAAAGCCAGTACCTAAAAACCAAGTCTTGTGAAATAAAGGAAGAACTGATCCTGTACTCTGGAATATACAATGATATTGCATTGTTTGGTGACAACTGTATTGCACGCAGTTATCCCGAAAGCGCTACAGCTTCATTTATTGCATCTTGCCCATGAATGTTATCCAGTTGTTGTTGCGATGAAACAACAACCCCGCAAAGCAGTCTAGTGGCCAGCAATAGATCGCTGTGTGGAAGAAACTGAGTAACCTGTACACTCAATGAAAAATCTGTTAAACCATGTCCCACAACCGACTTCATGGCCAACAAAACAACAGCAACAACTCCCAGGTAGTTATTTTTGGAGAAGTGCAAGCAGCCCCTAGCAATTGACATTTTTTACTTGTTCATGACCTACATTGCAAACCGGATGGAAATGGCCACAACAAACTGTGTGTGCGTTAAGTGAATGTCAATGACCATCACTTTGGTCATTGACATTCTAGGCAAGTTGTTTACAAAATGGGGTTTGCTGGACACTATCACGACAGACCATGTACTGCACTTTGTTTCCAATCGCGTCACAGAGTTCCTTGCAAGCTATTGAATTCAACACCAACTTGCATTGCAATATAACCAGCAATTGAATGACAGCGCGAACGATTCAGTCTAACGCCAGTATATTGGAGGGGTAAACATTTCAACAACCTGATCATACCTTATTTGTACAAATAGATCCATCTGACCAGAAAGGCATTGGCCTAACCTATGAAAGGTCATAATTTTCACATATTAGTAACCATTCTTATGCCACTTCTTCTATCCAATGAGACTGTCAGTGAAAGCAGATAAAATCGCAGAGTGGCAAGGTAAAGCAGAAGCAGCCTTCGACCAGCGAACACACACAAGTGAACTACAGTTTAAAGTTGGAGATTAGGTTCACATCAAACGGCCATATTGTAAGCACAAGCTCATATCATCTCTAACAGGACCAAAGCAGATCAAGTGGTTGCTCGGTACCAATTGGATAACAACATGAAAGTGAAAGGCAAATTACTTGATAGTGAGAAGACCAGGATATTTCAAGAACAGTGATTACGAGAATACATTTAGATTTCCAATGTGTGATCGCGATGTCGATTATCTGCCTCATCACGCAAAACCACAACCTCAAGGTCGTAGATTTGAGCGCCTTGATCAACAATCTTCGCATCTCAAAGACTATTCCTGTACTTAGAAAAAATGGACATGCTGACTTCAAAGAAATGGCTCGATGTACATGTGTTTGCTGTTTGGGATAGTTTAATTCAAAATAAAGTTATTTCGTTGAACAAAGTGGAAAGGATGCTGTATTCAATTGCTTCAAGAAAGAATTAGATATAGCTCTTGGGGTTAAAGGGATCAAGGGATATGTGGGGGGGAAGGCGGAACCAGGGTAATAAATTTGATGATCAGCCATGACCATAATGAAGGCTTGAAGGGCCGAATGGCCTCCTCCTGCTTCTATCTATGTTTGCTGTTTGATTATTCTGTTCTTGTGCTGTTAGTCAAGCCTGGGAGTAACAGAAAAACAAAAGCTAAACTGAAAGCAAAAGGTTGTAAGTGTGGGAATGCAAACATTTTAAAAGCATATAAACCACAGCCTGTGGCGAAACCTTCTCTCTATCTACTCTATCAATTCCTTTCAAGATCATAGAAATCTCAATCAAATCAAAACTTAAGGCCTGGATTTTCAGCCACCGGTCAGGTGCACAGAGTCAGCATAACCCCTGGCTCCATGAACCCAACCTTTAAAGATGGCTGCCTGAACTTTTCAGCCCAAGGGGTGGATTAGATTAGAACTCGGGCAGGCAGCTCCACAGGTCGTGAGGGGTTAGAGGCAGGGCCAGTGTGGGTTGGGTGTCTTGGGCACATATGAAAAGCAGACCTCCTGCAAGGCCCATTTGAGAGACCGATCATCAATGGAAACATCCTGAGCCTGAAGGAGACATCATTGCCTTGTCAGGTGAGTGTGATCAATGTAAATGTTGTCAAACTGTTATCTGATCCTGGAATGGATGGCCCATCATGGGCTTTCGCAATGGAGGAATTGTCATTGTTTCTGTCGAATCAAAGTGTACTCTACTGAACCACTGAAAGCATGGAGAAGATTCTCAAGCCGCAGCCATGGAGATGGCACCGTCTGGCCACCATTACTTGATAGAAATAGTAAGCAGCCATGTGGTTATCTGTCAAGGCTCTGTGGGTTGATGAATGATGGACAGTGCCCTGTTCATTATCTCATCCACTCGCCCTGTTGCCACCCATATGCCACACTGTTGATCCTTGGCCACATTCCTCATAACTGCACAATGTCACAGCATAACAGTGTGACTAAGAGGGTGCAAACCAGTAGGGTTGTCAGTGGTCATGGGGCTCAGCATTCTACCTTGGATTCACAGCTGCAGCAGACAAGACACCAAGCACTGGTGCAGAGCCATTCTTTCCACACACGGTTAACAGTAATCATTGATGATATGAACAGTAATCATTGATACTATGGTGAGAGTAGTTAGTGAATGTGAGCGCAAAAGTGAATGACAGCATTGGAATCTGAATGGCTCATGACCCTTTTTGACGTATATTTTTTATTGATAAGAATGTCACTCAGAGGAGCTGCAAGGCGAAGAGATGGGTCCATCTGCCCCACACTTCTCTGATTAGGACCTTCAGGAGTTAGCGGAAGAGATACTGAGGAAGAATTCAGTCCTTTACCCTGCTGCCTATTGCAATCCATCTGCTACAACCAAGAAGGCCTGGATTCAAATCGCAGCTGTGGTGAGCGCAGCATGAGATCTTCAGCACTCAAGGATTCAGTGCAGGAAATGATTCAATGACCTGCTGCATTCCAGCAAGATAAGTAGCTTGGCTCATTCGCACAGAGCTCCAAGGGAAGGGTCATATCTGCACACTGCAGCTGAGGTACGAGACATGGCACTTACCTCTGTTTCAGCACTGTAGCTTTTATGTGTATGCAGCTCATGTCAGTGCACGCAGAACACATATGAATTAACACTGTGATGCACACACAGTGAGAAATATCCCTTCATGCACTTTATATCAGGCTGTCATAAATTCATGTTGTTTTTGCAGTGCGAAGTGGATTGCCAGGGTGCCTGAACAGCTGTCTGCTGGTGATGGTGAATCGTGGTAGTAAGTGATAAAGGAGGTGTCGAAATCACCATGGCACCTGATGGTGATGGTGGAGGTCAAACTGTCATTTCACTGAGCACTGGGGAATGTTGGCATGAGAGGGAGTACAACAACCGGATACGTCAATGTTGTACATCAGAGTGTACATTCACAATGAGAAGGGCTAGAGTTAAATAACGCCTTTTGTGTCCATCACAGGTCCCAGCTTTGCTCTCTTAATCCCTCAGGCTGCATCGACCCTCAGACATGAAGAGGAAAAGAAGTCTGAGGAGGCAGCGTCACATCCGACTCGCCCACATTCTACCCCCTCAGATACAAGCACATCATAGATCATAGAATTTACAATGCAGAAGGAGGCCATTCGGCCTGTCGAGTCTGCACCGGCTCTTGGAAAGAGCACCCTACCCAAGATCAACACCACCCCCCTATCCCCATAACCCTGTAACCCCATCCAACACTAAGGGCAATTTTGGACACTAAGGGCAATTTATCAAGACCAATCCATCTAACCAGCACATCTTTGGAATGTGGGAGGAAACCGGATCACCCGGAGGAAACCCACGCACACACGGGGAGGATGTGCAGACTCCGCATAGACAGTGACCCAAGCCGGAATCGAACCTGGGACCCTGGAGCTGTGAAGCAATTGTGCTAACCACAATGCTACTCTGCCGCCCCGTGCCGACATTGTAGGGATGTGCACTTGTGTAGAGTGGGTGACACAGGGTGAATGAAAGTCACCGCACTAGAGTGCAGAGTGAGGTATCAGAATCAGAAACGTCTGTGCACAGTCCCCCTCGGAGGTGAGAGGAAGCTCATGATGATGTTCCAGC
Organism: Scyliorhinus torazame; assembly: GCF_047496885.1. NCBI lineage: Eukaryota > Metazoa > Chordata > Chondrichthyes > Carcharhiniformes > Scyliorhinidae > Scyliorhinus > Scyliorhinus torazame. The sequence goes on along the minus strand of NC_092721.1, from coordinate 145,526,446 downwards.
AGTTTAATTGCCTGGTGATTCAGTGCCACTTTCTGAGCTGTAGCAGGAAGGTTCCAGACATGCACACCAGCATGCCATCCTTGCCCGGGATCATTAGCTGCAGCTTGGCAGCGATGGCAAAGTGGCTTCTGGCCATTGAACAGCAAGACTCACTCTTGGTCACTGCCCAGGAAGGGATGAGCCAGTGCTGCTGACACCTGTCATGGACCCCGACTTTCTCCCCCAGCTTGGCAACCCGTCAGTCGGTGTTGCTGGGACTGTGCTGAGGCATTGCTCATTCACTCCCAGCATTTCCACTTCTGTGTCGGGCAGGGAGTGAGCCACCTGCACATGCTCCATCACCACAGCCTCAAACCTGTTTCCTGCAGAAGTGCCAGTTCCCCTGCCCAGTCACACTGCACTCACCCCTGAGATAGCAGCTATTTGAGCCTCCTACTGAACCAGCACCTAGAGACACAATGGCCACCATTCCGTTACTCGGGAGCCACTTCTGTAGCCCACACTTGCTGCAGCTTGTTCACTGTGTCCGCTAAAAGATTCTGGGATGAGGGTTCGCACTTTGCTCCAGAACAAAATTTTTAATTAATAAGTCGTTTTGTTGGGAATGTTATTAAGGTTTATGGAACTAAGGTGGGGGACTGGAGTTACAATATATGATCTAATTGGATGGCAGAACAGGTTCAAAGGGTTGAATGGCCTGTTCCTGTGAAAGCAAGCATCTGGCTAATGTACATTGGACAACTTTAATATTTTCCGGTTGGAAAATGAACATGCAAGTTTAAACAGCATTTTCTGAAGTGTGTGCTTTACTTGAAGTTACACCCAAAATGAGTCCTGTCTGTGTACATACTGAATGATGACAGGTAGAATCTTGAATTAGGATGGGTACTGACTGAGGCCGGAGTTGACTCATGTGAGTTCTTGCAAACTCCTTTGAAATTGTTCAAAACAAGCAGTAAAAAAAATAAGATGATTAATTAAATTGTCCTGGTTCATCTCGGTTGACATTGAATTTTTAAGTGGGCTATCCACTAGCTGGTGGGAGGATGTCAAGTGTATATGTTGAAATGGGTTTGGCACTGATCCCCAGTTTAAATGAGTAAATATCTTGTGCTTCCGTCTGTGGCATACTATGTTGTTGGGCAAATTTTCTTTCACAGAACATATGTAAAGGTGATTTTGTTGCAAATTTATAAAAGTCTTAGAAGAACACAACATAACTCTTAATGCAGGGAATAGGGCAGCAGCAGTGCTGAACAAATTCTATTTCAGCCACCAAAGGTTTACATGATTGAGGTGCTGCAAGGCAATATATTTACTGTCAAAAAATGTCCAAGTTTAGGAATGTTAAACCTTACATGAACATATCAGAATTCGCAGGTCTAGCTGCATACCAATTTTGCAATAATCTCAACTGGCCTTGGAGCCATTTAATCTCGCAAACGAAAATCCTTGGAATTGCAACTAAAAGTCTGCTTGAAAAATTGTTGAGAACATAAAAAAGATACGTTGATGAAACTGTTGATTAGACCCTCAATTTTAACTAGTTGTGCTTTCTAACAGCATAGGTAGTAACTCTTGGCGCTATTGTGTTGTTTAGGTAAGTACAACAATTGTACTTTCGTCCAGGAGGAGAAAGAGGCAGACGTTCTGGCTTTTGCTTCCCTGGCAGCCCGGAGACGAATATTATTAACTTGGAGGGACTCAAAGCCCCCAAGTCAGAGACCTGGCTATCTGACATGGCTAGCTTTCTCTCTTTGGAGAAAATCAAGTTCGCCCTGAGAGGGTCAATGTTAGGGTTCGCCTGGAGGTGGCAGCCGTTCGTCGACTTCTTTAGGGAAAATTAACTGTCAGCAGAAGGGGGGGTAGTTTAGTGTAGAGTAGGAGGCGAGAAAAGGTGGGACCTGTGAGAGAGGAAGACGGTTTTTGCACTATGTTTGTATTTGTATGTACACTGTTTCTTCTGTTACTATTATAAAACCATAAATACCTCAATAAAATGTTTACAAAAAAAAAAAACAATTCTACTTTCAGTCTGACTTTAACTGAACAATCCTATTCTGGGGCGACATTCTCCGACCTCCTGCCGGGTCGGAGAATCGCTGGGGGCTGGCGTGAATCCCGCCCCCGCCAGTTGCCGAAGTCTCCGGCACCGGATATTCGGCGGGGGCGGGAATCGCGCCGTGCCGGTTGGCGGGCCCCCCCGCTCGATTCTCCGGCCCGGATGGGCCGAAGTCCCGTCGATAAATTGCCTGTCCCGCCGGCGTAAATTAAATCACCTACCTTACCGGCGGGACAAGGCGGCGTGGGCGGGCTCCGGGGTCCTGGGGGGGGCGCGGGGCGATCTGACCCCGGGGGTGCACCCACGGTGGCCTGGCCCGCGATCGGGGCCCACCGATCCGCGGGCGGGCCTGTGCCGTGGGGGCACTCTTTCCCTTCCGCCTCCGCCACGGTCTCCACCATGGCGGAGGCGGAAGAGACTCCCTCCACTGCCCAGGCGTGGGAAACTGTCAGCGGCCGCTGATGCTCCCGTGCAAGCGCCGCCCGGAGATGTCATTTCCGCGCCAGCTGGCGTGGCAACAAAGGCCGTTTCCGCCAGCTGGCGGGGCGGAAATTCCTCCGGCGTCGGCCTAGCCCCTCAATGTTGGGGCTCGGCCCCCAAAGATGCGGAGCATTCCGGAGCTTTTTGGGCGGCGCGATGCCCGTCTGGCGCCATTTTAGGCGCCAGTCGGCGGACATCACGCCGTTTCCGGAGAATTTCGCCCCTGGTCTTTTTAGATGGAGGAATGTTTTTATTTAATTTTCACCACAAAAGATAGTGTATGGCAACATATGTTTATTTACTATTCAAACTACTAGTGTTTTCAAATATAGATCTCAGCTAAAGATGATTAAATTCAGTATCCACTGAAAACTTATCGCAAAATATATGGTGGCCTAAATAGGAGACTCACATCCGAATGGAGGAATTAAGTTCATCCCTAGGCTACGGTAAGATTTTGATCATTTTAGGAGTCAAGACATATTTCTTCCTTCCAAAGCCTTCCTTAATCAGTGATTTTCTCATAATAAGTTTGAATCTTTTAATCTTGGCTCAATAAAAAGCGTTAATCAAATGGGAAGTATAAAAAGTATAATAATGTATTTTACAGACTTTCTAATCACAAAGGAAATGCTAACGTGCAGGAGCTAATGTGCAGTAAAGGGGTAAAAAAATGCAACTGAGTCATAAGAGCATGCAGAGGAATTGCAGGCATTTTTGAGATATGGGACATGAGGATTGGGAGGGATATTTGGCTGGAGTAGAAGGGGGATCGATCAAGGAGGCAGTGGCATAACACTCCTACTGTGCCCCCACACAAAATGTTCCCTAGGGAAGGGAACCTGCCTTCCCCAACCCCAGGCCTATATGTGACTCCAGGCACAGAGCTACTTGGTCGATTCTTAATTGTCCTTTGAAATGGCCTAGCAAGCCAATCAGAGGTGTAAGATGTGCTGGACCTGTCAGCAACGCCCACACCCTGTGAATGAATTTGTGCAGCCTGCAAATCATTCTACAACATTACACTCTGCCACCCAGATTTCCAGAACCTACATGGAATAGTATCAAGGGAAGGTGTGACGACATGACAGTGGTGTTGTCACTGGACTGTGTTTGTTCACCGTTTGTTCCTTTATTTCTCCTTTCTTTCATTTTTGCCATTGCATTGGTGTTTAATGGACATGTGTCTTTAAGGCAAGTGGCCCGTGCCTTTAATTTAAGCAGAGGATATCCGCAGCAGGAGAGATTACTGTGCCGGTTCAAACTGGAGCGATAGGCTGAACGGCATCAATGACAGAGACTCATTGTGATCTTTTTTTAAATTACTTCATGGGATGAGGCGATGCCCACATCCCGAAAATGAATTTAAAAAGTTCATGGGCAGCACGGTAGCATTGTGGATAGCACAATTGCTTCACAGCTCCAGGGTCCCAGGTTCGATTCCGGCTTGGGTCACTGTCTGTGTGGAGTCTGCACATCCTCCCCGTGTGTGCGTGGGTTTCCTCCGGGTGCTCCAGTTTCCTCCCACAGTCCAAAGATGTGCAGGTTAGGTGGATTGACCATGATAAATTGCCCTTAGTGTCCAAAATTGCCCTTAGTGTTGGGTTCGGGTTACTGGGTTATGGGGATAGGGTGGAAGTGTTGACCTTGGGTAGGGCGCTCTTTCCAAGAGCCAGTGCAGACTCGATGGGCCGAATGGCCTCCTTCTGCACTGTAAATTCTATGATAATCTATGAAAGACTCATGATCCGCTGAGAGAAAACTATTTCTTTATCTTTGTCTTGAATGAACAACCCTTATTTTTAAACAGTGACCCTCCGTTCTAGAATATAACTCATTATCATATGGTTATTGACAGTCTGGTTCGTAATCTGTATTTTGAAAGGGACAGGTAAATACCGTTAACCAGTAGTACAATTATTGTGCTGCAATCATTGATTTGTTTTCTTTTTTACAGCTTCTGTTCTGGTATAAGCTGAAAGAGTTGCTTGGCTAAAGGGTTACTGATTCTTTACTGTAATTACCGCTTTTAATGGAGATGAATCATTAGTGGCGTAACGATGGAGCAGAATCTGGCCTCTCCCATCACATATCTGTTTGCACAGGATTTGCACGATGAAATTTGCATACTAGTCTTCTGCAATTTAAAGGATTTGATCGTAAATATCATGTGAATTTGACTTTCTTCCTCAGGCTGAATAGCTTTCTTTACCTTCAATTAAGTAATTTTAGCATCACGTATCATACTGATGTGTTGAAATGTTCACTCTTTTAATTGAATTAGGAGAAAAACCATAAGACCTGTAAATGTTTATGATGAATATTAATTTTTAAAATATCTACTTACACACTTAGAATACCAAAAGAATTAGCTTTGTTGGATGATGCTTTTTAAAATTATTCATTCACAGGGTGTGGGAGTTGCTGACAGGTCCAGCACATCTTACACCTCTGATTGGCTTGCTAGGCCATTTCAAAGGACAATTAAGAATCAACCAAGTAGCTGTGTGCCTGGAGTCACATATAGGCCTGGGGTTGGGGAGGGCAGGTTCCCTTCCCGAGGGAACATTTTGTGTGGGGGCACAGAAGGAGTGTTCACATCACAGTCCCTGTCAGCCTTTGTGCAGCCTGCAAATCATTCCACAACATTACACTCTGCCACCCAGATTTCCAGAGCCTGCATGGAATAGCATCGAGGGAAGGTGTGGCGACATGACAAGAAAAAGGACACGAAGTTAAGCATAATGGGTTTCTATGGCAATCCAAGCAATTGCATGATCACATTACCAATACGAGTATATTTTTCCAATTTATTTAATTATATTTTTCAGATTTATTTAATTAACTGATTTTAAATTCCCCTTCTGCCTTGATGGAATTTGAACTCATATTTTTGGCATGTTACTCTGGGCCTCTGGTACTTGCCCAGTAATGGTAACCACTATGCTCCTCTATCTCAATGTATCATTGATATTTATAATTTAAGTATCCTGATCAGTCCCAAAGAGGAAGAAGCACTGAGCAGCCTACGAGCCACAGAATAGCTTGAAATCTAACACCATTTCCAATGATTCTTTGATGCTGCCGGTAATGTTGGGTGGGTGCCATTCTATCTGCTTTCTGTCCACTAACAGCTGTGATCCAGATTCCACAGCCTTCTGGAGATCTTCCTTTATCATGCATATCAATGAGGGTTCAAACTCTATAGCATGTGAGGAAATCTAAACTTGCAGGTTTCCTGTGTGCTGTCAACCCCTTTTCCCAACCCATTAGTAAATAGGAATCCCCCATATCTCTCACAGTACACAGAAATATAGAAAATAGGAGCAGGCCCTTTGAGCCTGCTCCCCCATTCATTATGATCATGGCTGATCCCATCTCACCGCCCCCTCCGCCATATCCTTTGATCCCCTTTGCCCCAAGTGCTCTATCTACCATAGACTGCCACCTGCGTTATGCATTATACATGTGACGACAGTAAATAACCGTGTCAAACACTTGATCACTTACCTGCTACGGCTATTGACAGGGTCCCACTGCCTTCTGAAGCCTCACTCTGTCTTTCAAGCAGCTACCACCAACATCAGTATGCAAATGAGCTGACGTTCCATGTTAAAGTGTGGGTCAATGCTAGGCAGCATTAGTGGGTGGCATTTTGAGGCCAATGTTCCAGTATGAAATTATAAAACGGGCGGGATTCTCCGTTGGCTGACGCCAAAATCGCAAACTGTGATTGGGCGGAGAATCGGTTCTGACGCCAAAATCATGGTGGGCGCTGACTTGACGCCAAATTGCAATTCTCCGTCACCTCGACAGTGGCGTCAATGCAGTCTGGAACGCACATACAGCAAACACCGTTTGCATGTCATTAGCGTGCCTGATCCAGTATTCTCCAAGGCCTCCGCGATTCTTCACCTCCGATGGGCTGAATTCCTGACCATGTGGTTCGCTTGTGCTTTTAAATATCGTGAAACCGGCTTTGTGGCTGATGAGGGAGAGAGGAGGTAGGAGAGGGAGAGGCGGTACTGTGGGCTGCCGGACTGATCACTGGCCGGGGTGACCTCCCACAGGACTGTGGCAGTGTCCAGTCATGGACCGCCATTACCACGGCCTGCAAGGCAGCCATCTTGCTGCACACCCCACTGATCACCCACCCTGGCCCCTAGTTCTGCAGAGTGACACCGGTCGTATGGGTGCATCCCCCTGCACACCACCCTCCGTCATACACCCTCTCCCCACATGGCCACCACCCACCGGCAGGGAATCAGGCGGCCAACGCAAGGGAAACGTCCACTGTAGCCCTTATGGGGGTGCCAGGCGGGGCCGTGGAGCATACCGCTGGCAAGGGCAGCGCCAGCCGACAATATCTTCGGCATCAGAGATGGGCGCCATGGCCAGAGGCTACCACGGTGCTGAGTATGGACGGGGCTGTGGGCTGGGACATGAGGGGGTAGAGCTCGCAGTGCCAACTGGGGTCACCATGTAGCCCATTGGACCTAGTTGGGCACAGGGGTACACGCCATGCTAGCATGTTGGCCTTTCACCCCCTGCAGGTTGCCGCATCCCTGGGGGATGCCCTGCGCCTGTACGAGCTGGAGCTGCTCGAGGAGGAGGAAGCTGCAGCAGCGGAGTGGGCAGCAGCGGAAAGTGCCACAGAGAGACAGGTGGAAATTGCCCAGCATGGAGAGCCGGCTGCCCAACTGGCAGAGGAGGAAGATGAGGTGCCAAGGAGACAACACATGAGGCCCAGTGTGTACCGGCAGCACCAGTCATTTGAGAACCTGCCGGACCGGGCACGCCGTCGAAGACTCCGGCTGAGCAGGGAGACAGTCCGACATATCTGCCAGATCCTGGCATACCTGGTACCGCGAGGGTATGGGGGAGGACACCTGCTCCCGGTGGCAATGGTCACCCTGAACGTTTACGCCACGGGTTCCTTCCAGGCGCTGAGTAGGGACCTGCCGGGATCATACAGACCTCACCAAGCCGTCACCGAGGCCATATATGCCCAGGTGGCTCAATACATCCATTTCAATGAGGACCGAGCCCACCAGGATGCCCTGGCATCAGGGTTCGCCGCCACCGATGGGATGTCCCAGGTCCAGGGGGTGATCGACTGGATACATATCTCCCTACAGTACCTGCAGATGACAGGCCGCTCTACACAAATCGAAAGGGGTTCCACTCAATGAACGTGCAGCTGATATGTGACCATCAGCTGCGCATCATACACGTCTCACGTCTGCATCGGATCCCCGGGCAGTGTGCACGACGGCGTCATTCTGGCACACTCAACAATTCCTGACATGTTCGGGACACCCCACCCGGCTGGATGGTTAGCTCCTGGGTGACAGGGATTATCCGCTGCGGTCGTGGCTGGTGACACCTATCTGGATGTCACAGACCAATGCTCAGACCTCTACAATGACACCCATGCTGCAGCCAGAAGCGTGATCAAGCAGTGCTTCGGCCTCCTGCAGATGCAGTTCAGGTGCCTGGACCACTGTGGAGGGGCTCTCCAGTATGCCGCTGGGAGGGTCACCTGCATCGTGGCGGCCTGCTGCACCCTCAACAACATCAGGCAGCAGAGGGACGACGTGCTGGAGGAGGAGGAACGTCCAACGAGGAGGATGCGGGGAGGGGGAGGATGGGCAGGTCATAGAATAATAGAATTTACAGTGCAGAAGGAGGCCATTCAGCCTATCGGGTCTGTACAGGCCCTTGTAAAGAGCAGCCCACTTAATTCCACACCTCTACCATATCCCTGTAAACCAGTAACTCCACCTATCCTTTTTGAACACTAAGGACAATTTAGCATGGCCAATCCACCTAATCGGCACATCTTTGGACTGTGGGAGGAAACCGTGCACCCAGAGGAAACCCACGCACACACTGTGAGAACATGCAGACTCCGCACAGCCAATGACCCAAGCCGAGAATTGAACCTGGGGGCCCTGGAGCCCGCACGACGTGTGCGCCAGTGCCAATGCGCACCAGACGCTCTGATCGCCTTCAGGTTCACCAACTGGAGGGGACTGGCGGAGGAGGGTACTCCCTGTGGGAGTCACCAGCACAGGTCCCATCACCTCCTCCTCCCTCGGGGTGCCCGATGACTGCCAAGCTATTCCATGGGACGGGGGTGCAAGCGGAGCTAACCCCTGAAGCTCTCCCGCCACCAGGCACTGCCAGTCCTGTAGGCCCGCTCTGGATTCGACCAGGGTCTGCATGCTGGCAGCCATGGAGCACATCTTTGATTTGATTTATTGCAACATGTACCAAAGTACAGTGAAAAGTATTTTTCTGCGGCCGAGGAACGTACACAGTACGTACATAGTAGACACAAGAATAATCAACATTGACAAATGGTACATCGACAAAACAGTGATTGGTTACAGTGTGGAACAAGGGGCCAAACGAAGCAAATACATGAGCGAGAGCAGCATAGGGCGTCGTGAATAGTGTTCTTACAGGGGACAAATCAGTCCGAGGGGGAGTCGTTGAGGAGTCTTGTAGTTGTGGGGAAGAAGTTGTTCCTATGTCTAGATGTGCGAGTCTTCAGATTTCTGTACCTTCAGCCTGATGGAAGAGTCTGGAAGAATGCAATGCCTGGGTGGGAGGGGTCTCTGATAATGTTGTCTGCCTTCCTGAGGCAGCGAGGTGTAGACAGAATCAATGTGGGGGTGGCAAGTTTGTGTGATACGTTGGGCTGAGTTCACCACAGTCTGCAGTTTCTTGCGATCTTGAGCCGAGCAGTTGCCATACCAGGCTGTGATGCAGCCGGATAGGATGCTCTCTATCGCACATCTGGAGATGTTTGAGAGAGTCGATGCAGCCATGCCAAATTTCTTTAGCCTCTGTAGGAAGTAGAGAGTATTTGGGCTTCCTTGACCGTTGTATCAACGTGAGTGGACCAGCACAGACTGTTGGTGATGGTGACCCCCAGGAACTTAAAGCTATCGACCATCTCCCCTTCAGAGCCATTGATGCAGATCTCCGTCTGGAACTGCACCATATCAGTCAGCGACTGCACCATCTCCCTCTGGGACTGGACCATCTCCCTCTGCATCTGTGCCATGTCGGCCACCACCTGGGCAATGCCACCAACGTTCCCAGCCATGGCTTGCTATGACTGGGCCACACACTGGAGCGCCGCTGTGATTTCTAGGTGGCTCTGGCACATAGTCACCTGTGAGTTGGCAACCCTGTCCTGGGTCACGGCAAGAGCCTGCACAGAATGCCCCAGGTTGGACCATAGCCAAAACCATCACCCCCAATGCCTCTACCATGGACGGAACCCATGCAGAGCTGGCCTGGGTGGCACACATGGTCGGTACCACCTTCTGCTCCTGCACGTGGTTGGACTCCTCCAAGTGCATCTGCAGGTGCTGGATGTTCACCAACAACCCCTCATGTAGTCCCTGGCTCTGAGACTGCATCTCCACAATTGATGGGATTGTCTGCTCCAGAAGCCCGAAACCGCAAGTAAGCAGGGTCTCACTTCCTTGCCCGCAGCCGAACTCCACCCCGGCGACCTCCCTTTTCTCCAGGCCGCTGACCACATCCAGGGCCCTCTGCTCTGCCATGGTTAGGGGCTTCAGATCCGGCGGTCCCCTTCCTGTCTTCTCACGTTTCTGGTGGTTATGGGCAGCCGTCTCCTGGAGGGGGAAAACATAAAATGACAGTACTAGACAGTCTGACGCATGCAGGGGGTGAGTAGCTGGTAGCATCAGTGGCCAGGGCACCCGGCCATGACGGCCAGTATGGATGCCAACATATGTTGCAGGGTGGGGGTTCTCCACCCTCCGGATGCATGGGGGGTCTGGTTACGGCTGTGTGGGTCGGGTGTTGGTGCCAGGAGCACAATAGTGCCTACTCACCCTGGCCAATCTGAGGAGGTCGTGCAGTTTTTTTCAGCACTACTGGCTAGGCTTGTGTTGCCCACTGTGCTGACTGCCTGTGCCACCTGCGCCCAGGCACGGCAAATGGTGGCGGCTGACAGACTCCTTCCCAGGCCAGGGTACAGGTCATCCGCCTCTCCTCCACGGCGTCCAGGAGGAGTTCTGTGAGCTCGAGCTCTGTGTCTCTCAGGGAATTGGAGGCCCTCAGTTCCATGCCCTTTGGGCAGGGTTGTCCCGTGGAACTAGGCTAGCAATGCCAGGTGGCACTGCTAGCTGGAATGGGCACTGCCAGGTTGGCACTGCCAATGTGGCATGCTGGCAATTTTTGCGCATGCATGATTGGGCCAGGGTGCCCTGCATCGGTCTTGGGTGAGGGGACCCTCCCACCCTCTCATTATACGTTCGGGCTCGGGGTGGGGGGTGGGGTTGGGGATCGCTTTGGGCGGCTCGGAGTTCGGTACCCCATTTTAAAAAGGCGTCCAGATCTTTCGCTACACTGGGGAATTCCAGCGAGCAGAGCTCCCCAGACTACAAAACGTGGCTATGTGCGGCCTTGGCTGTGCATCCCCGCTGAGGTCCCTTATACAACGCGAGTCGTGTTGAATAGACGTGTTTATCGGAGCTGCGAGCGCTGGGAAACACGCGGCTAAATGTGCTCGCTATGGGACTTTGTTCCCTTTTTGGTTGAATCGAGCCCCAAATGTTTCTTCTTCTCTCCCTCAAATGTTGACTGGGCTGCTGAACAATTCCACCTTTACTTTTTTATAATCTTTATTATTGCCACAAGTAGGCTTGCATTAACACATCAATGAAGTTACTGTGAAAATCTCTTCGTCACCGCACTCTGGCGCCTATTCGGGTACACTGAGGGAGAATTCAGAATGTCAAATTCATCTAACAAGCATTCGGGGCTTGTGGGTGGAGACTGGAGCACCCGGAGGAAACACACTCAGATTTCCAGCGTGTGTTTCTTTAGCTTCTCAATGATTTTCATTCAACTACAGGCAGGCAATATACCTAGTAAGACCAATGCAGTAATCTTTTTTAAACAATAAAATGTTAATTTTAATGTGGTTCACAAGTAACCCTTCACTTTCACTAATACATACTTAACAGTGTATAATGAAAAGAAAATGTTCCTGAATTTCACACGTTGATTATAGGACCTGACCGCCTCTACCAAGTCTTAACCTTTGTTAGTTCTCACTGTTCCTATAATGCTCACACTGGGTTTTACACTCTCTTTAACTTCATGACAAATGCTAATTTTGTGTTTCTGACTCACAGGAATGTTTTAATAACACTACCCTTAGGATATGTTATCAAATTAGCAAGTGTTAACATTTGCTCTTGGGCTCTTTAAAGCTGTCAAGAATTGGAATTTTGCAGGGGTAATATCATGATAACAATATTTCTAGCCAAGAATAGTACATATATAAATACCATATTCATTTTCTAGTCAAAACATTGATTACAAAGTGTAGTCTACAATTACAACGAAAATCTTCAGCTCTGCCAGTGGGAGAGAATGAACAGGGTAATCATTTAACATTTGATTCCCCTGTTTGGAAAAATCCTTCTTAAAGTTCTACAAATATATAATTATAACAAATTGTATTTATATAGTGTCTAATGTTGAAAATGCTCCTAGGTACATCAGGGGAACATCATAAATATAAGGAGATATTAGGCCAGGTGTTCCAAGAGATAGGCTTTAATGTCTTAGAGGTGGAAAGGTAAGGAGTGAATTCCAGAGCTTAGGCCCCAGGCAGCAGAGGGTCTGACCTCTAAAGGTGGAGCAATTAATTCAGGGATGCAGGTGTCTCGGAGATTTGTGGGGCTGGAGGGGATTAGAGATAGGGAAGGGTGAGGTCACCCTGTGGGCGTCGCGTGCCAGAGGGTCCAGGTCTCTCCAGGCATTGCTTAACCCAGAGCCAATGTTGGTCAGAGAGCATGGTGGTGATGGGTGAACAGGGTTTGGTGCAAATTAGGATAGGGATTGCAGAGTTTTGGATTGCAGAGTTTTGGACCTCAAGTTTGCAGAGGGTGGTGGAATGTACGAGATTGGCCAGGAAAGTATTGGAATAATGAAGTCTCGATATAACAAAGCCATCGATAAGAGTTTCAGCAAAAGATAAGCGGAGGCAGGTGCAAAGTTTGCAACGTGATGGAGGTGGAAATAGGCTCTGTTAGTGATGACATGGGTATGTAGTGGGAGGCTTATTTCGGGCTATAATATGAAAACAAGGTGGCGAAGGGTCTGGTTCAGCATCCGGCAATTGTTGGGGACAGGGATGGAGTCAGTGACCAGGTTATGGGGCGTCATTCTTCGACCCCCCGCCGGGTCAGAGAATGGCCGTTGGCCGCCGTGAATCCCGCCCCCTCCCCTGCCGAAGTCTCCGGTACCGGAGATTGGGCGGGGACGGGAATCGGGCCGCGCCGGTTGGCGGGACCCCCCGCTCAATTCTCCGGCCCGGATGGGCCGAAGTCCCGCCCAGAAATTGCCTGTCCCGCCGGCGTAAATCAAACCTGGTATTTACCGGCGGGACCAGGCGGCGTGGGCGGGCTCCAGGGTCCTGGGGGGGGGGGGGGCGCGGGGCGATCTGACCCCGGGGGGGTGCCCCCACGGTGGCCTGGTCGCAATCGGGGCCCACTGATCCGCGGGCGGGCCTGTGCCGTGGGGGCACTCTTTCCCTTCCGCCTCCGCCACGGCCTCCACCATGGCGGAGGCGGAAGAGACTCTCCCCACTGCGCATGCGCGGGAAACTGTCGGCGCCCGCTGACGCTCCCGCGCATGCGCCGGGAAACTGTCAGCCGCTGACGCTCCCGCGCATGCGCCGCATTTCCGCGCCAGCTGGCGGGGCAACAAACGCCATTTCCGCCAGCTGGCGGGGCGGAAATCCCTCCGACGTCGGCTTAGCCCCTCAATGTTGGGGCTAGGCCGCCAAAGATGCGGAGCATTCCGCACCTTTGGGCCGGCGCGATGCCCGTCTGATTGGCGCCGTTTTTGGCGCCAGTCAGCGGACTTCGCGCCGTTGGGGGAGAATTTCGCCCCTGGAGTCTGTTGTGGGCAATGAACACAATGACTCTGGTCACCTCAATGTTTAGTGGGAGGGAATTTCTGCTCATCCAGTACCAGGGCGGGATTCTCCGACCTCCCGCCGGGTTGGAGAATCGCGGGGGGGGGGGGGGGGGGGGGGGGGCGGCGTAAATCCCGCCCCCGCTGAATTCTCCGAAGGGTGAAAAGTCGGTGGGGAGTCAATCACGCCGTCCGCCTCGGAGAATGCCCATATTCTCCCGGCCAGATGGGCCGAAATCAAAACACCTTTTTAACGGCGTCAACCAGTGCTAATGGTTGACGCCGTCCAGCGTGGAGGTAGGTCACGGCCTGGGGGGTGGCCGCAGGAGAGGTGATGGCGTGGCCGCAGTCTGTATGTGTGGGGGAGAGGTGTGTGTGGGGGAGAGGTGTGTGTGGGTGTGTGCGCGACGGGGGTGGGCTACGGGGGAGTGCCGGCGAGGGGGGAGGGGGACGGGGGTGAGTGCCGGTGACGGGGGGGTGAGTGCCGGCGAGGGGGGCGAGTGCCTGTTACGGGGGGGGGAATGAGTGCCAGGGGGGGGGTGAGTGCCGGCGAGGGCGGGGAGAAGAGAGAGAGAGAGAATGAGTGCCTGGGACGGGGACGGGGTGCCGGCGAGGGGGCCGAGTGCCGGTTACGGGGGGATGAGTGCCGGGTACGGGGGGTGGGTGAGTGCCGGGGATGGGTGAGTGCCAGGGACGGGGGGTGGGTGAGTGCCGGGGATGGGTGAGTGCCGGGGACGGGGGGACGGATGAGTGCCGGGGGGAGAGGGGGGGGGGGGGGTGAGTGCCGGGAAGGAGGGGTGAGTGCCGGGGAGGGGGGTGTGATGGCAAGGGAGTTTGTCCGCCTGGCCAGGTGCCAACCTTCAACAGTCGCGCCCATGCAGCCCATGCCACCTGGCTGGGGGAGGGGGGGGGTACAGGCAATGATGACAGGTCATCGTTACCCCCCCCCCTCCGCAGGCCGTCATGTTTTCAGATCAGCCAGCGATGATGGCCGCCGTGGCGCCAGCCGCTATTCTCCATGTTGCCCTGGAGGAGGAGGAGGAGGAGCGTGCCAGAGAGGCAGCGCAGGCTGCCGCAGAGGGGCAGGCGGCAGCCGCCCAGACTGGAGGGACACACTCCGACAGGACGAGGATGAGAAGCAGGGGGAGCACGTAGTGGAGGAGGAACACGAGGAGGGGGGGGGAGGGCGTCGCGGCCCCACGGCAACTGAGGCACCCGAGGAGGCCTCACGTGTTCCAGCCCCGGTTGTCGTACCGGGACCTCACGGACCGGGAATGCAGGAGGAGACTCCGGATGAGCCGGGAAACCATGGCACACATCTGCCACCTGCTGGCACACCTGGCGTGGCACTGGGGGGGGCACACCTCTCCCCGTGTCCGTCAAGGCTACGGTGGCCCTGAACTTTTATGCCACGGGGTCATTCCAGACGCCAGGTGGGGACCTGTCCGGCATCTCGCAGACATCGGTGCACCAGTTCATCCGGGCAGTGACAGACGCCCTATATGCCATTGCGGACCGCTACATCCAGGATGCCCGGGCCGTGGGCTTCTCTGCCGTGGCCGGGTTTCCCATGGTCCAGGGCGCGATCGATGGGATGCATCTCGCCGTGCGGCCACCTGCAGATAACAGGGCCGTGTTCACCAATAGGAAGGGGACCTATTCCATGCCAGCGGAGATTCACACGGATGATCCCAGGAATGGTAGGCCTAACATACGATGAACGTCTGAGGATCCTGGGATTATATTCATTGGAGTTTAGGAGGTTGAGGGGAGATCTAATAGAAACTTACAAGATAATGAATGGCTTAGATAGGGTGAACGTAGGGAAGTTGTTTCCATTAGCAGGGGAGACTAGGATCCAGGGGCACAGCCATAGAATAAAAGGGAGTCACTTTAGAACAGAGATGAGGAGAAATTTCTTCAGCCAGAGTGGTGGGTCTGTGGAATTCATTGCCACAGAGGGCGGTGGAGGCCGGGACGGTGAGTGTCTTTAAGACAGAAGTTGATAAATTCTTGATTTCTTGAGGAATTAAGGGCTATGGAGAGAGAGCGGGTAAATGGAGTTGAAATCAGCCATGATTGAATGGTGGAGTGGACTCGATGGCCCGAATGGGCCTTACTTCCGCTCCTATGTCTTATGGTCTTATGAACATCCAGGTGGTCTGCGATCACCGCATGATTATCCTGCACGTCTGCGCCCGATACCCGGGAAGTGTACATGACTCATACGTCTTACATCCCCGGCATGTACGAGGGACACCACCCCCGGCTGCGGGGCTGGTTGCTGGGCGACAGGGGTTACCCATTGCGGTCGTGGCTGATGACGCCTATACGGAAGCCACAGAATGATACGGAGAACAGCTACAATGATGCCCATGCAGTGACAAGGGGTGTGATAGAGAGGTGCTTTGGCGTGCACAAAATGCGTTTCAGGTGCCTGGACCTCTCTGGGGGCGCCCTCCAGTATCCGTCAGATAGGGTCGGCCGCATCATTGTGGTGTGCTGCGTCCTGCGCAACATAGCCCAGCAGAGGGGCGATGTTCCGCAGGCAGAGAGGGCGGAGTGGAGGAGCAGCAGGAAGAGGCGCAGTCCTCCCCAGATGAGGGGGATGGGGGCAATGGTCAGGGCAGATGGGCTAGACATGGACGGGTGGCTGTCCACCGTTACCGGCTGGGCCAGCGGGCACGGGACAGGCTGATAGCCGCCCGCTTCACTGACTAGGGGGCGTGGGAATCGGCGAGTATGGCCACATACCGCACACCATGGCAACACCCGAACACCCTCACCCCCCCACCCAGCACCCTCACCCCTCCCCCCCAACCACACCCACCCTACCCGCATGCACACCACCCCTCCATTGCAGATCCACCTGCGGCACGACGGCCGGGCTCTCACGGGCGCCGGTGGAAACGTGTCTATTGCAGGCCATGGAGGATGATGACAACCCGCCCTGCGATGAGCTCCTGACTCCACATCGTTGGACGATGTCTGACCCATGGCCCCAGTACCACCATCCACCTGGACCATCCCTGCATGCGGCTGTGACACTGCAGCGCACGGTCCCGTCCTCTGCCCAGGGGGATGGTGAGGGTGGCCCAGGGGGAAGGGGGCAGACACACCTGAGGCCAACGTAAGACCACCCCTCACACACACACTGGCGCTCAACGTACATGACACCGCCGCACGCTTCGCACAGAGCACATCTGTAGATGTTAAAGTGATTTTAATAACAGTGCATACACGTGCCCTAGCCCCTAAAACTCGTCTGTGCCCTGCACTGGTGCCAACTTATTCAGTGTCTAATTGTTTGGCCTTACAGGCCCTTTGACTACACCTAGGTGGTTCCCCAGACGGTACAGCAGAACTGGAGGTGGGCTCCTGCGATTCCTGCCCTCTGACTCGGGATCCCTTTGGCGGCCGTTTCCTGGGGCGTCCTGGCCTAGATGGGCCAGGCTGCGGCCCGGGCGACTGGGATGGCGAGCTTCCAGCCTGTCCTGCCCGTTGCCCACCCGATGCACCTGGGACGGAAGGGGGGGGGGGGGGGGGGAGAGAGTGTTCCTGGACTTCCCTTACAGGGGGACCAAGGACAGGCGCCAGCAACTCCTCCTCCCTCGGGGTGCCCAATGGCCCCCAGGCCTCTACATGGGTCGGGGGTGCAAACGGACTGGCCATCTGACGCCCCTCCGACACCTTTCACTGCCAGTCGTGGAGGCCCATGCTGGTATCGACAAGGGTCTGCAGGTTGGCAGCCATGGAGCTCTGGGAGTTGGCCATCCCTGTCTGTGACTGTGCGACGCCGGCTAGCACATGGGCAATGGCGCCGATGCCCTCAGCGATGGCCTGCTGAGACTGGGCCATGGCCTGCAGGGATTGGGCCATTGCCTGCTGAGACTGGGTCATGGCCTGCAGGGATTGGGCCATTGCCTGCTGAGGCAGGGCCACGGCGTTGAGCTCCTCTGCCATCTGCCGCTGGTGCTGGCTCATGGCCTCCTGTGAGAGGGCAGCCATGTCCTGAGCCACAGACGCCGCCTGCCCAGGCCTCGCCTACTGCTGCCATGTCTGACACCGTCGCACCCATTGCCTCCACCGCGGACGCCACCCTGCGGTGTCGGCCTGGGTGGCACGCATGACCGGCACCACTCCCAGCTCCTGGACGCGGGTGCACTCCTCCACCTGCGACTGCAGCCGCCGCAAGCCGGCCGTCACCCTCTTCGCTCGTCCCAGGTTCGGTGGTTGCATCGGGGCTATGGATGGGTGTGGTAACTCCAGGAGCCCGGGATCCATCTGGGCGGCAGATATTCGCTTGTGCCAGGATGCCCTCCGACCTCCCGGCCCATCTGCTGCTCCAACCTCCACCTGCTATGGATGATAATGGCATAGTGTAGGTTAGATGGCTTTTGTTTCGGTGCAACATCGTGGGCCGAAGGGCCTGTACTGCGCTGTATCGTTCTATGTTCTATGCTGTACCTGTACGGCTGTGTTGTGCGCACCAGTGAGTGTACCAGATGCCTCAGCACTATTGTGCCCAACCGAGGTGAGTGTCTCTGCGATGGTGGAGGGTGTTGGAGACAGCAGTGGCGTTGTGTCGTGCGCATCGTCCGACTCTGAGTCCACGGTACTTTGGGGTGGCGGTTCGTCTCCACCCATCCACTCTGTGTCACTGTCCTGTATTTTGGTTTCCTGGGTAGGGGAGTCCTGGGTAGGGGTCTCCTGGGTAGGGGTGTCCTGGGTAGGGCTGTCCTGGGTAGTGGTGTCGTGGGTAGGGCTGTCCTGGGTAGTGGTTTCGTGGCTCGGCTGCGACGGTGGTTGTGGCTGCCCCCCTCGTTGCTGGGTGGCACACGCCTGCGTCGCCGCACCCGCACGAGGCGGGGGCGTCGTCTCTCTATTGCTCCAGGTCTCTCCGTCTCCCGTGGTCGCCGTGGAGCATCCTGCGGGCGTTGCGTGCCAGAGGATCCGGATCTCTCCGTATCCCGTGGTCGCCCTGGGGCATCCTGTGGGCGTCGCGTGCCAGAGGGTCCTGGTCTCTCCATATCCCGTGGTCGCCCTGGGGCATCCTGCGGGCGTCGCGTGCCAGAGGATCCGGGTATCTCCGTATCCCATGGTCGCCCTGGGGCATCCTGTGGGCGTCGCGTGCCAGAGGGTCCTGGTCTCTCCATATCCCGTGGTCGCCCTGGGGCATCCTGTGGGCGGTCGGCCTCTGCGGGGATGGATGCCTCGACGTTTGCTCCTGCGATACACAATGAAGCATGCATGGTTAGACACGCAGGCGGTGATCAGGTGATATGGGGGAGGCGGGGGGGATATGGGGGAGGGGGGGATATGGGGAGGGGGGATATGGGGGAGGGGGGATATGGGGGAGGGGGGATATGGGGGAGGGGCTGTCGGTGGCTCACTTGCTGGTGAACCCCCGTCCTCTGCATTGGCAACCTCCCGGTCCTCAGGTCCGCCAGCCAGTTCCATGGCCCTTTCCTCATGTTCGGTCAGTGGCCTCTCATCAGCTGGGCCCCCTCCAGACCTCTCATGCTCCCTATTGTTGTGTGCGCGCTTCTCCTGTGGGGGCGGGTGGGTGTCAGGGGTAAAGGGCAAGAGTGCTAGACAGGTATATGAATGCACGCCATCGGTTGCGCGTATGGTGCAGAGGTTCGGGTTAGGGTTGGTTTCACCTGGGGGTGTGCCGCACATCGGGCAGGGAGAGGGGGGACTCACCCTGGCTGCCCTGACGAGGTCGTTCACCTTCTTGTGGCACTGGGTGCCTGTCCGTGGTGTCAGAGCCACAGCGCCGACGGCCTCTGCCACCTCCCTCCACAGACGCCGGCTGAGGCGTGGGGCGGCCCTGCGGCCGTGTCCGGGGTACAGGGACTCCCTCCTCTCCTCCACTGCGTCCAGGAGCGCCTCGATGTCGCGGTCCTGGAATCTCGGGGCTGCGCGGCGGGCGGCCATCTTGTCGGGTCTTCCGGGGTGGGGGGGTGCGTCTTTGGAGCCGTCATGCCGTGCGGCGTCAATGACGCCACACGGCATTACCATCCATGGGAGGTGCCGCCATCGCGAATGGCGTCACGCCGCTGGTAGCCCATTCGGGGCTGGAGAATTTGCGTTGTTTGGGGGGGGGCTGACGCCCGAGTGATCCGCGCCGATTTTGGCGCCGGGTCCCGGACATCGCGCCAGTTTTCGGAGAATCCCGCCCCAGATTCTGGACAAAAGGTTCGCAATTTACAGACAACGGAGGGGGTCAAAAAAGGCGGTGATGTGGTCGAGCAGGTTGTCATCAGCATTCCTGTAGAAACTGGCACTGTCAGGTGATATTGCTGAGGACAGCACATAGTTGGGAAATAAGACAGGGCCAAGAATAGATCCTTGGTGGATTCCAAAAGTAACTGTATGGAAGTAGGAGGGAAGCCATTGCAGGAAATACTCTGACTACGATGAGGCAGATAAGAATGGAAACACGTGAGTGCAGTCCCACCCAGCTGGATGACCATGGAGAGATGTCAGAGTACGATGGTTCAACCATGTCAAAGGTTATAGATAGACTGAGAAGGATGAGGAAGGGTAGTTTATCATATTCACTGTCCCATAGGATGTAATTTTTTACTTTAGTAAACGCCGTTTTGTACTGTGGCACAGGCAAGAACCTGATTCACGGGATTCAAATCTCAGGCGGGATTCTCCAATTGCTGACGCCAAAATTGCGTTCGGCGATTGGCCAGAGAATCCCTCTTTACACCGAAATGGAGGGCGGTGCCCTTTTCCCAATGTTCCGACCCCCTCAAAAACGGCATACTTGAGGAGTACGGCGCACGGCGTTGGGACGGCTTCAGGACATCACCTAAGCCCTCCCCTGATGCTCCGCCCCGATGGGCCGACTTCCGGACGGTGTCGGTCGCGTGTCCTCTCAACTTTCGGAAACCTGGAGTGGCGGCTGCGGACTGTGTTCAGCGCTGCCACAGTGGGGTGGTGGGACGTTCCGCTGGCAGGGGGTTCTTCGGCGGGGACGGGGAAGACTGGTGGGAGGTGGTCCGGGGGTGGCGTGGGGGTTACAGGGGGACAGATTCTGGAAGGCCAGACCCGTGCGCGGCCGGCTCCATGTTATACGGTGCGCGCGGTCCTGGACCCGGGCATTCTGCGGCCATATCGGCAGGTAAAGCCGGGGGCTTTACGTGGCGTGGCTGCTAGCCCTCCACCGGATGGAGCATCAGTGTGGAGATGGCACCAACTTTTTGGTCGGACGACCACATGCATCCTCCGGGCATAACCTCAGATTCAGAGAGTCCAGCCCATAGACTTTCAGGAAAAATGGGGAGATTTTGGAAGTGGCGACACATTCAAGTACTTTGAAAATGAGGCAGTAGTTTGCAAGGACTGGTGGAGAGGGCCGGAGGGAGTTCACACGTTGCTTTTATGAAAAGGATCACAAAGGTTCCAAAACATGCTTAGTTATGCAACACATGCAAGATATAAATGAAGGTATAATGGTGGGTGGAATTCTGCCACGGCCAGGATTCTCTGTTGCAAGTCCACACCACTGCTGCTGCTGGCGAGGATGAAGAATTTGGCACTCAGCCAAATCTCAGATTCACGGCAGCGGGATCAAAGAATCCCACTGCCGTGAACGGAGGGATAATTCCACCCTAAGTGTCATTTCGGGCGGAAATACCAGTGAGGAACCCACTGAATTTTATGCCGTGATTCCCATCACAATGCCCCCACACTTCATCATTTTGCTGGAGCATTTTGGGGAGATTCCCGTCGGGAAACAGGGGCGTCATTCTCCGCCGGCGGGAGTCTTCGTTTTGCCGGCGCCCGGGGGTTTCCCGACGGCGTGGGGCTGCCCCACAATGGGAAACCCCATTGACCGGCCGGTGTAACGGAGACTCCCGCCGGCCGGTCGGGGCAGAAACGTGGCGGGGCGGGATGGAGAATTTCGCTCCAGGTGTCCAGGACCTAAAGATGTCAGCCAGGCCGCCATTTTTAAAGGATGTCCTAAACACCAGACAACCCTACTGTTACTCTCCTGCCACTCACCAGCAGAGACCTCCGCTCCACCATGTGCAGGAATCAGGCGCCACCCCCACTTCCCAATCGCTGGTACCAGTGCCCCCCTCCCAAGTGACTGACACCCCAGTATGGGGTCCCTTTCATTGGCCATGCCCCCCTCAGGCCCCACCCCTTGGCAGTGCCCCTTTGCACCCTGGCACTTCCCTGGCACCCTGACAGTGCCCTGTCTGAGACTCCAATGGCCTCCCAAGCACCCTGGTGCGGTCATCAGGTCTGGTCTCCGTTGATGAAAATCAGCAGTGATTCCCGCGGGCCTCTTGCTGCAACGGCAGGGGTGGTGAATCCCGGGAGCCGGGAGACTCCAGCTAAAACCCAGCAATGCATATTTAAATGAGTTTGAATACCAGTTTGCATCTGATGCCACGGGCCGGGGGGTGTCCAGATCACCAACAACCTGTCCTGGTCCACCCATGCCGGCACTATAGTTAAGAAAGCCCACCAACGACTACTTTCTCAGAAAACTGAGAACATTTGGCATGTCACCTACGACTCTCACCAACTTCTACAGATGCACCATAGAAAGCATTCTTTCTAGTGGTATCACAGCCTGGTATGGATCCTGCTCTGCCCAAGATCGCAGGAAATGACAAAAGGTTGTGAATGTAGCCCAGTCCATCATGCAAACCAGCCTCCCATCCATTGACTCTGTCTAAAATCCTGCTGCCTCGGAAAGGCAGCCAGCATAATTAAGGACTCCACGCACCCCGGACACACTTCCACCTTCTTCCGTCAGGAAAAAGATACCAAAGTTTGAGGTCACGTACCAACCGACTCAAGAACAGCTTCTTTTCTACTGCCATCAGACTTAACCTCGTATTAAGTTGATCTTTTCTCTACACCTTGCTATAACTGTAACATTATATTCTGCAGTCTCTCCTTCCTTCCCTATGTACGGTTTGCATTGTTTGTACTGTATACTAACACGTGACAATAATAAATCAAAATCAATAGGACGTAAACACCTCATTTATCCTCTCTGGGTCCGACACCACATTCCCCTCCGCCCTCACCATCGATGCTGCCTGATGCCGCAGCTGGTGCTGCCTGCTCCCCATACTCACACTGCATCTCCCACGCCCACTGCAGTTGAACCACTGTCCTCCCCTGTCGTTAATCAGTCAAACTGCCCCTGCAACTTCTTTCTCTCTGCCAACAGCTCCTTCGTGGGAGCCACCAAATACGTCCTGTCGACCTCAGCTATCTCCTCCAAAAACCACTGGTGCTCCTCCCTCCTCATCCTATCCCTTTGAACGTTGAACAAAATAGTCCCCCCCCCCCCGGATCACAGCTTTCAAGGCCTCCCAAAACATAGCCGCCAACACCTCACTGTTCTGATTAAGCTCAACATTGTTCTTAATCGCCACTTTCATCTTCCCACAGAACTCCTCGTCGGCCAAAAGCCCGGAATCCAACCTCTACCCCGACCTCTGCGCCTGTCCCGAGCAAAGTCTCACATCTAACCAGTGCGGAGCATAGTCTAAAATCAATATTCCTGCTGGTTAGATGTGAGACTTTGCTCAGGACAGGCTTCAGACACCTTCGAGGGAGGCCGATCCACCTCCAGGGCCTTGGCCAATACCTTCTCCTCCACCGACCTGGCCAGCATCCTTGCAACGCTGCTCGTTGCACTCATTCCCTCCACTCCCTCCGGCAGGCCCACACTCTGCAGATTTTGCCGCCTGGACCGGTTTTACTGGTCCTCCACCTTCACATGCAGCAACTTACACATCCCCCAAGATCGCCATCTCTGTTTCCAACGACACAATACGGTCACTCTGGTCGGACACCACCTTCTCTACCTCCTGGACCGTTGCCCCCTGCATCTCAAGGCACTTCTCCACCCGTTCCAGGGTCCTGCGAAGAGGCCACTGCCACCTCATTGCCTTTGACCAGTCGTTCTGCTTTCCTGTCATTGCAGCTGAAATTCCTCCTTGATGAAACTCAACAACTGCTCCATTTGCAGTTTTCCAGCCGATGACGATCCTTCCCCTGCCGCCATTTTTGTCATAGATGCTGCGCCACGAGCCTCCTCCAACTCTTTCGCCAGGTCGTTCACAGTTTTCTGCCGAGTTTGATAACCCATAAACATGCCCATCCAGGGGAGTAACTTTCCCCTACATTCTCCGTATCATTTTTCCATTGAAACTATTCAAAACTCGGGTAAAAAGGCCCAAAACCAATGCCTTCAAGCATGGGCCATCCTGTGTACGACCACCCACTCCATGGCCACCACCGGAAATCCCTGCAGCCTATCCTGCGTTCAAAGGCTAAATTTTTGTCCTGCATATCAGCTTGCAACTCTGTCAGGTCCACATCCCATTGCCGGGAGTCTCAACCCTACCAAATCTACCCTCTAATGTTATTAGTCTTGTGAAGGATGTGTTGAGATTGCACACCTCACAAGATTGAACAAAAAATCCCAGAAACTTCCAATGGGGTATGCTGGATTCCTGGTGGCCTTATTAGGTCTGATCTCTTAGATACAAATTAAATACAATTTATAATATAAAGGCTCGTGGCCAAAGTGTTTGAGAGCATCAACAGGAAATTGATGGTGCAGGACACCTAATCAATAGGAATGGCGAACGATAAAACAGAGTTTCATCAATATGAGGAAGGTTGCTCTGCTGTAGCTTTTCACTATATTGTGAACTTTTTCAATGTACACTCAACACATTGTGTAATCATTCTCTTGCTTGCCAAGATCTCAGGTGAACCAGTTTAATATAAAATTGCAAGGTGAACAAAAATTGTACCTTTCCGTCTGATCAAAATCAATCCCTCTGTACAGACTTGAAAAATATTAAGATTGGTGCCTCTTCACGGGACAGTGGTAAACACTCAAACAAACAATATTTCTTTTGTTTTCAATTGGAAAGCAAATTCCAATGCTATCACGATCAAAATCTCCACATTGCTTTAAGTTCAGATTTAAATACATATTGTGCGTGAGTACTTTAAGGGAATAGATTTAAAATAAATAAGAAGGGAATGAAATGTAGCACCACAACACGGAGCAGGATTTTCCGTTTTGGAGCAGAAGACCGAAGTTGGCATCGAATGTAGGCCCCAACCCTGCAACTGTGTCAGGAGGGGCAAGCCAACATTGATTTTGCCTGGACTGACCAAATATGGCCTAGAGGCTGCACTCACCATCTAATGAAGAATGGAGGGCAGGCTCTTGAAGCTGGGGGTTCTCCAGCAAGAAAGGAGCTGCAGCCAGTTGTTGCAGGCTTGAGGTGCCCTATCAGCAGATTTAGAGCATTTGAACTAGAAAATGGCCACAGCTGAGAGACCACCATTGTGGAGGCGCAACACACAGCTTTCCTGCCGCTAGGCTCAATATTCAATAGGGCGGCATGATGGCACAGTGATTAACACTGCTGCCTCACAGCTCCAGGGTCCGGGTTCAATTCCGGCCTCGGGTGACTGTCTGTGTGGAGTTTGCACTTTGTCCCCGTGACTGCGTGGGTTTCCTCCGGGTGCTCCGGTTTCCTCCCAGTCGAAAGATGTGCAGGTTAGGTGGATTGGTCATGCAAAATTGTCCGTTAGTGGCCAAAAGGTTAGGTTGGGTTACAGGGATAGGGTGGAGGTGTGGTGCTCTTTCAAAACAAAAGGGCCGGTGCAGATTCAATGGGCCAAATGGCCTCCTTCTGCATTGTTTCTGTTGAATATACAACCTACAGAATGCATTGCAGCAATTTATAATAATAATCTTTATTGTAACTGGTCTGATTAGTAAGTTTGCAGACGACACAAAGGTTGGTGGAATTGCGGATAGCGATGAGGACTGTCTGAGGATACAGCAGGATTTAGATTGTCTGGAGACTTGGGCGGAGAGATGGCAGATGGAGTTTAACCTGGACAAATGTGAGGTAATGCATTTTGGAAGGGCTAATGCAGGTAGGGAATATACAGTGAATGGTAGAACCCTCAAGAGTATTGAAAGTCAAAGAGATCTAGGAGTACAGGTCCACAGATCACTGAAAGGGGCTACACAGGTGGAGAAGGTAGTCAAGAAGGCATACGGCATGCTTGCCTTCATTGGCCGGGGCATTGAGTATAAGAATTGGCAAGTCATGTTGCAGCTGTATAGAACCTTAGTTAGGCCACACTTGGAGTATAGTGTTCAATTCTGGTCGCCACACTACCAGAAGGATGTGGAGGCTTTAGAGAGGGTGCAGAAGAGATTTACCAGAATGTTGCCTGGTATGGAGGGCATAAGCTATGAGGAGCGATTGAATAAACTCGGTTTGTTCTCACTGGAACGAAGGAGGTTGAGGGGCGACCTGATAGAGGTATACAAAATTATGAGGGGCATAGACAGAGTGGATAGTCAGAGGCTTTTCCCCAGGGTAGAGGGGTCAATTACTAGGGGGCATAGGTTTAAGGTGAGAGGGGCAAAGTTTAGAGTAGATGTACGAGGCAAGTTTTTTACGCAGAGGGTAGTGGGTGCCTGGAACTCACTACCGGAGGAGGTAGTGGAGGCAGGGACGATAGGGACATTTAAGGGGCATCTTGACAAATATATGAATAGGATGGGAATAGAAGGATACGGACCCAGGAAGTGTAGAAGATTGTAGTTTAGTCGGGCAGTATGGTCGGCACGGGCTTGGAGGGCCGAAGGGCCTGTTCCTGTGCTGTACATTTCTTTGTTCTTTGTTCTTTGTTCTTTGTTTGTAGGCTTACATTAACACTGCAATGAAGTTACTGTGAAAAGCCCCTAGTCGCCATATTCCGGCGCCTGTTTGGTTACACAGAGGGAGAATTCAGAATGTCCGAATTACCTAACAGCACATCTTTCGGGACTTGTGGGAGGAAACCGGTGCACCCGGAGGAAACCCACGCAGACATGGGGAGAATGTGCAGACTCCGCACAGACAGTGAGGTTACATTAAATTAAATGTAACTAAGGTTACATTAAAGCAGCTTCCAAGTTCATGATGGCTGTCACAGAAAAGGCCAAAGGCAGCAATATATTGGAACGCCATCGCCTCCAAGTTCCCCATCAACTCATATTGTTTATTGATTTGGGATATATAAGCTCATTCACTGGGTCAAAATCTTATAGCACTGTTGTTGCAGGCTTGAGGTGCCCTATCAGCAGATTTAGAGCATTTGAACTAGAAAATAGCACTGTGGGTGTACCTGCATGATAGGGACTGCAGTAGTTCAACAAGGCCACTCACCATCACTATCTCAAGGGCAATTAGGGATGGTAATAAATGCAGGCCTAGCCAGCGAAGCCCGCATCCTGCGAAAGAAGTTTAAAAATAATACTGATGCTGGGTTGCAGTTCCATTACCATAAGGAAACAATGACAGGAAAGAAGGCTACCTACCAAACTTTCAGAATAACTAGGGATTGACAATTCTTGTGGCCTTGCCAGCATCACCCACATCACAATAACAAAAGTATCAAGGCAAGCCAGGATAAAAACTGGGATCTTTCTAAGCTGTGTGACTCACCACAGTGGGCAGTGTAATCAATAAGAAAGCATCACTAGGTCTTTTATGTGGAAATGTATAGTCTCGGCAGCACAAGAACCAGACTTGGCTGTGATGCCCTCAATAAATTAATGGAACATCAATTCTTGCTGCCTAGATTCATACATAAGGAATACCACTGGAGGGCTATGGAAACCTTACATGAGTGAAAGGAGGGGAGAAAGGAAAAGAACATTGAGAGGAAACATTAAATAAAAATTTAGTAATGAGCATGAACCGAGTTGGTCAAAAGAAAACTTGGTTTATTGCAACGCAATTTTATTTACAATGTACATCAGATCCCAGCTGGGTCTGCTCTGTCGATTCCATACCTGGCCGACTTTATACAGATCTCAATCATGGAATGTCCTCGGGAACCCCTCCCCCTTAGCGGGGGAGCTCGTATTTGGCGAGACTCATGGGGAGATTGATTGCTTCAACACCGTAGGTCTCGTGCGGGTTATAACATCCTTCCCCCCAAAGTCTTCTGATGACTGCGGAGTTGGTGGGAGCCGGACTCTCTTCGCCCTTGGCTGCATTTCCTGCACTCGTGGAGCTGGATCAGGCGGTGTTTGTCTGGGCAGTGAATGCCGCTTCATTTCAGAACACCTTGGTGGATGCGCTGTCTGTGGCTGTTGCTCTGCTTGCTTCGCATCGGAGAATTCTGACACTTGGGTAACCATTTCAGAAGCCGTATCTACGACCTCTCTCATTTTGGCGCCTTGACCCACTTGGGGTAATGCTCTAGCCTCTACTGGTATTGGATTTGTTGCAGGATATGTAAGGCTTTTTATCACTCTATTGGTATGAGCTTCACAAGCAGGCAGCAATGCCACTGTCTGCCATTCAACAGTGTTAACTGTTCGTTCGGAAAAAGTAATGCATGCGTTCTGCATACTTGCGTCAAACATGTCCAATCTTCCGATCAAAGGTATATTTGCAATAGAGAAAAAAATCTCCAACTGTAGTCCAGCAGTGGAAAGGAGATGGCTGTTTGTTACACAGTGTAGCAGCATCGACAGTAATCCAGATGTATCCTCATCGCCAGTTTATTAGGCCACAAATGAGCCAAGTTGGTCAAAAGAAAACTTTACTGCAAAGCAATTATATTTACAATAGACATCAGATCCCAGCCGAGTCTTCTCTGTCGATTCCATACCTAGCCTCACTTTATACAGCTCTCAATCATGAATGTCCTCAAACTCCCCGCCCCTTCAGCGGGGGAGCTCGTATTTGGCAAGACTCATGGGGAGACTGATTGCTCCAACCCCTTAGGTCTCATGCAGGTTATAACAAAAAATCAATTGATCTCACGTGTACACAGCAATAGGGGGAATGATGCGATCTTAACTGATCATGATGAAAAAGGCTGAACATTTTTGATGTATTAAAATGAGCAGAAAAGGAAAGCTAAATTAAGTCTCCTTTTTCAAGGGAATAAAAATTCAGCCACAGAACTTGGGTAAAGTTCTTGCATCAAATATTTTTCGAAGAATTACTCAGGCTGGGAAGTACCTCATTGTGATATTGTCAGTGGGTGGAGCCATTCATCAGCCCACTTCTATTTATTTTTACACCTGAATGTGTACTTGCTCAGTCTGGAGCACACTGGCCTGACCACAAGCAAATAGCTGTCTGTTAAGGATTGCCTAATGGGATAAGGATGAATTAACATTCAATGGGATTTTCCCTCCACTCCCCTTCTTATTAAATTCTATCCATTCTAACTGGACAAAACTGACAGATCTTTGTCATCAAACCTATTTACAAACAATTGAAAAAGGTAAAACCACAATGAGACAAATTTGTAGTTTGGCAGATCGAGTCTTGACTTTACTTAATTATTCAGTTGAAAGCTTTTTAACAGTTAAAAAAAAACACCTAATCTGCTCACAAAGAGGCCTTACTGTTGATGTGGGTTCAACCACTTACCATTTCAGAGGAGGAATTTCAACAAGCAATGCTGGAGAACAGTGAAGGAATGTGAGCGGACAATTCATTATCTAAACATAAAACTGTCACTATTGTGGAGGAAGCCTCTTGACTCCACTTTACTGTCCTTTTAGTCTGGAGCATCTCCAACCCATGCACACACACGTTTACACTGCAGCAAGCTCAAGGGAGTTTTGTTTCTCTGATCCTTGGTTTATGCGTATACATTAAAAACAATCATCAATGGAGGGCTATCATTTGTCAGCCTAGATATCAAGTTGTCATTCTTTGCTCCAAAAGACACCACGGGAGACAATGCGTGAAGATTCCAGTGACATTTCGAATTAGCGAATAGCAAATGCGCTACTTGCTGTCGCTCCAGTAGGATTTGTTTTAGGGAGGTAAGTGCTTGCGGTACACCGGCTGATTTGAAAGTGCAGTCACTGTAGCTTGTGGTAACACTCATTAATCACCGTCTTCTTCGCGCAGATATTAAAGGGGCTAATGTTACATAAACATGCTTGACTTGGCACACCTGTTCTAGTCTAACCTCAGTGTGATCACTGACCCCACTTGCCCTTCCACACCGAGCTGCATTCAGGAAATCGCACTCTGACACCAGATGGGCGATTCTCTCCATTTACTGGGTGATTCCATCCATCAAGGGGATATCTCAGACCTGATAAATACCACATGCACACCCAATCCTTCACTGAATAAACTAAAAACTGAGGTATCCTTTTTTAAAAAGTGGTAAATTGCCCCAACTCAGTGTTCAACTTTCTGTAATTTCTCTCTCTGCTGAGTCCTGTAAGATAACTGACCATTCAAATATAATGCTGCTTACCCACACATTGTTCCGAAAGCATTCTCACTGTTCTACGTTATTGCGTTTAGTCAAATATAAGATTGAATTGAAAATGATTAGGATTTCAGGAAAAATCAAAATCAAACACAAGTATCTTGAAGAAGAAGGGTTGGTGTTAACTGTTGCCTTTTTTACGTACTGTAAATATGGCAGTCAGTGAGGTTGCCCTCCTTCCATTGGATATCAATATTCTAATGCTCAGAGTCGCCAGGTATCAAATGATACCACCACAAGGTTCAACCGGCTATCGATCAAAGAGCCAAACACCAGTTAGTTAGTTCAAGGTCAAAGGTACTTTATTTACACACACAATTAATCATGCACACAATTAGTCAAACACTACCAGTTAAACTACATCTATCGACTAAGACAACCTGTACTTAACGTCAGCCACCCGGCTTAGGTCAGAGGAACAGTGGCCGTTGTTCGATTCTGGATCTATCGGGTCTGTAGAAGTAACTGCTGCTCAGCTAGGATCATCCGTCTGGTAGTGAGCATTGAACTTGGACTTGCATCTGGTGTTGCTGCACTTGGAAACAGACGTAGCCGGGCGCCAGGTCCAAAAGAGGACGAACTCATGGTGGACTCTCTTCTTTTGCTTGGGGTTTTCGCGCTCTTTTGGGCGGTCCTTCAGTTTGGACCCCACTAATTGGGTGATCACTGATCACTATGTTCGATTTCGAACCAATAAATGGCGGGTGCCTGGATGGCTGGGCGTGTCCCAAGCGGTCACTGACCCCGTTGTTTACGCTTCCCTAGAACAGGGAGCAGCACCGAAATGTCTGGGACTGTACCGGTCGCTCAAGTACCAGTCCTTTGTCTGGTGGAGATGGGCCATCAAATGGTAATCGGTCCATCAAATGCTAATTGGTCGGGGTTTCGATATTTGCAAATGTACATTTCAGGCTCTGAGCCTGCCTGAATCTTGCTCTGTCCATTTTACCCACCATGCTTTGTGAGCTTCTCTGTTCCTGGTTGTAAGTGGCCATCCCAGAAGGCTACATAACCCTACTCAACCAAACTGAATACATGGCAGTTGAAATCTCCTCCCAAAAGATTTCCTGGATCCACCGACTGTGAATCTTACTAAAGATTTTAGACAGGTAGGCTGCCTGCCAAAAGCCACCTTTAAATATGCTGATCGACTGTGGCCCGTATGAGCAGGTTCTTTGAAGGTGTGGGCGGTGTGCGGGATGGCCCGTGAAAATGTTCGAAGCTTAGGGGATTCTGGCAAGCATTTGCCGATATCATGTCCACAGTTTTGAAGGTACGGGTGCTTCCAAGTCCAGAGGTGGCGATTTTTGGTGTGTTGGAAGACCCGCAAGTCCAGGGGGCGAGTGAGGCTGATGTTTTGGCCTTTGCTTCCCTGGTAGCCTGGAGACAGATCTTATTGGCGTGGAGGGACTCGGAACCCCGAAAATCGGGGGTTTGGGTTAATGACACAGCTGGGTTTCTCAGGCTTGAGAAGATCAAGTTCGCCTTGAGAGGATCGATGCTAGGGTTCGCCGGAGGTGGCAGCCGTTTATCCCATTTTGTGGCTCTCCCGCAATTCTTCCGACATAGGGGACTAGGACTTTGTGCAATGAGGCCGGAGAATTTCCCCCGAGGTGTTCCGGACCTTACAAGTAAGGCTGCAGCCTCCCCTGCCCAGCATAATCATTTAACGAAGCAAAACATACCAGCAAACATACCAATTCTTGTCAGCCACAAGACTAAATTGAGTAGTTTATTCAAAGTCACACTTGAACTACTTTCTTCAAGGATGTCTTGGACGTATGTTTGTTAATTTTTCCAATGTCTGTGTGGCAATAGTTTAGTGTGAATGAATTATGTGGAGATTCTGCAATTATACAATAATACCCAAGGCCTTTCGATATGCATCTTCTCGGACTCACTTTTTGGCCAGATCAGAGCTGCATTATTTTATTTCTTGCATCAGACTAGATATAAATACGCAGCTTGACATTCTTTCAGATACTTTCTGACCACTATTTTCTTAATAGAGCTCAAAACGAGGGATAATTGGTAGAAATGTGCTTAAAATTATTCTGTAATATTTACTCTGCATCTGTATTCTGAACTCTTTATATACTTTTCAGTGCAAAGTTAATTTGACTTCTTTTATTTTTGCATTCTATATGCCCAAGGCTGTTACATTTGCTCTATTATTTTTTTAAAAGTTTGGAATAAAATTAAGAAAAACTCGCATTTATATCGCACTTACATGGCCACTGGACCTCCCAAAGTGCTTTGCAGCCAAATAAGGGTGCAAGGCAGGAAAGGGGGCAAGCAGTGAGGTGCCATTCAGATTAGCCATGATCTTATTGAGTGGCGGAGCAGGCTCGATGTCCCGAATGGCCTTCTTTTGCTCCTATTTCTCATGATCTTACGATTCTTTTGAAATGCACTGTTGTAATGTAGAGGTGATTGAATGTGATGCCATTTGCCTGTTGTGCAGTGATTCTGTTACACTTTCAAAAGCAAATGGTCCAGCTCGAAAAGAATTGCAACATCAGTCCTTGGTTTGAAAGATATTTAAATCAATCTGTTTACTTACAGTGAGGCTCATAAGGAGGAGGAGGGTTCCCACATGGAATGCACTCCATTTCCTGAAAACCACCCAATTTGGTCTTCCTATAAAATCTGGGAGGAGAGGAGAGAAGACCATGTCAGTTTTATTGAACATATAATTTTATGGGATCCAGTAATGCACTCAATATTTGCCTTTCTCCCCCCACATATCCCTTGATCCCTTTAGTAACATAGATCCAAGCACCTGGGAACCACTATACTTCCAGTATTCAGAGAGTCTGCAGCTGGCTCACTCTTTATAGCAGTAGCAGCTGTAAAACCGAAGGTCTTGAGTCTTGTGAGAGGGGAAACAATGCCCACCAGAAGGAAGCAGAATATTTCATAATGTAAAATCCATTGAATAATTTACATCATATTTTTTGTGTCCTCATCTGAGGAAGGGTGTTCTTGCTATGGAGGGACTGCAGCGAAGGTTTACCAGGCTGTTTCCTGGGATAGTGGGACTGTCATATATGAGGAGAGACTTAAAATTGGTTAGGATTATATTCATTGGAGTTTAGAAGAGTGAGAGGGGATCTCATAGAAACTTATAAAATTCCAACAGGATTCAGAAAGAATGTTCCCGATGGTGAGGAAGTTCAGAACTAGGGGTCATAGTTTGAGGATAAGGAGAACTTTTTAGGACTGAGGTGAGGAGAAGTTTCTTCACCCAGAGAATGATGAATTTGTGGTATTCGCTACCACAGAACGTAGTTAAGGCCAAAACTTTGAGTAATTTCAAGAAGGGATTAGATATAGTTCTTGGAGCTAAAGGGATCAAGGGATATGGGGCAGGGGAAGGCGGGATCAGGGTATTGAGCATGATGATCAGCCATGATCAGAATGAATGGCGGAGAAGCCTCAAAGAGCCGAATAGCCTCCTCCTGCTGATATTTTCTATGTATGCTTCTATGTAAAATGAAATAAAGGAGAAAAATCTTAACATGGCCTGTTATCAGGGATGATACTGATTTCCCATCACAGCTGTCTCAAACACCCTCCACCATCCCAGAGACACTCACTTCGTTTGCGCATGCGAGTGAAGAGGCTCCTGGGACACTATCTGGTGCGCACCAAACACATGCTCACGGTACAGCAGGTGGAGGTAGGAATTTCCGAGGAGGCGGATAGTCGTAGGGTAGCTGTCCCCAGGGACTAGCTGCCGTTCAGACGGTTTCGGGCTACACATGCTCACGGTACAGCAGGTGGAGGTAGGAATTTCCGAGGAGGCGGATAGTCGTAGGGTGGCTGTCCCCAGGGACTAGCTGCCATTCAGACGGTTTCGGGCTTCTGGAAGAGAAGGTCCTAACGACTGTGGAGAAACAGTCACAGTGCCAGGGACTACATGAGGGGTTGTCGGTGAGCATCCAGTACCTGCAGGTGCACATCCACGCCAGAAGACGGCCACCAAAGGGGCCTCAGGTCACCGAGGGCGGGAATCACTGCAGGCCGAGCATGAAGGGATCATCCTGATGGGTGGTGCGAAGTGCTACCGTGGGCAGGAGTCAGATGCTGTCAAATGATGTGGAGCACCAGAGCTCATCCCAGAGCAGGTTATCATCATCCTCCATCCCATGGACCATATCCGTTGTGGCTGCCAAGGTAGGGCCTGTACTCCATAGTGCAGCAGGTATGTATCATGGAGGGGGTTGCAGGCAGGCAGGGGGGAGGTGGCAGGATGCGGTATCCGTGCCCCTGGCCAGATCCCCCATGCCCTGTCCATCCTTGCCCTCCCCCGCATCTTCTTCGTCATACGACGCCTGGTGTTGATCCTTCTTCTCCTGAATGTTGCCCCTCAGCTGCGCGATGTTGTGGAGGACGCAGCAGGCCACCATGATGTAGACGACTCTCCCAACACTATACTGGAGGGCCCCTCCAGAGTAGTCCAGGCACCTGAACTGCATCTTCAGGATGCTGAAGAACTATTTGATTATTGCAAGGGCATCGTTGTAGCGGGTCTCCGTGTCAGTTGGTGGCCTTGGATAGGCGTCATCAGCCACGTCCGCAATGGGTAAGCCCTGTCGTCCAGGAGCCAATCCACCAGCCGGGGCTGCATCTCGAAGAGGCCAGGAACTGCCAAGTGTGCCATGATATCGGGCGCAGACCTGCATGATGCACAGCTGCTGGTCACACACCAGCTGCACGTTCATCGAGTGGAACCCCTTTCGGTTTGTGAAGATCGACCTGTTATCTGCAGGTATTCATAGGGCAATATACATCTTTTCGATCATTCCCTGGACCCGGGGCATCTCGGCCATGGCAACGAACCCTGCTGCCCTGACATACTGGTGGACTTGGTCCACATTGAAATGGATGTATTGTTCCTAGTGGACATACAGGGCCTTCGTGATGATACGGATGCACCTCTGCACAGTGCTCTGTGAGATCTCGACACAAACGAGTTATAGGGGTAAACATGGGGGAGAGCAGAATGGAGGGGAGCGGCAGGGAGGGTGGGGCGTTATTTATCTATTATAAGACTTCCCGTTTTTTTTCTTTTTGGTTCCGGTTGTGTTTAATGTATATACATAAATGCCTTAGTAAAACTATTTTTAAAAAGAGGAAGGCCACAATTGCTGGTTGTATTCCAATATCCACTGTCTGCAGGGGGTGAAAGGCTGTCATGTTAGCATGGTGCAAACCCCCGCGCCCAACCATGCCAATGGCCTTCATGGTGGAACCGGTTAGCACTGCGGACCCTGCCCCGTATGTCCCCCACCCCCACACCTCTGGCCCTGGCGCTCATCCCTGCTGCTGGGGTACCGTTGGCTGGTGGGGCCCTTGCCAGTGGTACGGTCCACGGCCCCCATCCAGCTGCCCTCTGCAGGGGCTATTGTGGCCGTTGCCCTTGGGCGGGCCACGTGGTTCCCAGGCGGTGGGTGATGACCAGTTTGGGGGGGGAGGGGTGATATGATGGAGTGTGGGGTGCAGGGGCTGGGATGCAGGTGGCACTCTGCAGAACCATGGACCATGGTGGGTGGTCAGTGGGGCGCACAGCAAGATGGCTGCCTTGTAAGCTGTGGCAATGGCAATCCATGCCTGGACACCAACCCAGTCCGTCACCCTGGCAGCCCCCAACACCAGCCAGTGTCAGGTCCAGCAGCCCACAGTTGCGCCTCTACATGTCCTACCTCCTCTCTGACCCTCATCAGCCACGGCGGCTGCTTTTCAATTTTTAAAAGCACAAGTGACCCTCGCCGTCAGGAATTCCCCTCGGTGGAGGCGGAGGCCCTGGAGAATACCGAGTCAGGCCCACTAAGGATATTCAAACGGCGTTTACTGTATGTGAGGAGTGGAACATTTTGACACTGCTGTTGAGGCACCGGAGAATTGCAATTTGGCGTGCCACAGTTTCAGCGTCAAAACCGATTCCCCGCCCAATCGCCTTTCCTGATTTTGGCGTCGACCGACAGAGAATACCACCCAGTCTCCCAAACTGAGAATTTTACCCGTTATCTTTTGTTTTTGGAGAGCTTCTCCAACAACCTACTTCTGAAAGCCCAAGCTAGGCGTCAGTTAACCACTACTCTTTTCCACCAACTCTTTTCAATCTTGGTGATGTGGTTGCAGGCCCTTCAATTGAGATTCCCTATCCCCCCCAAAAAAAAATTCTAATCATAAATATGAAAGGAAAAGTTTTTTGTTTTGATAAGCTGGGAGAGTTTGCTTGTTTTGTGCTGAAATAGTGTAAAAGTCACACATATTTGTCAGGTTAATCATTGCTCTCGCCTGAGTTCTGGTGATCCTCAGGTTAAATCACCACCAGTCAAGCTCTCCCCCTCAAAGGGGAGAGCAATCTATGGTCACCTGGGACTATGGCAACTTTACCTTTTACTTTACATGTCAGGGCCAGGGACATTGCTGTTTGAACATTCTTGGTATCCACCCTTGTTTACAGTTCTCATTTCCTGAGTTAATTCCTCACAAAAGTAAATTGACAAAGTATTAAATTCAAGCATTTAAATAAAATGATAGACACTCGTTTTACAAACTGACCTTCCATTATTTCCTTTAAAAGCATAGTTAGTGAACAAAGGGGTGGTTAAAGGGCCTGCGTCAGGCTGTTCATCTCAGAGTGAGCAATAAACAGAATGGCAGGCAATAAAACTGAGACATGCTAATGGTTTGTAAAAACCTTCTCTAATTGTCACAGTTGTCAGTGTTAGCCAAAGGATCAAGTCATCACATACATAAACAAATAAAAAAGTAGTGGCACATGTGATTTTGAAAAACTTTAAACAATCTATGTCCAAATTTAATTTCATGATTAATACAACAATGTTTCTGCTAACATATTATCATAAATAAATTGAAGATTGCACAGATCACGGTGAACTCTGATGAACATCAGGCTGATGTAGACCATGGTGCATTTCATTGCTTTATGCAGCAGATTGTAAATTTTAAGTTTACATTCATGAGGTACAATTTCCCCCAAATTGCAGAGTGTTGGATTAGGCAGAAAAAGCTGTGTTAAACCCACTGGCCTCTTCTCGCCTGATTTTTTTCTGGAAATATTTTAATTAAATTTTTTAACAATTTTTATATAAAATCTACAAATAACTCACCCCCTTCCCTTACAACAGTAAAACCCCTAGTTACCAAATCCTCCCCACTCACCCTATCTCCCCCACCTAACAGCTAACAGTGACCAGCCCCTTAAAAGGCCGCCATCTGAGGTAAAACCCTTCCACTGACCCTCTCATGGTAAACTTAACTTTCTTGAAGTGTAAAAACTCCATCAAGTCACCAAGCCACGTCGAGGCGCTGGGCGGTGTAGTCGACCTCCAGCCCATGAACATCTGCCTTCTTGCTACCAGTGAGGCAAAGGCCAGGATGCCTCCCCTGCCCAGACTTCAGACAAAATCAAAAATCACCACCAATGATTGCCGACAGAGTCTCAAGAAAGGACCTCCAGAGGTCCGCCAGCTTTGAGCATGACCAGAACATGTGTACATGATGCGCCAGGCCCCCCCAGAAACGACCACAATCATCATCTGCCTCTTCAAAAAATCAACTCATTCTGACCTTTGTCAGGTGAGCCCGGAACACCACTTTTAGCATGATGAGACTCGGCCTTGTGCAGGACAAGATCGAGTTCACCCTCCTCAGCGCCTCACTCCAAACCTCTAAAATCGGTCCCAGCAGCTCCTTCCACTTTGCCTTTATGCCCTCAACAGATCCCGTCTCCTCCCCTATCATCCACTGGTATACCTGACGTGCTGGCCGCCTCCGAACTAGAGCAGGATAAGACCATCTCGAGCAAGGTAAAGGCTGCTTCTTCGGAAAGGCTGAATCGTACTTTTTGACCCAGCTGCGCACCTGAGGTACCTGACCCATCAGCAACTGTAAGCCCATTTTTCTTTCAGTTTCCTTAAGGTAGCGAACCGACCTTCTAAAAATAAGTCTCCCACTTTCTCTCAAGTTTTATCCTTCCACTCCCTAAATTTCACCTCCGACCTAGCAGGCTCGAATAACTGGTTCGCACAGATGGGGAGCAGCTTAGAGGCAGCTCTCAAATTAAAAGGATGGCGGTGTTGCCTCCAAATTTTTTACGTGGCTACTACTACCGAGCTAGACGAGTTTTTCTTTGGTATCACCAGAAACGGAGCTAGTACCAGCGCCGCAAGGCTTGCTCCCCTCTCAGACTCTGCTTCCACCCGAACCCATCCAAATCACTCCAACACCTTTTCAACATTAACTGTCCAATAATAGTATTGAAAGTTTGGCAAGACCCTCTAATTGTCTCTCCCTCAGGAGCAACGTCCTCCTGATCCTTGGGTTCTTACCCAAGTAAATCCAGTCACAGACGGTCAATCTCTCTGAAAAAAGCCTTGGGCAAGAATATCAGAAGGCACTGGAATAAAAATTAAATCTCGGCAAGGTGTTCATCTTAACCGATTGCACTCGGCCTACCAGGAATAATGGGAGGCCGTTCCACCTTTGCAAGTTCGCTTTGACCTTTGTCAGCAGATTTGTATAATTCAATCTCTGGAGTTTCCCCCAGTCCCTTGCTATCTGGACACCCAAATACGGAAAATGATTTCCAGCTAGCCAGAACGGCACTCCCCTAAAGACCTTCTCTGTCTCTGCACCCCAACCACAAGGTATTCACTCTTCCCTATGTTTATCTTATAACCAGAGGAGGCCCCAAAACGCTGCAAGATTCCTATGATGTTATCTATTGATGCCTCCAGATCCCTCACAGATAATAGTAAGTCGGTGGTGTAAAGCGAGACCCTGTGTTCCACCCCATCTCTAACTATTCCTCCCCATGTATTCAGGGTCATGGCTAGTGGCTCTACTGCTAGTGCAAACAGCAAAGGGGATTTTCACAGTAACTTCATTGAAATATTAATGTAAGCCTACTTGTGACACGAATAAAGATTATTATTATTATTATTAAAAGGGACATCATACATCCCTGCCTGGTACCCTGGCAGAGACAAAAGGGGGCGGAGGTCACTTTGTTATTGCAAACACTGGCAAATGGGACCGTATATAACAACTGCTCCCATGCTACAAAGCCTGGCCCAAATTCAAATTTTTTAAATACCCCAAACAGATAGTCCCACTCTACCCAGTCGAATGCCTTCTCTGCATCAAGCGAGATTATGATCTCCAGGAATTTTCCCACCTGATTTAACAGCACTCTCTGCAATTTCAAAGTGCTGGGGATTTGGACCCATGGCTATTGGGGCTGCAAGATCATGGCCCTGGTTTCTCATAACTTGCTCATTTTAAGATGTTAAAGAAAGGTGATGATTGATGGCTTTTTTTTTTAAGGGATAAGGGAATGTTGGGGAGATAGCTTTTGTACAGCTGGCTATGAAGTACATGCAGAGGCCTGTCGACATAATCATACAAAGCTACCTGACACAAAGGGGCAAACACAGGAGAAGGAGGAAGAAAAATACGAGAACACTTAGAAATAACTTTGCAATGCAATGGCCACAGTACAATATCAGTGTTACTTATGATTTTCATATTATTATGATTTTCATCATGGGATATTAAAGTAACGTCTAGTTAGGCCTCAATATGTTAAACTAAAAAGAAAGAAATGGCTGAGGGGCTAATTCGTACTTTGCTTCTGTCTTCACAAAGGAAGACATGAATAATGTACCGGAAGTTCTGAGAGACACAAGTTTCAGTGAGGAGCTGAAGGGAATTAGTATTAGTATGTGAGACCTTGGTGGCCTTGTGCATCAGACGCTTCTGCACTGTAAATTCTATATACTGAAAGTAAGCGCGCAGGTACGGCAGGCAGTAAAGAAGGTATATAGGCCTTCATAATGAGAGAATTTGAGTACAGGAACAGAGATGTTTTACTGCAATTGTATAGGGCGTTGGTGAGGCAACCCCTGGTGTATTGTGTGCAGTTTTGGTGTCCTTATCTGAGGAAGGATGTTCTTGCTATGGAGGGACTGCAGCAAAGGTTTACCAGGCTGATTCGCAGGATGCAGAATTGTCGTGGAGGAGAGACTAAGTTGGTTATAATTATATTCATTGGAGTTTAGAAGAGTGAGAGGATATCTCATAGAAACTTAGAAAATTCTAACAGGATTAGAAAGGTAGATTCAGAACGAATGTTCCTAATGGTGGGGAAATCCAGAACTAGGGGTCAGAGTTTGAGGATAAGGGGTAAACCTTGAAGGACTGAGATGAGGAGAAATGTCTTCACCGAGTGGTGAATCTGTGGAATTCACTACACAGAAAGTAGTTGAGGCCAAAATGTTGTGTGATTTCAAGAAGGGATTAGATATAGCTCTTGGGACTCAAGGGATAGGGGGATCAGGGTATTGAATTTGATGAACAGCCATGATCACAATGAATGACGGAGCAGGCTCAAAGGGCCAAATGGCCTTCACTTGTTTCTATTTGCTATGTATGTTTCTATGCGTAAATAATGAATCAATCTCCTGTGGGGTTGCCCACAGTAAATTAAGACCAGGTGCAGTATTCAGGTCAGATGCCGTTAAGGTCAGTGAAGGGGAGGGAAGGGGTGGAAGGACCGAGCCTGGAGGGGGAGGTGAAAAGAAGAAAAAGGTTAGGGAGGGGCGATTTCCAAGAGGGAATAAGGGAATGAGTTGGGGATGGAGGGAAGAGATTGGGAACGGAGCAGTTGAGTGAGTGAGTGAGAGAAAATATTCGGGAGGAGTGAAGGGGGATCTTCAGCTGAGCTTGCGCTTTCTCTGTCCCTGTTATGTGCAGATAACTAGTTTTAGTGAAGTGTAGCACAGTGCAGTACAGAACTCCAGCGAAGGTTTACCAGGCTGATTCCTGGCATGGCGGGACTGTCAAATGAGGGAAGACCAGGTCGGTTAGGATTCTACTTTCTTTAGTGCAATTTACAGGGCAATGTTTATGTTGAGGATGCTTGGTGGAGGACCAGTACCACCAAGTTGAAAAAGAGAGTTCACAATCCCTCATCTCACTGACAGAAGTACTGACGCCTGACATGTTTTGATTAATACAAGACCTAGGCAGTGAAGTTTGATGAAATTCAAACATATGTCACCAAGACCAAGAACATTTGCACTGCTGCTGTGAAAGGGAGGAGGAGTGTGACTGAGTTGCTGTTGCAGAGAGCTGGCGTGAACACGATGGGCTGAATGGCCTCCTTCTGTGCTGTAACCATTCTATGTCATATCACAATGAACCTTTCCCTCAATCCTCACCGCACAAACACACAGCACTAAGCTCCTGATCTTTTAGTTGTATTGCTGTGGGGAAGCGTTGAGTGCATGCAATATAGAAAGAGAGAGAGAGGGAAAACATCTTCATC
Organism: Scyliorhinus torazame; assembly: GCF_047496885.1. Lineage (NCBI taxonomy): Eukaryota > Metazoa > Chordata > Chondrichthyes > Carcharhiniformes > Scyliorhinidae > Scyliorhinus > Scyliorhinus torazame. The sequence continues at coordinate 145,485,227 of NC_092721.1, read as the reverse complement.
TGAGAGACTTGTCCACCTCCCAATGGCTGCTTACAGAATATCGTGAACTTCGCGGGGAGATATCCCTCTTACTTGTCTGTAGACCTTTAGGCACAATCAAAATTCTTGCATGATTCCCAAAAGATATTCAGATATTCAGAAAAGGGTTTGCATCCAATGAGAGAGTAAATTCTACACCGGCTATCTTGTTAAATTCTCCTAAACCAGACGATATTTTATTTGTATACAATCGCTTCAAATTTCTCACCATCAAGAAAATGTTGTTACAACAGAAAGTGGAATAAATGACATTGGGATGAGTGGGGAAGCTTTTGGAATGGTGGATTATTTTACAAAAGTGTATTGATAATGAGCGGTTTCATTTTGTAAACAAGTGTCCCGTGGGAACTGACAAGTGCGGCTTTGCCAACACTTTTGAGTTGAGGGAAAATGAAATTGGGTCACCTTTGACTCTTGGGAAATACGCAGCTCAAATCTGATGCTCCTTGAACTTACCCCGACAAGCAGTCTCCACACACAGCATTACTGCTGGCTGTGCAGTTGGCCTTTTGGATGCGGTTTACGAGAGTGCAGTCCAAGCATGGCTTACACTTTTGAAATCCCCAGTCTTCCTTGAACCTGCTTGGCCTGCAGGTCACGCACTGTCCATCATCCCCATATCCAAATCCACATTCCTGGAAGGATTAACAAGAAATACCCACTGTTAGGGAGAAAACGGAGCGTGAATAAGGAGAAATTACTACGATAAAAACAAGAGGCATGTGTAATGATTACTGCAGACAGGCCTCAGTCAGGAGACAATGGCAACCTTTCAGTAGATTCAAATGTTCCTTTCACTACTAATAATCTCCCTTACTGCTTTAATCAACACTTAATCATTCAGTTATTTCACAATACACAGATAATTTGAATGACAATAAGGCTTGAGGTCTCCTACAGCTACATTATTAATAGCTATGGTGGAGTTATTTTTTTAAAATTAAGTCAGTCATGTGAATACCCAGGAGTAGAGGGTAAATGAAATGCTTCTGCATTCATTCATTGTGTCGTTCTAAAATCTGAACAGTGCAGTTAGATTAATTTGCTTCTGTGGAATAGATTATTTATGTACCCTCAAGGACTCTGTTTGAGGCTGAATATCTATTTGTAAATTATAGTACTCAATTTAATTTGTGTGCTCAGAAATGTTGTTTACATTCCCCAAACCAATGAAAAAACAGCATTAAAGCTCTGGAACCCTGAGTGTAATTTAAGAATTTCCATACTCCAACCACTCAATTATTAGGCATCCATATGTTTCATTGTTGACAGAAAAAATAATTTGTGTCCACCAGGCTCCCTGTTCGTCCGCCAGACAGCTCAGCCCTAGGCCTTTCCTGCCAGCCAGGCCAAAATCCACTGCCTCAGACTCCCATTGCTATCCAAATCGCAGATACTGAATGCCAACCAACTAATCAAGTCTGAATACACTTTTATACCCAAATTTCCCAACCTGCATTGACTCGTATAGGTTGTTTGGAACTCACTTCTTCCTCACCGAGGGTGCCCTACTAGTTGTAAGTTCTACCACCCCTTTCATTGTTGCTCTGGATTCGTGCTGCTCTCTTCTTTCTCATCTTTGGTCTGACTGCGCAGCACACTCCTCCTCTTGTCCCCTTTCCTACTTGGCTCTATTAATAATACATCCCACATCACCCTTTTGGTTGTCCAACTAATTTGCTGCTGCTCCTCCGTTGATCCTCCCAGCCACTGCTCAAGGTTGTTTCCCTCCAATGTAGTCTGTTGGCATGCCTGCTGCTGCTTAAAGAAACATCCTACTTCATTTCAATTCTCCCTGATGGCACAACTCCTAGTCACCTGCTCCACTGCTAGCAAAATTCTATAACTTATTTAAAAAAAAATTATGACTTAATATATTGAGAGGGCAGTTAAGAGTCAACCACATTGCTGTGGATCTGGAATCACATGTAGGCCAGACCAGGTAAGGGGGCAGATTTCTCTTCCCTAAAGGACATGAGTGAACCAGATGGGTTTTTACAACAATCGACAATGGTTTCATGGTCATCATTAGACTTTAAATTTCATTCAAATTTCACCATCTGCGATGGCCGGATTTGAACCTTGGTCTCCAGAACATTACTCTGGGTCTCTGGTTTATTAGTTCAGTGACAATACCACTATGCCACCGCCTCCCCACATGACCCTCTGCAATTCTGAACAAAGAACTTGAATATTACTGAAAAGAGAGACAAGTTGCTGAAGCTTTTCATCTTGCACTCATCAGGACTAATGCAAGAATGCCAAGTTTCCAACAATCGCAACAGGAGAAAAGAGTGCTGATTGGTTAGCAAATTGACTGATTGGCTGAGCCATTGCCAATGAGCAAACAATGGGGAAATATTGTTTCCCAAGCTCTTGGGTAATTTTTTAAAAATGCAAGGCTTGAACATATTCCTTTTGTTGTTCAGCTCATAAGTTCAAGCCAGGCGAGTTTGCTGAATTACCCAGGAGCTGACTAGCCAATAGTTCCCTGCTGCTTTCACCGTGGCAATAACTTGGCCAATCAAAAATCAACTTGCCAACCAATCAGCAGCTTGTCTGCCTGTAGTTTGAGTTGTAGCAATCGTTTGAAATTTGACATTCTTGCAATTGTCCTGTTAGTGCAAGCCAAAAATCTTTGGGACGTCACGGTAGCACAGTGGTTAGCATTGTTGCTTCACAGCTCCAGGGTCCCAGATTCGATTCCCAGCTTGGGTTACTGTCTGTGCGGAGTCTGCATGTTCTCCCAGTGTCTGCATGGGTTTCCTTTGGGTGCTCCGGTTTCCTCCCTCAGTCCAAAGATGTAAAGGTGTTACAGTTAAATAAAGGTAACTACAGGGGCATGAGGGAGGAACTGACGAAAATCGACTGGGAGCAGAGCCTAGTGGGAAAGACAGTAGAACAGCAATGGCAGGAGTTTCTGGGAGTAATTGAGGACACAGTACAGAGGTTCATCCCAAAGAAAAGAAAGGTTATCAGAGGGGGATTAGGCAGCCATGGCTGACAAAGGAAGTTAGGGAATGCATCAAAGCAAAAGAGAAAACCTATAATGTGGCAAAGAGTAGTGGGAAGTCAGAAGATTGGGAAGGCTACAAAAACAAACAGAGGATAACAAAGAGAGAAATAAGGAAAGAGAGGATCAAATATGAAGGTAGGCTAGCCAGTAACATTAGGAATGATAGTAAAAGTTTATTTAAATACATTAAAAACAAACGGGAGGCAAAAGTTGACATTGGGCCGCTCCAAAATGACGCTGGTAATTTTGTGATGGGAGACAAGGAAATAGCTGAGGAACTGAATAAGTACTTTGCGTCAGTCTTCACAGTAGAAGACATGAGTAATATCCCAACAATTCCGGAGAGTCAGGGGGCAGAGTTGAATATGGTAGCCATCACAAAGGAGAAAGTGCTAGAGAAACTAAGAGGTCTAAAAATTGATAAATCTCCGGGCCCAGATGGGCTACATCCTAGAGTTCGAAAGGAGATAGCTGAAGAAATAGTGGAGGCGTTGGTGATGATGTTTCAAAAGTCACTGAGTCAGGGAAAGTACCAGAGGATTGGAAAATGGCTGTTGTAACCCCCCTGTTCAAGAAGGGAACAAGGAAAAAGATGGAAAATTATAGGCCAATTAGCCTAACCTCGGTTGTTGGCAAGATTCTAGAATCCATTGTTAAGGATGAGATTTCTCGAACTTCCGGGTGCGGCGATGACCAGCTGAGTCGCACGTTTCGGCAGCTCCCGGTGGAACGGACTTTTGGGCTCTTAATAAGAGCCCCAACGGCAATTTTAACGGCTAAAAGTACTGTGCGGTGAACCAGAAGGGAATCCCCCCTAGATACGGAGGAAAATAGGAGAGGAAGGTGGCCGGATTGCGGTGGATCCTTTAGAGCAGCGGCAAGGAAGACAAGCAAAAACCAAGATGGCGTCGGAAGGTGGCAGTTTAATATAGGGCCCTGAACAACACGAGTTTTTGAAACGCTGCGTGGAAGAACTCAAAAAGGAAATGAAGAAGGAGCTGTTGGCCCCGATATTACAGGCGATCGAAGGGCTAAAGGAGGAGCAAAAGACCCAGGAGCGGGAGCTTCGGGTCGTGAAGGCAAAGGCTGCCGAGAATGAGGACGACATACAGGGCCTGGTGGTGAAGACGGAGATGCACGAGGCACACCATAAACAATGTGTGGAAAGGCTGGAGGCGCTGGAGAACAACGCGAGGAGGAACAACCTAAGGATTCTTGGTCTTCCTGAAGGTGCGGAGGGAGCGGACGTCGGGGCATATGTGAGCACGATGCTGCACTCGTTAATGGGAGCGGAGGCCCCGGCGGGTCCGCTGGAGGTGGAGGGAGCATACCGAGTGATGGTGCGAGGACCGAGAGCAGGAGAAATTCCTAGAGCCATAGTGGTGAGATTCCTCCGTTTTAAGGATAGAGAGATGGTCCTTAGATGGGCAAAGAAAACTCGGAGCAGTAAGTGGGAGAACGCGGTGATCCGCGTATACCAAGACTGGAGTGCGGAGGTGGCGAGAAGGAGGGTGAGCTTTAATCGGGCCAAGGCGGTGCTTCACAAAAAGAAGATAACATTCGGAATGCTGCAACCGGCAAGACTGTGGGTCACATATCAAGGGAGGCACCACTACTTTGAGACGGCGGATGAGGCGTGGACTTTTATCGTGGAAGAAAAATTGGAATGAGCGGGTTATGAAAAAAAGAACGTTTGAAACAAAGTGGTGGGGCGAGTATGGGGGGCGAAGAGGGGGGTAAAAAGGGGGGAAAGAGGAGTTTTATGTTATTAATCCTGCGATGTGGTAACTTTTCTCTCTTCCACAGGAGGTGGTGGGGGGAGGAAAGGAGGTGGAGGAGATGGGGCGTTGGCCATTGGGGGCGGGGCCAAGGGGGATATATATAGGGAAATGAGGGACGAGGGGGAGATTATGGTAGATGAGCTGAAAGGGAAATGGGAAGAAGAGCTGGGGGAGGAGATTGAGGAGGGGCTGTGGGCGGATGCCCTAAGTAGGGTAAACTCATCGTCCTCGTGTGCCAGACTAAGCCTGATTCAATTTAAGGTGTTACACAGGGCGCATATGACTGGAGCACGGCTCAGTAAATTTTTGGGGGTAGAGGATAGGTGTGCGAGATGCTCGAGAAGCCCAGCGAATCATACCCACATGTTCTGGTCATGTCCGGCACTACAGGGGTTCTGGGTGGGGGTGACAAAGGTGCTTTCGAAAGTAGTGGGGGTCCAGGTCGAACCAAGCTGGGGGTTGGCTATATTTGGGGTTGCACAAGAGCCGGGAGTGCAGGAGGCGAGAGAGGCTGATGTTTTGGCCTTTGCGTCCCTAGTAGCCCGGCGCAGGATACTGTTGATGTGGAAGGAAGCCAAGCCCCCGGGGGTGGAGACCTGGATAAATGACATGGCAGGGTTTATAAAGCTGGAACGGATTAAGTTCGTCCTAAGGGGATCGGCTCAAGGGTTCACCAGGCGGTGGCAACCGTTCGTCGAATACCTCACAGAAAGATAGAGGGAATGGAAAAGAAGAAGGCAGCAGCAGGGGGGGAGGAACCAGAAGGACTCTCAGGGTTGTTAATATATATGTATAATATGTATAGGTCGTTGCTATAAATAATTGTATATTGGACTGTTAAATCATATTTTTGGAGAGTGTTAATCTGAGACAAGGCAGTTGCCATTTAGTTTTAGTTTTTGTTATATATTATTTATTCTTTGTTTATAAAACAGGTCATTGTTATTTATACTGTTATATTATTGTGTAAAGGATACACAATGTACTGTGATGGTTGACCAAAAATTTTCAAGAAAATATTTTTTAAAAAAGGATGAGATTTCTAAATTCTTGGAAGTGCAGGGTCAGATTAGGACAAATCAGCATGGATTTAGTAAGGGGCGGTCGTGCCTGACAAACCTGTTAAAGTTCTTTGAAGAGATAGCAAATAGTTTAGACCAAGGAGAGCCAATGGATGTTATCTATCTTGACTTCCAAAAGGCCTTTGATAAGGTGCCTCACGGGAGACTGCTGAGTAAAATAAGGGCCCATGGTATTCGAGGCAAGGTACCAACATGGATTGACGATTGGCTGTTAGGCAGAAGGCAGAGAGTTGGGATAAAAGGTTCTTTTTCGGAATGGCAACAGGTGACGAGTGGTGTCCCGCAGGGTTCAGTGTTGGGGCCACAGCTGTTCTCTTTATATATTAACGATCTAGATGACGGGACTGGGGGCATTCTGGCTAAGTTTGCCGATGATACAAAGATAGGTGGAGGGGCAGGTAGTATAGAGGAGGTGGGGAGGCTGCAGAAAGATTTAGACAGTTTAGGAGAGTGGTCCAAGAAATGGCTGATGAAATTCAACGTGGGCAAGTGCGAGGTCTTGCACTTTGGAAAAAAGAATAGAGGCATGGACTATTTTCTAAACGGTGACAAAATTCATAATGCTGAAGTGCAAAGGGACTTGGGAGTCCTAGTCCAGGATTCTCTAAAGGTAAACTTGCAGGTTGAGTCCGTAATTAAGAAAGCAAATGCAATGTTGTCATTCATCTCAAGAGGCTTGGAATATAAAAGCAGGGATGTACTTCTGAAGCTTTATAAAGCATTAGTTAGGCCCCATTTAGAATACTGTGAGCAATTTTGGGCCACACCTCAGGAAGGACATACTGGCACTGGAGCGGGTCCAGCGGAGATTCACACGGATGATCCCAGGAATGGTAGGCCTAACATACGATGAACGTCTGAGGATCCTGGGATTATATTCATTGGAGTTTAGGAGGTTGAGGGGAGATCTAATAGAAACTTACAAGATAATGAATGGCTTAGATAGGGTGGATGTAGGGAAGCTGTTTCCATTAGCTGGGGAGACTAGGACCCGGGGGCACAGCCTTAGAATAAAAGGGAGTCACTTTAGAACAGAGATGAGGAGAAATTTCTTCAGCCAGAGAGTGGTGGGTCTGTGGAATTCATTGCCACAGAGGGCGGTGGAGGCCAGAACGTTGAGTGTCTTTAAGACAGAAGTTGATAAATTCTTGATTTCTCGAGGAATTAAGGGCTATGGAGAGAGAGCAGGTAAATGGAGTTGAAATCAGCCATGTTTGAATGGTGGAGTGGACTCGATGGGCCGAATGGCCTTACTTCCACTCCTACGTCTTATGTGCATGTTAGGTGGATTGGCCATGCTAAACTGCCCTTAGTGTCCAAAAAGGTTAGGTGGGGTTACTGGGATAGGGTGGAGGTGTGGGCTTAAGTAGGGTGGTCTTTCCAAGTGCCGGTGCAGACTCGATGGGCTGAATGGCCTCCTTCTGTAGTCTAAATTCTATGATTCTATGTCTCTCTTTTCAAAGGTAGCCATGATGTGGAAATGCTGGCACTGGACTGGTTTGGGCACTCCAAAAGCTTATGATTTCAAATAAACCTGTTGGACTTTAACCTGGTGTTGTGAGGCTTCTTACTGTCTCTTTTCAAAAATATAGAATTCTGCTAGTTTCTTTTATTAAGATCTCATTTACTGTCCTCCCAAGTCCCAAGAGAATTTTCTCATTGCAACCTCTTTGTTTTGCCTTTGCACTGCGCCCCACCCTCTGAAACAAATGTTAAACCCTCAGTCCTCACACAACACTTAAATCATTTTCCATCTCCTCCTAAAAAACTGCATTTTTGTGTAGTTTTGTTTTTCTTTCTTGCAATGCAAGTGATGAATGCTGAATGTAACTCTGGCCGTTCCACTAAGCCGGTGTCTCACTGCAGCTGCAAAAGCTAATTCATTAGGTGGCACGGTGGTTCACACTGCTGCCTCACAGCGCTAGGGATCCGGGTTCGTTCTAGTCTTGGGTGACTGTGTGAATTTGCACATTCTCCTCATATCAGCGAGGGTTTCCTCCGGATGCGAGGGTTTCCTCCAACAGTCCAAAGATGTGCAGGTTAGGTTACGGAGACAGGGTACGCCTGTGTCGAATGTTCTTTTGGAGGGTCAGTCCAGACTCAATAGGCCGCATGGCCTCCTTCTGCACTGTATGGATTCTGTGGCCTTTAACTTCTTTGATTGGAACTCGGATAGAACATTTAAATGGGATTGACTACCTCCCAACCAATGGTTGCAGGTAAGAAGATGGGGTTCCTGATCATCTGTCAATGTTTGGGATCCATTTTCCCATTCTTGTTTGAGCTTACAATTATGTAGCCTGCCTGCAGCAAGCTCTCCTGGTTTGTTTACAGGCAGCAGTGGGCTTCAAGGCACAATGCCATCTTTAAGTTGTTGAATCAGTGCAAATACTATAAACTTCAGCCTTGTGCTCAAAATGAAGCTCAGAGACAGCCTGAGTATCATTAAAATGTGGTACAGAACCAATATGCATTAGATTTGAATGTAAGTTGAAGTGCTTGCCTTAGGAATGAAATGATTTTCCAGATGTTCAGATAATAAAATAATTTAAATGAAAACTTTACCCTCAGGAGCTCATTAAAGCAATTATGACAACTTGCTGCATGAAATAAATGGCCGCATTCTACTTAAAGTGATCTACTTGTAAATTCTTTCTAGTTTTTGATGATACATTATTCATCCTATAGTTACTTTATTATGTTTAATTAGTTCATTATTTGTAAAAGGAAAACCCTCTGAAGTCAGAGTCCATCATGTTTTATTGAACCATAATAATGAGTCATTGCCTTTTAAAGCCCCACCTCATTATTGATTTAATAGAACAGATTGTGTCTTGGTGCATTATCTCACAGTCCTAAACAAGGGGACTCAGATAAACAATGTTGAAAGAGATGTTACCAGCTCCCAGTCTTCCACGCACATGGAACATAAGGCATGACCCATTAAAAACATACTGATGCATTTTGCACACAATTCAAATATCATGATGAAAGAAAACATTATTTTTGCAGACAAAGGCTAAATTCTAATTCTGCAGATATCCAAAATCAACCACTGAAACTAATGTATCTCCTCTGGTGAAGGTTACTCCTGAAAAAAACTAAAGTTGAAGACTTAAAGACCATAAGACATAGGAGCAGGGGTAGGCCATTCGGCCAATGGAGTCTGCTCCGCCATTCAATAAGATTGTGACTTATCTGACAAATAATCCTCAACTCCACTTCCCTGCCTTATCCCTATAACCATTGAGCACCTTACTGATTAAAAATAGGCCCATCTCAGCCTTGAACATACCTAACGACTCAGCCTTTACAGCCCTCTGCGGTAAAGAATTCCACAGATTCACTACCCTCTGAGAGAAGAAATTCCTCCTCAATGTCTGCACACATCTTTTGAAAATTACTTTCAGAAAATAGAATAGAGCAGCTCCATAAATAACTATTGGCAGTGTCAAATGCAGCACTAAGCCACGCAGACCCAAAGGTTGCATGCTCAATAAACAGTCTGTGCTGATTTGGGAAATAACAGCCAGGGCAGTATTTGGGGTACAAGAATTGTCTTCAGCATCCCTGGACTAAGAGGGACAAATCTCGAGGCTTCCTGGTTATCCATTGTTCTTTGTCCTAGAGGAAGTACAGCAAATGTTCGTTAAACTGTTTCTTGGGATGAGGGGATTGTTCTATGAGGAGAGATGAACTGTAGAAATTTGCTTTGAGTTCAGAAGAAGAAATTTAATTGAAACATATAAAATTCTTAATTAAAGGGCTTCATAGAATCATAGAAGTTACAGTGCAGAAGGAGGCCATTCAGCCCATCGAGTCTGCACAGGCCCTTGGAAAGAGCACCCTACTTAAGCCCACACCTCCACCCCATCCCTGTAATCCAGTAACCTCACTTTTTTGGACACTAAAGGCAATTTAGCATGGCCAATCCGCCTAACCTGCACATCTTTGGACTGTGGGAGGAAACCGGAGCACCCGGAGGAAACCCACGCAGACACGGAGAAAACTGAAGACTCCGCACAGACAGTGACCCAAGCCGGGAACTGAACCTGGGACCCTGGAGCTGTGAAGTAACAGTGCTAACCACTGTGTTACCCTGCCGCCCCTGGATTGACAGGGTACATGCTGAAAAAATGTTTCTCCTGGCTGATGTATCTAGGGCTCAGGCTTCAATCATTCAGGGTTGAGATAAGGAGAAATTTCATCACTCGAAGGGGTGTGATTGTTTGGAATTCTCTGTCCCAGCGAGTTGTGGAGGCAAGAAAGGAGCAAATTGATGTCAAGGGTGGGGGTGGGGACATAAATACTAAAATACACTTGGAGCAATATTTTTAAATAAATCAACATTTATACTGAATCTCAACTTTAAACAGTTTTTTAAGTCATTATCTGGGATTTTAAAAATGGCAATTTGGCAAATCAACAATTTTTTAGAAGTAATTTGTTTTGGGGGGGTCTCCATTTAAGGCAAGGAAGGGTCTGCAGCTCTGAAGTCGTATGTGGTTCCTGGCCTAGATTGATGGAACCAATTTTGATGCTAATTAAATGGCTTGTTTCATTTTATTTTCATTTTTGATTAACACTGTACTTGTGCGAAAGTATCACTCAGTTCACAACTTTCTTTTAAACATCTTTGAAATGTTGTTGAAATGTGTCTGTCCAGTTCTATTGGCATTGGAGCTAGCAGCTCAGTGTCTTTTTAACAAAATATACAAAAGGCTCTTCAAGTTATTAAGGCTGTGACACCTGCTCCAGAGTCAGCAGCAGGTCCAATTTTCCCGCTGTTACCAGACTCCTGAATGACCCTGTTATGGACTGAGCTGATCTATTCACACCTCTGCTTAGTAGTATTACACTCCGTATGCTCACCCGACGCTTGTGTCTATATATTTACATTGTGTATTTATGTATGTCCTATGTTTTTTCATGTATGATATGATCTGTGTGGACTGTACGCAGAACAATACTTTTCACTGTACCTCGGTACATGTGACGATAAATCAAATCAATCAATCAATCCTCAATCCTCACTGGCATCTAGAAACTTGTGCTAAAATTCAGAGAGCTGTCCCACAGACTAGTCATGTAACAATCTGGCATGACCATACTCGCACAATCATGGGCGGGATTCTCCTAACGCCACCAGAGGGTCCCGCCCCCGCCGGCTGCCAAATTTTCTGGCACCGGAGATTCGGCGGGGGCGGAAATCGCGCTGCGCCGGTCGGCGGGCGCCCCCCGGCGATTCTCCGGCTCGCGATGGGCCGAAGTCCCGCTGCTTCTATGCCGGTCCCGCCGGCGTTAATTGAACCAGGTCTCTTACCGGCAGGACCTGGCGGCGCGGGCGGGCTCCGGGGTCCTGGGGGGGGCTATCTGGCGATCGGCGGGCAGGCCTGTGCCGTGGGGGCACTCTTTTCCTATGCGCCGACCATCAGCCTCCGCCATGGCCGACACGTAGGTGAACTCCCCCCCCCCCCCCCCGCGCATGCGCGGGGATGATGTCAGCAGCCGCTGACGCTCCCGCGCATGCGCGGACTCGCGGCGGAGTCCCTTCAGCCCGGCTGGCATGACGCCAAAGGCCTTCCACACCAGCCAACGGGGCGCCAACCTCTCCGGGGCGGGCCTAGCCCCTAAAGGTGCGGACCTAGCCCCTAAAGGTGTGGAGGATTCCGCACCTTTGGGATGGACCGACGCCGGAGTGGTTCACACCACTCCGTCCCGCCGGGACTCCCCGCCCCGCCGGGTAGGGGAGAATCCCACCCCATATCTTTTAACCAATGCACCAGATTCTTCCATAGCCATTCTTGGGTATGTCCTGATCCACCAGAGGTGGCGGTACCCATGTGGCCCAGGGAATCCTCAACATTGAATACAGGCCCCATGAATTCTCGTGGCATCAAACCAACCATGGGCTATGTAGCACCACTACTGACCGAGTCCAGAAGCACATATTGGCTAGACTGGATCTGCAGTAGTTGGTGAGAGAACGAAGAACATAAGAACTAGGTGCAGGAGTAGGCCATCTGGCCCCTCGAGCCTGCTCCACCATTCAATGAGATCATGGCTGATCTTTTGTGGACTCAGCTCCACTTTCCCACCTGAAAACCATAACCCTTTATTCTTCAAAAAACTATCTATCTTTATCTTGATAGATAGAATGGTGGACAATTAACAAGAGGGAAAAACCTACCTAACCTTGGCCCCACTAAACTACCTGTCACAAATGCATCCGTCCATGACAGTATTGGTAGGAGTGAACACTGCACATGGATGGGCGGCATGGCTGTGCAGTGGTTAACACTGCTGCCTTACAGAACTGAGGACCCGGGCTCAATCCCGGCCCTGGGTGACTGTCCATGTGGAATTTGCACTGTAGCCACCTGGGTTGGCCAATTCCCGATGTAAAATGGAGAACAGCAAAGGCTGAAGGGAAATTCAGCCAACACAGGCAGAAACTAGCAGGTGCAAGTTTACTGTGTATTAAACTCTGCAAAAGCCCAGACAGCATCGATACAAGCAGCCATCTGCGTAATAATGTAGCAGCCATCTACATACTAATGCGCGATCCCCGGGAGCAATCAAAACATTTGAGATAAACAAGGCCAAGCCAGACTCCTCGGCGCCAGCAGGAGCCAACACAAAAGAGGTTAACGGACACCTAAAGATCGCCCATCGATCAGGGAACCGCTCCAGTATTGGAGAAATCGAACCAAGCGATTGGAACGAAGTCCAATCACCTGGAACCAGGTATGGGGTCCGCCCCGAAAGGTGGGAAGCCCCTGGGGACTATAAAGTAAAGCCCCCAAGTTCAAATCGTCCTTCTTGACAGGGTCACTCAGCAACGCGAACCAACCCTTGACAGTGACCCATTCAGCTGCCGCCGAAGACTGTAAGTTTCAAATCAACGCTCGCTACGAGATAGGGGCTCCTAGCTACCAGTCCATACCAGCTTTTGAATCCCACAGACTCAGAACCCGAACGAAAGGCCATTTGTTCCCCTGACCTGGTGGGCCAGTCCGAAGCTAAGTATAGGCCTGTTAGTTGTAAAAATAGCTTAGAAGTAAAATTTATACATGAGTAGCGATTTACTGTGTATAATAAATGTGTTTTGATTTGAATCTTACTAATTGGTGTGTTGAGTTATTGATCATTACTTGAACTTGAACCTCGTGGCGGTATCATAAAGATACCTGGCGACTCTAGAGCAAAGGTTATAAAACAGAGCCAATTGAACCAACCAAAAGTTAGCAACAGCACATTCTCCCCGTATCTGCGTGGGTCTCACCACTCCAACCCAAAAAGGTGTGCAAGGTAGGCGATATGGTCATGCTAAGTTGCCCTTTAATTGGAAAGAAAATGTGTACGCTAAATTTTTTAAAAAAGGAGTGAACACTGCAAAGTCTTTATGGAGACCTGTCTTCACACTGAAGATACCATCCATCGTGCTGTGTGGCACTACAACCATGCTAAATGGAGTAGATTCAGAACCGATCTGGCACCTCAAGACTGGGCATCCATGAGGTGCTGTGGGCTATCAGCAGAATTGTATTCAACCAGAATCTGTAATCCATATTCCTCACATTGCCATTACCATCAAACAAGGGGCTCAACCCTGGTTCTACACTGAGGAGGGTAGAAGGGCATGCCAGGAGCAGCACCAGGTATCAAAACAAGATTGCCAACTTGGTGAACTGCAACACAGGACTTTATGCATGCCAAACAGCAGAAGCAGCTGTGATTGAGAGCTGAGCGATCCAACAACCAACAAACCAGATCAAAGCGCTACAGTCCTGACACATCTTGTCATGAATGGTGGACAATGAAACAACTAAGCAAAGGCAGAGGCTCGTCAAGCATCCGTATCTTCTATGATGGGGGAGCCCAGCGTGTCAGTGCATAAGGCTGAAGCATTTGCAACCACCTTCAGCCAGAAGTGCTGAATAGATGATTCATCTCATCCTCTTCTGAAGCCCCCAGAATCACAGATGCCAGTCCTCAGGTCAGTTTAATTAATTCCACGTGATATCAACGAGCTGTTGAAAGCACTGGATACAGCAACGGCAATGGATCCTGACAACATCCAGAGGTATTGCTGAAGACTTGTGATCCTAGCCAAGCTGTTTCAGAACAACTACAACTCTGGCATCTACTCGATGGAAAATAGCTCAGGTGTGTCCTGTCCAGGACAAATCAAATGCGACTAGCAAAATCGAGCTCTGGCAAAACCGAAGTCAATGGGAATCAAGGGGAAAATTTTCCACTGGTTGGAGTCATGCCTAAAGAAAAATCTTGATTGTTGGAGGCTATTTATTTCAGTTGCTGCAAGAAATCCTCAGTTGCTTCCCAGCATCATAAGGTCAGAATTGGGGATGTTCGATATGATCCCTACTGGCATTTGGTTCCACTGGCATGTCAGCACTCTAATATCCCACCTTAGAATGGGTGCGATCAGGTTGTGCACGTTGGCAGGGCACCAAAAGTATGCTCAATCCTGTCCTCATCCAATATTAGCATTAAATTTCCAGCAACAATCACTATCAGAATGAGAAGCCAGGCTGACTTTTCCTCCTGCTGATTGAGGGAACCAATGGAAACCTGGGGCGAAATTCTCCCCCAACGGCGCGATGTCCGCCGACTGGCGCCAAAAACGGCGCCAATCAGACGGGCATCGCGCCGGCCCAAAGGTGCGGAATGCTCCGCATCTTTGGGGGCCGAGCCCCAACATTGAGGGGCTAGGCCGGCGCCGGAGGGATTTCCGCCCCGCCAGCTGGCGGAAATGGCATTTGTTGCCCCGCCAGCTGGCGGAAATGGCGTTTGGTGCCCCGCCAGCTGGCGCGGAAATGCGGCGCATGCGCGGGAGCGTCAGCGGCCGCCGACAGTTTCCCGCGCATGCGCAGTGGGGAGAGTCTCTTCTGCCTCCGCCATGGTGGAGGCCGTGGCGGAGGCGGAAGGCAAAGAGTGCCCCCACGGCACAAGCCCGCCCGCGGATCGGTGGGCCCCGATCGCGGGCCAGGCCACCGTGAGGGCACCCCCCGGGGTCAGATCGCCCTATTCCTCACATTGCCATTACCATCAAACAAGGGGCTCAACCCTGGTTCTACACTGAGGAGGGTAGAAGGGCATGCCAGGAGCAGCACCAGGTATCAAAACAAGATTGCCAACTTGGTGAACTGCAACACAGGACTTTATGCATGCCAAACAGCAGAAGCAGCTGTGATTGAGAGCTGAGCGATCCAACAACCAACAAACCAGATCAAAGCGCTACAGTCCTGACACATCTTGTCATGAATGGTGGACAATGAAACAACTAAGCAAAGGCAGAGGCTCGTCAAGCATCCGTATCTTCTATGATGGGGGAGCCCAGCGTGTCAGTGCATAAGGCTGAAGCATTTGCAACCACCTTCAGCCAGAAGTGCTGAATAGATAATTCATCTCATCCTCTTCTGAAGCCCCCAGAATCACAGATGCCAGTCCTCAGGTCAGTTTAATTAATTCCACGTGATATCAACGAACTGTTGAAAGCACTGGATACAGCAACGGCAATGGATCCTGACAACATCCAGAGGTATTGCTGAAGACTTGTGATCCTAGCCAAGCTGTTTCAGAACAACTACAACTCTGGCATCTACTCGATGGAAAATAGCTCAGGTGTGTCCTGTCCAGGACAAATCAAATGCGACTAGCAAAATCGAGCTCTGGCAAAACCGAAGTCAATGGGAATCAAGGGGAAAATTTTCCACTGGTTGGAGTCATGCCTAAAGAAAAATCTTGATTGTTGGAGGCTATTTATTTCAGTTGCTGCAAGAAATCCTCAGTTGCTTCCCAGCATCATAAGGTCAGAATTGGGGATGTTCGATATGATCCCTACTGGCATTTGGTTCCACTGGCATGTCAGCACTCTAATATCCCACCTTAGAATGGGTGCGATCAGGTTGTGCACGTTGGCAGGGCACCAAAAGTATGCTCAATCCTGTCCTCATCCAATATTAGCATTAAATTTCCAGCAACAATCACTATCAGAATGAGAAGCCAGGCTGACTTTTCCTCCTGCTGATTGAGGGAACCAATGGAAACCTGGGGCGAAATTCTCCCCCAACGGCGCGATGTCCGCCGACTGGCGCCAAAAACGGCGCCAATCAGACGGGCATCGCGCCGGCC
The DNA here is from genome assembly GCF_047496885.1 of Scyliorhinus torazame. NCBI lineage: Eukaryota > Metazoa > Chordata > Chondrichthyes > Carcharhiniformes > Scyliorhinidae > Scyliorhinus > Scyliorhinus torazame. The sequence goes on along the minus strand of NC_092721.1, from coordinate 145,469,151 downwards.
CAAAGGTGCGGAATGCTCCGCATCTTTGGGGGCCGAGCCCCAACATTGAGGGGCTAGGCCGGCGCCGGAGGGATTTCCGCCCCGCCAGCTGGCGGAAATGGCATTTGTTGCCCCGCCAGCTGGCGGAAATGGCGTTTGGTGCCCTGCCAGCTGGCGCGGAAATGCGGCGCATGCGCGGGAGCGTCAGCGGCCGCCGACAGTTTCCCGCGCATGCGCAGTGGGGAGAGTCTCTTCTGCCTCCGCCATGGTGGAGGCCGTGGCGGAGGCGGAAGGCAAAGAGTGCCCCCACGGCACAAGCCCGCCCGCGGATCGGTGGGCCCCGATCGCGGGCCAGGCCACCGTGAGGGCACCCCCCGGGGTCAGATCGCCCTGCGCCCCCCCCCCCCCAGGACCCCGGAGCCCACCCACGCTGCCTGGTCCCGCCGGTAAATACTAGCTTTGATTTATGCCGGCGGGACAGGCAATTTCTGGGCGGGACTTCGGCCCATCCGGGCCGGAGAATTGAGTGGGGGGTCCCGCCAACCGACGCGGCCCGATTCCCGCCCCCGTCCAATCTCCAGTACCGGAGACTTCGGCGGGGGCGGGATTCACGGCGGCCAACGGCCATTCTCCGACCCGGCGGGGGGGTCGGAGAATGACGCCCCTGAAGTGCCCACCACTGTCCAAATTAGATCAGCTAATTCTGGGCAGGATAGCTGAATTTACTTTCTACCTGCATAGCTCCCTTCCATAATTGGTAGTGCATTTATTGATATTTAAAAAAAATAATGTTGTCTTATTATTTCCTATAACAAGGAGAATGTCCTTATCTTCTGCAGTATACTCCCTTGCTGAGCTGAGCCCGTTTTCAAAGCTATCTTCCCAAAATATATGAAACAGAACCAAAACAAACATTAATTAGAACGTCCCCAGCCAAATAAAATGATGAAGGGGCCTGTCAGATTGGGGCTGCAAACATGAGTTTATATGAGACTACATGGAAAAAGGGACAGTCAGAGCCAAATTATTCAGGCATAAACTGCTGTAATATTAACAAGTTTGAATGACTTTGAAGTGTGCACCAAGCATGAGTAAAACATAGAAATGGCTTTGTGAAAATCCTATTTCCTGACATCTATTGAAAAGAATGCAGAGTAACATTTAGATAAGAGCAAAGATGTGGATTGTGTAGAGGTAACACCATTCTTTAAAAGAATATCCTCCCACACTGGATCGTGGACATGATATATTCCGCTATATAAATGTAACCTGTTAAATAAGCAACAATTCAAACATCTCCAAACACCTCTGGACATGTTATATTCCCCGTTGAATGCTGGTAAACTACAGATTATATATTCACTCAGGTTTATAGTGGAAACTGCACATTCTGCATCATATCCCTTTTTGGCTACAGTACACAGAATCTTCTGGCTTTCTGTCAAAAGAACTGCAAAACTAGTGCAGTATTAATTTAATAAAGTTAATTGTTTGCTGCATTGTCCTGTGGGTTGGAATTAATTATCCAGTGTTTTTGGAATGTGTCCTCAATTTGAAAGGACCCACTTAGTGAAAGCAATCATTGGTGTACAGGTGACAGATGATAGAATGAGTTTAGTATCTCCAGTGCAAACAATATAACTAAATGTTTTAGAAACACTGTAGTCCATCAGTGAATGCTAATGGTTGGGTTGGTTGACTTTTCAACATAAAATAAATCGCCTTCATTAATATAGCACTTCAGGACTTTGTACCTAATCAAATACTTTTTTTTCGCCACTGTTGTTATATAAGGAAATGGTGAGGGATAAATATTTTCCAGGACTACGAAGGACTCCCTTCCTCTTCAGCCGGTAGCCACCCTACCACTTACCACCCACCCATGAGCTCTCACCCATAATACAGGGGAGGGGGGCAGGTGGTGAAATTAACAGTCCACCCATCATTTTTAAATAGATAATCAAGGGTCAATTAGGCTTGTTACCAACCCCCTTGTTACAAACCCCCCTTCTTTCTAATCCCCAATTCCTTAAAACCAACCCCCAACATACAGGGCCCTCCCCCTGACCATCCCAAAACCTGCTCAATACCCCGTACTTACTGGTTTCATGGATCGCTGGGCCTTCCTCATTTTCTTCCTGCAGTCCTGGCAGCGGACACTAATGTGCACTTGGCCCTGCCGGGACTGAGGGACCTGCCGGCCAACAGGACTTCCTTCCCAGTGAGGGGTGGAAGTTCCACAGAGACCTTGTTAAGCCCACCTGCAGCGAGGTATGGTAGAAAGGCAGGCTGGTGTGGATAGAAACTTTTGATGTGAGTGAGCATATAGGGCCCCAACTTAACATTTCATCTGAAAGATGGTATCGCCAACAGTGCAGCATTCCCTCAGTACTGCATTGGAATGTCATCCTAGATTTAGTGCTCAAGTTGAGTTGAATCCATAACCTTGTGACTCAGAGGTGAGAGGCCCATGAGAATGGTGCAGAGCAGAGCACCAGGCATGTACCACACTGCGGGGTGGGGAGCTTGGAGGCCAGTTAAGGTGGCTAGGAAGTACCCTGGCACTGCCCCCTTACCTGTGGGAGGGGGGGGGGGGGGGGGGGGGGGGGGGGGGGAGTAGATCCATCTCCGTGGAGGGGATGTCCATGTCGCTGGTCCCCTTCTGCGTTTGGAAGGTGGATTTTCCCCTTGTCCATGTGAGGGTTCACCTTATTTCAATTTGGTTCTTAACATTTTATACATAAAACAAAACAATGCAAAACAGCAAGAACAACAGAGCCCCACTCTACCAAACAACACCCCAATAAATCAAAGAATAGCCCGCCCATCCCTACCCCCCCCCCCCCTCCAGTAGTTGACAGTAAACAACTCTTTAAAGTGAGGAATAAACAGACTCTAAGTCTCCTGTGGAACCTCTCAATCACCCCTTTCAAGGTAAGCTTCTCCAAATACATCAGATTCGGAAGAGCCAAACCCACCGACTGTCACCCTCTCTGAAGCACCGAATTCCGAATCCTCGCCATCTTACCAAACGACAAAATCAACCCCCACAAAAAATGCCTTCGGTAAAAAGCAATGAAATAAAAATTAAAACCGCGGCAAGATATTCATCTTTACCGTTTGCTCCCGGCCTGCCAATGATAGGGGAAGGCTGCCCCACCTCAACAAATTTGCCTTGACCCTACCCATCAGGCTCATAAAATTCAATTTAGATAGCCAGGCCTAGTCTCAAGGAGCCACATGCACCCCAGGTGCCTGAAGTGAGTATTCTCCATACAAAACAGCAACCCCCCCAAGCCAGCTCCCACCCGCAGAGAGGAAATTAAAAAGCACTTGTTCTTCCCTCAATTCAATGTGTATCCCAAAAAGTCCAAAATCGTCTGAGCTGCTCCATTATATCCGTCACCGTGGGACCCGGGTTAGAAATATGCAGCAAAATGTCGTTGGCATACAGCGACACCTTATGCTCCACACCCCCTTACTATCCCTCTCCACTTATCCAAGCACCTTGGCAATGGCCAAGGCTCCATCTCCAAACAAATGTGTGGACATGGAACCCTGTCTCATTCCCCTATGCAGCTGAAAATATCCAGAGTTCACCTCATTTGAACAAACACTGGCCTTCGGTTCCTTATAAAACAATTTGACCCATGCCACAAAAATAGGCCCCAATCCCAAACCGCTCCAACACCACAAACAAATAACTTGATCAAATGCCTTCTCCGCATCCAGCACCACCACCATCTCCAGCTAACCCTCTTCTGATGGGCAGAGCACCATGTTTAACAAGTGCAGCACATTCAAGGGCAACTGCCTACCCTTTACAAACTACCTTAGCTAGCTGTTCTCTCATCCCATTGTAATCCCCTTTGTTTAAGCACAAAACACTAGTGTTTGATTTGACCTTCTCACCCTCCATCTGTATTTTAAATTCCACCATATTGTGATCGCTCCTTCCGAGAGGATCCCTAACTATGAGATCATTAATCAATCCTGTCTCATTACACAGGACCAGATCTAGGACCACTGGTTCCCTCGTAGGTTCCATTACATACTGTTCTAGGAAACTATCGCGGATACATTCTATAAACTCCTCCTCAAGGCTGCCTTGACTGACCTGGTTAAACCAATCGACATGTAGATTAAAATCCCCCATGATAACTGCTGTACCATTTCTACATGCATTTGTTATTTCTTTGTTTATTACTATTTGGTGGCCTACAGACTACTCCTATTAGTGACTTTTTCACCTTACTATTCCTGATTTCCACCCAAATGGATTCAACCTTATCCTCCATAGCACCGATGTCATCCTTTACTATTGCCCGGATGTCATCCTTAAATAACAGAGCTACACCACCTCCCTTACCATCCACTCTGTCCTTCCGAATAGCTTGATACCCTTGGATATTTAACTCCCAGTCGTGACCATCCTTTAACCATGTTTCGTAATGGCCACTAAATCATAGTCATTCACGATGATTTGCGCCATCAACTCATTCACCTTATTCCGAATACTACGAGCATTCGGGTAAAGTACACTTAAGTTGGCTTTTTTTACCTCTGTTTTGAATCTTAACACCGTGATCAGTAACCTCTCCTAAGTTATTTTTCCTCTTAACTTTTCTCCTAATTTTCCTTGTCGTTGAACCCATATCTTCATGTAACAACCTGCTGCGTCGCTTTCGATTTATGTTTTTACTTCCCATTTTATTCCTTTTAGTATTACTGGACCTATTCACTGAGCTCCCTTCAGTCACTGTACCTTGTACTGTCACCCTTTTTGATTTTTGACTATGGCTTCTCTGTCTTACACTTTCCCCCTTACTGCCTTTTATTTCTGTCCCTGTTTTACTACCTTCCGACTTCCTGCATCGGTTCCCAGACCCCTGCCACATTAGTTTAAACACTCCCCAACCGCTCTAGCAAATAGCCCCCCTAGGACATCAGTTCCAGTCCTCCCCAGGTGTAACCCGTCCAGTTTGTACAGGCCCCAGGAATCTGAAACCCTACCCCTGACACCATCCCTTCAGCCACCTATTCATCCTATATATCCTGTCATTTCTACTCTGACTAGCATGTGGCCCCGGTAGTAATCCTGAGATCACTACCTTCGAGGTCCGATTTCTTAACTTCCTTCCTAGCTCCCTGTATTCTGCTTTTAGGACCTCATCCCTTTTTTTACCTCTGTCGTTTGTACCGATGTATACCACGACCACTGGCTGTTCACCCTCCCCTTCCAGAATGTCCTGTACTTGCTCCGAGACATCCTTGACCCTAGCACCAGGGAGGCAACACACCGTCCTGCAGTCTCGTTTGCGGCCACAGAAACGCCTGTCTATTCCCCTTACAATTGAATCCCCTATAACTATTGCACTGTCACACTTATCACCCCTCCCCTCTGCAGCAGAACCAACCGTGGTGCCACAAGTTTGGCTGTTGCTGTTTTCCCCAGAGAGGCCATTCCCCTCAACAGTATCCAAAGCGGTATATCTGTTCTGCAGGGGAATGGCCACAGGAGATTCCTGCACTACCTGCCTCACTCTCTTGCTCTGCCTGGTGGTCACCCATTCCCTTCCTGCCTGCGGAGTGACCCCCTCTCTATACGTGCTATCCACGATGCTCTCCGACTCGCGGATGCTCCACAGTGTCTCCAGCAGCCGCTCCAGCTCTGAAAGTGCAACTGGAGACACTTCCTGCACACGTTGACCCTGGGGGCTGGAACTGTCCCCAGCCTGCCTCTTGGACTGGGGTCTCTCATTTCCCCCTCCCATTCCTAACAGCCGTAGACTCTCCTGTGCACTCTCTCCAGCAGATTCAGTTGTGAGATCCTGGTCTGTTGTGTTTCTGGCCCTCTCTTCCTTATTACAAAATGATCCATCTTCAGCTCTTCACAGTCCTGTTGCTTGCTTTGCTGGCAGCTACAGAATTGGAGGAATCCCTTCTCTGTGATTTTGCACTCAAAGCACGGACGTACAGGGCATGTGATGGCAATGTATGTGCCGAGCATGTGACCTGCTCCCTGCCGCCGCATCTGATGACGGGAAGACTCCAACATCCGCATGTTCAGGCCAGACGCGGCCGGCATTCTCAACTTCAAAGCTGGTCGTAGCCGGCATTCTTAAAAGCCGATTGTAGCCGTTGACCACGTCTCGCATGATTGGGAACGCCACGACCGATCGCTCCGCAACCCTTCCGACAGCCACCTGTGGGCCTCAACCCCCAGTTTGAAAAACCCTGCTGCTAACAGTACATTGATAGCCCCAGATATCCTGCAAGCAATACCAGGCAGCATATGCTAGTAAGGTTTAACAGCAATATGAATGGTAACAATACACATGCAAAGAAAAAATTCACAGGTACTTCTGGGTTCACTTAACACAAAAATGAGCCAGGAGGTGAGCAAGGTGGATGGAGAGCAGCACTCATGCTTTTGTTTATTACCACTCCTCTGAGCCTTGCTTCCATCCTAAAATGTTTGAAAATTACCACAAATAATAATTTTTATTAAGTGCTATTAAAACTTTGGTAATGCAAATAAAGTAAAAGTTGCTCAGCACAGCACACGGACATTGTAGATGAAAATGAAAATAGCTTAACAAACTTCAAACTGGCAATAGCCAGCTTTGAACAGAAAGGATGCCAAACATCGCCACAGCATGCAATTGAGGTCAGAGAAAATGGGTGGAATTCTACGCAGTGTCAGGGTCCCCAATGCCCCTAACGTGAGTATCAGGGGACAAACGTGTTCCTGCCCTGTCTACCTGCCCTGCAACAATGTAACGGCCATCAAGAAGCCCCACCTCAGAGAGCTGGCAGCTAACCAAACAGCTGGCAGTCCTCTGGTCCCGAGCGTCAACTGGAACAGCGGCCACTGCTAGAATTGCATCCAGTCCCTAGCGGAGATTGCTTGTGGTACCGAACATCAAGCTAAGTGGCAGGGAGGATCACCGAGGCCAGAATAGCATGCCCTGGAGAGTGGGATGGGGGCTGAGGATAGCCATTCCAGGGGGTGGGGGTGAAGGAAATGTAGGGGACATTTGACCTTGAAGAGAGGCCGTAAAGGAGGCCCTTGCCACCAGCCTAAGCAATGAAAGTTGCAGGGCCTCACATCTGGCACTGGCCTTCACCCACCAGGGGAAAGATTGTCGTGGGGCAGTAAGCAGTCTTTCTGTGGTCATTAATTGTAGAATTATGGGACTCAATTGGCCCATTGACGGCCATGTAAACCTATGGTGAAGGTGGGTGGCGAGGCATCAGGAATGACACCCATGGCACTGTGCCCAATTTAATCTCATCTGCCAACCCATCCCTGGGGAAGCATAAAATTCAGCTCAACAATTCTGCTGTTGATTTCTGCATTATAAAAATGTATTATTTCTGAACCTCTATTGAATTACAATAGAAATGTTTAAAAATACATTGTTAAGACTTATTTGATAATAGATTTCAGCATTTTCCTGACTGGGTCAGACTAACTGACCCACAGTTCTAGCATTCTCTCTCCCTCATTTCTTGAATAACGGTGCTGCATGTGCTAACTTTCACTCTGCTGGGGTAAAGAATAGAATCCATTTGATTAGACTTAAGAAACAAACAAGTCGCCATTGAACCACAACTAGTAGGAAAGATAAAAGAGGAACGAATTTCTAGTAAAATTACTGAGAGATGCAAAAGCTATAACTAATGATAATGAGAGACTAATTATCTTAATATAAACTTGGACAGTGATAGTGTAGCTGTCAGAGAGGGGGGAAAGTCCCGAAAGTGTGTACGGAAGAATTATCTTGATCAGAATCTTTTTGGAATTGGTGGATGAAGTAACAGGATGGGACATTTATGGAACAGAGATCATAGTATCATAAGGTTTAGGTTACCTATGGAAAAAGGTAAGGGACAATCTAAAGTAAAAATACTTAATTGGAGGAGGGCCGATTTCAGTGTGATGAGAACAGAGCTGTCCCATGTAAAATTGAATTTAAAAATGGCTGGCAAAACTGTAATTGTACAGTGGACTGTCTTTTAACAGAAGGTAATTTGGATACATTCAGGGCACATACCCATGGGGGGAAATGTAGGGCAATCAAAGCCAGGGCTCCCTGAATAATGAAAGAGATAGAGACTAAGATGAAGCAGAAAAAGGAGGCATATGACAGATGTCATGCAAGTGAGAAGCAGGCAGAATACAGAAAGTTCATGGTGGAAATGAAAAAGGAAATAAGAGAGTATAAGAGACTGGCAGCTAACATAAAAAAGGATGTATTTTTTTCTATAGGCAAATAAATAGTGAAAAGGTAGCAAAAGGAGAATTGGGGCTGTTGAGGAACCAAAAAGAGGGTCTACATCAGGAGGCAAAGGACTTGGCTGAGATGTGAACTTAATATTTTGCATGTTCATTACCAAGGAGGAATCTGCTGCCAAAGTCATCATGAAAGTTACATGATGGACTAAAATTAGATGGAGGTATTAGAAAGGTTAGCTCTACTAAAAGTTGATAAGTCTCCAGGACTGAGTGAGATGCATCAGAGGAGTCTGAAGGTGTAAGAGTGGAAATTGCAGAGATCCTTGCCAGACCTTTCCATGCTGGAGGACTAGAGAATTCCAAATGTCAACAAAGGATGCCGGGAGAAACCTAGCAACTGTAGAACAGTTAATTTAACCTCGATGATAGGACATCATTTAGAAACAATAATCCAGGGCAAAATGACATTATTTGACAATAATTAATTAATTAAGGACCATCAGCACAGATTTGTTAAATATAAATTGTGTTTAACCAACTTTATTGAGCTTTCTCTTTTTTTTTAATTTAGAGTACCCAATTCTTTTTTATCCAATTAAGTGGCAATTTAGCCTGGCCAATGCATCTAGTCTGCACATCTTTTGGGTTGTGGGGCTGAGACCCACGCAAACATGGGGAGAATGTGCAAACTCCAGACGGACAATGACCCGGGACCAGGACCAAACCCGGGTCCTCGGCTCCACAAGGCGAAAGCAACGCTAATCACTGCACCACCGTGCCACCCTTGATTGAACTTTCTGATGTGTTCATAGGGAGGACTGATGAGGATAACATAGTTGATATGGTGCATGTGGACTTCAAAAAGCATTTGATAATGTGCCTCATAGTAGACTTGTCAGCAAAGTTGAAACCCAAGTAAAGCAAATGTGGATATGAAGTTGGCTGAGTTAGAAAGGAAATAGAGAGTAATGGTGATTGGTTGTTTTTTTGAAATGGAGCATAGTGTACAACAATATTTCCCAGGTGCTGGATCATTGCTTTTCTTAACACATATTAATGACCTAGACTTGGGTGTACAGGATACAAATTTGCAAATGACAAAAACTTGGAAGTATTGTGTACTCTCCGGATGATAGTTATAGATTTCCAGTGGACTTAAAATCTGGTGGAATAGGCAAGCATGTGGCAGATGAAATTTAATGCAAAAAAGATTGAAGTGATAAGTTTGATAGAAAGAACAAGGCGAGGCAAAAGAATGCAATTCTAAAGGGGGTGCAGGGACAGAGAGAGCTGAGGATAATATAATAAAAGCAAAATGCTGTGGGTGCTGTAAATCTGAAATAAAACAGAAAATGCTGGAAAAACTCAGCAGGTGTGGCAGCATCTGTGGAGAGAAGAACAGAGTTTTTAAAAAATAAATTTAGAGTACCCAATTATTTTTTTTTTCAATTAAGGGACAATTTAGCGTGGCCAATCCACCTATCCTGCACATCGTTGGGTTATGGGGGTGAAACCCACGCAGACACGGGGAGAATGTGCAAACTCCACACGGACAGTGACCCAGGGCCGGGATTCGAACTCGGGTCCTCAACGCCACCGTGCTGCCCTGAAGGGAAGAGAGTTAACATTTTGAGTCCATATGAATCCTCCTCGGAGCTAACGGTAGGGAGACATGTAATGGATTTTATACTGTTTAAGAGGGTAGGGAGCAGCTGGAGCAGAGTGGAAGGTCAGTGATAGGTGGGAACTAGGAGATTTAACAAAGATGTTATGGGCACAAGAAAAAGGGGAGTGTTAATGATAGTGTTAAAGACCAAAGGAGGTGCTGATAGTGACATAAAGGTATGATAACAGAATGTCTTAATAGCAGAACAAAGGTCAGCGTTCGGTGAGAGTTCTGAGAGAGCTGGGACTATAGGTGCACAAATCATTTTTTGTGCTGTAATCATTCTATGATTATAGGCATTTGGATCTGTTTCAAATTGCGGTACATTAATAGTCGGCCGACACAAAAATAAGTCCTCATTCGATGAGGCAACTCGTTAAGATTTGTACAAAGTCCTTGTGTCATCTCTTCATGTATTTATTGACGAGACCATGCAGATGCTGCGACAACGGATGAACGGATATCGCGCGACAATTGCCAGGCAGGAATGTTCCCTTCCAGTCGGGGAACACTTCAGCAGTCAAGGGCATTCAGCCTCTGATCTCCGGGTAAGCATTCTCCAAGGCGGCCTTAAGGACGCGTGACAACGCAGAATCGCCGAGCAGAAACTTATAGCCAAGTTCCTCACACATGAGTACAGCCTCAACCAGGACCTTGGATTCATGTCGCATTACATTCATCCCCCATCATCTGGCCTGGACTTGCGAAATCCTACCAACTATCCTGGCTGGAGACAATTCATACCTCTTTAACCTGTGATTATCCCTCTCTCCAGTTGCTCCGTCTGGACCTGTAGACTTAATTACCTGTAAAGACTCGCATTCAAAGTATCGTATTGCATCTTTGACTTTGTCTATATATATGTTTCTGGAACCCACCTCTTCATTCACCTGGGGAAGGAGCAGTGCTCTGAAAGCTAGTGATTCGAAACAAACCTGTTGGACTTTAACCTAGTGTTGTAAGACTTCTTACTGTGCTTACCCCAGTCCTACACCGGCATCTCCACATCATGTATTTATTGAATTAGTAGTTTGTAAAATGTATTCAATTTGCAAGGAGACATTTGTTCACATGCTAATGGCGTGCATGCAGTTTATAGGTAAACAGAAAGAGTAGGCTGTGTGAAGTAGCTGGAATCTATTGCAATTATGTAGAAATTATGTTTTAATGCCTATAAAATTTGCATCTCTAAAGCAAATGCACAAGCAGGAATGGACCAGAGAAACACGTCAGTGAGAAGATTTGAAATTTGTATTTTGTGTGGATTTGTGTTGCTAAACTGGCATCTTCTCTATTTTTATGGTGTCATTATATATAATTATTATGCATACCAGAGCAGGAATGCCAAGCTCTTATTCAGGTATGGTAACAGCTAGTTATACTTAGAAATGTGACTACTATTATTACAGATGTATTACTATTGTCTCACGTTCTGTCATTGTTTCTAATGAGAATGGGTGCCACAGAAAATGAGGCTCAGCTGCTGTTTTAACTAAGTCAGTAAATTCTACAAAAAAGTGCTAATTGCCAAAAATGCCCAAATACAGTCCCTATTGTTGGCCACTAAAAATATTTGGCTCTTGGGATTTTTGTTACCAAGTATGCAGGTCATTTATTAAACATTTGAGTAGAAAATTTCCGAACAGTTCACACACGTGTGAGTGGCACAGTAGTTAGCACTGCTGCCTCACAGTCACAGCACCAAGGACCCGGGTTCAATTCTGGCCTTGGTTGACTGTGTGGAGTTTACACATTCTTCCTATGCATGGGCTTCCTCCGGGTGCTCCGATTTCCTCCCACAGTCCAAAGATGTGCAGGTTAGGTTAAGGAGTTATTGGGATACGGTGGGGGAGAACAGAAAATGTTTACCAGGATGTTGCCTGGTTTGGAGGGTATTAGCTATGAGGAGAGATTGAATAAACTGGGATTGTTCTTCCCAGAGAGATGGAGGCTGAGGGGCAACCTGATAGAAGTTTATAAAATTATTAGGGGTATAGATAGGATGAACAGTTGGATGCTTTTTCCCAGGGCAGAAATGACAATTACAAGGGGGCACAAGTTCAAGGTGAGGGGGGGAAAGGTTCAGTGGAGATGTGCAGGGGACGTTTTTTACACAGAGGGTGGTGGTGGCCTAGAATGCACTGCCAAGTGAGGTGGTTGAGGCAGATACGTTAGCAACCTTTAAGATTTATCTGGATAGGCACGTGAACAGACTGGGTATAGAAGGATACATGCGGTTGGTCTAGATAGGACACGTGATTGGCGCAGGCTTGGAGGCCCGAAGGGCCTGTTCCTGCTGTACTGTTCTTTGAGTGGGCTTGGTTGGAGTGCTCTCTCAGGTCAGTGCAGACCTGATGGGCCAAATGGCCTCTTTCTGCACTGTAGGGATTCTATGATTTGTCCATATACATAAAATGATTCTACTACACCCTATGTGCTCACCTTTTAAAATATAGACAGGCTATGATGTGCGTAAAAATAGCTCACAAAGGAGTAGTGTACAAGTGTGTTACGCCGTTATATATGAAAGGATTGGAGGTTCCATCCTTTCAAAACCAAACAGTGTAAGCTGAAAACAATTCAAACAGTGTTGGAAAAAGCTGAGAAACACATAATAATATTTTCCTTATCTTTGATTTGCATCATGATATACAATCGCTAAGGTATTTTAAAGGAGCTAAGAACAAATGGGCGTTTACTCGAGGTGTCAGACAGTCAACACTTTTTTTTTGATCTTTACAAAAAACTGAGATTGATTTCTTAGAGCAGAGAAGGCTTAATAGGTGTACAAAATTATGAGCAACATAGATTGGGTAGAAAGGGAGAAACTTTTCCCCTTAGTAGAGGGTTCAAAATAGGGGGAATAGATTCAAGATAAGGGGCAGGAGATTTAGAGGGGATTTGAGAAAAACCTTTTTCACTCAGAGGGTGGTGGGAATCCGGAACGGTGTGCCTAAAAGGGTGATGGGGCGGGAACCCTTAGAACATTTAAGAAACATTTGGCTGAACACTTATAATGCCATAGCATACGGACCAAGTGCTGGAAAATGGAATTAGAATAGATCGATGCTTAATTGCCCGCATGGGTACGATGGACCAAAGGATCTCTTTATATGTTGTAAAACTCTATGACTCCTATCATACAACGCGGTAATATTGGCAATGGGTAATAAATGGATAATTATGGAGATAATTATAAAGTATGAACTTGTATTTATCTCATGTCTTATCACATCCTGGATTAATTACTTTTAAAATGTAGTCATTGTTGTTACATAAGCCATGTGACAGGCAGGCACTTTTCATGTTGTAAAATCCTACAAATATTTCTATGTGTTCTATGTTCTAATGAATGGCTTAGATAGGGTGGACGTAGGGAAGTTGTTTCCATTAGCAGGGGAGACTAGGACCCGGGGGCACAGCCTTAGAATAAAAGGGAGTCACTTTAGAACAGAGATGAGGAGAAATTTCTTCAGCCAGAGAGTGGTGGGTCTGTGGAATTCATTGCCACAGAGGGCGGTGGAGGCCGGCACGTTGAGTGTCTTTAAGACAGAAGTTGATAAATTCTTGATTTCTCGAGGAATTAAGGGCTATGGAGAGAGAGCAGGTAAATGGAGTTGAAATTAGCCATGATTGAATGGTGGAGTGGACTCGATGGGCCGAATGGCCTTACTTCCGCTCCTGTGTCTTATGGTCTACCCGCCAAGGACAGCGGCAATGCGTCCCACCTCTTGAACTCCTCCTCCATTTGCTCCACCAGCCTTGTAAAGTTAAGCCTATGCAGGGCCCCCCAGCTCCTGGCCACCTGGACCCCCAAGTTTCTGAAGCTCCTCTCCGCCCTTTTTAGTGGGAGCTCGCCAATCCCCCTCTCCTGGTCCTACAAATATTTATTTTTTTTTTTTTTTTTTTTTTTTTTTTTTTTACACTGAGTGCTGAATTTGGTGCTTTTTGAGTGCTATAGTGAGAGTTTGGTGACCGAGGGAGTTAGGTGAGGAGGGAGTAAGGTGCTCCTTTCATTTTGTTTCCGACGTTTCCGCAAAGAGTGCGAAGAGAGCCAGGAGTTTACAAGAAGTGTAGCAGAGTCGGAGGGCGGAGATCTAGTTAGTCCACACAGCAGCTATATTCTGTAAGGTAAGAGGGGATGGAGGCTAGGCCAGTTACATGCTCCTCCTGTAGGATGTGGGTGGTGAGGGATACCACCGGTGTCCCCACTGACTATACCTGCGGGAAGTGCACCCAACTTCAGCTCCTCAAAGACCGTGTTAGGGAACTGGAGCTGAAGCTGGATGAACTTCGGATCATCCGGGAGGCAGAGGGGGTGATTGAGAAGAGTTACAGGGAGGTAACCACACCCAAGGTACAGGACAAGAATAGCTGGGTTACAGTCAGGGGGAAAAAAACAAACAGGCAGACAGTGCAGGGATCCCTCGTGGCCGTTCCCCTTCAAAACAAGTATACCGTTTTGGATGCTGTTGGGGGGGATGACCTACCGGGGGAAGGCCCTAGCGGCCAGGTCTCTGGCACTGAGTCTGGCTCTGGGGCTCAGAAGGGAAGGGGGGAGAATAGAAAAGCAATAGTTGTAGGAGATTCAATGGTTAGGGGAATAGATAGGAGATTCTGTGGTCGCGAGCGAGACTCCCGGAAGGTATGTTGCCTCCCGGGTGCCAGGGCCAGGGATGTCTCGGATCGTGTCTTCAGGATCCTTAAGGGGGAGGGGGAGCAGCCAGAAGTCGTGGTGCACATTGGTACCAACGACATAGGTAGGAAAAGGGGTGTGGAGGTAATAAACAAGTTTAGGGAGTTAGGCTGGAAGTTGAAAGCCAGGACAGACAGAGTTGTCATCTCTGGTTTGTTGCCGGTGCCACGTGATAGCGAGGCTAGGAATAGGGAGAGAGTGCAGTTGAACACGTGGCTGCAGGAATGGTGTAGGAGGGAGGGCTTCAGGTATTTGGATAATTGGAGCGCATTCTGGGGAAGGTGGGACCTGTACAAGCAGGACGGGTTGCATCTGAACCAGAGGGGCACCAATATCCTGGGAGGGAGGTTTGCTAGTACTCTTCGGGAGGGTTTAAACTAATTTGGCAGGGGAATGGGAACCGGATTTGTAGTCCAGCAACTAAGGTAGCCGATATTCAGGACGCCAAAGCATGTAATGAGGCAGTGGGGAAGGGAACACTGACAAAGGAGAGTATTTGCAGGCACGGAGATGGGTTGAAGTGTGTATACTTCAACGCAAGAAGCATCAGGAATAAGGTGGGTGAACTTAAGGCATGGATCGGTACTTGGGACTACGATGTGGTGGCCATCACGGAAACTTGGATAGAAGAGGGGCAGAAATGGTTGTTGGAGGTCCCTGGGTATAGATGTTTCAATAAGATTAGGGAGGGTGGTAAAAGAGGTGGGGGGGTAGCATTATTAATTAGAGATAGTATAACAGCTGCAGAAAGGCAGTTCGAGGAGTATCACCCTATTGAGGTAGTATGGGTTGAAGTCAGAAATAGGAAAGGAGCAGTCACCTTGTTAGGAGTTTTCTATAGGCCCCCCAATAGTAGCAGAGATGTGGAGGAACAGATTGGGAAACAGATTTTGGAAAGGTGCAGAAGTCATAGGGTAGTAGTCATGGGCGACTTTAACTTCCCAAATATTGAGTGGAAACTCTTTAGATCAAATAGTTTGGATGGGGTGGTGTTTGTGCAGTGTGTCCAGGAAGCTTTTCTAACACAGTATGTAGATTGTCCAACCAGAGGAGGGGCAATATTAGATTTAGTACTGGGTAATGAACCAGGGCAAGTGATAGATTTGTTAGTGGGGGAGCATTTTGGAGATAGTGACCACAATTCTGTGACTTTCACTTTAGTAATGGAGAGGGATAGGTACGTGCAACAGGGCAAGGTTTACAATTGGGGGAAGGGTAAATACGATGTTGTCAGACAAGAATTGAAGTGCATAAGTTGGGAACATAGGCTGGCAGGGAAGGACACAAGTGAAATGTGGAACTTGTTCAAGGAACAGGTGCTACGTGTCCTTGATATGTATGTCCCTGTCAGGCAGGGAAGAGATGGTCGAGTGAGGGAACCATGGTTGACAAGAGAGGTTGAATGTCTTGTTAAGAGGAAAAAGGAGACTTATGTAAGGCTGAGGAAACAAGGTTCAGACAGGGCATTGGAGGGATACAAGATAGCCAGGAGGGAACTGAAGAAAGGGATTAGGAGAGCTAAGAGAGGGCATGAACAATCTTTGGCGGGTAGGATCAAGGAAAACCCCAAGGCCTTTTACACATATGTGAGAAATATGAGAATGACTAGAGCGAGGGTAGGTCCGATCAAGGACAGTAGCGGGAGATTGTGTATTGAGTCTGAAGAGATAGGAGAGGTCTTGAATGAGTACTTTTCTTCTGTATTTACAAATGAGAGGGGCGATATTGTTGGAGAGGACAGTGTGAAACAGATTGGTAAGCTCGAGGAAATACTTGTTAGGAAGGAAGATGTGTTGGGCATTTTGAAAAACTTGAGGATAGACAAGAGCCCCGGGCCTGACGGGATATATCCAAGGATTCTATGGGAAGCAAGAGATGAAATTGCAGAGCCGTTGGCAATTATCTTTTCGTCCTCACTGTCAACAGGGGTGGTACCAGGGGATTGGAGAGTGGCGAATGTCGTGCCCCTGTTCAAAAAAGGAACTAGGGATAACCCTGGGAATTACAGGCCAGTTAGTCTTACTTCGGTGATAGGCAAAGTAATGGAAAGGGTACTGAAGGATAGGATTTCTGAGCATCTGGAAAGACACTGCTTGATTAGGGATAGTCAGCACGGATTTGTGAGGGGTAGGTCTTGCCTTACAAATCTTATTGAATTCTTTGAGGAGGTGACCAAGCATGTGGATGAAGGTAAAGCAGTGGATGTAGTGTACATGGATTTTAGTAAGGCATTTGATAAAGTTCCCCATGGTAGGCTTCTGCACAAAGTAAGGAGGCATGGGATAGTGGGAAATTTGGCCAGTTGGATAACGAACTGGCTAACCGATAGAAGTCAGAGAGTGGTGGTGGATGGCAAATATTCAGCCTGGATCCCAGTTACCAGTGGTGTACCGCAGGGATCAGTTCTGGGTCCTCTGCTGTTTGTGATTTTCATTAATGACTTGGATGAGGGAGTTGAAGGGTGGGTCAGTAAATTTGCAGACGATACGAAGATTGGTGGAGTTGTGGATAGTAAGGAGGGCTGTTGTCGGCTGCAAAGAGACATAGATAGGATGCAGAGCTGGGCTGAGAAGTGGCAGATGGAGTTTAACCCTGAAAAGTGTGAGGTTGTCCATTTTGGAAGGACAAATATGAATGCGGAATACAGGGTTAACGGTCGAGTTCTTGGCATTGTGGAGGAGCAGAGAGACCTTGGGGTCTATGTTCATACATCTTTGAAAGTTGCCACTCAAGTGGATAGAGCTGTGAAGAAGGCCTATGGTGTGCTCGCGTTCATTAACAGAGGGATTGAATTTAAGAGCCGTGAGGTGATGATGCAGCTGTACAAAACTTTGGTAAGGCCACATTTGGAGTACTGTGTACAGTTCTGGTCGCCTCATTTTAGGAAGGATGTGGAAGCTCTGGAAAAGGTGCAAAGAAGATTTACCAGGATGTTGCCTGGAATGGAGAGTAGGTCTTACGAGGAAAGGTTGAGGGTGCTAGGCCTTTTCTCATTAGAGCGGAGAAGGATGAGGGGCGACTTGATAGAGGTTTATAAGATGATCAGGGGAATAGATAGAGTAGACAGTCAGAGACGTTTTCCCCAGGTGGAACACACCATTACAAGGGGACATAAATTTAAGGTGAAAGGTGGAAGATATAGGAGGGATATCAGAGGTAGGTTCTTTACCCAGAGAGTAGTGGGGGCATGGAATGCACTGCCTGTGGAAGTAGTTGAGTCGGAAACATTAGGGACCTTCAAGCAGCTGTTGGATAGGTACATGGATTACGGGAAAATGATATAGTGTAGATTTATTTGTTCTTAAGGGCAGCACGGTAGCATTGTGGATAGCACAATTGCTTCACAGATCCATGGTCCCAGGTTCGATTCCGGCTTGGGTCATTGTCTGTGCGGAGTCTGCACGTCCTCCCCGTGTCTGCGTGGGTTTCCTCCGGGTGCTCCGGTTTCCTCCCACAGTCCAAAGATGTGCGGGTTAGGTGAATTGGCCAATGATAAATTGCCCTTAATGTCCAAATTGCCCTTGGTGTTGGGTGGAGGTGTTGAGTTTGGGTAGGGTGCTCTTTCCAAGAGCTGGTGCAGACTCGGGGGGCCGAATGGCCTCCTTCTGCACTGTAAATTCAATGATAATCTATGATTAATCTAGGACAAAGGTTCGGCACAACATCGTGGGCCGAAGGGCCTGTTCTGTGCTGTATTTTCTATGTTCTATGTTCTATGTTGAACGAATGACCTGAAAAACTGTTTCCAGTGTGTTGGTTAAGGATACGGTGAAATCACTGTTCTTCAACTACATTCACCCGAGCAGGCAAACCCGGGTCTTGACTTAACATCTCAAGTAAAAGATAATCAGTACCCTTTCAGTACTGCATTAAAATGCAAGCCTAGATAATGTACTTTACTGGGACTTGAACCGTCTGACTCAGTAACAAATGCTACCAGCTGAGTTAAAGTGACAGAGCAAGAGATTTTTGCAAAGCCAAAGTAATGTACTCTCCTCCCTCTAGACCCATGCTGCTTTATAGTTGACTCTGAATGTTAAGCCAAATGGGTTATTCTTCAAGAGAGTGTTTCAGCCTTGGCAACAGACAACAGAGCAGCCAGTGGAGGAGCAATTAAAATCCAGAATGTGCAAGAGATCAGAATGGGGGGAGGGCAGCTATCTCGGAGGCATTACAGAGGTTGGGAATGTTGAAAACAAGAATGAGAATTTTAAACTTGATCAATCAGAAGTCAATGTAGGTCAACGCTCAGGGAGGTGTTGAGTGAATGGAATTTAGTGCATGTTAGGATATGGACAGCAGCATTTTGGATGAGCCTACATTTTTGGAGGATCGGAAGATGGGAGACTGGCCAGGAATGTGTACGAGTTCAATCTAGAGGTAATAAAAGCACAGATGAAGGTTTCAGCAGCAAATGATCTGACGCCGAGGCACAGTCAGATGATGCTATAGAAGTGGAAGATCTTAGTAATGACACAGAAATGTGATCAGCTCCTGTGAGCATTTTGGGATTTTTGTTTTTATAAATTTAGAGTATCCAATTTTTTTTCCAATTAAAGGACAATTTAGCATGACCAATCCACCTACCCTGCACATCTTTTGGTTATGGGGGCGAGACCCACGCAGACATGGGGAGAATGTGCAAACTCCACATGGACAGTGACCCAGGGCCGGGATCGAACATTGGACCTCGGCGCCGTGAGGCAGCAGTGCTAACCACTGTGCCACCATGCCACCCTTGCATTTTGGGATGTTTGACTGTATTATAGTTATATAAATGCAAATTGTTGCCTTTAAACAAGACAGATTCAATCATCCTAATAACTAATAGTAAGCCATACGTTTAATCAAATGGAACTTTTTCAAAATGCTTCATAAATTACTTTTTGAGTGCCGTGACTGTTGCTTGGTAACCAAGTAGGACAGCCACTCGCATTAACAGCATTTACAAACAGGGGGTTATGCGTACATCAGCTTAGTTTGCTTTTTGGTGCTGTTGGTTATGCCCAAAACATACGATAATTCTCTCTCTGCCTTGTGATGTTCAACCTCCACTGGAACTACCAGAGCATGCAGATGGGACTGGAACAAGCAAAGATCTTCAGTTTGCAATAATCCTAAAGTCAGTATCTACAGTAATGCCATACTCCTGTGCTTCAAGTGTCAACCTAGATTATAAATTCAATCCTTGTTATGGGGCTTAAAGCCATATCCTTCTGATCCAGTTTGAAGAGTGCTCCCAAAAGGGCCATAAAGTTACAGAAGGCATCACAGCTGACTTCATTTAACACACACATATGCACTTTCCAGCAGCAATCAAATACTGATCGAGAGTTGAAAATGTGGCTGATATTTCCACTCCCTAGCCCAGGGGCACTCAGTCCAATTGCAGTGCTCCTGCTGTTCCCCCAGCTGAGATTAGCTAACTCGGCACACAATGCAATAATTGTAACAGAAATATTCTTTCCAAAACTAAAGGGTGTAAAAGGAAAGCAGGATCTGTGCTGCGAGTACAGGAATATCAGAGGAAGACCACGAGACTGTAAATAGGAATCATTAATTCGACTACTCGTTTAAACTTGTGTGTAATTTTGTTCCTTAGTTCTCGGGCCAACGATCAAAATTCGTAATGGTCCATGAACAACAAAAGGTTAGTTGAACACAAAGGCACAATGTGCTCAAGAACAAACACTTGAATTTCAATGGATGACATGGTATTCTCACAAACAAAAAGTCACCATTGTCCCTGACTTCTTAGCATGACCATGTAAAGCAGTTCTAATGTGGATAGGAACAAGATGATAGAACTAAAGATAACTTGAAGCCAAAACAGTCATCAATGTCTGACAAAGTAAACAACAACTTAATCTAGTTTTCCCAACAATAGGACTTCTAAATCACTTTTCTCTCTCTTCCCCTCCCATTTTCATGCTAATCATTAATCAATTTTAATCAAGTTGCATTTTAAATTAGGACTGTAACTGCTGCAAGTTAGTTTTGATCTTTTGATAACAAGTTTATTAACCGCTCGAGAAATATGAGAGCATTTTAGACTTATATTTAGACATTAGATTTTTGATTTCTGCAGAGATTCAATTAACTGATAGCAAAATGTTACTCCGATATTATCTTCATTTTCATCTCAAACATGCAGCCTTTAGGATAACATTTTTTTGAAAGTAATAGCAAGTGGTTGTCGCATTCTGAACATAATGAGTTAACAAACTAAATATTTTTTTTAAAGAACAGTGTATGTTTCTAATATTCTTTGTTTTAAAAAAGGAGCCTCTTAATCAGTTCTGGCCTTAAGCTTCATTTTCACAGTGAATCTGGAGTCAATTCTGTTAACTTTTATTCTGAATTTGCAGCAGAGAATTGGCAGAGCCCCCAGAAGATCTAAATCAGGCTAACCCTCAAATTCCAGCATTGGGATGCCAGACCCATATCCTGGGTTATGCATTCACATCATCGGCAAAACTTCTAGTGCACATGTTTTGAAAACACCACCTACCACCATTTTATCAGATTGCCTGGCAACACAAAGCAGCACATCAGAGTAAAAGCAAACTGGGTTTTAGTTCAGAAAAGCAAAATGTATTTATTTTTTGGCAATAATTCTAAATGTATTCTAAAATGTTCCAAAATACATTTAAAACAAATCTCATGTCAGTGCAAATGTTACTTTGTTCTTTATTGAGTGTGTGCCCCCTCCCCTATGTAAATGGACTTTTCCAGCATTTATTGTGAATGAGTCTAAGCCTCAGTGTGTAGAGAGTTGATTTTACTACGTATGCACAAAAAGACAATGCAGAGCACAGCAGGGCTCTGGGCCTGACCTTTTTGTATTTCCTTGTGATCTCTGAACCAGTGCCCCTTTGTGTGCTATGACCCATAAACAAATCCAAATGACATGAACTCACTCAATTTTCAAGTCTGAGGCAGCAACTGATTCAAATTAATTGTTTCAAATGTACCCAGGGGAAGTAGCATTAACTCACAGCTTTTAGCGATGACTCGCGGCATGTGTTTTGTACTTTGCCAGTACTAGTCTGTAGTTCCATTCACTGAGAACTTGTGCTGGCAAGTGTATGCAATGGAGATTCAAATTTCAGAATGAACTTACTCAGAATATGCTGAATTCGATTCATTGATGCATTCTGACTATAGGAAGCAAAGGATGAAACTGGAGAAATAAATTATTCAGCTCTTCGTACCTTTGAGAGTTCCTTCCCTGGACCACACTGTTTGCAGGCCACACAGTTTCCAGCTTGGTCTCTGTACTCCTGCTCCCGGCAGTCTCCTGTCTCACCCGCAGCTCCGCGAACCTAATGAAAACAGGCAGATTTACTGAACAAACTCAGTTCCATTAAAATCTTTTGTTTTTCATTGAAGTTGAAAGAGAATAAAAAAGTTGGTAAGTAGTAACCGGGTAATTCAAAAAGAATATCCCTCTCTGTTTGTATACAGGGTAATATTTAAAAAGCCACTATTGACAAATGAAACATATATAGCAAATGTATACGTTTTCTGGCTTCCCTAAATCAAGGCGGAATCAGAGCAGATAAAGCCTGAGGAAAGGTCTTTAAATCTCAAAATGTCAGTTCACAGACTTTTATTCTTTCACAGATGCTGTTGAGTATTCCTACTTTGGGTTTTCAGCATCCGCAGTATTCTGATTTTTGTTGCTGGCAGAAGTCTGATGTAGCTTATATGCCGGAGTGGATTTTGCATCAGTTGCTACTGCAAGCTCAAGAGTGGCACTGCCACTGCAAACAAAGCCTCTCGCAAGAATGTTTGATCTGTGTCATTTGTCTTCAGGCCAATAGAAGGCTGGCAGTGTGATTTTGCTGTTTTACAATCTTCTCTATCTGCATGCAGGGCTTAAATCCATGGTCTGACGCCTGTAGTGATGTAAATGTTGGGGGTATCGAACATCTCAGCAGGTTCCAGAATGAACCATACCTGCATAACTTTGCTCTGGGAGGTAACACCACATAAACCGCGTGGTCTCCAACATCAAAACCTTCTCTGACAAAGGGCACATTTATTTCTGGAACTCCCAGCATTTGGGTCATGCAATGGCCTCAGCATGATGCCAACTTAAGTTCCAAATTTATTATTATTCACTGCATAATTTTTCTCTTGAATATTATTCTGGTAATTCCTCGACCGGTTGCCTCTGGTTTTGTTTAATTCAGAAATGTTGAAACAGGTATAAGAATATGTGGTTAAAGCATAACTACTGAAATCTGAATAAAGATGTAAGGGGTTAAGGAACAGCAAGCTTGAAAAGTCCTTGACGTTCATTTAAAAATAAAAGATAAACAAGGCCTCATTAAGTGGGCTTCACAGAAACAAACGTCTGTGAAGTGCAATGTAATTTTAGTGCAGTTGCTGCATTGTGATATAGAAAGAGAGATTAGCTGCACCAACACTGCAAGGGTTGTAAAGAATCTACTTGGGAGTCCATTACAGCAGTTATCTGACATGCTCCTTCTACTGCATAGGCATTCACTCCGATTTATGTTTTTGCAATCACTACTCTTAAGTAATTCTTCATTTTGCATAATTAAAGGCTGCTAATTTTCCATGGCCCCAATTGGACTTGCAAGGAGATAACAGTACTAAATATAATACGTTAAAAATGGCAAGGCAGGCATATCTTCAGACTGGTAGGTCATTTTTAGATGCATTTAAGAGGAAGCTAAATAAATATATGAGGAAAAGGGAATAGAAAGATAAGTTAATAACTTATGAGTTGAAGGTGGGAGAAGGCTTGTGTGAAGCATAAACCGCATGTTGGACCGAACAGCTGGTTTCTGCACTGTAAATTATATGTAATCAGCTTGGTGAACTATGGGTTGAGTGTAATTTGAGAAGTAACTTGCAGCCCCAAAAGGTTTTATTCACTTCTGAGCTAGCCTGTCACCCAGTGCAGTTAACTACAACTCAACAAATAATATCCAAAAAGAATTTGAGAGAATTCAGCAAGGAGTAGGGTAAAATGTTTGACATTAAGACAAATGAAAGTACCCCAGCAGGAGTACGAAAAGATAACTTAATTGGACAAGCATATTCTTACTTTGCTTCGCTCTTTTCACCTTAATATTGAAACATAAATAGAACCAAATGTGCTGGTTGAATTATCTTTTCTCAAATTATAGTTTTGAAAGGTTCTTACATTTTATTAGAATAGCTGATTTACTGATGGGGCGTTACATCCAAGTCACCTTGTGGAAAAGTCGAGCAATTGCTTGATTTACACATTGGAGAGATCCTTTACTGGGATAACGTCGTCATACCTGCATTGATACCTGCAGCTCTAAAATATAAACATGTCCCAATGTGCCTCACAGAAATGCTATCAAACAAAAACTGACATCAAGCCAAAGAAAGGCGTTAAAAAATGGTGACTGAAAGAAGTACATTTTAAGGAGGGTCTGAAAAGAGATGAGGGAGGTGGAAAGGCAGAGGCTTAAAGAAGAGAATTCCAGATTTTAGGGTCTAAATGGCTGATGGCAAGACTGCCGATGGAGGGTTGAAGGGGATGGAGCTTTGTACAAGTGGGGAAGAGGTCAGAGGATGCATGTTTTCAAACAGTTGTGGGGCTGAAGGAGGTTTCAGAGATAGGAAAAGGATTTGAAGATGAGAACGATAATTTAAACTGGAGGTATTGTGGGATTAGGAGCTAGCGTAGATCACCAACCTCAGGAAGGATGGGTGAGCAGAATCTGGTGTAATGACAGAACAAGGCAATAACAACTTGCATTTATATAGCATCTTTAACATAGTAAAACACCCGAGGGAGGCATGGCGGCACAGTGGTTAGCACTGCTGCCAATGGCGCTGAGGACCCGGTTCGATCCCGGCCCCGGGTCACTGTCTGTGTGGAGTTTGCACATTTTCCCCGTGTCTGCGTGGGTTTCACCCCCACAACCCAAAAAGATGTGCAGGCTAGGTGGATTGGCCGCACTAAATTGCCCCTTCATTGGAAAAAACAATTGGGTACTCTAAATTAAAAACAAAACATAGTAAAACACCCTAAGGTGCATCAAAGGGAGCATAATCAAACAAAATCTGACACAGAGCCACATAAGGAGATATTAGTGTTTGTGACTGAAAGCTCAAGTGGCCTTGTGGTGCAGTGGGTAGCGGCCCTAAGCTCCTGGTTTGAGTTCCACCCCAGGACTGATGGCCAAGAACTGTGCATTCATAATACCAATGGCGGGCGGTAAGAGAGAGAAATCCTTGGTCAGCCGGGCTTGATGCAGTGTGGTGCCCCTCAAGCTTTAAGCCTCTGGTGACAGGCTAGTGATCTGTTCCAGCAAAAAGATTGCCACAAAAACAGCTGAAAATCTGCCTTAGCACAACTAGGTGCAGAAAAGAACCAAACAAATAAAACTGAAAGCTCAAAGAGATAAGTTTTGTTTCTTTTTTAAAATAAATTTTGAGTACCCAATTATTTTTTTTCCAATTCAGGGGAAATTTAGTGTGGCCAATCCACCTAACCTGCACATCTTTGGGTTGTGGGGGGAGGAAACCCATGCAGACATGGGGAGAATGTGCAAACTCCACACAGATAGTGACCCAGGGCCAGGATCAAACCTGGGTCCTCAGTGCTGTAGGCAGCAGTGCTAACCACTGTGCCACCATGCCGCCCCAAGTTTTATTAAGAATCTTGAAGGGGGAAAAGAAACAGAGAGTTGGACACTAAAAGCATGGATGCTAATAGTGGAGCAATTAAAATTGGGGATGCCAAGGGATCAGAATTCGAGGACTGGCGATATCTCAAAGGATTGTAGTGCTGGAGGAGGTTACACAGATACAAAGAGGCAAGTTCATGGAGACTTGAAAACAAAGCTAACAATATTAAAATGGAGGCATTGCTCAAAAGAGAGCCAATGCAAGTCACTGCAGCACAGATGTGAAATATTTGGTGGTACGCCATCAATTCTTCTGATAATTTTAGAAAGTAAAAAGAAAATCTATTTTCCAGAGAGTAGCAGTTTTACAAAGATTTCCATATTTGTTTTGATCTCTTTTCATGAACAAAGGGTAAAACGGGACCTAAAATGTTTAACTGAAAGGATGCATTTGGCTGGTGATTTAAGGCAAAGGCAAAAATTATTCAGATTCATTAAAAGCATAAATTACAAACAGTTTTTGAGAACATATTTGCTCTCAGGTCAGGCAAAAGCTATAATGTTGAGTATAAAGGCTCAAACCTCAAAAGCAAAATTCCTGATTATAAGAAATGCTTTGTTAGTCCCCATAAGTTGGTTATAACAAAGATTGACTGCATTCAGTTGTTTCTGAAATATATATACATAAACTAGCCTTTTTCCTGCCCCTTCTGAATAAACAAATATAAAAAAATGTGCACAACTATGAAGCATTAAAGGGTTAACAGTAACACATCAATTTGGAAAGAATATTTTGGAAAGATTATCTGCCATAATGGTATTTGGCAAAAGGAATGCAGAATTATATTTGGAATGGCTATAATGCCAATCCTGTGTAAAAATATAACAAGAATCCTTTGTGTAACATGCTTTTGGAGAATTAGAGAGCTGATAGTAATATCCTATACTTCTCACTCATATTCCGCTTCTGCTTTAGTTGAGTCAACATCACAGACAATCTGTATTCAGCCAACATTGGTCCAGATCTTCCAGTCTCTGAATAGAGGACCCGTGGAGGTACCCCAGAAGATGTGCTCAGGACACCTCAGAAGTCCCAATCCAAGGACTCTGGAAATTTCCCAGGGCATTTCAACTTCCAATGGACAATTCCCCAGCATTTGGAACCCTCCAGAAAAGTCTCTAACTCTGAGTTAGACTCACTTGACCAGAATAGTTACTGAGGAAATATCAGATGGGACAAAACCCATATCAAACCCCTGAATAATTATACTCCCCAACTGTCTCTCCCCCAACCCTAACTCCACCCAGGCCCTTCAACTTCCCTTGCGAGTCCCTAAACCCTTTGATGCCCCACAACCCTCCAACACCTCCTGGACCCCACCTCACCACCCTGCCCCCCCCCCCACCCACCTGGCACCCTAACCCAGCCTGCTACCCTACTCACTTTACCATTTACTATTATACTCACCCTGCCACCTCCCACCAGCCTATCCACTTACCTCACACTCATTTTCTAACACGCTGAAAAGCTATTGAAATGTACCTAAGCTTTTCACTGTTAGTAAACGAAAACTTACTAAAATATGGTAGCTCGTGCCCAAAAGGGAGTGGGGCGTGACTTGGCTGTCCCCCTACTATCCTGCACGAAGGACTCCGAGAACAGGTATGTCCTGCAGAAGGCGCCCGGTTCGGAAGTCTGTCGCAGTGTAAAAAAATCACGAGCGGAGTTGCAACCGGCTGGTGACTGCCCCTCCTCGGAAGGGCCTCTCAGCGGGCACCGCAAGCTGCAGAAGAGAACTTAATGCCACCTTGCTCCCCTCCCTTTTTGTGAAAGCATTCTGTATTTGGGGGCAAAATACATTTCAACACAAAACACCATAATCACCATTTTGGAGTCTTCTAATATTTGCATTAGTTCCTGCGATGGTGCATTTCAATTTGCTGGAAAGTAAGAACTATTTCAAGGACTGGTACAAAGACATCAAATACAAACTCCTTACCAGGCACAACAAAGCGATCAGCAGGTGTTGCAATATGTGTCTTTGTTTGTGGGACATCCCGACTCTCATTCCTGCGGTACAGAGTGTCTCCGCGGAGATCTACCTCGGCTTTCTCATGAATAAACAAGGCTGGAAAGTAGAATGCTTTCTAGTAATTCTCGAATCATTGTAATTCTCTTTAAGTCAAAACTGCATCACACAACAATCGGCTCTTCCACCGGTAACGTAAGATGCCCCAGTGGAGTGCTTAAAAGAACTGGTCATGTCTGACACTGTTCCACACACATGGATATGCAATGCCAGCAGAATGCTGTTCACTTTAAATAAATAGAATAGCAGCATTGGTCAGAAGTATATGGAACCGTGACCCCCTCTTTCTAAAGTTAAACTGCAACAAAACTTGTTCTGCTTTTTTTTAAAATTGTAAATATATCCCAATGCTCCTGCCGAAGGATTACATCCAAACATTAACGTGTCTTTTCTCAGAAGATGCTGTGTATTCGGTACTTCTGAGTGCCCGGTTTTGAAAAAGAAAACCAAGAGTTCGCACAGTCGATCACAAAATTATTTAAAGAATTCTCAAGTGCAGGATTATCAAATTCAAAGGCCACACTTCCCACTCCATGGACGGAGGCAGGGAGTTGTGTGTGTGTGTGTGGGGGGGGGGGTGTAATATTTAAGCACAGACAGCTGAGCTTGCTGGATTTATCTGTTGGTTTTAGAAACAAGAGGTCGTGTTTGAGAGACGCCCCACAAAAAGACAATTTTTTTTTTTTAAAACGTGGCCAGAATTCGCAAAGCTCCCTTTGCAACTCCGCCCGAATTGCGGTTGGATTGGCAGGAGGTCAGCGGGGGTCAGTCCCTCGAGTGACTCCAGTTTGTCTCAGTCACATCTTCAGGCTCGAGACTACTCGTTCCCAGGGAAGGAGTTCTCTCCCATTTTAGATAATAATCCCTCGATGCGCCGAGGGCGTTAATGGTTATTTTAGCCCTTGTTTACTTTCCGTGAAAATCCCCCCCACGCCCCCCCAAACACAGCCTGAGCTAGATGGAGTTTTTTTTTTAGATCTCCACGACATTCAATCCGCGCACAGTCTCCAATTCTAGCCCCAAATCGGAGGTAAGTTTAACATTAGACGCCGATTCTAGCGGCTGAGTGAATATTATCATAAACCCCCCCCCCCCCCCCCTCCTCAGGGTGGGTTCAAACTCGCCCTGTTCATTCACTCCTCAAAACAAAAAGTCCCCAAAACACATTCTCCCCGCGTGTGTTAGGCAAAGCGGCGAAATGTGAAAATCCACCCCGTGCCAGCCTGCTGATCGGTTCCCGGGCCACCAACCAGTTCGATGACAAGTTGGGAAAGCGGGGCTGCGAGCCAATCTGCCGCCCATTCCCTCCAAGCCCGCAGTCACCTTTTTTTTTAACCTGCCCCCCCCCCCCCCCCCCCAAAAACTCGCGGTCTTGACTTTCTCCTGATCGGATCCTGTCCGCACACTGCTCCTCCCCCACCCCCGCCCAGCACGCCGCACAACTCTCCTCTGATCGCCCCAGCAACATTTTCAAGGCTGGTGCAGCCACATCAAAGGTTGCAGCCGTGGGGCCAAAGCAGCCTCTGGTAACCCGAGCAGAGATCACTGAGCGATCAAAAGCTGCTGCGGACCTAGCAGCATTCAATCACCAGGTACAGCACCGAGCGCAAGGGTTAGGACACAGACCTCCCCCCCCCACACACACACACTTCATGTCGTACCTCGAAAGTCGGCTCCACTTTCTTTCCCTTCGGATGCAGATCCCCTTTCTTGTCCCTAGCAATCCGGGAATGTAAAGAAAACTAAGCGAACGGCGGCAGCCTTCCTGCGATATTTGATCTGTGTAATCGCAGCGGCTCTGCGGTGTTTGGGGAGTTTGAAGACTCTCTCTGTGAAGTACTTCTCAGCGCCAGGGGTTACAGTCTATCCCTTTCATCTCGCTCTTCAGGTCCCATGACATCATCTAAACTCCAGACTGCAGAGGGGATTGGTTAGGAATGAGGCATCCTGGGGAAAGTTGGTAATAGTGGAGAACAAAACTTTAATCCTCCTTCAGACTGGGTTTGCACACATGCCTGCTCAAATTGAGAAGGTAATCCTGACCAGCACGGGACAAAGCCACACACATTTATATGAATGCGTGAACTCACTTATTTGTGATGTGGAGATGCCGGCGTTGGACTGGGATGAGCACAGTATGAAGTCTTACAACACCAGGTTAAAGTCCAACAGGTTTGTTTCGATGTCACTAGCTTTCAGAGCGCTGCTCCTTCCTCAGGTGAAGGTGAAGGTGAACCTCACCTGAGGAAGGAGCAGCGCTCTGAAAGCTAGTGACATCAAAACAAACCTGTTGGACTTTAACCTGGTGTTGTAAGACTTCATACTGTGCTCACTTATTTGTAGCAATAAACGACTGCTGGATTCTTATTGTTGAAAGTGTATTGCATGAAATATTACCCTCTGTAATGTACAACCTCACACAACTGAGTACAAAAAACACTATTTTCAGGCATCGTGACATTGGCAGGATTTTTCATATGGAAATTTGACTTCGCTGTGTTTTTGTTATATTTTTCTCTCTGCCACCTTTCCACTCTGTTCGGTAAGTGCTGACTCCTTCCCAGCTGAAGTGTTGGTCCAATCGCACTCCTGTCCATTGTTCATGTTTAAACGCGACAGTGAATACGGGGCAGCCTATTTGACCACAAGCAGCTTCAAAACTGAATTTTGGCTGATCCAATGTTCAGACATGCAGATTTTCAATCGTTCGATGGTGATTCACAGTGGGAATTATGGCGATATTCCTCTCTTGAACGCAGGGATACTGACACTCTGGCTTGGGTCATAACCGACTGTTAATGAACCTGGGAGCTGTGTAATTGAAACGAAAGAGAAAATGCTGGAAAATCTCAGCAAGTCTGACAGACAGCATCTGTAGGGAGAGAAAAGAGTTAATGTTTCGAGTCCGATGACTCTTTGTCAAAGCTTCCCTACAGATGCTGTCAGACCTGCTGAGATTTTCCAGCATTTTCTCTTTCAGATTCCGCAGTAATTTGCTTTTATATAGCTGTGTAATTGAACTATTCACTAGGTATGTCATGGGACTTTGTTATTTGGAACCATGATAGCAATTTTTTGTTCTATTTTGTAGCTATCCTGCACTTTCTCTGAATTCTGACCATGCATTTGTTCTGCTCCCTTTTAAAGATATGAATTAGCTAACACACAATGTGAGTGGCTTGCAGACATTCCTACCAACTAGACCTGTGCCGAATTTATCCGTTTGGAAGACTATGGGCAGAATCTACCTGCTGTTCACGCCGGCGGGATATTCCGGTCCCACCAATGGTGCATGGGTTTCCTGGCGACGAGGGGCACAGTCAACAGAAAATCCAGTTGACAATGGCAGGACCATAAAATGCCACTGGAAGGCTGCCTCCACACCTAAAACATGCGGCTGGTTGGTCAGTAAACCTCGTCCGAAGTGTTGACGCCTGGGCTGAATTGTGTGCGGTTCGCGTTTCTGTTGCGGGTGCTATTTGTGAAGCACTTCAGGACATGCTAATGGGCCAGCACTCTGCCCGCACGCATCTAGAGTAATTATCACATCCGCCAGTGTCGGATTCGCTGGGGACAGTATTGACACTGGAGAACTTGACAAGCTGGGACTGCTTATAAGCACTCCACTCAGCACACACTCTCATTCCAGCCAAGAAGATGGCCGAGTAAAGACCAGCACCATGCTTCACGGATGCAGAGCTCGATACAATGTTTGACATGGTGGAGGAGAGGCGGGACATCCTCTTCCCAGGGTGCGCAGGAGGCTCCAGCCCATAATCATGAACCGTGCAGACTGGCACGCAGTGTCTCAAGAAGATGAACAACCTCCTTTGGGCAGCTCAGGTGAGCCACTACCTGTGGCCACTGTCCTCCACTCCTCACATCACACCCCCACTCCCAGAGAGGCCAATCAAAACCCACGTGCCTACATCTCCCTCACATCCCACCCTGTACAAAATCCCCAAACTTGTATGAACTCTTTGGCCAGGTACCTTCCACACACCTACCACCAGCTACGGACCCCGCATGTAACTCCCTGCCACTGTCCTCACAGTTCCAGTAATTCAGGTTCGATTCCGGCCTTGGGTGACTGTCTGGAGTTTGCACATTCTCCCCGTATCTGCGTGGGTTTCCTCCTGATGCTTCGTTTCCTCCCACAGACCAAAGATGTGCAGGTAGGTGGCTTGACTATAATAAATTGCCCCTTCGTGGTGCTCTTTGAGAAGGTCGGTACAGACCCGATAGGCCGAATGGCCTCCTTCTGCACTGTAGGGATTCTATGAATAACGGCAGAGAGCGGGCGAAGGTTGGAGGGTGCGACCCAGATCTCGGGACTCTCACCCCCGCCGATCAGAGGGCGATAGAATTATCTGGGGAGGTGCAGGAGAGGGATACATCCAAGGTGGAGGTCGACATGTGACAAGCTAGTGAGCCCCTAATGCAAAATGATCTTTCTGTAGCAAGTGAGGCACCCCTGTCTCCCAGACCACTCCTTCTCAAGATCTCACCAGGTGTCTTGTCTTTTGGCTTGCAGAATCAAACCATGTATGCCTTGCTTCCAGCCACAATCCCAGCACACCCCAGAGGACCAGTCTGGAGACAAAACTGATTTCTCGGCACTTTATTCACCTGCATCCTCCAACATCACAGAAACTATCACCTCTGTGGGGCATTTTAGTGAGGAGGCTCCTGGGTCACCTTCTGGTGCACACGTTACACATGTTGGAGCACATCCGCTGGAGGTAGGGACTCTCAAGGGAGCAGACAGTCAGAGGGCTGCCCGATCACAGGAAAAAGTTGTAGTCCGGACAGGTGTCGCGCTTCTGGAAAGTATGATTCCATCACTGGTGGAGATGCAGATGCAGAGTCAGGATGTACAGGAGGGGGTGTCAGCAACCTGCCAGCACCTGCAAGTGCAGCTGGAGGAATCTAACCGCCTTCAGGTACAGGAGATCATGCCAACAATGCGCGGTACTCAGGCCAACACTGAACCGGTGGCATCCGCGGTGGAAGCCTTGGGTTAAAAAGTCAGAGTCATGGGTCAAGACATCCAAGGCTTGGGGCACACTGTGCGATTGATGGCTGAGGCTCAGGACAGGGAAACCCAATCACAGGTAGCCATGTACCGGGCCCACATGGACATTGCTGCGGCTCTCCAGAGCTTGGCCCAGTCACAAAGGACCATGACTGAGGGTGTCAGGAGCATTGACCCAGTGTTGACTGACCTTGGCCAGTCACAGAGGGACATGACCGAGGCAATGAGGGGGATATGACTCACTCGTTGAGGACATGGCAGAGTCTCAGTGCTTCATGGTTGAGGGCATTGAGACCCTGGTTAAGACGAGAGCAAGCCTCCAGGACTGGCAGTGCCAGGTGATGGTCAAGCCTCCAGAGATCACTTCGGCCTCACCTCTGTCCCATGGAGTATCCCAGGGGCCATTGAGCACCCGAGGGAGAAGGAAGTGCTGGAACCCATGCCAGTGCCTCCCACAAGGGTGGTGCTGGAGCACCTCAGCACTTATGAATCCCTCCCACCTGACACTGGCACTTCTCATGGGCAGCGGGTAGAACAGGGTAGCACATCGTCGCCTGTGACATCCAAAAGTTGGCCATGCCCTCCAGAGGACGGCTGTCAAAGGCATCTCAGGTCAGAGGGTGAGATACGCAGCAGGCCGTCTCCATGTCTGTTTGCTGTCTGGGATCACACCTAGAAGGAGCAGCAGGCCACATGGAATAAGGAAGTTTGACACCAGTTAAGTTGGCACGGGCACAGTAAATAGGTTAGAGGTAGGGGTCAGGGCACAATAATGCAAAATTAAACACCTTTGTGCCATAATTCTCTATCTGAAGGATTGAGGGTTGGGCATGCTGGATGTAGAGGGTGCGCCATGTGGGGGTGTGTGGGAGGTTGGTGGTGTGGGTTTTGGAGAATGGTAATGTGCATGATCCCCAGGACAATTGAATGTTCCACCTGTGGTCACCCTCAGAGCTGGTAGGGAACGGGTCCAGAAATGAGAGGGTGCTTGTGGGACACCTTACCTAATGAGTTACCCATCACAGCTCACCATGTCCTTAACTGCCCCCCCCACCCGCCCCACCCCTTATGGGCCCGTGAGATGGAATGGCCACCACAGATGTAGGGATCACCTGAGCAGACAGTGGAATGTGATCCTGAATGCAGGAGTCAGAGTTTGTCAAACGATGAGGAACATCAGAGCTCATCTCACAGCGAACCATCATCATCCTCCGGCCCATGGACAAGACCCGCTGATACTGCCCGCCCAGGGCCAACACCCTGTAGTGATGCTGATAGGAATCTCGAAGGGGGGGAGGGGGAACTGGGTTAGCGGGATGGAGTAAAGGGAGGAGGGGCAGGGGAGGATGTGAGCGGTTTTGGGGAAGAGGGCACCACTTAGAAAGGGGTTGGGGGTAGGCGGGTGGAGAGATAATGGGAAGGTGGGGCAGGGAGATAGAGATCCAGAGTCCAGGCTTCCTCGTTGGCAGATCTGGAGGTGATGTCCCATGTGCAGCGGCCCTGGAGCACATATTGGGTAGCCTGCCATGACAGCCCGGGCTCCATGCCCGATTCTTCCTGGCCATCCTCCTTGTCAGATGAAGCCTGATGTTCTTCCTTCCCCTCCAGCATGCCCCCCCCCCTCTGCTGCGCAATGTTGTGTAGGACGCAACAGGCCAGCACGATGTTCGAGACCCTTTTGAGGATATATTGGAGCGCCCCACTGGTCCAGGCATCAGAAGCGCATCTTGAGGATGTTGATGCACTGCTCAGTGACACTTCTGGTTACTGCATGGGCGTCGTTATAGCAGTTCTCCGCTTCGGTCTGGGGCCTCCAGACAGGCGTCGTTTGCCAAAACATCAGTGTCCTTGTCGCCCAAGAACCAACTCCTCATCTGAGGGAGCGCCTTGAGGGTGCAGGGAACCAAAGAGTGCGCCAGGACGTATGCGTCGTGCATGCTGCCTGGGTATCGGGCGCAGTCGTGCATGATATGCAGCTGTAGTCACACACCAAATGCACATTTAGGGAGTCGAAGCCCATCCAATTGTCGAAGGGCACCCTCTTATGAACCCGGTTCTCGTAGGGGGACATGTGTGCCATCAATGACCCCGGACTTGGGGCATGCCTGAGATGGCGGCAAATCCTGCTGCCTGGACATCCTGGTGTGTCTGGTCTATATTGAAATTTATATAGACTGCTGCCCTGGTGCAAAGAGCATCCATCACAGCGTGGAGGCACCTGTGTGCGGATGTCTGAGAGATCCCAGACTGGTCTTTGCTCAGCCCCTGGAAAGACCCAGAGGCATAAATGTTCAGGGTGACCAGCACCTGGATGTCCACCAGGAGCGGGAATCTGCCCCAATACCCCCACGGTGCCAGGTGCGCCATCACCTGGCATAGGTGGGGCATGGTCTCGGTGGTGAACCGAAGTCTTTAGCAGCACACACAGTCTGGCTTGAAGGACAGATGCTGACGGTACACATGTGGCCTGTTGCGGAGCCTCCTTCACACCTCGTCCCCGACCAGTTGGACAGCAGGCAGTTGAGCCTCACCGCTGGTTCTTGCTCTTCGGTGAAAGGCTCCTCTTGTGCAGGGTCCTCCCCGAGCAGGCCCTGTGTCTCCAGCCTCCATGCATCTGCAATGGCATCTGCAACCAGGTAGAGAGCAAGCATTCCTGGCTGTACTCTGAAATTCATTCTTGGGCAGGGGGAAGGGGCGCCTCCATGCTTAGAGGCTTGTGTGTAGGCAAGTCCTACAGATGGGGATGAGGCAGGGAAGTGTGCATCTGCTGAGAGCGTAGCTGCTGTGTGATGTGGGTCCTGGGTGTGACAATCTGTCCAGGATGGGAGCAGGGGCACAGTGGACAGGCAGGGCCTGGAGACAACTGGTGGTCCTGTGGAATGGGCTAACTGATCGTGCCATTGGTAAGGCCTCTGCCCTGAGAGAGGAATGTGCCAATGGCCTTGGTGTGGATCCTTTGGTTGGGGTGAACTCTGCTATTCCCCTGCAGTTGGGTTGCACTTCTGTAGAGTGCGCTGAGGAATGGCAGCATCACATGGGCCACTGATGGAGCTTGGCCACGCCCATCCCATTGATGATACTGCTGGGGTCTGAGGGTTTCCAGAGGGGTGGCCTGGGTGGGCGCCCAAATGACCAGTGGCTCTGTCAAAATTTACAGGACACAGTGAGCAGTCAGCTGAGTGAGCGGCCAGGGGCCTGTAACTTGCAACAAATGGGAGTGTTTAAAACACAGACGCCAGCAATAGCAGCCTGAGCCAGGCCACCCGAACCCGAGGGGGACACCCCGAATCCACACAGTAGTCACCAAGTCACTTCTCGCTACTCCCCCACCTCCCAGCAAGAGGTACAATTTTTAAAGGTTTTTAAAACTTGGCTTACCTTCTTTCTCCCACTCAATAGTCATGGCGCCCAGTCCACGTTTGTAAATACCTGTAGTAAATCGCGCCCACGTGACTTCCGCCTGAAGGGGTGGAGCATCGCAGAGACCGGAGCATAGTGGGTCAAACATGCTAAATACGGGCAGCACGGTGGCACAAGCCATTAGCACGGTTGCCTCACGGCGCCAAGGTCCCAGGTTCAATCCCGGCTCTGGGTCTGTCCGTGTGGAGTTTGAACATTCTCCCCATATCTGCGTGGGTTACAACCGCACAACCCAAAAAGATGTGCAGAGTAGGTGGATTGGCCACACTAAATTGCCCCTTAATTGGAAAAAATGAATTGGATACACTAAAATTTAAAAGAAACAAAAAAAAACACGCTAAATACATTTACTGATTTTTTTCTTTATATAAATTTACAGTACACAATTAATTTTTTCCAATTAAGGGGCAATTTTGCGTGGCCAATCCACCTAACCTGCACATCTGTGAGTTGTGGGAGCGAAACCCACGCAAATACGGGGAGAATGTTCAAATTCCACACAGTCAGTGACCCAGGGCCGGGATCGAACCTGGGATCTCAGCACTGTGAGGCAGCATGCAAACCGTTGTGCCACCGTGCTGCCTTTAAAAAAAAAGTTTTTTTTTACACTAAGGGCAATTTAGCATGGCCAATCCAACTGATTTGCACATCTTTGGACTGTGGGAGGAAACCAGGGCACCCGGAGGAAACCCACGCAGACACAGGGAGAACGTGCAGACTTTGACCCAAGCCGGGAATTGAACCTGGAACCCTAGAACTGTGAAGCAACAGTGCTAACCACTGTGCTACTGTGCCACCCGTGGTGCTAAATACATTTAAGTGAGTGTAAATGCCGGATTTGCAAACCCCCGCCAGCGCGAGGTGCAAAGCTCGTTATTGCCACCAGCGAGGGACCGCATGGTGCCCGAATCTGCGCCGGGTGCAGACCTCGATTTTGGTCAGACGCCCAATTCTCTGCCCCAATCACGGATCGTGTTTGCGGCATCACAAGGTGGAGAATTTCGTCCATGGTATGTCCTAGGTCAAGCAGCACCCATAGACAGAGAAACAGTTAACTTTTCAGGTTGATCACAAGAACTCCACATAAAGTCCTGACTAGCTGAATAAGTACAGCATTTTTCTGCTTTTATTGACTTCCAGCATCTGCAGCATTTTACTTTCACAGATATGAATATTTGACAAACATTTGCCACTCTATGGAATACCTAGCACAGTTTTGACTTAACTGCCGTAGCTTGGTGAGTATTCTTCACTTGTTTGTTTTGACACAAATAATTTATTCGATAAAAGGCCTAGTGTTTACTGGAACAAATCTTGTGACCTGTGTTCATATAAACTAGAAAATATCAAAGAATCACAGAGCGCAGAAGGTTTTTCAGCATGTCATGATTGTGCTTGCTCTTTGAATGTGTTACCCAATTAGACATCCTCCACAAGCTCTTTCTCACACAGCCCTGCAAATCCTTCAAGGGTATATCTAAATGCTTGTAAAAGTGTAGTGTCCATTACATTTGCCGTGTGCGTTGCATATTAGGAAGCAAAAAAGCTCTTGTATCAGAAGAATTGTGACAAATGCCTGAGATGCGCTTTTTCCTCAAATTCAGACATGTATTTGCCCCTGCTTCCTTTCAAAGAAATGAATAATTAACCATATAGTCTTTCAAATCCAGACAGCAACAAATAAACAAAAACATCTGAAGTGGAACCTGTTGTTTTCTGTGATGTTTGTTCAATTGCTTAGGGTGAACTGCAAAAGCCTGATTAACAGCTTGATGTTGCTGGCTGAATGGTAAATGAGTTGGCGCAATTATAACACAAACATCTGTGACACGTGCAAGCATTGATGATTGATCCACTCAGTGAATTAATTGCTTTTCGATTTATTTTTGTTCAGATAGCACAAGTGTGGAAAACGTTGGTTCTCTTAAGTGCACTTACTTTACAAATCATTTATGTTCCTTTTACTCCATTTATTCCAGCTCAGTTGGCTGGACAGCTGATTTGTGATGCAGAGTGAGGCCAACAGCTGGGGTTCAATTCCCATACCGTCTGAGGTTATTCTTGAAGGCATCGCCTTCTCAACCTTGCCCTCGCCTGGGTGCGATGATCCTCAGGTTAGTTCTCCCCCTCAAAGACGAAAGCAGCCTATGGTCATTTGGGACTATGGCGACTTTACTCCACTTATAGTTCTCTCACACCAGCCACCATGCACAGGTTAGAGAACAGGCAGGTAACATGGTCCCAGGCCTCTGCCTCAGGTAGGAGCTGCGAGTCAGAGCGGAGATTTGAAAAGATCGCGGCCTAGTTTCGGGAGCCGTTCAGAGGAGGAGGAGCAGTCTCTGTCAGGGAGAGAACCTGAGAACATCTAAGACACTCAGAAGGTAAGAAGGTAAGTAAGTGATTTTTACTCATTTTTACTTTTATACCTTTTTCAAATTGTGTGTGTCGGGGGGAAACTGAAGTGACATCACAGAAAAGTTGTGACCTGAGTGGCTGGTTGGGAATCTACACTAAATTTAAAAAATTAAGCATTGGTAACTAATTAAACATAATTACTTAATTATAATTTAGAGGGGTATCTAAGCCAGAGATCGGAGAGTACTATATTTAGCTTTCGCATTTATATTAGAAATCTAGTGCTCGAAAAACAGATAGTTAACAGTAACTTTAAAAAAATAAATATAATTTAAAAAAAAAACGTTTAATTTTAATTAATTGACGCAATGTCAGTTAGAGGGGTGCAGTGCTCTGACTGTGAGATGTGGCAGGTCTGGGAGGCTTCCAGCGTCCCGGATGGCTTCATCTGCAGAAAGTGCACCCAACTGGAGCTCCTCACAGACTGCATGGTTCGGTTGGAGCAGCAATTGGATGCACTTAGGAGCATGCAGGTGGCGGAAAGCATCATAGATCGCAGTTATATAAATGTGGTCACACCTAAGGTGCAGGCAGAGAAATGGGTGACCACCAGAAAGGGCAGGCAGTCAGTGCAGGAATCCCCTGTGGTTGTCCCCCTCTCGAACAGGTATACCCCTTTGGATATTGTCGGGGGGGATAGCCTATCAGGGGAAAACAGCAGCAGCCAGAGCAGTGGCACCACGGCTGGCTCTGATGTTCAGAAGGGAGGGTCAAAGCGCAGAAGAGCAATAGTAATAGGGGACTCCATAGTCAGGGGCACAGATAGGCGCCTCTGTGGACGTGAAAGAGACTCCAGGATGGTATGTTGCCTCCCTGGTGCCAGGGTCCAGGGTGTCTCCGAACGGGTAGAGGGCATCCTGAAGGGGGAGGGCAAACAGGCAAAGGTCGTTGTACATATTGGTACTAACGACATAGGCAGGAAGGGGCATGAGGTCCTGCAGCAGGAGTTCAGGGAGCTAGGCAGAAAGTTAAAAGACAGGACCTCTAGGGTTGTAATCTCAGGATTACTCCCTGTGCCACGTGCCAGTGAGGCTAGAAATAGGAAGATAGAGCAGCTAAACACGTGGCTAAACAGCTGGTGTAGGAGGGAGGGTTTCCATTATCTGGACCACTGGGAGCTCTTCCGGGGCAGGTGTGATCTATATAAGAAGGACGGGTTGCATGTAAACTGGAGAGGCATAAATATCCTGGCCGCGAGGTTTGCTAGTGTCACACGGGAGGGTTTAAACTAGTATGGCAGGGGGGTGGGCATGGGAGCAAGAGGTCAGAAGGTGAGAGCATTGAGGGAGAACTAGGGAATAAGGACAGTGGGGCTCTGAGGCAGAGCAGACAGGGAGAAGTTGCTGAACACAGCGGTCTGGTGGCCTGAAGTGCATATGTTTTAATGCAAGAAGTATTACAGGTAAGGCAGATGAACTTAGAGCTCGGATCAGTACTTGGAACTATGATGTTGTTGCCATTACAGAGACCTGGTTGAGGGAAGGGCAGGATTGGCAGCTAAACGTTCCAGGATTTAGATGTTTCAGGTGGGATAGAGGAGGATGTAAAAGGGGTGGCGGAGTTGTGCTACTGGTTAGGGAGAATATCACAGCTGTACTGCGGGAGGACACCTCAGAGGGCAGTCAGGCTATATGGGTAGAGATCAGGAATAAGAAGGGTGCAGTCACAATGTTGGGGATTTACTACAGGCCTCCCAACAGCCAGCGGGAGTTAGAGGAGCAGATAGGTAGACAGATTTTGGAAAAGAGTAAAAACTACAGGGTTGTGGTGATGGGAGACTTCAACTTCCCCAATATTGACTGGGACTCACTTAGTGCCAGGGGCTTAGTCGGGGCGGAGTTTGTAAGGAGCATCCAGGAGGGCTTCTTAAAACAATATGTAGACTGTCCAACTAGGGAAGGGGCGGTACTGGACCTGGTATTGGGGAATGAGCTCGGCCAGGTGGTAGAAGTTTCAGTAGGGGAGCATTTCGGGAACAGTGACCACAATTCAGTAAGTTTTAAAGTGCTGGTGGACAAGGATAAGAGTGGTCCTAGGATGAATGTGCTAAATTGGGGGAAGGCTAATTATAACAATATTAGGCGGGAACTGAAGAACATAGATTGGGGGCGGATGTTTGAGGGCAAATCAACATCTGACATGTGGGAGGCTTTCAAGTGTCAGTTGAAAGGAATTCAGGACCGGCATGTTCCTGTGAGGAAGAAGGATAAATATGGCAATTTTCGGGAACCTTGGATAACGAGAGATATTGTAGGCCTCGTCAAAAAGAAAAAGGAGGCATTTGTCAGG
The DNA here is from genome assembly GCF_047496885.1 of Scyliorhinus torazame. Classification (NCBI taxonomy): domain Eukaryota; kingdom Metazoa; phylum Chordata; class Chondrichthyes; order Carcharhiniformes; family Scyliorhinidae; genus Scyliorhinus; species Scyliorhinus torazame. Next base: position 145,428,676 of record NC_092721.1, on the reverse strand, counting down.
GCTAAAAGGCTGGGAACAGACGAAGCCTGTGTGGAATATAAGGAAAGTAGGAAGGAACTTAAGCAAGGAGTCAGGAGGGCTAGAAAGGGTCACGAAAAGTCATTGGCAAATAGGGTTAAGGAAAATCCCAAGACTTGCGTGATTGGGTTTTGGAATTTTCACCCCTCTCCGGTGGAGTCGTGTGAATCGTGTCACGGGAGCCCGGAACCTCATTTTAATGCATTAGCATGCCATTTGTGAGCAGTATCTCCAGACCTTCCCCCTTCACGGATATTCACCAGGCGCTGCAGTGACGTCATTTGCAACCGGTCTACAAAAGCGTGAACCTGGCGGCCTCACCTCCAAGGGGGATATCGAGGGTGAGTGCTCAGGCAGCCATAGTTCTCCAGGCTCTTCACTGCCCAAGGTGAACCGGCGAGGATGTGGGAGACACAGATAAGTTTAACTCAGGATGTGGGCTGAGGTTCAGTCATTCAATCTCAGGAGGGATGGTCGCTGGCAGGCCTTACTTCCATTTACTTCGGAGCGCCCCCCTTGCTTTAAGGTTGTCTGGAGCCTGGCATGCAGACATCACCTCCTATGTCCTCCTTGCTGGGTTTGAGGCAAGTTCACCGCTGAGGGAGTGCCTGCCCTTGGTGTGAGCTGGCAAGTGAGTGGGAGGAGGTGAATGCTGAGGGCCAGCACTGGGGGTGACTGTGAGTTTCCGAGGAGGGGTCCCATGAAAGGCCAGACTGCAAGGGCAGAGTGGGGTTCTCAGGAATGGGTTGCATCCTTGCCTTCTGAGGAATGAAGACCCTCTCACCTGGGCAAGCACAATTGAACTGTGAGGAGAACCCCACACTCAAGCAGCAGCCTAAGGGTCAAAGGGTGAAGCTATATTGAAAATCAATTACACTTGGCTGGGAAGTTTGTCTCAGCAATAAGTGTGTAGGGCTGTGAAATGGGAGAATGAGGGTGCCCTCTAGTTGTGTGCTTGTCATGCTAATTGCAGGCATCACTCTACTCAGCTGTGCCTTGTCTGTCACAAGGGGCATTCAATTGCTTGATATGTGATTTCACCCTTCATTGACAAGTCTAAGGTGCCAATGAAATATGCAGAGCTAAAGTTAGCTGCCGTTGATTGAAATACTAAGCTCACCCAGTGCGGAGAAGGATGGGAGGGCGATCTCCTCATGAACCTGCTTCTGAGCCTGGCCAACTTGCCATAAACAGGTCTAGGCAACGGGCAACCGAGGGGGTCATCTGACCCGACTGTCTGCCCCTCTACCATGGCTACTTTTGTGGCCTGATGTCCCTGGAGCGGGACCATACGGTGTCCACAGGCACCATCAAGGCCTTCCGTGCATGGTGGGCACAACAGGGTCTGGGATGCTTTATCTTTTAATCACATTCTGGTTTGATGTTCTAAGTTTCTTTTGCTCTTTGTTTTTGTTTAAGGAAGTATCCCTTTAAAGAGTTGCCCTTTTTACTTTGTTCCTATGTTTGTTTAGTTTTGTTTATTTGGTTCAATCAAAATGGTTGAAGTTCCAAGCATTGAACCCCAAAGCAGGTTTCATGATGAAATCTATCATCACTCACCCTGTTATGGGTCATAACGGGGGGCTTCTTTGAGGTGTGCCTGAGGATGCAGATGGGTCCCGCACATACACTCAGTGTTGTTGCGGAATGGCCGTGAAAAATGTGCCAGTGAGACTGTCGAGTGTCAGAGCGTGTAATTCTGATGCAGTTGAGAGGAACAGGAGTGAGGATATGCCAGTGTGAGAGGCGAGGGTGAGGCTTAATGGAGAGGCACTCACTAAGGGGAAGCACATAGGTGGAGGTATCAGAGGAGTAGAGGGCTAAGGGGCAGGACTTTCTCAGGAACCCTCACAGCTCACTTTGGTTTCCTTCTCTTTTCAGTGCATGATCCTGGACAATCATGGAGCCTGGTGTTTCTACTACTTGCGATAGAGCAGCGACAGAGATGTGCCGCTGCACGTGGCCAGGACCAGTGCCCTGCTGAGGAGAGTGTGCCTGGGCCCATAGCTGTATAGGGAGCAACAAACAGAGGGAAAAGCCCCATTTGAAGCATTACCAGCAATGGGAATTCCAATGTTGGACTTCATGGGCGAGATTCTCCACTCCCGCGCCGGTTGGGAGAATTGCCTGGGCCGCCAAAATTTCCTGGGACGCCGGTCCGACGCCCTCCCGCGATTTTCCCAAGCGGCGGGAATGGCCCCGTCGAGTTCCGCGGGCCGCAGGCCGGAGAATCGCCGGAGACACCCAAAATGGCGATTCTCCAGCACCCCCGCTATTCTCAGGCCCGGATGGGCTGACCGGCCAGGCCAAAACGGTGGGTTCCCCCCGGCGCCGTCCACACCTGGTTGCTGCCGTCGGGAACAGCGCGGGAACGCTGGGCCTGCGGGGGGGGGGGATCCTGCACCGGGGGGTACCTCAAATGTGGCATGGCCCGCGATCGGTGCCCACCGATCTTCGGGCCATTCTCTCTGAAGACGGACCTCCTTCCTTCCGCGGCCCCGCAAGATCCGTCCGCCTCTTCTTGCTGGGCGGTCTCAGAGAGGACGGCAACCACGCATGCGCGGGTGACGCTAGTTATGCGGCGCCGGCCGCGTCATCTATGCGGCGCCGCCTTTACGCGGCGACAAGGCCTGGCGCGTGTAGATGACGCGGCCCCGATCCTAGCCCATTGTCGGGGCCTGAATCGGTCGGGATCGGGGCCGTTTCACACCGTCGTGGACCTCAACGGCGTTCACGACGGCATGGGCACTTTGGCGCAGGAGTGGAGAATCCCGCCCCATATCTACAGATGTTGTAGCCTCAGTGCCAGAGAAGACAGCGCTTGTCCTGGGGGAGAGTAGACCACATTTGCCCTGACCAGCAAGAACTGGCATCATATGGGATGGGAGGACACCCACTGCCCGTGGCCCTTAAAACCATTGCCTCTCTGAACTTCTGTACGAGCAGCTTGTTTCAGAGCAGCACCAGTAATTTGTGTGGGATCTCTGTCAGCTGCACACAGATGCATTAGGGAGGTGACAGATGCCCTTTATTGCCAGAGCCCACATGTATATCAACTTGGACCAGGATGAAGAGAGCCAAGACGTCAAGGCCAGAGGTTGTCCCAAAGAAGACAGCAGTTTGACTGTGGCAACATGTCTCAGCATTTCCTCCAGTAAGAACACTCCTTTCCAAACTGAGCCGATAACACAGAATCAATTCTTCCAGATAATCTATTTACATATTTGAACGAATGTACACATAGCCCTAATATAAATTTTGGAAGGTTCATGATGAGCAATATCTCTTTTTTTTTTAATTTAGAGTACCCAATTCATTTTTTCCAATTAAGGGGCAATTTAGTATGGCCAATCCACCTACCCTGCACATCTTTGGGTTGTGGGGGCGAAACCCACTCAAACACGGGGAGAATGTGCAAACTCCACACGGACAGTGACCCAGAGCCGGTCTTCCAACATTTCTCCAGTTACTGTACTCGCTGACAAATAATTGTTTCCCTTTACTAGGGTCAGGGAATAATTTGCAAACATAACAGTAGACTGCCTTAGAGATTTCTGAAAAAATCAACTTATTTCCAATTTCCACCATCCCATTTATCTTCACCCTCAGAAAATGGATTGATGAAGACTTCTAACCTGCTTTCAACCTCCAACCTCAAACGCCGTTCTCAAATCTTCCACAGGACCTATGTTTTCTGGTTTATTTTGTATGAAATATTCAACCATACCCAGTGGAACAGATTTTTGCATAAGGCAATGTCTTCAGGGTTGGTTTCTTCCCTCACTTCAACAGAAGAAATATCTTGAGCGGGATTATCCGTTTGCCAAATCCGGAATTGCAAAACGCGATCGGGCAGAGAATAGGATCCGAAGCCAAAATCGCAGTGGCGCCGATTTGACGCCAAATCACGATTCTCCGTCACCTCGACAGCAGCATCAATGCATTCCGGAATGCACGTACAGTAAACACCATTTGACTATCATTAGCGGGCCTACCCAGTATTCTCCGCGATTCGGCGCCTCCGATGGGCCGAGTTCCTGACGGCGAGACCCACTTGTGCTTTTAAAAATTGTGAAACTGGCGTCGTCGCTGATGAGGGAGAGAGAAGAGGTAGGACAGAGTGGGCTGCCGGGCCAGACACTGGCCAGGCTGGCTGGGCTGGGGTGGCTCTGCCAGGGCCAGGGATGATGGGGAACAGGCTGGGGTGATCCCCCCCACGAGACTGTGTCTTTGATCACCAATAATCCTATTACTGATGGACATCTTGCAGAAAAACGTTTTCCGCTGATTCCTTGCCAGCAGCCGTGCTGTCACCTCCCTCCGGAAAGGAGGAAGAACCCTTGGAGGATGCAGTGTCAAACCCTCCCTCAGCACCCAGCACCATTGCAAATCCTGGCACCTTGGCAGGGAATATCACATCAGACAGGGGTAATGCAAAGACTGGCGAGGGCAGGTCACAGTCGCACATGCTGCTGCTGGAGCTTATGGTGGAGCAGGACCCGAGCTGACAGAGGAGTGTCCATGGTAATCCGGAGACTGATTCGAGTTGGATGACGAGCCTCTGGAGCCACCCCTGAGATGACAAGTGGTGAATGTTCAGCACGAGGTCCGTGGAGGTTTGGCGTGTATGCCAGAGAGGTTGTGTGCTTTGACCCGGACTGTGGAGAAGTCCACCCCAGGCTGTGTGCTCTATGATCACCCACTCTTCAGAGCACCAAGCGCCTACCGTGGACAGACTGGCGACTGTTATAGAGAGACAAACTATGCTCATTGCAAGCGCAATTGTGGGATGCCCACCATTGCCTTGGTTCTGAGCTCAGGGGCCCAGAGCCATGCACCAGCGAAACTGGGAGCATGGACACTGAGCCAGCTTCTGGGACCTCACTGGATGGCAGGGAGGACCAAATGGACCTAATGGTGGAGGGTGAGCAGCAGCTGTCACCACCTGGAATCACCGCTCTGGGCACTTCTGAATGGGGCAACATCTCCTCCATTCCCCCGCCATTGACACAGGCCTTGTACATGGCTGAGGTGACTGATGGCCACCATCTGACATTTCCTAATCCTCCACTGCACCTCCTCTTTGGATTGCGAGATTATGGAGTGCACAACAAACCACAACCAACAGGGACACATATGAGGGGGAAATACCGCAATGCCACTCCAGACTTGTCCAGACATCGGAGTCTTAACTTTAGCACAGCTATGGTGTCCTTCACTATGGCTCAGGGCGTGCCGTGGCATTCATTGGACCTCCTTCACCCTCACTTCTGGGCAGCCTCCCATGCATCTTAAGCCACCTTTTCACCTAGTAGCCATCGGCTCTGAGGAATCAGGGCCGGTGAAAAGATCTGGAACCTGTGAATTCTGAAGGATATGGTAGTTATGACTTCTTTTATTTTAAATTTAAAGTACTCAATTCTTTTTTTCCCATTTAAGGGGCAATTTAGTGTGGCCAATCCGCCTACCCAGCACGTCTTTGGGCTGTGGGGGTGAGACCCATGCAGACACGGGGAGAATGTGGGAACTCCACATGGACAGTGACCCGGGGTCAGGATCGAAGCTGGATCCTCGGTGCCATGAGGCAGTAGTGCTAACCACTTTACCACAGTGGCGCCCTCAAGAGTTGTGACTTCTGCCCGAGTATCGGGTGCACACCTACATGATCTGCCAATGATATCCGCTCACCAGCTGAATGCTCAGGAAGTGGAAGCCCATTCTGTTGATGAAGGTGCAGGGCTGTCCAGCAGGAGCCTTTCTGGTGATGTGCGTGAAGTCAATGTGTTCCTGAACCGCTGGAATACCTGCAATCACTGCAAATCCTCGAGTTCTATCCAGGATGACTCTGGACATCCTGTGTAAAGGAGATGTAATTCCCTGCCCTTTGGAACACTGGATCTGTGAAGACCTTTATCCAGTGGTGTGCAACAGGCTGTGTGATGCCACTAAATTATCCATAGGCTGCCTGGAAGGAGCCTGTTGTGAAACAGTTAGGCACCATAGTGATTTTCAATGCGGCAGGCATTGGGTGGCCCCCATTGGATGAGATGTCCCCTGTGACGATGTCACAGAGTTATGTTCCTTTGGCTTCTGAAAGCCTGAGCCTTCTCATGCATTGAGTCTCGATAAATTGCAGATCGCGGAACCTCTGTTTGTAGAATCTAGGGGCTCCATAAGACCATCTGCACTGATGCTGAGAGTCCGAGTTCTTCTTGATTTTTGGGGTTCTGGCGCTGCTCTGTCTCTGTCATGCAACACCACACTTCCTGAGCCTCTCACTGTACCGTTCTTCCTCTCCCCCTCCTCCTTATCCTCTCTTTTCTCCTCACCAGAGGTTGTGTCTTGGAGACACAATGCCCATTTTTCTGAGACTTTATAGCCCTGGGAGATGGGAAGAAAATCAAGCACCCAGAAGAAGTAGATTTCCTCCGGGTGCACCAGTTTCCTCCCACAGTCCAAAGATGTGCAGGTTAGGTGGATTGGCCATGCTAAATTGCCCTTAGTGTCCAAAAAGAAGAGTAGGTTATATTAAGGGGTTAATGGGATAGGGTGGGGAAATGAGCTTGGGTGAAATACTCTTTCAGAGGGTCGGTGCAGATTCAATGGACTGAATGGCCTCCTTCTGCACTGTCATATCACGCTCATATCAGCGATCATCTAGAGATATAGGTGGGATCTCCCAGTCAGTGACCATCATTGCATTCAGCAGATGATGGATTCCATGGGCAGCACGGTGGTACAATCGTTCGTACTGCTGCCTCACAGCGCCAGGGAACCAGGTTCAATTCCAGACTTGTGTCACTGTCTGTGTGGAATTTATCCATTCTCCCCATGTTTGCGAGGGCTTATTTTTTTAATATTTAGAGTACCCAATTATTTTTTCCAGTCAAGGGGCAATTTAGCATGGCCAATACATCTAACCTGCACATCTTTGGATTGTGGGGGTGAAACTCATGCAGACACAGGGAGAATGTGCAGTCAGTGACCCGGGTCCTCAGCACCGTAGGCAACAGTGCTAACCACTGTGCCGACCATTTGCATGGGTTTCTTTTGGGTGCTCTGGTTTCCGCTCCCAGTACAAAGATGTGCAGGTTGTGTGGATTGGCCATGCTAATTTGCCCCTCGATGTCCAGGGATGTGCAGGTTAGGTTATGGGGTTATTGGAATAGGGATGGGTGGACATGGGTAGAGTGCTCTTTCAAAGAGTCTGTGCAGACTCGATGGATCGAATGACCTCCCTCTGTACTGTATAGATTCACTGTATAGGTGATGGGAGGCAGGGCAATGCATCATGTATTACAGCAAGTGGGCTAGTCAGACCCAGAGGGCAATTGTAATTTGGGACCATCGCTAGATTCCCTCAGATTCAGGGGGTGATCGACTGGAGGCATGCAGCCATCATGGGTTCTGCAGAACAAGCACCTTTGTGAACAGAGGGTGGTTCGACTCGCTAAATGTGCAACAAGACTGACCACCGCAGCACAATCCTGCAAGTGTATGCACGGTTCCCTGGAAGCTGCCATCCCTTGCACATCCTGAGACAGTTCCATGTACCTCAGCTATTTGGGCTACCTGTACACCTTCATGGATGGAATCTTTGTGACAAAGACTATGCACTAAAGGCATGGGTGTTTACACCTGTGTAAAACCCCAACACAGCCAGGAGACACTTCCAACTGCTGCCATGTCAATATCTGGGTGATCAGTGGACATGTCAATGGCCTTCTGAAATTGAGGTTCAGATACCTAGATAGGTCTGCTGATGCTCTGCAGTACTCCTCACCAGCGGTCTCATATACCATGTTGGTATGCGACTTCTGAACAACTTGGTGCTACAGAAGTGGAAATGGACAATGATGTTGAGTGCGTAGTCTTCTCTGAGGAGGATATGTTCAAAGCATTTTGCGATTAGGCAGTCAATGGAAATGTACACACAATGTTGGCAGACGTTGTCAGGAGACACCTTACTTATTTAATCACCCACATAACTATTCCTTGGTGGGAGAAGTGTATAGGCCCCCTAACAGTAGTTATACATCAGGACAGAGTGTACATCAAGAAATAATTGGGGCTTACAAGAAAGGTATTACAGTAATTGTTGGTGACTTTAATCTTCACATCGATTGGGCAAGTCAAATTGGCAAAGGTAGCCTGGAGGATGAGTTCATAGAGTGTATTTGGGGCGTTTTTTTAGAACAATATGTTCTGGAACCTACCAGGGACCAGGTTATTTTGCTTCAGGCAGGATTAATTAAAGGATCCGCTGGGCAAGAGTGATCATACCATGATAGATTTTCACAATCAATTTCAGAGTGAGAAACAACTAGTGTCTTAAACTTAAATAAAAGCAATGACAAGGATATGAAGACAGAATGGCTAAAGTGGACTAAAGTGGGAAAATAGATTAAAAGGTAAGGCAGCAGAGAAGCAGTGGCAGATATTTGAGGAGATATTTCATAACTCTCAGGAAATATATTCCATTGAGGAAGAAAGACACTGTCAGAAGGCTGCATGATCTGTGACCACGCATTTAATGAATACAGATGGGAAGGTCGCGGAGGAGGTCCGGCCACCCGCTTGTGCAGCTGCATGGCCTGCATTTGATCCCTGCAAAATCTAGCCAATTTTCTGTTTTTATTTCAGGTTTAGAGCACCCACAGTATGTTACTTTTGTACTATCCAACAGAACATGTGTATAATCCACTTAGCTGCTGGATCAAGTTATTTCCAGTAAAGAGCAGTGTTCTAATAAAGAAAACACAATATTACTGGGCACCATTGTTGTTGGTGTGATACTTTTTACGCAGAATTTTACATTGTATCCGGGCTCCCAATCCCTCTGGCAAAAACGCCCACTCCTGTTCAGGCAGTTAGCATTCAGTGGGGTGTTCATTAACTCAGGACATGACTCCTCACCCCATCTGAAGAGGAGGTCCTGCCTCAGAGCTGATGGCCAATCAAATGACCAACAGCTCTCTGGTGCCAGCAGAGCCACCAGGAGTGATTGGCTATTGCTGGGACTGTATCCAACCTTTGCTGCAGCTGGATGAGAAGACTAGGTGGTGAAGTTTCGATGGTCCCAGATTAAATACTGGGGTGAGGAGGGAGAGCACAGGGGTGCACAGGCCAAGTGGAGAGGGAAGACCTGGAGTGGACCAACTTTTGGGGGCCTCTGGTGGATCCAGGGAGACTGTAAAGGAGGAATACCACCGCGCCCCCCCTTCCCCACCACACCTGCTAGGAAATAGCCTGAGCAGTGATATCTAGCGGGCTTCAAGCTTGGCTCTGGCCTTCAACAACCATGAGAAAAATTGCAGTGTGTCAGGAAGATCCTCCATCCCCCCCATGTATAGTTGCACTGATTGGGGGCAGGCGACTAGGTGCCGGGAACAGTATCCAGAAGCTCACACCTAATTCTATGATCCCTGCCCACTTTTGAATTGTTCCCCAGGGAATGAAAATGATGCCTGTTGTTCTGAATGTCAATGCACAGGTTGTACGGCAGTCAATTCCCTGACCACATTTGAAAACTGAACGACTATTCCAAAAGCATTGAGTGTAGCTCTGCTTATGATCTGAAGATGCAATGGTGTGCGGTTGGAATTTTATTCAATTCTCCAATCTCACATCTCTAGGCAGGTCCTAGTCCCAAAGCTTACAGTAGACAAAGAGCACTTTAATCTATTTCTTTCAGTTCTTCTAAAGGGTACCTGCCTGGCAGCAAGCCAGAAATTGATAAGTCACTATATCATGGATCCCAATGTATACCCAATGGTGATGGGGGCATTAGAATTTCAACATGTCACCCATATGATGCTCTTGGAATAAGTTAAAGCAATACTGCGGCAGAATTATGAATTCTAGTGGTGAAATATCAGCACAGAATTAAGACAGACTGATTCCTTACCCGTCAAAAATTATTCTTTGTAGCAATGGGGAAAGTGGCCATCACCAGGAAGCAACATTATCAGATATGATGGGAATCAGGAGCATGGAGAAAAGAACAGGAAGATACAAAGGAGCAGCTGAGTCTGTTGATTGAGATCAAATTTGATTTCAAAAAATTGTTTTCAAGATGTGGTGATGCTGGCAAGACTGCATTTGTTGCTCATTCTGAGCAACTGTGAAAGATTAGAAGGCTTTCTCCTTTAATTGCTGAAGTCCTTGAGGGATGGTGCTCCCACAATGGCATTAGGCAGGGATTTTATGGATATTAATCCATGTGATGATGAAGGAACTGTGATCGATATCTAAGCAATGATGATGTGTGGCTTGGAGAGAAACCTGGAGATGTTGCCATTCCGATGATTTTGCGGAGTATGCCCCACTCAGATGTTGAAGTGGTGGGGCTGTAAGGTGCTGATGAAGTAAGATTAGCAACTATCCTGTTGCCACAATGCATTGGAAGCCTTTTGGGTTGGATACGGAGATTAGTGGAGGGTGACTGATCAAATGGACTGTTTTGTTCCAGTTAATGTTGAGCTTCTCGAGTATCACCGCTGTTGCAAGCACTCAAAAGGATTGAACATTCCAATACATTCCTGACTTGATCTGGGAAAATAGTGGTGAGCTATTAAAGGAATAAAGAGTATAGAGGCTGAATTAGCCATCCAGCCTCTTGTACCCATGGCCAGGAATTTATTGGATGGTGGGGTTTCCCATCCTGCTATGCGAGGAATCGGCAGAGAACACATCCATGCCAATGCTGCTTGCCTCACAGCCATTTAATGCCCCAACAATCAAATTAGCCAGCAGCTCTCTAGTTTCTGCAGCAGGAGAAGCTACAGGAGCAGGAGTGGGACTGCAAACTATCCACAGAGTGTAAGCCTCAGGAGTCCAGTACCAAGGAAGTTTTGGGGGTCTCAGCGCGGGGTAAGGGAGTTGATCGTTGGGGGGGGGGGGGGGTCATGGAGTGGCTGTCGGGGAGGAAACCTCCAAAGGGCAAGTCCTTTTTATAATAATAATAATCTTTATTTTCACAAGTAGGCTCACATTAACACTGCAATGAAGTTATTGTGAAAAGCCCCGAGTTGCTACATTCCAGCCCCTGTTCGGGTACACAGAGGGAGAATTCAGAATGTCCAAATTACCTAACAGCCCATCTTCGGGACTTGTGGAAGGAAACCGGAGCACCCGGAGGAAACCCATGCAGATACAGGGAGAACGTGCAGACTCTGCACAGACAGTGAGCCAAGCCGAGAATCGAACCTGGGACCCTGGCGCTGTGAAGCAACAGTGCTAACCACTATGTTATGGAAGGGGAGGTGCCGGATATTAAAAGGAGGATGTGGATGGAAACCCTCCCGCTTCTCATCTGAGGCCTGAACAAGGTTACTATTCAAACTTCCACACGGCCCCTGATTTCCTCCTGCAAGCCTTAAAAATTGAGGCGAGGTGAGAAACTGTCATTAAAAAGTGATTAATGACTGACCACATTATGATCTCAATTGGGACAGGGGCAGGCCGGCCGGCCTAGGTCTCATCCCTCCCAACGTAAAATTGCGGAGAGGTTGGGATGGACAAAAGCCCGGTGAGAAAGTCATCTGGAAATTTTATGGCCACCCCACCTACAAGCCCGCCTACAAACCTACTGCCGGGGGTATGTATAATTCTGCCCCAGGCTGGTGATATGACTTGTCCAATTAAAACTGTGGTCAACAATGGTATCAGGATTTTGATAGTGATCAATATAGTGGCACTATTGAATGTCAATGGAAAATGATTGGGCCGTCTTTTGATGAAAATAGTCATTAACTGGCACTTTGTGGTGTGAAACCTACTTGTTGCTTATCAGCCCAAGCTGTATGTTGTAAGGACCTCCTGCAAGAGACACAGGCTGCCTTATTTGCAGAGAAATTGTGTGCAAAGAGAACTGAAAAACTGTCTGAGACAGGGAGAGAGAGAATGTCATTGATGAAGGAGGTGAAGATGTTTGGATGAAAGATATTGATCTTAGTAGATCCATCATCAATGACCTGGGTTGCCTTTTGTGGATAGGATGCACCCGAGCAATTTTACACAAAGCTGGTAGATGCCAGTTTCGTAGCTGCACTGGAATAGCTTGGGCAAAAGAATGGCTAGTTTTTCTGCAGAGCATCGTTTGCATTGCAGTCCAATATGGCTAATAACCTTTTCAGTGTTCAGCGTACTCAGTTGCTTCTTAATGTGACATTGAGGGTCCTTACAAACACTTCAAACTTGTATCTTGCATTCATTTGAGGATGGAGATGTTTATAGAAGTGTTCCCTCCTGTTGGCTACATGATTGTGCATCACCATTGTCTACTTGATATGATGGGATCAAGTGGATTGCTCGTGGGATCGTAAATGTCTGCCGACAGCCTTCTCTTAGTTTGTTTCGCATGCAGGTAGCCTGTTTTGTAGCTTCACTAGGGTTGTGCCCCATTTTAAGTTAAAATATTTTAATGATCCCAGTTGATTATAACTGGATTAGATGATCCTAGAAGGGAAACCTGGCTCAAAAAACCCTAACTTTGGGCCACAGGACCGCTAATTAGTATTAAAAACAAGAAAAACCCCACAATTATTAAACATGAAAAAATGGATTTGAATACAATATTCCTTTACTCCCATCTTTTAAAAAAAAAAAAAAAATTTTATTAAAGGTTTTCATATAATATCAATAACAAAATGAAAGAGGAACCCAACAGGGTTAAGTACAAAACACAGTCCAGAAAAACAACCCTTCATACCCCCCTCCCCCCTGTACATAAATAATAAATTAACATGAACACCCCAACTTAACACAACAGGTATATACACCCCCTCAGACCCTCCAGTGTAAATAACAAAACAAAAAATAAAGTAACCCCCCCCCCCCGCCCCCGAGTTGCTGCTGCCATTGACCAATGTCTACCGTTCTGCCAGGAAGTCTAAGAACGGTTGCCACCGCCTAAAGAATCCTTGTACCGACTCAAGGCGAATTTCACCCTCTCCAATTTAATGAACCCTGCCATATCACTGATCCAGGATTCCACGCTTGGGGTCCTCGCATCTTTCCACTGAAGAAGAATCCTTCGCCGGGCTACCAGGGACGCAAAGGCCAGAATTCCGGCCTCTTTCGCCTCCTGCACTCCCGGCTCCTCTGCCACCCCAAATATTGCGAGCCCCCAGCCCGGTTTGACCCTGGATCCTACCACCATCGACACCGTCCTCACTACGCCCTTCCAAAATTCCTCCAGCGCTGGGCATGCCCAGAACATATGGGTGTGATTTGCTGGGCTTCCTGAGCACCTAACACACCTGTCCTCACCCCCAAAAAACCGGCTCATCCTTGTCCCGGACATGTGTGCCCTGTGCAGCACCTTAAACTGTATGAGGCTGAGCCCCACGCATGATGAGGAAGAGTTCACCCTCCCCAGGGCATCTGCCCACGTCCCTTCCTCAATTTCCTCTCCCAACTCCTCCTCCCACTTACCTTTTACCTCCACCACCGAGGCCTCCTCCTCCTCCTGCATCACCTGGTAAGTTTCCGAGATCTTCCCCCCACACCCCCCCCCCCCCCCACCCCCCCCCCCAGAGAGCACCCTGTCCTGTACTGTGTGTGGCCGTAGCCGCGGGAATTCCACCACCTGCCTGGCAAACGCCCTTACCTGTGAGTACCTGAAGGTGTTCCCCGGGGGGAGCCTGTACTTCACCCAGGCTCGCGAATTTCCCGTCCACAAACAGGTCCCCCAACTTTCGTATCCCTGCCCTGTGCCACCCTGCAAACCCTCCACCTGTTCTTCCTGGGGCGAACCGTGGTTCCCCCGTAATGGGGTCCACGCTGAGGCCCCAACTTCCCTCCTGTGCCACCTCCACTGCCCCCAAATTTTGAGGGCAGCCACCACCACCGGGCTCGTGGTATACCTCCTTGGAGGGAGCGGCAGCGGCGCCGTTGCCAGCGCCCCCAGACTCGTACCCACACAAGATGCCGTCTCCAGCCTCTTCCATGCGGCCCCCTCCATCACCCACTTGTGCACCATGGCCGCATTGGCGGCCCAGTAGTATCCACAGAGGTTGGGCAGCGCCAGTCCCCCCCTATCTCTACTCCGCTCCAGGAACACCCTTCTCACCCGCGGAATCCCTTGCGCCCACACAAACCCCATTATACTCCTGTTAACCCGTCTGAAAAAAGCCTTCGGGATAAACAGGGGAGGCACTGGAACAGGAACAAAACCCTTGGGAGCACCGTCATTTTGATTGACTGCACCCTACCCACCAAGGACAGCGGCAACGCGTCCCACCTCTTGAACTCCTCCTCCATTTGCTCCACCAACCTTGTAAAATTAAGCCTATGCAGGGGACCCCAGCTCTTGGCCACCTGGACTCCCAAATACCTGAAGCTCGTCTCCGCATTTTTTAGTGGGAGCGCACCAATCCCCCTCTCCTGGTCCCCTGGATGAATTACGAACAGCTCGCTCTTCCCCATGTTGAGATTGTACCCCGAAAAGTCCCCAAATTCCCTAAGAATCCTCATTACCTCCGGCATTCCTCCCACCGGGTCCGCCACATACAGCAGCAGGTCGTCCGCATAAAGTGACACCCTATGCTCCTCCCCACCCCGCACCAACCCCCTCCAGTTCCTTGACTCCCTCAGTGCCATAGCCAGGGGTTCAATCGGCAGTGCGAAAAGTAGGGGGGACAAGGGACACCAGTCTCGTCCCTCGGTGCAACCGAAAGTACTCGGACCTCTTCCTGTTTGTGGCCACACTCGCCATCGGGACCTCATACAACAGCCTAACCCACCTGACAAACCCCTCCCCAAACCCGAACCTCTTCAGCACCTACCACAGGTACCCCCACTCTACCCTATCGAAGGCTTTCTCAGCGTCCATCGCCACCACTATCTCCACCTCCCCCTCCCTCGCCGGCATCACAACAACGTTCAAAAGCCTCCGCACATTCGCGTTCAACTGCCTCCCCTTCACAAACCCCGTCTGGTCTTCATGGATGATCTGCGGCACACAATCCTCAATCCTCGTGGCTAAGACCTTTGCCAGCACCTTGGCATCTACATTTAGCAAGGAAATCGGTCTGTAAGACACACACTTCGGATCCTTGTCCCGCTTCAGGATCAAGGAGATCAGTGCCCGGGACATCGTCGGGGGCAAAGCCCCCCCCCCCCCCTCCCTTGCCTCATTGAAGGTCCTTACCAACAGCGGGCCCAACAGGTCCATATATTTGTTATCGAATTCGACCGGGAAACCATCCGGCCCCGGTGCCTTCCCCGCCTGCATGCTTCCTATCCCTGTGATCAGCTCCTCCAGCCCAATCAGGGCCCCCAATCCGGCTCTTCCACCTTTGGAAACCTCAATTGGTCGAGGAAGCAGCCCTTCCCTCCCTCCTCCCGTGGGGGCTCGGATCGGTACAATTCCTCGTAAAAGACCCTGAAGACCCCATTGATGCCAACTCCACTCCGCACCACACTCCCTCCCCTGTCCTTAACTCCCCCGATCTCCCTAGCTGCGTCCCGCTTCCGAAGCTGATGCGCCAGCATCCGGCTTGCCTTTTCCCCATACTCGTAAATCGCCCCCTGGGCCTTCCTCCACTGCACCTCCGCCATCCTGGTGGTCACCAGGTCGAATTCAGCCTGGAGGCTACGTCTCTTCCTCAACAATCCTTCCTCGGGCTCTTCCGCATACCTCCTGTCTACCCTCACCATCTCCCCCACCAGCCTCTCCCTCTCCCCCTGCTCCCTCCGCTCCTTGTGGGCCCTAATGGAGATCAGCTCTCCCCTCACCGCCGCCTTCAGTGCCACCCCCACTCGGACCTCCCCGTTGTCGTTGGTCTCCAAGTACTCCTCTATACTTCCTCGGACCCGCTCGCTCACCTCCTCGTCCGCCAACAGCCCCACCTCCAAGCGCCACAGCGGGCGCTGGTCCCTCTCCTCCCCCATCTCCAAGTCCACCCAATGCGGGGCGTGGTCCGAAATGGCTAATGCCGAATACTCAGTACCCTCTACTCTCGCTATCAGCGCCCTACTCAAGATGAAAAAGTCGATTCGGGAATAAGCCTTATGGACGTGTGAGAAGAATGAAAATTCCCTAGCCCCCGGCCTTGCAAATCTCCAAGGGTCCACCCCTCCCATCGGGTCCATAAACCCCCTCAGCACTCTAGCTGCTGCCGGCTTCCTACCCGTCCTAGACCTGGAGCGATCCAGTGCCGGATCCAGCACCATATTAAAGTCTCCCCCCCATTATCAGGCCCCCCACTTCCAAGTCTGGGATCCGACCCAACATGCGCCGCATAAAACCTGCATCGTCCCAGTTCGGGGCATACACATTGACCAGTGCCACCCTTTCTCCCTGCAACTTACCACTTATCATTATGTACCTACCGCCATTATCTGCCACAATGCTCAACGCCTCGAACGACACCTTCTTTCCCACCAAGATCGCCACCCCTCGATTTTTGGCTTCCAGCCCGGAGTGAAACACCTGACCTACCCACCCTTTCCTCAGTCTT
Organism: Scyliorhinus torazame; assembly: GCF_047496885.1. Lineage (NCBI taxonomy): Eukaryota > Metazoa > Chordata > Chondrichthyes > Carcharhiniformes > Scyliorhinidae > Scyliorhinus > Scyliorhinus torazame. Next base: position 145,412,192 of record NC_092721.1, on the reverse strand, counting down.
ACCTGGTCTGCCACCTTCAGGTGTGTCTCCTGGAGCATAACCACATCCGCCTTCAGCCCCCTTCAGGTGCGCGAACACAGCGGGCCCGCTTAACCGGCCCGTTCAGTCCCTTACATTCCAGGTTATCAGCCGGATCAGCCCCCCCTCCCCCGCCGACTAGCCATGACACCTCCTCGGCCAGCCACGCGCCCGCGCCCCACACCCGGCCCGTTTCCACAGCGGCATACTCCCGTCTCGACTCCCCTTTACTCCCATCTTAGGTTAACAATTACACACAGGTTTTAAAATTAACAGAGACAACGCAGTACATTTGAAGCTACAATTGACACTTTAAAAAAAACACACTAGTTGGGCCCCCCCCCTCACTGACAGTTTCTCTAAAGAAGTCGACGAATGGCTGCCACCTCCGGACGAACCCTGACATTGACCCTCTCAGGGTGAACTTGATTTTCTTCAGACAGAGAAGGCTAGCCATGTCAGATAGTCAGGTTTCTGCCTTCGGGGGATTTGAGTCCCTACATGCTAATAGTATCCGTCTCTGGGCTACCAGGGAGGCAAAGGCCAGAACGTCTGCCTCTTTCTCCTCCTGGATTCCCGGATCTTCCGCCACCTCTGGACTTGGTGCCACCCTTGTTTTTAACACCTTGGACATGACATCCGCAAACACCTGCCAGAATCCCCTAAGCTTCGGGCATGCCCAGAACATATGAACATGGTTCGCTGGTCCTCCCGCACACCTTGCACACCTGTCTTCTATCCCAAAAAACCTGCTCATCCGGGCCACTGTCATGTGGCCCGGTGAACAACCTTAAATTGTATCAGGCTGAGCTTGGCGCATGATGTGGATGTGGATGTGGATGTGTTCACTCTACTCAATGCATCCTCCCAAAGACCATCCTCTATCTCTCCTCCTAACTGCTCTTTCCATTTGTATTTCAGCTCCTCGGTCTGCATTTCCTCTGACCCCATGAGTTCTAGATGACCGAAACCTTCCCCTCTCCCACCCACACTCTAGAAACTACCCTTGCCTGTATCCCCCTTGGTGGTAGGAGCGGGGAGGTTGAGACCTGCCTGCGTAGGAAGTCCCACGCCTGCAAGTACCTAAACTCGTTCCCTCCTGTCAATTCAAATTTCTCCTCCAACTCCCTCAGGCTGGGAAAGCTCCCCTCTATGAACAGATCTCCCATCCTCTCGATCCCTGCTCTTTGCCATCTCCGAAACCCTCCATCCAGTCTCCCTGGGGCAAACCGGTGATTATTACAGATTGGGGACCAGACCGATGCTCCCTCTGCTCCCACATGTTTCCTCCATTGCCCCCAGCCTCTCTGGGCCGCCACCACCACGGGGCTGGTGGAGAACCGCGCCGGTGGGAACGACAGAGGAGCCGTTACCAATGCCCCCAAACCCGTGTCCTTACATGATGCTGCCTCTACTTGCTCCCACACCGACCCCCCCCCCCCCCCCCCAGCACCCACTTCCTAATCATGGTTATATTTGCCACCCAATAGTAATTGTTAAAGTTCGGCAGCGCCAACCCACCCTCCCCCGGCTACGCTCTAGCACCCCCTCTTTTACTCGCGGGGTCTTGCCCACCAATACAAAGCAAGAGATCACCTTGTTTACCTATTTCAAAAAGAAGCGTGGAATAAAGGTGGAGAGGCACTGAAAAACAAACAAGAATCTCGGGAGGACCGTAATTTTCACTGTCTGTACCCTCCCAGCCAGTGATAGCGGGAGCACGTCCCACCTTCGGAAGTCTTCCTTCATTTGGTCCACCAGTCGGGTCAAATTTAGCTTAGTAGCCGTTCACATTCCCGTGCCACCTGGATGCCTAGATACCAAAAGCTTCCCCCTACCACTCTAAACGGCAACAACCCCAGTTGCCTCTCCTGCCCCCTTGCCTGGATCGCGAACATCTCACTTTTCCCCATGTTCAATTTATAACCCGAAAACCAGCCAAATTCCCCCAGAATCCTGATAATTTCTCCCATCCCCTCTAGTGGGTCAGAAACATACAGGAGCAAATCATCTGTGTATAGCGAGACTCTGTGTCCCACCCCTCCCCAAACCATCCCCTTGAGGCTCTCAGTGCAATTGCCAGCGGCTCTATGGCCAGCGCAAACAGCAGTGGGGGGAGGAGGCATCCCTGACTTTTCCCCCTGGGCAGTCTAAAATAGCCCAATGTCAACCTGTTAGTCTGCACTCGCCACAGGCGCCTGATACAGCAGCCTAACCCATGCAATGAAGCCCCATCCAGACCCAAACCACCCCAGCACCTCCCACAGATGAGTCCATTCCACCCAGTCAACGGCCTTCTCTGCGCCCATTGTGACCACTCCTCTACGTCCCTACCCTCTGGGGGCATCATGATCACATTCAACAGTCTTCTAACGTTGGCCGCCAACTGCCTGCCCTGAATAAATCCCGACTGGTCCTCCTCAATCACATCCGGAACGCAGTCTTCTATCCATGAGGACAAGATTTTGGCCAACAGTTTGGCTTCAACATTTAATAAGGAGATCGGCCTGTACAAGCCGCATAGCTCCGGGTCCTTCACCCTCTTCAAAATCAGTGAGATCATGGCCTGTGACATCGTCGGGGGAGGAACTCCTCACTCCCTTGCCTCATTAAATGTCTTCAACAGCAGCAACCCCAGCATCCCAGAGAACCTTTTATAAAATTCCACTGGGTACCCGGCCGGTCCCAGAGCTTTACCCAACTGCATGGCCTGCAGCCCTTCTGCTATTTCTTCAATCCCTATCGGGGCCCCCAGCCCTTCTCCCTGCCCTTCCTCCACCTATGGGAACCCCAGCCCTCCTAAGAATTGCTTCACCCCTTCTGGCCCAGCTGGGGATTCTGACTCATATAGCCTGCTATAAAACCCCTTGAACGCCTTGTTAACCCCTGCTGAATCTCCGACCAAGTTCCCGTCTCTGTCCTTCACTTTCCCAATATCTCTGGCTGCCTCCCTCTTTCTGAGCTGCTGCACCAGCATTCTGCTGGCCTTTTCTCCATACTCTTATATCACCCCCCTCGTCTTCCTCAGCTGCTCCACTGCCTTCCCTATAGTTAGCAAGCCAAACTCCGCCTGTAACCTCCGTCGTTCCCTTAAAAGCCGTGCCCCTGGGGTCTCCGCCTATCTCCTGTTGACTTGAAGTATTTCCCCCATCAGTCGATCCGTCTCTGATCTATCTACCTTCTCCCTGTGGATCCGTATCAAAATCAGCTCCCCTCTGACCACTGCCTTCAGCGCCTCCCAGACCATTGCTGCCAAAACTTTCCCTGTATCATTAACTTCCAGATAGTTCTGGATGCATTTCTTCACCCGCCCGCACACCACCTCATCCGCTAACAGTCCGACATCCAATCTCCAATGTGGGCGCTGGCCACACGCCTTGCTCACCTGTAAGTCCACCCAGTGCGGGGCATGATCCGAGACCGTGATCGCTGAGTACTCAGTGTCCACTGCCCTGTCAGTAAAGCCCTGTTCAAGATGAAAAAGTCGTTCCGGGAGTACACTTTATGTACGTGGAGTAGAAAGAGAACTCCTTCACTCTCGGCCGCCCAAACCTCCATGGGTCCATTCCCCCATCTTCTCCATGAACCCCTTTAGCTCCTTTGCCATTGCTGGCACCCTGCCTGTCCTTGAACTCGACCGGTCTAGCCTTGGTTCAATGACTGTGTTGAAGACCCCACCCCATGACCAGCTTATGCGAGTCCAAGTCCGGGATCTTCCCCAACATCCTCCTTATAAACTCCACATCACCCCAGTTTGGCGTGTACACATTCACGAGTACCACCGGCAGCCCTTCCAGCTTCCCACTAACCATGATGTACCGACTTCCCACGTCCGCAACTATTCTTCCCGCCTCGAATGACACTCGCTTATTAATCAGGATCGCGACCCCTCTAGTCTTAGAGTCCAGCCCCGAATCAAATACCTGCCCGACTCATCCCTTCCTTAGTCTAGTCTGATCGATTACCCTAAGATGCGTCTCCTGTAACATTGCCACGTCCGCCTTCAATCCCCTCAAGTGCGCGAACACACGTGCCCTCTTAACCGGCCCATTTAGCCCACTAATGTTCCACGTGATCAGCTTGGTCGGAGGGCTTCTCGCCCCCTCCCCTCCACTGATCAGCTATTACCTTTCTTAGGCCAGTCTCCAGCTCACGCCACATGCAACTGCAGAGCAATTCCCCCTCCTCTCCCCCCCCCCCCCCCCCCCCCCCCCAGTAACAGCACAGTAAAAATAGCCCCCTTCAACAAGCATAACATCTGCTCACCCCTCACTGCGCTTCCGTAAGCCAGCCCTCCCAGCTAACTTGGTAGCCCCCGCCCATGGCGCCAAACATTTTCCCAGCTATTGTTCCCCCTTCTGCCCCCACTCGGACACACATATTCAAGATAAAACATTCCCAGGCCAATTAACCACAAGAAACAAAAAGAAAAGAAAAACCCCACATCGAAGATTCACATCTCCATCCCCCACCAGTACAAATGCAAACTTTAACTTACAAAAATACGTGGCAGCTTCAGGATCGATACAGAAGGCATTACAAATGTAGTGCAAAAACAAAAGCATTTTTAACGTGAACACTGCAGCAAAGTTCAAACACCTCAGTCCCCTGCCAGCCCTTTCCTTCTGGCAAAGTCCATTGCTTCCTCAGGCAACTCAAAATAGAAGTGTTGCTCCTCATAGGTGACCCAAAGACAGGCCGGATACAGCGGTCCAAACTTCACCTTCTTCTTGAAAAGATGCGACTTTACTTGGTTGAATCCTGTTCTTCTCCTGGCTACGTCCACGCTCAGGTCTTGGGAAATGTGCAGGATGTTGTTCTCCCACTTACAGCTCCGTGTCTGCCTGGCCCACCGTAGAATACACTCCTTATCCAGGTACTTGTGCAATCTCACCATCATTGGCCTCAGGGGGTCACCTACACGTGGCTTCTTCACATCCAAGGGCCGGGTGAACATCCCCTCCCCCATTAGCTTCTTGAGCTTACCTGCTATATATGCCCCTGCATCCGCTCCTTCGGACCCCTCCGGGAGACCAACGATCCTCAAGTTCTGCCGGCGGGACCTATTCTCTAGATCCTCCACCTTGTCCTGGAGACTTTTCTGCTGGTCTCTCAGCATCCCCGTCTCCACCTCCATTGCTGTTTGGTGTTCCTCGTGCTCGGTCAGTGCCTTCTCCACTTCTGGATCGCCTGATCTTGAGCATCCAATCTCTGTTCCAGCCAAGCAATCGATTCTCTAATCGGGTCCAAGCATTCTTGTTTCTGCTTGGCGAAGCCCTCTGGGATAAACTTCATCAACTGCTCTGTCGACTGCTGGGTCTTCGAGCCAGGACTCCGGTCGTCCGCCATGCTTTCTCCCGCTGCATCTTTAACCCAGGCCTTCTCTGTTCGCCTATTTCATCCTTTGTGAGTACTCCTGGTCCACCTCTCCATGCACTGGTGTGGGACTCCTCCTCACGGTCGCATCCACTATCAATTTTTCAAGTAAAATCCGAGAAAAAATCGAGGAAAAGGTCCAAAGGTCCGACTCAAGCGGGAGCTACCAAATGTGCGACCTACTCCTTCATGGCCACCACCGGAAGTCCACTCCACATTTTCCACAGGACTCTTTTGAACAGAGCTTCTGCTCCACTTTTTTTTTTCGAAACAAATTTAGAGTACTTAATTCTTTTTTTCCAATTAAGGTCCAATTCAGCATGGCCAATCCACCTACCCTGCATATCTTTGGGTTGTGGGGGTGAGACCTACACAGACACAGGGAGAATGTGCAATCCCCACACAGCCAGTGACCGGGGCCTGGGATCAAACCCAGGTCCTCAGCGCCATAGGCAGCTGTGCTACCTAAAGGTAGTTATTAGTAGGTCCTCAGAGATAGCGAGGTGTGAGTTTCACTGAAACTGCAGTGTGGCTTCTTTTGTTCAAGGATAACAGACAGACGTAGGTTCAGCCATTTTACAGGTTTTTGTTCAGTTTTAAAATTTTTAGAAATAGTGATGAGCTATTAAAAATATGCTGTGTGAGGTCTAAGCATCTGGAAAGAAGTGAAAAGAAATTCAGTGTGCCTTTCTCTCCTGTGCACAGCATGAAGTTTTTTTAATATAAATTTAGAGTACCCAATTATTTCTTGTCCCATTAAGGGGCAATTTAGCATGGTCAATTCACCTACCCTGAACATCTTTGGGTTGTGGGGGTGAAACCCATGCAGACACGGGAAGGATGTGCAAACTCCACACAGACAGTGACCCGGGGCCGGGATCGAACCCAGGTCCTCAGCGCAGTAGGCAGCAGTGCTAACCATTGCACCACCTTGCTGCCCTCATAACCTGAAGTTAATAGTGGGGAAATCTTGAAGATAAAATTGACAATTTAACACCATGTTAAATACCCAAGGGATTGGCCTTGTGCAACTACAAATTATATATCTTCCTTTTTCTATTACTCCTACAAGGCACTATCCCTGTGTGTTTCAGCAGAGTTAGTAGCAGGCTGCACAATCCTCTGCTCTGACTGCATGTCAGAATCGGGGATAGCATGTGCAACTCTGACTGAGAGAGTAGCTGAGTTGAGGAGAGATGGGGAACAGCGAAAGCCCGTAGAGAACAGTCCCCAGTTCCATGGCCTCTTTCTCTAATTTGCACTTCCCTGCTGGCAACAGTTGGAGATCATTTTGTCGTATTTCAGTGAGGCACTGAATGGTCCATGGCAAGGCTTTGCTCATTCCTGCTTAAACTGGCAGACTGAGTGTGCAGGCCTCTAGTGAGATTGACTGTCATGTCTGATGGTTCATGCAGAAGGCCATTCTTTCCGTGGAGGTAGATATCAGCACAAAGGCTTCTGACATCATGGTACTCATGGTGATAATGAACACCTCCGATCTTTCTCCAACCATGTGCTGTATCTCCAAAAATATTGACAGAATCTTACACATTTCCTGCTGCTGCTCGAGAATAGTTCTCTTCATTGATGGCCTCAGGCTCAGCATTCAATTCCAGCTAAATTGTTTGAAGAGTACTGCCCCTCTGAAAGGTCTCCACATTGCTGTTCCTGTCTCTAGTACCTGCACACTTATGATGCGTGGCTTGTAGTATAAAGGGTTAATAATTATGATTCTATTAGTTAGAGTGTAGCCATCAGTGATGTCAAATCAAATGTAACTGGAACTTGAGGAAAGAAGGTTCTAATGGTTCGAATGCTAATGTCTGTCCCTGTGAAAAGTGAATAAATGCTCATTCGTTTGCAGCAGCACGGTCTCCAACTCTCTTCTATCCAAGGAACCTAGAGCCTGGCCATGATATGAATGTTGCCTCACCACGTGACAACCCAACTATCTGTCTTGGAGGCCCAACAGTGATGCGTATAACTGAGCAAATGGAGGTGTACATCAATTGTGTGATGGTGGTTCCTCCAAGTTCACAACCTCCTTTGAGAGGTCTTTGTCTTCATCCGGTGCCAGCTCCTGAGTAACACTTACAGGATCTGAAGGAGATCAAAAAGGTTACTTGGGACTGACAAGGTGAAAGGGTTTTCAGTCATCATTGAGAAGATCACCATTTTATATTGCCTGCTGACATCAAGGAAGCATGAATGTGTGATGTGTGCCCTGTGACCTTGTGACTTCTAATTCTGTCATCAGGAAACGGGAAGAGCCCTATCTCTCCATCTCTAATGGCCATTCATGTAAGTCTCTGCTATCTCCAGTGCATCCTCCTATGCAGAGACCAGGGCCATTATGATTGGATGATCACCCCTGCTTCTCTGCTGATGTTCTGTGCTGTCTTCTGTCAGGAGAGAAAGAAGAGAGTTCTCAGTGTAGAAAATTGAATGTGCTGTGAGAATAAAATTACCATTTTTGGAAGGTAAGGGTAAAAGATAGTTATGAGATGGCAAAAAGATGAGATTGAGTTTCAGTGGATGCTGGTCAGATGTGTAGTGGGAATGTGCCTCAGCATAAGAGGAATGGGTGCATCTATAAATTGTGCTTGGCTGAGGAGGCTGGGTAATTCAGAGTGAGGGGTTGGGAGTTGGGACTTGAATCTGCTGTGCCACTCACCTTTCCTGCTCTGATTTTATCATTGAACCTCTCTCAGCACTGTAGCCATGAGCGAGATGTGCTGCTCAGCTCTTTGCCACTTCCAACCACTTCTTCCTCCCATCTGCAGGGAACAGAATCTCTCTGGAAATCCTTTCAGCCTTCAACATGATATCCAGAGATGCATCAAAGGACCACAGAACAGCCCTCCCTCAGCGAGACCCCATCACTCCAGTAGCTGCCTTTCTTTTGGCTGTTGCATATTGGATTGATTCTGGCAGTCGGAGGGTTTCATTAACTAGTAAAGCTTTGACAGTCATGTCCAGGCCATCATCAGGCTTGGCAACTCCAATTGGTCAGGAAATATGGAAGCATGATGCTAAGAGTGTGGCTCAGTTAAAGAATCACTGAAAAACCATATCCTCTGACTTATGAGTCCTTGACCACTGCTGGCCTTCCCCACCGTGAGCAGTTAGGAGCTTTAAAATTCAGCCAATTCAGCCAATTTTCCCTCTCACCCTAGAGATGACTTTGTCTCCCTCAGGTGGCTATTGATATCTGGAACTGAGTGCTTGGCAAATCACAGGCATGCTTGAGTCTGGACAGTAAATAACAAAAGCTATTTGCCATGTGGACCATTACAGTGAAAATTGATGGTGTTGGATATCACTCGGAAACAACAAGTCTTAAACAACTCTTCACTGCCTTGTCAATGAACCAGCCAGCACTGTCAGTTATGTTGCAATGTTCAGAGTGACAGATTAGTATTATCCAGTGCATTTATTAATGGAGCCATTTGGTTTATATTTATGTCGGAACTTCTTTGTTATGTGGAACTGAATTCAATTTTAGTTCCAGTTTTGACCAAGTTTGTACAATGGCTTGTCAGAAGCTCACATTAAAGTTGGTGTGACATGTACAGCGTGAATGTAATTTATGTGGCTTTGCATCAGTATCTCTGGGTGTAGCTCAGGCAATTTAGATTCTGCTGATTCAAACTTATTCCAGAAAGTGTGATTTGGGCGTAATATTTCTGAAATTAATGAGTCATTGTACAACTATAATGTTTTTGTACTATGCAGAACATGGGTTCAGTAGCTAGAAAATTACCAATTGAAGAAAGTGGTTGGACAAGATCAGACATCAAAGTACAATAGTAAGGTGAGAGGCACAGACAGAAGATAGAAAATAAAGGAACAAATGAATGATTGGATGGAGGATTGGGAATGTCGCAAACATGGGTAGCACGGTGGCGCAGTGGTTAGCACTTCTGTCTCATGGCAGCAAGGACCTGGGTTTGATCCCGGCCCCTGGTCATTGTCCACGTGGAGTTTGCACATTCTCCCCGTGTCTGTGTAGGTCTCACCCCCACAACCCAAAGATGTGCAGGGTTGGTGGATTGGCCATGCTAAATTGCCCCTTATTTGGAAAAAAAGAATTTGGGTACTCCCTAAATTTATTTAAAAATACGGAATGTCACAAATACTATCACAGCTGAAAGAAGTGCTGTCCTGTTTCATAATTGGCGTTCATTCAGAAATTAATGCCACACTGCAATGTATGAGGAACCCAGCTAATCAATCCCCTGTATTAAATTGTGTTTAAATTAAAGGATGATGAATTTCTGCAACATTTCTGGTATATTAACAGCGCTGAAACAACACAGTATCATTCTATCATAGGAAATTCAGGTGACCTAATCGCACTCTGGAGAATCTTGCTCATCTGGCGATCAGCAGCACCACCCACAGCTGCAGACTGGCTGGCAGACCTGGCTGAATTTCTCCACCTGGAGAAGATCAAGTACACCATCCGAGGCCTTCCACTAAGCATGGGAGCCATTCATCAGCCTGTTCCAAGACCTGGTTGAGGCAACAGCGACTGGGGTGTGGAGGGGGGGAAGGGAAGAGAGAGAGAAAGACAAGGGAGGACACACAAATTACAGCGGCGGGGGCGGGGGGGGGGGGGGGGGGGGGGCGGCGGGGGGGGGGAGTGGAGGGAAGGGATCCCAAAGATGGCACAAAACGAAGCACGGGGGGCAAGGGGAGGAGGGAATGGCCATGCACCCCCCACCCCCTCCCAACACCAAACAACAAAAAATAAAAATAAGTGAAACAAGCCACCAACAAGGGTAGGGGTGGGGTGGGGTGGGGGGGTGGGGAACCGCTTGTAAAAACTGTTGTGCATAAGACACAAACTTGTTTGTAAATATCAGACACACTTGAGCTGCTACTTTGTAAATATTATATGCTTTATGTGTTAAAATGTTAAACTGCTAAAGTTGCAAAATGCCAATAAAAATATTTTTTTAAAGGAAATTCAAGTGGAAGTCAATTTCTGCCACTTGGGAGCCTTCACTGTGTTTCTTTTGTATTCTCAGTCTTTCTATGTTTCACCTGCCGTGCCCCCAATGGCCTCATTCACAGACATCCTCTGTCAGTCAGTGGTGCTTTAGATCCAGCTTTGCTGATTTGATTCTGCTATTAGACTTGGAGTCAGTTAGACTAAAGGGGCTGGATTTGACTACAGAGGCGGTGTGGCCTGAGTCATGACATTTCTCCAGTTGCCGGACCACCTTGGTAAAAAGTATCCCAATGGTGTGAATGTGGTGTCAACCGAGACACTTGCTCCACTCAATTGATAGACACAACAACCTTTTAACATAGAAACATAGAAAATAGAAGCAGGAGGAGGAAATTCAGCTCTTTACGCCTGCTCCGCCATTCATTATGAACATGGCTGATCATCCAGGTCAACAGCCTGTTCCCGCTTTCCCCCCATATCCTTTGATCCTCTTCGCTCAAAGTGCTATAATTAACTGCTCCTTGAAAACATTCACACTGTGTTGGCCTCAAGTACTTCCTGTGGTAACAAAATCCCCAGGCTTACTACTCTCTGGGTGAAGACATTTCTTCTCATCTCTGTCCTAAATGGTCTACGCGTATCTTCAGACTGTGACCCCTGGTTCTGGACACACCCACCATCGGGAACATACTTCCTGCATCTACCCTGTCTAGTCCTGTTAGAATTTTCTAGGTTTAGGGGCAGCACAGTGGCGCAGTGGTCAGCATTGCTGCCTCACCGAGGTCCCAGGTTCGATCCCGGCTCTGGGTCACTGTCCATGTGGAGTTTGCACATTCTCCCTGTGTTTGCGTGGGTTTCACGCCCCCAACCCAAAGATATGCAGGGTAGGTGGATTGGCCACGCTAAATTGCCCTTAATTGGAAAAAATGAATTGGGTACACTAAAATAATTAAAAAAAATAATTTTATAGGTTTCTATGAGATCCACCCCTCATTCTTCTGAACTCCAGAATTCAGAATTGGGCTGATGAGTGGCAAATAACATTCACAACATGTAAGTGCCAGGCAATGACTATCTCCAACAAGAGAGTATCAAACCATTTTCCCTTGACAATCAGTGGTATTACCATCACTGAATCCCCCCACGATCAACATCCCAAGGTTTACCATTGACCAGAAACTGAACTGGACCAGCTATATAAATACGGTGCCTACAAGAGCAGGTCAGAGGCTGGAGATTCTGAGGCAGGTGGTACTCATCTGATTCCCCAAAACTTGTGCACCATCTACAAGGCACGTGTCAAGGCTACAATGGAAATCTCTCCACTTGGCTGGATGAATGTGGCTCAAACAACACTCATTAGGTCAATACCATTCAGGACAAAGCAGCCCGCTTAATCAGCACCCCATACACCATCTTAAACATTCACTTCCTACACCACTGATGCACGGTTGCCGCAGTGTATACCATATACAAATGCATTGCAGCAACTTGCCAAGCCATCTTCAATAGCACTTTCCAAAACCGCATTCTCTACCACCAAGAAGAACAGGACAGCATTCACATAAGAACAACACCCCCTGCAAGTACCCCTCCAAAATCACATACCATTCTGACTTTGGAACTATATTGTCATTCCTTCATCAATGTGGGATAAAAATCCTGGAACTCCATCTGTAAGGGCACCAATGGTGTATCTACACTAAATGGACCACAGAAGTTTGAGATGGTGGCTCAGCATCACCGCCTCAAAGGCAATCAGAGTGGCGCAACAAATGCTGGCCTTGCCAACGGCACTCGCATCCCATGAACGAATTACAAAGAAGAGGATTTAGTGATGTGTATAAGTGAAGTTGTGTGTACTTCCACTGGATAGCACTCTGCCCTGCTCTTGGCATAGGTGGCTCTTGTAAAAATATAATTTAAAAATAGGTTAGGTGGATTGGCCATGATAAATTGCCGTTAGTGTCCAAAATTGCCCTTCGTGTTGGGTGGGGTTACTGGGTTATGGGGATAGGGTGGAGGTGTTGACCTTGGGTAGGGTGCTCTTTCCAAGAGCCGGTGCAGACTCGATGGGCCGAATGGCCTCCTTCTGCACTGTAAATTCTATGAATCTATGAAGCATCATTCCTTCCTTGCCTGCTTTTTCCCAGAATGCTGTTCAATGATACATAAAAGCTGTGCTTTAAAAGGCTGCAATAGAAATATGCCAGTTCTCCAGCTTCTAACACCCATTTTTCACAGGTTTGACAACAACAATGCCTGCGGCAATGGATATACAAAGAAGCACATACTGCCTTGTTACACCCTCTGCAGGCCACTAACAACAGAAATATTTTTGTTCAAAATCAAATGATAAATTGCCAAAAGGAAATTCTAGGCCAAAGTGAAAGTTATCTAAAATGTTTCTGCAGCGATTTTCCACCACATATACTGCAGTCGATCATGAGAATCTCTGAGAAGTTTCCTACATTAGATGAACACTTTGAACTAATATTAAACCGCCGGTTACAACAGAAACTTATGAGTTACACTTCTACTTTCAACTTGAAAGGAGTTGGTCCAAGTCTTCATGGGCAGCACGGTAGCACAAGTGGATAGCACTGCTGCTTCACAGCGCCAGGGTCCCAGGTTCGATTCCCCGCTGGGTCACTGTCTGTGCGGAGTCTGCACGTTCTCCCATGTCTGCATGGGTTTCCTCCGGGTGCTCCGGTTTCCTCCCACAGTCCAAAGACGTGCAGGTTAGGTGGATTGGCCATGATAAATTGCCCTTAGTGACCAAAAAGGTTAGGATTTGTTATAGGGATAGGGTGGAAGTGAGGGCTTAAGTGGGTCGGTGTAGACTCGATGGGCCGAATGGCCTCCTTCTGCACTGCATGTTCTATGTTCTATGTTAATCTTTCATGCTTAAAAAGTGAAATTACATATCTCGATCAGAGCACAATGAGAAATACAGATTACAGAAAATAATAATTATAGTCCAGGATGAGATGATTGTTAATTATCCATGCAGTTATAATTTATTGTCCATTTCTTACCTGTTGTCTGCGAAGAAGATTTTAATGATGCTAATACAGTAAAATAAAACGCTCAAAATTATGTCTTGCACTTTGACTGACTCCATTGATGTTCTAACACCGTAACTCTAATTTGTATAACAGCGCCTGACAGGCAAGTTATGGATAATTAGGCTCTCGTAAACCAGTCTGACGATACCACAATTGGTTGAAAGAAGTAAATCTGGCATTTGGTAATAATTTGCATACATTGGTATGTTGCCAAAAACTATTTTTATTAAGTTTGTTTTTATCTTGACTTGTCTGCTCTTCAATTGTTTATTAAACAGTTTCTGTTTGGTTTGAATTCTGAAGTATATTTACCCTCCAGGATTTGGGCTGGTGCGAGCTTGCTATGTACTGCTAAATTTTATGCTGAATTTGCATTACTGCTGAATTAAATTTGGTGTTAATTTATTCCTGGCAGCTTCGTAGAAGCGATTAATCAAACCAGTACATTTCTTCAGCTTACTCAATGTAAATGAATATCTCAAGTTGCTTACACCTCTGGACCTACATTAACACTATAAATGAAAATGTTAAAAAAAGGTTATAAACTCAGTTAAGCAAAAATCACCACTACACAGGTATGAACAGGCTATATAAATTGTTTTCATACCAGCACACATAAGTACTGCTCAAAGCTCTGGAGAAAATCAGAATAACTAATGTATGTGGTCCTAATAACCTGGCCACACACATTATATTTACCTATTGGTAGAGAAGTCTACTAGTCTCCACCTGCTCTGGTAATTAGCTTTTGGGTGGTTTCATTGTGTGTCAAAGAATCATTATAAAGTAGCATAGATCACTGGGGAGGTACCAGTACTTTGGAAACATAATGGAGTCAAAACAGATACAGGCAACTGCAGATTTATTAGTCTAGCTCTGAACCCCAGTGGAATAATTAAATACCGAATCAGGAGTAAACCAGAAGACTATCTCGGCTGTAATAACCTTGTAAAATCAGTCAACATACATTTGGACAGTGCAGGTCTTCTGTGAAAGCTCATCTGGATTTCTTTCAGCAATTAACAACCTCAGTTTCCTGAGGTGAATATTGGGCTGGATTCTCCGCCTCGCGACGCTAGGAATGCGAATCATGATCGGGTGGAGAATCGGCGTTATGTGAAAATTGAGGCTTACGCCCAGCAGCATGCGCCGGTCCCTCCCTGGCAGCGAAAACGGGTTTTGCTCCCTGATGGAGTTCCCACTTCCCCACTGTGCCAAAGCCCTGAAACGTTGCCTGGGCTTCTTTTCTTATTACGCCCAGTGGGTCCCCCAGTACGCAAACAAGGCCCGTGCACTAATCCAGTCCACTACTTTTCCCCTGACGACAGAGGTATGCCAGGCCTTTAGCCGCATCAAAACGGATATCGCAAAGGCCACGATGTGCGCCATCGACGAGTCCCTCCCCTTCCAGGTCGAGAGCGACGCATCGGATGTAACTCTGGCGGCCACCCTCAACCAAGCAGGCAGACCCGTGGCCTTCTTCTCCCGAACCCTCCACGCTTCAGAAATCCGCCACTCCTCAGTGGAAAAGGAGGCACAAGCAATAGTGGAAGCTGTGCGACACTGGAGGCATTACCTGGCCAGTAGGAGATTCACTCTCCTCACTGACCAACGGTCGGTTGCCTTCATGTTCGATAATGCACAGCGGGGCAAGATCAAGAACGACAAAATCTTGCGGTGGAGGATCGAACTCTCCACCTTCAATTATGAGATCTTGTATTGTCCCGGAAAGCTGAACGAGCCATCCGATGCCCTATCTTGCGGCACATGTGCCAACGCACAAGTGGACCGCCTCCAAGCCCTCCACGAGGACCTCTGTCACCCGGGGGTCACTCGTTTCTACCACTTCCTTAAGTCCCGCAACCACCCTTACTCCGTCGAGGACGTCCGAACAGCCACCAGAAACTGCCAGATCTGCGCTGAGTGCAAACCGCACTTTTTCAGGCCAGATAGAGCGCACCTGGTTAAGGCCTCTCGACCCTTTGAACGCCTCAGTTTGGATTTCAAAGGCCCCCTCCCCTCCACCGATCGCAACGCGTACTTCCTGAACGTCGTTGACGAATACTCCCGTTTCCCTTTCGCCATCCCCTGCCCCGACATGACAGCGTCCACGGTCTTAAACCCCTCGGTACCATTTTTACACTGTTCGGTTTCCCCGACTATATCCATAGCGACAGGGGGTCCTCCTTTATGAGTGACGAACTGCGTCAATTCCTGCTCAGCAGGGGCATAGC
Source organism: Scyliorhinus torazame (assembly GCF_047496885.1). Classification (NCBI taxonomy): domain Eukaryota; kingdom Metazoa; phylum Chordata; class Chondrichthyes; order Carcharhiniformes; family Scyliorhinidae; genus Scyliorhinus; species Scyliorhinus torazame. The sequence continues at coordinate 145,396,539 of NC_092721.1, read as the reverse complement.
CTCGAGCAGGACGACCAGTTACAACCCCCGGGGGAACGGGCAGGTAGAAAGGGAGAATGGAACGGTCTGGAAGGCCGTCCTGCTGGCCCTCCGGTCTAGGAGCCTCCCAATTTCCCGCTGGCAGGAAGTCCTCCCGGATGCCCTTCACTCTATCCGGTCCCTGCTGTGCACCACCACGAATCAAACGCCTCACGAGCGCCTCCTCCTCTTTCCTAGGAAGTCCTCCTCTGGAACGCTACTTCCGACCTGGCCAGCAGCTCTGGGACCCATTTTGCTCCGGAAACATGTGCGGGCGCACAAGTCAGATCCGTTGGTGGAACGGGTGCATCTCCTTCACGCCAACCCGCAATACGCCTATGTGGAGTACTCCGATGGTCGACAGGACATGGTCTCCCTGCGAGATCTGGCGCCCGCCGGAGCTACCCACACCCCCCAACGCCAATCACCACCTCCTCACTCCCGCCGGTTCATCCCGCAGCCACCCCCTTCCCGGGGGGTTCGGTTCTCCTCCCAGACCCGCCCAGGAGTAAGGACACAGGGGACAGCGCTACGCTCCCAGAGTCGACGGGACTCGAGCCAGCGCCATCACCACCACGCCCGAGACGATCGGAAAGGACAACCATCCGGCTCATCGAATCACTTTAACTCTCAACGTTTTCAGTTATTGTGTCTTGTTATAGTTATGGCATCATGCCGACCCTGTTTGGCCCGTTGGCCCAGTTTTCAGTTATTGTGTCTTGTTATAGTTATGGCATCATGCTGACCCTGTTTGGCCCGTTGGCCCAGTTGAAGCGATAATTTTGTGTTTTGTTCAAAGTTACGGCACAGTACCGACTCTGTAAACTCCTACCACCATGCGAACCACCATCCCGCCGGGTTTTTTTTCAACAAGGGGTGAATGTGGTGTGGTGTTGGGTGCTCTGGTGCACAGATGAGCCAACACAGTTGTATGTGGTACAACTCTATTTTATTTTAACTCTTATAATACAGTTCGTTCTGGATACTCTGCACGTGCTGTCTCCCTGAGTGTGTTTGGTAACAGATCTGTCCTGGTCCTCCTCTGCAGCTAATACTGACCACCGGGGGTCGTGTCTGTGCTTTTATATCTTTCTGTCATTGGTTGTGGTGTTGTGTGTTCTGATTTGTCTGTTGGTGTGTCTATCATGTTGTGTGTGTTTGAATATCATGACATCCCCCCTTTTTAAAAAGATATGTGCCTACGTGGTTATAAATATAATTGTGTCGTGAGTGCATCTAAGAGTGTGTGTGTGTGTTGTGTACAGCGTGTGTATATGACGTAACTATTTACATGGGGCGATGTCGGGTGCATCACACTAACAAGGTTGTACCATAACAAAACTTGGATGCGAGAGAAAAAAAAACTTGAACATTGGTCTGGTCAGACGATATCTGGAACAATAAACAACAACAGGTTATAATACAGAAGTGTTTGACTTTTTGAACGTATGAACAGCGTTATAAGTCCAGTCTAATGGGTGACCGCCTCAAGAATGGGCTGGTCCTCAAACCGGTTCAGCTGTGGAGATTTGGGGTCACACTGGTTCACCTTGGACTGTTGGAGGTGATGCTGTTGCCGAAGTCTCTACTTTACCATTTGTTGTACTTCGTGCAGTGCTTGGTTTTTTTCATTCGTGCAAATATAACATTCAACATCTTTGTTAGTGGTGCCTTGGCTGTGGTTTGGTTCTGGTGGCGATGGAAGGGGCATGATCCGTGGCATCTCCACGAAGTCATCCTTGGGAACCAGTGGAGGATCCGGCGTGTGCGTACGGTTCAGTTGCGAGCGTGGAAGGCGGCGCAAAGCTCGCTGATTGCGCCTACGCACCAATCCATCCGCCCTGCATGCCAGGAACAAGGTGGAGTCTTTTTCTTTTTATGTTTGTGGTGGACGGCATCTTGTAGCCGATGGGTCGTTGCCATCAAAGTAGCACCATCACTAATATCATGCAAGGCGATGACTGTGCCAGATGTGGAAGTTGGCCGAGACCGTGCACGCTGGTTCCGGCCACCTGCTGTGCCGGAAGAGTGACTCCGCAGAGAAACGTCGAAGCATGTCGCCTTGGAGAGAGAATTGTTGCTCGCATCAACGTCTGGCGATGGCGCGAATTGGTGTGTCCATCTTGGACCGCCGGTGCTGGTTGCCACTGCCGACCCAGTGGGACTGCCACGCGATCCATTCCCTGTCGCCGTGGCATCCGCCGTCACCCTGAGCGTGCCATCACCGAGGCCGCGACACCGCCCGTCCGGAGCAAGGTCTGGCGTGCGCGAATCAGAGTCGGCGCTTGGCTGCTCCCCATTTGGAGTCCGGTCTGCCTTCCGTCGATGCTCCCCGTCCGGAGTCCCAACAGGTTCACTGGAGGCAGCCGAGATTCCCTGAAGCTGCACTTCTGGAGTTGGAACATGCAGGAATGCACCAACCAGTGGAGAGGCTCGAGCCATCGAGGGTGGAAGCGGTGCGCTGCCACCGCAGTCGTCAGTGGTCCCACCGTGATCGTCGAGTGCCTCGGTACGCACTAGGCGAGGTCTGTCACCTTGCACCTTTTGCATGGGAAGTGGGATGCTGTCGTCACTCGTCTCACATCCCGTGGATAGATCCTCATTAGCAGCTTGCTGTTCACTAGGGTTGGGTAAATTGTCAGAGTTTTCATCTGGTGGTGCACACCATGTCGGTGGACTGTCATTGTCTTGCCGTTGTCCTTCATTTGGGCTTTTCTTCTTTGGAATTTTAAATCTTCCCCCAGACATTGCAGAACCTTGTTTATTACCCCCAAATTCTCCCATATGTATGGTCTCGAATATAGGATCCAATGTTTCTATCGACATTGTACTATTTTCCAAAGAACATTCCGTTTCACTTTTCTTCTCAGGTACCTCATATGTATCTTTGTCTAATGTACATGCCTTCATGGTCCCTGGGTCTGATTTTGCTGGGACTGGCATGGTCACAGTCTCTCTTTTACTGTTCTCAATTGCCCACATTATACTCCCCATACATAACTGCTTAATCACTGGCGTTAGTGTGGTACATTGGATAATCGGGTCGACCTTATCTGCATCTTCACCATTAGTGGAAAGCACACTTGGTTCACTTGAAACTGCTGTGGGTTTTAAATTCGTTATCTGGCTACTCGATGTCGGTGTCCTCAGGATTCTTGCTCCAATGTTCTGCTCAATAATCAGTGGAGTGTGTATAGGTTCAATGCAATTAATGTTCCCCTCAAGGTTTGAAGTGTCATTACTGACTAACTGCTGGTCTCCGAAGTTGGGATTTTGCGGCGTTGTGTTGAAGGGAGACATTTGTCCCTGCAGTAGATATGATTCAGGTTGTGTTATTTCCATTACCTGAGGATCAATGTCTTGTCCATTTTTTCGATCCGTACTAAAACACTGGCAATTCTCAGTCTGCTCCTTGCAAGTTAAACATTCAATTAATTTCGTTAGCAAATCCTCAGCATCCTTCTGTGGCCGTGCAGCATTATTAATCTCTGTTCGGCTATAATGATCCTGAAGGTCAGCGCATAAACCTTTTTTTTTCGGGCTTGGACGAGGCGATTCCTTTGGCTTGTCTTCAGTTGGGCTTGAACAGTCTTCAGCGCTGTGCCCTTCATTGTAGCATGAGAGACCGTCATGGTCATGCTGCTGTGTAGTGGAGCATGGTAGGCTGTTATAGCCTTCTTGCTGTTCACGTGAGCATGGCAGACTTGCATCGTCTGCCGCTGGTTGGTCAGGAGAGGTTGCTAGACCCTCATGGTCTTGTTCCTGCAAGGACTGCACATTGGAGTCTTGCGTTGCTTCTATCGTGGAGGCTGTCCACGAGCTCTCTGTGGAGGCTTGTGACACTGGAGTCACTTCTTGTTCGTGCAAGGACTGCGCTCTGGAGTCTTGCGTTGCTTCTATCGTGGAGGCTACCCACGAGCTCTCTGTGGAGGCTTGTGACACTGGAGTCACTTCTTGTTCGTGCAAGGACTGCGCTCTGGAGTCTTGCGTTGCTTCTATCGTGGAGGCTGTCCACGAGCTCTCTGTGGAGGCTTGTGACACTGGAGTCACTTCTTGTCCGTGCAAGGACTGCGCTCTGGAGTCTTGCATTTCTGCAATTGTGGAGTCTGTCCACGAGCTTGCGGTGGAAGCTTGTGACACTGGAGTCACTTCTGGTTCATGCGAGGACTGCACTCTGGAGTCTTGCATGTCTTCTCTCATAGAGTCGGGAACGTTGAGCGGGACGTGGACCACGCTCTGTGTGGCAGCAGGGCGCTCTCCGTGTGCTTGCACCGCTCCCTGTCTGTTAATGTCAGGCTGCAGCATCATCCGGTACTGATAAGTTGGAACGTCATATCTGCTGGATTGAAGATCCTCAAATCCGAAAAATGAATCCGCATCTGCGTCGGATTCAATGTGGGGGCCGCCAATGTGCAACACGAAAGGTTCGTCCGAGTCATAGTCGTATAGGACCACGGAGCTATCATTGGGCTCGCGAGGTCCGGAAACACTGTAAAGATCGTCATCGAAGTATTGGAGGTCGGAATCATCGGCTTGTGCGTAGGTAACTGCTTGTCGGAGGGTTCTTCGGAGGTCAAATTCATCTCCTGGGTCAATTTGCGGCAATGTGCTGTCATTCCAGGTGAGGGAAGGTTGTTTTACAGCTTTAACAGATTTTTGTTTTTTTGATTTGGGACGTTTCCCTTTTAAATTGGATTTGGGACATTTCCCCTTTAAATTGGTGCAGTCTGGGGCCTCTGACATCCTGACGCTCGGTATGTAGCACGTAGGAAGCGACTGCGCATGCTCAGATCGCTGTTCCTTTACCGATGGCCGTTTTCTTGACTGCGCATGCGCAGCATCTCGCACATGCGCAAACGAAACTTCCGGTTCTGCGCACTGCTCGCGCAACTGTGCTAGCGTGATACCTTTAGCAAGATGGCCGCCGACCTCGACCCAGCCCTCTCTCAGGCCCGGGATTTCGGCCTCTGGGAATTCGGGCTCCGGGATCCCAGCCACGAGGTGAGTACTGCAGCTTTTCTTACCTTTACTTGCCGATTGGATTGCGTTTTCTTCACAGTACTTGGAGAATTTGTCCAGGACTGCCTGGTAATCGTACCTTTGCTGCCTCCTGAAGAACCTGAACCTTGTGAATATTTCTCTTGCCCTTGCACCGGCGATGGTGAGGAGAAATTCAATTTTTTCGCTATCATCCAGGTCTTGGAGTTCAGCTGCCACCAGGAACAATTCGAACCATTGCCGGAATCGCCGCCAGTTTTCGCGGAGATCGCCGTGGCACTGGAGCGGCTGCGGAACCGGGAGCTCTATCATTTTGCCTGGGCACTGCTGGTTGTCTGTGTACACTGAGGTATGCCGGCAGGTATCGATCCACTCCTGTACCATGTGGTGTTGGGTGCTCTGGTGCACAGATGAGCCAACACAGTTGTATGTGGTACAACTCTATTTTATTTTAACTCTTATAATACAGTTCGTTCTGGATACTCTGCACGTGCTGTCTCCCTGAGTGTGTTTGGTAACAGATCTGTCCTGGTCCTCCTCTGCAGCTAATACTGACCACCGGGGGTCGTGTCTGTGCTTTTATATCTTTCTGTCATTGGTTGTGGTGTTGTGTGTTCTGATTTGTCTGTTGGTGTGTCTATCATGATGTGTGTGTTTGAATATCATGACATGTGGTGGTATGTATTAGGGGTAATACGGCACACCACGTGTCGACAGGCTATTGGTGGAGGGATGCCAGGTCCTGATAGGATCTGCCACCTACTGGACTCCACCCAGAAATGCCGGTATAAGAACCCAGTTATTCCCTCCATTTCCCTCAGCAGCTGCATTCTGTAACCACGTTGCTGGGGATAAAGTTCTGCTTAATAAAGCCTTCAATTGACATTACCTCAACCTGCCTCGTGTCATATTGACGGTGCTACACTCCCCACACTGGCGGGGCCATTCAAAACCGGCATTTGCGTGCATTAAAATCTACTTTGTGTGTTGAGCACAGCATGCTCCGTGATGCTCTGCCCCTCGCAGGTGAAAGTCACGTGGGCGCGAATTAGCGCAAGCATTTACAAATGGGGCCTGGGTGCCATGATTGCTGATGGGGAACGAGAAGTGAAGGAAACTTTGAAAATCTCTCTAAAATTGTCGCACTTGCTGGTGGGTGGCTGCCTGGGTGGAGGGTGGGGGAGGGGGGAGAGTAGTGAGGAGTGACTTGGTGAAAGGTCCGTGGACACAGGGTGTCCCCCTCAGGATCAGGATGGCCTGGTTCAGACCGCCATTTCTGTAGTCTGTGTTTTAAACAGTTACAGGCCCCTGGCTGTTTACTGTGCTGACTGCTCACTGTGTCCTGTAAATGTTCAGAGAGCCTCTAGTCATTTGGCAGGCCACCTCCCCTGGAAAGCACGGTAGCATTGTGGATAGCACAATTGCTTCACAGCTCCAGGGTGCCAGGTTCGATTCCGGCTTGGGTCACTGTGTGTGCGGAGTCTGCACATCCTCCCCGTGTGTGCGTGGGTTTCATCCGGGTGCTCCGGTTTCCTCCCACAGTCCAAAGATGTGCAGGTTAGGTGGATTGGGCATGATAAATTGCCCTTAGTGTCCAAAATTGCCCTTAGTGTTGGGTGGGGTTACTGGGTTATGGGGATAGGGTGGAGGTGTTGACCTTGGGTAGGGTGCTCTTTCCAAGAACCGGTGCAGACTCGATGGGCCGAATGGCCTCCTTCTGCACTGTAAATTCTATGATCTATGAAACCTGGCATACCCCAGGTCCAGTGGATGATTGATGGTAGGCATGTCCCCTACAAGCACCGGCTCAGCAGGGGGTGCTCTTCATCAATAGGAAGGGCTTTCACTCCCTGAATGTGCAGTTGATGTGTGACCACCAGCTGCACATCATGCATTTCAGCGTCCGGTACCCAGGTCGCGTGTACGACACATACGTCCTGGTGCACCCATCAGTTCCCGTCACCTCCAGGGCATTCCCTCGGGTGAGGTGTTGGTTCTTGGTCAACAAGGGTTACCTGCTGAGGTCTTGGCTAATGACGCCAGTCCGGAGGCCCAGAAGGATGCGGAGACCCGTTAAAACACCATGCACCAACCAGGAGCGTCATTGAGTGGTGCATTAGTATCCTCAAAATGCGCTTCCGATGCCTGGAACACTCTGGTGGGGCTCTCCAATATAGTCCCAGGAGGGTCTCAAACATCATGTTGGCCCGCTGCTTCCTGCTCAACATCGCGCAGCAGAGGGAGGGGACATGCTGAACGTTGAGGAAGAGCGCCAGGCCTCCTCTGACAAGCAGAGTGTGGAAGATATCCAAGAAGAATCGGGCGTGGAGCCTGGGTTGGCAGGACAGGCCGTCCAACGTGTACTCTTGGGCCGCAGCACACAGGACAACCACATCACTCCCGATTTGCTGACTAAGAGGCCTGGTCATTGGCAGTTCCATCGCCCTGTACCATCTCTCCAGACCCACCCCCCTTTCCAAGTGGTGCCCCTTTCTCCATAGCCGCTCACAAACTTCCCTGTCCCTCCTACCTTCACTGGACTTTCCTGCCCTTCCTCCCTTTACTGCACCTTCACTGTCCCACTGCCCTTTGCTCCATCCCACCTGCCCACTTCGAGGGTCGTACCAGCATCACCACTGTGTTGGTCCTGAGTTGGCAGTATTAGCGGGCCTTGTCCATGGGATGGAGGATAATGATGATTCGCTCTGAGATGAGCTCTAGTGTTCCTCGTTGTTTGACAAAGTCTGACTCCTGCCTCCCGCTGTCCGCCCGGTGTTCCCTGCATGTGTACTCACCAATCCATCTCACAGGCCCATATATCCTTGGGGGGGGGGGGGGGGGGGATTGGGAGGGGGTGGTTAAGGTAGAGGGTGAGTGTTGACAGATTACTCACTGGGTAAGCTGTCACACAAAGTGACCTCACACTTCTGGTCCTGTTCCCTGCCCCCTCTCTCCCAATGCGATCCTCCAACGCCCTTCCGCCCACCCACACCCGGTACACCCATTACACCCAGCCCAGCCCATCCCTAACACTCCAGACAGAGGATTGAGGCAGGTTGGTGAAAAAGTGTTTAATGGTGACTACATACATTGTTGTACCCTGACCCCTAACTCTCACCCATATGCTGCACCCATGCCAACTAACTGGTGTCTAATTTTCTAATTTTACATGGCCTACCTCTCCTTCCAGTTGTGACTCCAGACAGAACATCAGACTTAGAGGCAGCCTGCTGCGTTTCTCGCCTGCTGACTTGAGATGCCTTTGGTGCCCGTCTTCTGGAGGGCCTGAACCTGGATGTGCCCAGTCGACGTTCGGGTGTCACAGGTGACAAAGTGCCACCCTGTTCTGCCCGCTGCCCATCAAATGTGCTAGTCTCAGGTGGGGGGGGGGGGATTCAAAAGTACTGAAGTGTTCCAGCACCTCCCCTGTGGGAGGCAATGGCATGGGCCCCATAACCTCCTCCTCCCTCGGGGTGCTCGATGGTCCCCAGGCTACTCCATGGTTTGAAGGTGCGGCCAGAGTGAATTCCAGAGGCTCCACCAGCACCTTGCACTGCCAGTTCTGAAGGCCCGCTCTCGTCTTAACCAGGGTCTCGATGCCCTCAACCATGGAGCACTGAGAATGGGACACATTTCTCAGTGAGCGAGACATGTCCCTCACTGCCACGGTAATGTCCCTCTGGCACTGTGCAATGTCCCTCTGCAGCTGTGCTGTCCCTCTTCACCTGTGCGATGTCCCTCTGAGACTGTGCCATGTCCCTCTGAGTCTGTGCCATGTCCCTCTGGCACTGTGCCATGTCCCTCTGCACCTGTGCCATGTCCCTCTGAGACTGTGCCATGTCCCTCTGTACCTGTGCCATGCCCTCTGAGACTGTGCCATGTCCCTCTGTACCTGTGCCATGCCCTCTGAGACTGTGCCATGTCCCTCTGAGACTGTGCCATGTCCCTCTGGCACTGTGCCATGTCCCTCTGCACCTGTGCCATGCCCTCTGAGACTGTGCCATGTCCCTCTGAGACTGTGCCATGTCCCCCTGGCACTGTGCCATGTCCCTCTGCACCTGTGCCATGCCCTCTGAGACTGTGCCATGTCCCTCTGAGACTGTGCCATGTCCCTCTGGCACTGTGCCATGTCCCTCTGTACCTGTGCCATGCCCCTCTGAGACTGTGCCGTGTCCCTCTGGCACTGTGCCATGTCCCTCTGAGACTGTGCTATGTCTCTCTGAGACTGTGCCATGTCCCTCTGGCACTGTGCCATGTCCCTCTGTGCAGTGTCCCTCTGTACCTGTGCCATGTCCCTCCGCACCTGTGCCATGTCCCTCTGAGACTGTGCCATGTCCCTCTGGCACTGTGCCATGTCCCTCTGTGCCGTGTCCCTCTGTACCTGTGCCATGTCCCTCTGCACCTGTGCCATGCCCTCTGAGACTGTGCCATGTCCCGCTGAGATTGTGATATGTCCCTCGTTGCCTCGGTCATGTCTCTCTGGCACTATGCAATGTCCCTCTGAGACTGTGCCGTGTCCCTCTGCGCCTGTGACATGCCCCTCTGAGACTGTGCCATGTCCCTCTGAGACTGTGACATGTCCCTCTATGACTGGCCAAGGCCAGTCTGTGCCCGGCCAATGCTCTCGATAGCCTCAGCCATGGCCCTCTGTGATTGGGCCAAGCTCTGGAGCTTTGCAGCAATGTCCATGTGGGTGTGGTTCATGGCTGCCTGTGACTGGGCTCTCCTGTCCTGAGCCTCAGCCATCGACCTTACAGTGTGCCCAAGGCTTGGATGTCTTGACCCATGGTTCTGACTTCTTGCCCCAAAGCTCCCACCATGGACGCCACCCGTACAGTGATGGCCTGGGCAACACGCATTGTCAGCACCACCCCCTGCCCCGGAGCCTCGATTCACATGGGCAGAGTGCTGGCCCACTACTAGCATGTTCTGAATTAATCCCCGAATAGCGCCCCCCACAGGAATGTGTCCGCACGCAAGTCAGTCCTGCCGGCAACACTTAGGGCGGGATTCTCCGACACTCCGCGCCGGAATCGCACCCGGCGCGGGGGCGGAGAATAGCCGGTCACGCCAGATCCACGATTCTCCGTGGACCCGCCAGTCCCACGGCATGGTCGACGCGGCGCCGGCCGGGGGCCGTTGAAAGTGGCTCCCGCGGCGATTCTCCGCGCTCGACGGGCCGAGTCCCACCGGTGTGGTTCACATGTGGTCCCATCCGGCAGGACCTCGGCGTTCTGGCTGCAGGGGCCGTCCTGGTTGGGGGGGGGGGGGCGGGGGGGATCCGACTCCGGGGGGCCTCCATCGGGGGCTACCGATCGGCGGGCCCGCTCATTCTATGTTGCTCCGCGCAAGGCCCCTGTAGGGCTCCACCATGTCGCGCGGGGGCTGGCGTGAAGACGGCCGCCGTGCGCATGTGCGGCTGCGCGGACATAACTGCAGGGCCCCGCCAGCAGCTGGAGCTGTGGGATGCATCCCGGGACCTTGCTAGCCCCCTTGAAAATGGAGAATCACCCCGGACCTGCGAGGAATAAGTCCGGAGTGATTCCCGCCCATTTTCCCACGGGCACGAAGGGAGAATCCCACCCAAGGGGCGTCATTCTCCGACCCCCCGCCGGATATCCCGCCCCCGCCCCCGCTGAAGTCTCCGGTACCGGAGATTGGGCGGGGGCGGGAATCGGGCCGCGCCGGTTGGCGGGACCCCCGCTGGATTCTCCGGCCCGGATGGGCCGATGGGCCGAAGTCCCGCCCAGAAATTGCCTGTCCCGCCGGCGTAAATCAAAGCTGGTATTTACCGGCGGGACAAGGCGGCGTGGGCGGGCTCCGGGATCCTGGGGGGGGCGCGGGGCGATCTGACCCCGGGGGGTGTCCCCACGGTGGCCTGGCCCGCGATTGGGGCCCACCGATCCGCGGGCGGGCCTGTGCCGTGGGGGCACTTTCCCTTCCGCCTCCGCAACGGTCTCCACCATGGCGGAGGCGGAAGAGACTCTCCCCACTGCGCATGCGCGGGAAACTGACAGCGGCCGCTGACGCTCCCGCGCATGCGCCGGGAAACTGACAGCGGCCGCTGACGCTCCCGCGCATGCGCCGCATTTCCGCGCCAGCTGGCGGACCAACAAACGCCATTTCCGCCAGCTGGCGGGGCGGAAATCCCTCCGGCGTCGGCCTAGCCCCTCAATGTTGGGGCTAGGCCGCCAAAGATGCGGAGCATTCCGCACCTTTGGGCCGGCGCAATGCCCGTCTGATTGGCGCCGTCTTTGGCGCCAGTCGCCGGACATCGCGCCGTTGGGGGAGAATTTCGCCCAAGGTCTCTCAAATGGAGAATTCTGACACATGTGTTTTTAGGCTTCCAAAAAGGTTTTGATAAAGTTCCTTATGACAAGCTACTAAAGAAGGTCAGGGTAAAATTTGGGAATGGATAAAATATTGACTGAATGGTAGACAAAAATGTACAGTTCTCATAGGACTGATTTTGGCATGAGAGGAAGTACTGAGCAGGACACTCCTGCATTTCACACCAGGATTGTTACAATTTATAATTCACGTCAATGATTTGAATTGAGAAACTCAAGGCAAAGTGAGCAAATTAGTTTATAGCAATACCAAATTTGGAAGGGGCATTGGAAACAGGGAGGGCAGCTCGTAAATTACAGAATGAGTTAGTCACAATGGCAAAGATGGATGCTGTTGACAAATGCACCAATAATGTGTTGGACACCTTTGCTAAGGCGAAGTTACATTGAGGTTTGCACACACACTCATCAGCAGAAGCCTGAATTTAAAAGGTCCCAACTCAATCAACAAGGAAATTGGTCCTAATTGAATTGTGACTGGAACATGGGGCGCGATTCTCCGATGCCGCGCCGGTTGGGAGAATCGGCTGGCGTGCCATTTTTCCATGCGCCGCCGGTCCGACGCCCTCCCGCGATTCACCCAAGCGACGAGATCGTCCCCGTCGAGTTCTGCGCGGCGCAGGCCGGAGAATCGCCCGAGACACCCAAAATAGCGATTCTCTGCTACCCCCGCTATTCTCCGGCCTGGATGGGCCGAAGTCCCGACGGCGTCGCCGTTCACACCTGGTAAATAAAGTCGTGAGCCACTCGTGCTGGCTGACGCTGAGCAGTGAGGAGGTGAGCGGACTGTTCCGGAGATCCTGCAGACCGGGTCGGCTTCCCCGGGAACGCTGCGGCCAACGGGGGGGGGGGGGGGGGGGGCGGGTGGGAGGGGGGGTGAGGGAGAGTGAGGAGGTGGGAGGTGGGGGTGAGGGAGAGTGTGGAGGTGGGGGGGGAGGGAGAGTGTGGAGGTGGGGGGGGGAGGGAGAGTGAGGAGGTGAGAGGGGGGGGAGGGAGAGTGTGGAGGTGGGGGGGGAGGGAGAGTGTGGAGGTGGGGGGGAGGGAGAGTGTGGAGGTGGGAGGAGGGGAGGGAGAGTGTGGAAGTGGGGGGGGGAGGGAGAGTGTGGAGGTGGGGGGGGAGGGAGGGAGTGGAGGTGGGAGGGGGTGAGGGAGGGAGTGGAGGTGGGAGGGGGGTGAGGGAGGGAGTGCAGGTGGGAGGGGGGTGAGGGAGGGTGTCATCCATCCGCGGATGCCACATGTCAGCCGCCCTGATATGGCAGGACGGTGACGAGGACACGGCCGCAGATTGTCGTGTGGCTGATGGGCACAGGCGACTGGCACACTGGTGAGGAGGATGGTGTGAACTGACCGTTGGACGCAGACAGTGACCAGGTGTTAGGCTGGCTGTGTATCTGCAGTACGACCAGGCTGCTGGGACCAGGCCATGGCAAGGTGAGACTCAACCACGGCCCGGAGAGCGGCGGCAATGTCGTGTTGGCTCTGGCGCATGGCTACCTGTGAGAGGGCAGCCCTCTCCTGAGCCATGGATGACGCATGCACATGAAGCCCAATGCCTGGATGAACCTGACCAATGGCCGAAACCGTTTCATCCATTGCCTCCACCGCGGACGCCACCCGTGCGGTGTCGGCCTGGGTGGCTGCAATGAGCGGCACCACTCACTGCTCCTGGACGCGGATAGACTCCTCCAGCTGCGTGTGCAGGTCCTGGAAGATGGCCCTCATCCCGTTATTCAGTCCCACGGTGTCCTCATGCATCGGTTGTCCGGGTGGGTCAAGTACATCCAGGAACCCGGGAGCCGTCTGGGTGGCAGCTGTTTGCTGGGCCTGGGCTGCCCTCCAACCGTCCAACTCCTCGGCTGCTCCAAACTCCACCTGCTGTACCTGCTCGGCTGTGGGGTGCGCACCAGACCGTGACCCGGGAGCCTCATCACTTATCTGCCCAACCGAGGTGAGTGTCTCTGCGATGGTGGATGGTGTGGGAGACAGCAGTGCCGCAAGCTCGAGGTCATCGTCCATTAGGAAGTCTGGTGTGTACTGGTTCCCCTCATGGCCCGGCGCAAGGTGCATGCTGCCCATGTCATGTTGCCCTCCAGGTGAATCCGTGGACTGTGTGGCCGTTCTCTGTGCGTCACCGTCACTGTCCGTCCTGTGCCCCTCAGTATTGTGTCTGTCCGTTGTATGTGCGTCCCCGTCCAGCGTCCCAGACTGAGAGGATGGCCCTCCTGACCGACCGACTGCCATCCTCTGGCGTGCATCCCTGGGTGCGCTTGAGGTTGGAGATGGTCGGCTGTGTCTTGGCCGAGACGACCCTGGACGTTCGGCAGCTGGCCCTGGGGAACACAACGATACGGGGTTCGTTAGACACGCTGGGCCGGGTATATGGTGGTGGTGGGGGCAGTGTGTGAGGGGGGGGGGAGGGGATCGGGGGTGCAGTGGCATGAGTGTGAGGGGGGAGGGGATCGAGGGTGCAGTGGCCAGAGTGTGAGGGGGGAGGGGATCGAGGGTGCAGTGGTCAGAGTGTGAGGGGGGAGGGGATCGAGGGTGCAGTGGTCAGAGTGTGAGGGGGGAGAGGATCGAGGGTGCAGTGGTCAGAGTGTGAGGGGGGCGATGACGGGTTTGGAGGGGGGGAGGTGAGGACATGCAGGGTTGTCTCACTTGCTTCTGCACCTCCGACCTGGCATGTCGCGACCTCCTGGGTGGCGGATCCCCCAGCGAGGTCCAGGGCCCTCTGCTCGTGAACATTTAGGGGGTGCAGCACGGGAGAACCCCCTCCGGTTCTCATACGCTCACATTGGTTGTGAGCTGTCTTGTCCTGGGGGGGGGGGGGGCGTTGAATAAAGCATCACGATTAGGCGGGTATCATCAGGGCGTGCAGATATAGGCTATATTAATGCTGGGTGGGGAGACAGTTGGAGCCACGCCATGGCATCTCTCCAGGGGGGGTCACGGTGCTCATGTGGGTCGAGTACAACGTTGTGCACCCTGAAACCCCCCCCCCATCCCCCCACCCCACTTCCCCCCCTCGTGCCCGGGGAGGGGGGGGGGGTGTTGGTTGTGACCCGGGGCCACCCTCATGGCACTTACCCTGGCAGCCCGAGTGAGGTCGTGCAGCTTCTTCCGACATTGCTCCCCGGACCGGGGGTTGTGCCCCACAGCACTGACAGCGGTGCCAACTTCACGCCAACCGCGCCTCACCGTGCTGGACGGCTGGCGATGCCTACGTCTTGGGCAGAGGGTGGCCCTTCGGTTTTCAACCTCATCGAGGAGGGTGCCCAGGTCCGTGTCCCAGAACCGCGGTGCGGCTCGTCGGGGCTCAGCCATCTCTCCTCCTTCTCCTCCTCCTGGGTCCTTCCGTGCGCGGATCGCGCCATTTATGGCACAGCGCCGCCTCATTCGGGCGTTGCGCGCTTACGACGCTACTTTCGCGCCACGCCCCCGGGTTCCTCACGGCCCCGCTCCTCGCCCATTTTCGGGCCCTGAATCGATCGCGATCGGGGCCGTTTCGTGCTGTCGTGAAACTCGACGGCATTCATGACAGCGTGGGCACTTAGTCGCGGGAGCAGAGAATCGTGCCCAGGGCATCCTCCAGCATCACAAAGGTGAGTGGAATTGCCAGGAAATGAAACATTCTTCAACTTTTGTAACTGGTTATCTGTAGCAGAGCTGGGAAGATCAATTGACAAACAGTATTGATCCTGCTTTGACTGGTCACCACCCTGGAGGTGGGATATCTTTCAACACTGCGGTGATCTGCCAGTCACTGCACAGATGGGGCGGAGGAGGTAATGGAGGCAGTGACAGTTGCTGCCACTTACCCTTGGAGGAGTGAGGAGAAGCCCATGTATTGTTTATTCCTAGTTGGTACAGGGTCCCTTTAGAGTTTTCTTTGTGGTATGTTAAACAGAAGCTTACAGACCATGAAGGTGTTTTCTCACAGGCTGTTAGACTGCCCAAACTGCCGATGACATCATCAGTACATCACATGATTGAACTCTTAAAGTGACTCTGTTCCAACTAGGAACAAACTTGAACACACAACACTTTCCTCGCCCTTTACATCAGACATTCCTGCAATAAAACACAATATAATGTTAACAATCAAAACTTACAATATGAACAATTAACAAGCACAACAGGCAATAAGTTAGGTGTTTCGGAGGACGTTGAGTCTTGTGTGGTTGCCGGCAAACATCATGTTTGTGGTGTTGGGTTCTCTGGTGCACAGATGAGCCAACACAGTTGTATGTGGTACAACTCTATTTTATTTTAACTCTTATATACAGTTTGTTCTGGATACTCTGCACGTGCTGTCTCCCTGAGTGTGTCGTGTAGCAGGTCTGTCCTGGTCCTTGTCTCCAGCTAATACTGACCACCAGGTGTCGTGTTTGTGCTTTTATATCTTTCTGTGATTGGTTGTGGTGTGTGTTCTGATTTGTCTGTTGGTGTGTCTATCATGATGTGTGTGTTTGAATATCATGACATCCCCCCTTTTTCCAAAGATATGTGCCTACGTGGTTATAAATATAATCGTGTTGTGAGTGCATCTAAGAGTGTGTGCGTGTGTTGTGTACAGCGTGTGCATATGACGTAACTATTTACATGGGGCGATGTCGGGTGCGTCACACTAACAAGGTTGTACCATAACAAAACATGAATGCGAGAAAAAAAACAACTTGAACCGTGGTCCGGTCAGACGATATCTGGAACGATAAACAACAACAGGTTATAATACAGAAGTGTTTGACTTTTTGAACGTATGAACAGCGTTATAAGTCCAGTCTAATGGGTGACCGCTTCAAGAATGGGCTGGTCCTCAAGCCGGTTCAGCTGTGGAGATTTGGGTTCACACTGGTTCACCTTGGACTGTTGGAGGTGATGCTATTGCTGAAGTCTCTACTTTTCCATTTGTTGTACTTCGTGCAGTGCTTGGTTTATCATTCGTGCAAATATAACATTCAACATCTTTGTTAGTGTTGCCTTGGCTGTGGTTTGGTTCTGGTGGCGATGGAAGGGGCATGATCCGTGGCATCTCCACGAAGTCATCCTTGGGAACCAGTGGAGGATCCGGCGTGTGCGTACGGTTCAGTTGCGAGCGTGGAAGGCGGCGCAAAGCTCGCTGATTGCGCCTACGCACCAATCCATCCGCCCTGCATGCCAGGAACAAGGTGGAGTCTTTTTTCTTTTTATGTTTGTGGTGGACGGCATCTTGTAGCCGATGGGTCGTTGCCATCGAAGTAGCACCATCACTAATATCATGCAAGGTGATGACTGTGCCAGATGTGGAAGTTGGCCGAGACCGTGCACGCTGGTTCCGGCCACCTGCTGTGCCGGAAGGGCGACTCCGCAGAGAAACGTCGAAGCATGTCGCCTTGGAGAGAGAATTGTTGCTCGCATCAACGTCTGGCGATGGCGCGAATTGGTGTGTCCGTCTTGGACCGCCGGTGCTGGTCGCCACTGCCGACCCAGTGGGACTGCCACGCGATCCATTCCCTGTCGCCGTGGCATCCGCCGTCACCCTGAGCGTGCCATCACCGAGGCCGCGACACCGCCCGTCCGGAGCAAGGTCTGGCGTGCGCGAATCAGAGTCGGCGCTTGGCTGCTCCCCATTTGGAGTCCGGTCTGCCTTCCGTCGATGCTCCCCGTCCGGAGTCCCAACAGGTTCACTGGAGGCAGCCGAGATTCCCTGAAGCTGCACTTCTGGAGTTGGAACATGCAGGAATGCACCAACCAGTGGAGAGGCTCGAGCCATCGAGGGTGGAAGCGGTGCGCTGCCACCGCAGTCGTCAGTGGTCCCACCGTGATCGTCGAGTGCCTCGGTACGCACTAGGCGAGGTCTGTCACCTTGCACCTTTTGCATGGGAAGTGGGATGCTGTCGTCACTCGTCTCACATCCCGTGGATAGATCCTCATTAGCAGCTTGCTGTTCACTAGGGTTGGGTAAATTGTCAGAGTTTTCATCTGGTGGTGCACACCATGTCGGTGGACTGTCATTGTCTTGCCGTTGTCCTTCATTTGGGCTTTTCTTCTTTGGAATTTTAAATCTTCCCCCAGACATTGCAGAACCTTGTTTATTACCCCCAAATTCTCCCATATGTATGGTCTCGAATATAGGATCCAATGTTTCTATCGACATTGTACTATTTTCCAAAGAACATTCCGTTTCACTTTTCTTCTCAGGTACCTCATATGTATCTTTGTCTAATGTACATGCCTTCATGGTCCCTGGGTCTGATTTTGCTGGGACTGGCATGGTCACAGTCTCTCTTTTACTGTTCTCAATTGCCCACATTATACTCCCCATACATAACTGCTTAATTACTGGGGTTAGTGTGGTACAATGGATAATCGGGTCGACCTTATCTGCATCTTCACCATTAGTGGAAAGCACACTTGGTTCACTTGAAACTGCTCTGGGTTTTAAATTCGTTATCTGGCTACTCGATGTCGGTGTCCTCAGGATTCTTGCTCCAATGTTCTGCTCATTTATCAGTGGAGTGTCTATAGGTTCAATGCAATTAATGTTCCCCTCAAGGTTTGAAGAGTCATTACTGACTAACTGCTGGTCTCCGAAGTTGGGACTTTGCGGCGTTGTGTTGAAGGGAGACATTTGTCCCTGCTGTAGATATGATTCAGGTTGTGTTATTTCCATTACCTGAGGATCAATGTCTTGTCCATTTTTTCGATCCGTACTAAAACACTGGCAATTCTCAGTCTGCTCCTTGCAAGTTAAACATTCAATTAATTTCGTTAGCAAATCCTCAGCATCCTTCTGTGACCGTGCAGCATTATTAATCTCTGTTCGGCTATAATGATCCTGAAGGTCAGGGCATAAACCTTTTTTCTTCGGGCTTGGAAGAGGCGATTCCTTTGGCTTGTCTTCAGTTGGGCTTGAACAGTCTTCAGCGCTGTGCCCTTCATTGTAGCATGAGAGACCGTCATGGTCATGCTGCTGTGTAGTGGAGCATCGTAGGCTGTTATAGCCTTCTTGCTGTTCACGTGAGCATGGCAGACTTGCATCGTCTGCCGCTGGTTGGTCAGAGAGGTTGCTAGACCCTCATGGTCTTGTTCCTGCAAGGACCGCACATTGGAGTCTTGCGTTGCTTCTATCGTGGAGGCTGTCCACGAGCTCTCTGTGGAGGCTTGTGACACTGGAGTCACTTCTTGTTCGTGCAAGGACTGCGCTCTGGAGTTTTGCGTTGCTTCTATCGTGGAGGCTGTCCACGAGCTCTCTGTGGAGGCTTGTGACTCTGGAGTCACTTCTTGTTCATGCAAGGACTGCGCTCTGGAGTCTTGCGTTGCTTCTATCGTGGAGGCTGTCCACGAGCTCTCTGTGGAGGCTTGTGACATTGGAGTCACTTCTTGTTCGTGCAAGGACTGCGCTCTGGAGTCTTGCGTTTCTGCAATTGTGGAGTCTGTCCACGAGCTTGCTGTGGAGGCTTGTGACTCTGGAGTCACTTCTGGTTCATGCAAGGACTGCGCTCTGGAGTCTTGCGTTGCTTCTATCGTGGAGGCTGTCCACGAGCTCTCTGTGGAGGCTTGTGACATTGGAGTCACTTCTTGTTCGTGCAAGGACTGCGCTCTGGAGTCTTGCGTTTCTGTAATTGTGGAGTCTGTCCACGAGCTTGCTGTGGAGGCTTGTGACTCTGGAGTCACTTCTGGTTCATGCGAGGACAGCGCTCTGGAGTCTTGCATGTCTTCTTTCATAGAGTCGGGAATGTTGAGCGGGACGTGGACCACGCTCTGTGTGGCAGCAGGGTGCTCTCCGTGTGCTTGCACCGCTCCCTGTCTGTTAATGTTAGGCTGCAGCATCATCCGGTACTGATAAGTTGGGACGTCATATCTGCTGGATTGAAGATCCTCAAATCCGAAAAATGAATCCGCATCTGCGTCGGATTCAATGTGGGGGCCGCCAATGTGCAACACAAAAGGTTCGTCCGAGTCATAGTCGTATAGGACCACGGAGCTATCATTGGGCTCGCGAGGTCCGGAAACACTGTAAAGATCGTCATCGAAGTATTCGAGGTCGGAATCATCGGCTTGTGCGTAGGTAACTGCTTGTCGGAGGGTTCTTCGGAGGTCAAATTCATCTCCTGGGTCAATTTGCGGCAATGTGCTGTCATTCCAGGTGAGGGAAGGTTGTTTTACAGCTTTAACAGATTTTTGTTTTTTTGATTTGGGACGTTTCCCTTTTAAATTGGATTTGGGACGTTTCCCCTTTAAATTGGTGCGGTCTGGGGCCTCTGACATCCTGACGCTCGGTATGTAGCACGTAGGAAGCGACTGCGCATACTCAGATCGCTGTTCCTTTACCGATGGCCGTTTTCTTGACTGCGCATGCGCAGCATCTCGCACATGCGCAAACAAAACTTCCGGTTCTGCGCACTGCTCGCGCAACTGTGCTAGCGTGATACCTTTAGCAAGGTGGCCGCCGACCTTGACCCAGCCCTCTCTCAGGCCCGGGATTTCGGCCTCTGGGAATTCGGGCTCCGGGATCCCAGCCACGAGGTGAGTACTGCCGCTTTTCTTACCTTTACTTGCCGATTGGATTGCGTTTTCTTCACAGTACTTGGAGAATTTGTCCAGGACTGCTTGGTAATCGTACCTTTGCTGCCTCCTGAAGAACCTGAACCTTGTGAATATTTCTCTTGCCCTTGCACCGGCGATGGTGAGGAGAAATTCAATTTTTTCGCTATCATCCAGGTCTTGGAGTTCAGCTGCCACCAGGAACAATTCGAACACTTGCCGGAATCGCCGCCAGTTTTCGCGGAGATCGCCGTGGCACTGGAGCAGCTGCGGAACCGGGAGCTCTATCATTTTGCCTGGGCACTGCTGGTTGTCTGTGTACACTGAGGTATGCCGGCAGGTATCGATCCACTCCTGTACCATGTGGTGTTGGGTTCTCTGGTGCACAGATGAGCCAACACAGTTGTATGTGGTACAACTCTATTTTATTTTAACCCTTATATACAGTTCGTTCTGGATACTCTGCACGTGCTGTCTCCCTGAGTGTGTCGTGTAGCAGGTCTATCCTGGTCCTTTTCTCCAGCTAATACTGACCACCAGGTGTCGTGTTTGTGCTTTTATATCTTTCTGTGATTGGTTGTGGTGTGTGTTCTGATTTGTCTGTTGGTGTGTCTATCATGATGTGTGTGTTTGAATATCATGACAATGTTGACTGTAACCTCCGGTGTTTTTGACTGAGTTTGCACGTCATCCGTAGTTGTCTGAAATGGAGTTGACGTAGGATTTGGAGATTGACTTGTTGTTGAAATGTCCTCAACTGAGGTACTGTCCTCCGCAGTAGTTTCAGGTATTGTCAGGTTCTCTGGTATGTTCAGGTCTTCACTTAGCACAGATTGTTGGAGACTCTTGGTTGACTCTGAGCATGATCTACTGGCCATGTCCCACCTGAACAGGGATGCGCTGCGGCCAATAGATCCCGGGAGAGGCCTCCCTTGGGATCCCTGATGGCTGTTGCTCTTCGCAAGATCTGAACAAATCTTGCAAGATGTCCCATTGTGGCCGAGACCAGTCTCATGAGGCTAAGAACTCACTTAGCCGTGATCGCACCGGATCTAATTTTTCTTTTTTTAATAAAGTTAGTGTCCAATTCTTTGTTTCCAAATTAAGAAGACACGGGGAGAATGTACAAAGTCCACATGGACAGTGACCCGGGGACAGATCGCACTGGATCTAATGGCCACCCGGCATCTATTGGCCTCACTGATGTGAACCCAGCTGGGCGCAGTTCAGTACTAGTCCCCACACACGGGGACCAGTCGGAACAATACCTGGTGGGGGTCTCCCACTGATTGGAGGCCACCGGGTGGTCGGTCACTGGACAGGGTGGCACTGCTGGTGCCACCTGGGCACCTTGGCACTATCATTCTGGCACCCTGGTAGTGCCACCCTGGCACTGCCAGGATGCCCAGGTGGCACTGCCAGGCTGGCAAGGGCACTGCCAGGGTGCCAGGCTGGCATTTTGCCGGGGGTGCCATGCCCATGTGAGGTGGGGGTGGGGGCTCGATGACCACCTTCTTGGTGAGTTGGAGTGTTGGGAGGGCCTGGGGTTGCGTCGGGAGTGGGGGGTTGAGAGATCGAGATGCCATTTAAATATGGCGTCCCTATCGCTTCCTCCACGGAGGAGCTCCACTCATTGGAGATCCTCAGTGCAAGAAATATCGCTAAGTGTGGACTTGGGGGTGGGGGTGGGGAAGGGGAGGGGAGGGGGGAAATTCCTGATCGAGCATGAAAAACAAACAGAGTGTTGGGAAAGGCCCTGCTACTCCTGCCCAGAATGGACCCTTTTTTTTGTTAGATTGCGGTAAAAATTGGTCAGCGTGGCTTCATCACACATTATCATCCCAAGTTTGAATGGTGTCAGAGACCGGTCTTGTCTTTGCTAAAATGATAGCAGGTGTCCATTCTCACTGGTGGTATAGTTCCTTGCTAATACTTCTTGACGTTTATGAGAAACATTGGCCAGGATTCTCCCCAGTGGGAGGCGCGAATCCCGCCCCGCCGCCCTGACGCCGGCTGCCCTATTCTCCGGTGCCATTTTTCGAGCGGCGGCGGGAATCCCGCCACTCCAGTCAGGGGCCGTTGACAGCGCGCCCCCCACCCCCTGCCCCCCCCCCCCCCCCCCGCCCCCCCCCCCCCCCCCCCCCCCGCGCCCCCCAGCGATTCTCCAGGCCCCAATGGGCCGAGCGGCCGTCCATTTTTGGCCAGTCCCACTGGCGTGAATTACTCACCTCACGCATGGCGGGACCTGGCAGGTGAGTATGCGGGGGCGGTCCTCGGGGTGGGCGCGGGGGGATCTGACCCCGGGAGGGGGGCCCCCACGGTGGCCTGGCCCATGAACGGGGCCACCGATCTGCTGGCGGGCTTGATCTGTGGGGGGACTACTTTCTTCCATGCCGGACCCCTGTAGGACTCCGCCATATTGCCCGGGGGCTGGCATGGAGAAGAGAACTCCCTGCGCATGCGTGGAATCAAGCCGGCCGTTCTGCGCATGCGCGAGATCACGTCGGCCGTTCTGCGTATGCGCGAGATCACGCCGGCCATTCCGCCCATGCGCAAACTCGGGCCATCCCTTCGGCGCCGGCTGGAGCGGCACCAACCCGTCTGGCGTCCACCTAGCCCCCAAAAGTAAGGAGAATTCCTTACTTTCGGGGGCTGTTGATGCCGGAGTGGTTGGCGCCGGTTTTCCCGCTTACGTGGCGAGTTGGTCCCCAGAAGGGAGAATCCCAGCCACTGTGTTTAGCCCTGTTCTCCTATTGTGTTAGTGTTAGCACTGTTGCCTCACAGCGCCAGGGACCCGGGTTTGATTCCGGCCTCGGGTGACTGACCGTGTGGAGTTTGCTCTTTCTCTCCGTGTCTGCGTTGCTTTCCTCCGGGTACTGCGGTTTCCTCCCACAATCCAAAGATGTACAGGTTAGGTGCACTGTCCATGGTCACGGGAACAGGGCAGGAAATAAGCCTAGGTAGAGTGATGTTTTGGAGGGTTTATGCAGACTTGATGGGCTGAATGTCCTCTTTCTGCACTATAGGGATGTTATGGTTCGACAGGAATGTTATCAAAATAGAAAATATTACCACTCGATATGTTAACGACTCGTTAGGTAAAGGTAATCTGGAGGTCCCATGGTGATTTGATTTACGATATTTTATCGTATACAAAGAACAAACAAAGAACAAAGAAATGTACAGCACAGGAACAGGCCCTTCGGCCCTCCAAGCCCGTGCCGACCATACTGCCCGACTAAACTACAATCTTCTACACTTCCTGGGTCCGTATCCTTCTATTCCCATCCTATTCATATATTTGTCAAGATGCCCCTTAAATGTCCCTATCGTCCCTGCTTCCACTACCTCCTCCGGTAGCGAGTTCCAGGCACCCACTACCCTCTGCGTAAAAAACTTGCCTCGTACATCTACTCTAAACCTTGCCCCTCTCACCTTAAACCTATGCCCCCTAGTAATTGACCCCTCTACCCTGGGGAAAAGCCTCTGACTATCCACTCTGTCTGCAGCGAATTTGTATTTGAACCCCCCCCCTCCCGCCTTCTGTGCCCCTCTCTGCAGCTTCAGCACCCACACAAGACAGCACTGAAATCCCTTCCACCCCCTGCCCATGACGTGGTGAGCAGACACCAGGAATTTTTTTTTCTAAATTTAGATTACCCAATTCTTTATTTCCGATTAAGGGGCAAATTAACGTGGCCTATTCACCTACCCTGCATATCTTTGGGTTAGAACATAAGAACATAAGAACGAGGAACAGGAGTAGGCCATCTGGCCCCTCGAGCCTGCTCCGCCATTTAATGAGATCACGGCTGATCTTTGTGGACTCAGCTCCACTCTCCGGCCCGTACACCATATCCCCGAATCCCTTTATTCATTAGAAAGGCATCTATCTTTTTCTTAAAAACGTTTAAAGAAGGAGCCTCAACTGCTTCACTGGGCAAGGAATTCCAGAGATTCACAACCCTTTGGGTGAAGATGTTCCTCCTACACTCCGTCCTAAATCTACCTCCCCTTATTTTGAGGCTATGCCCCCTAGTTCTGCTTTCCCTGACCAGTGGAAAACAACCTGCCCGCATCTATCCTATTTATTCCCTTCATAATTTTATATGTCTCAATAAGATCCCCCCACATCCTTCTAAACTCCAATGAGTACAGTCCCAGTCTACTCAACCTCTCGTCATAATCTAATCCCCTCAACTCTGGGATCAACCTAGTGAATCTCCTCTGCACTCCCTCCAGTGCCAATATGTCCTTTCTCAGGTAAGGAGACCAAAACTGAACACAATACTCCAGATGCGGCCTCACCAACACCCTATACAATTGCAGCATAACCTCCCTAGTCTTGAACTCCATCCCTCTAGCAATGAAAGACAAAAGTCGATTAGCCTTCTTAATGACCTGTTGCACCTGCACACCAACTTTTTGCGACTCGTGCACCAGCACACCCAGGTCCCTCTGCACAGCAGCATGTTTTAACATCTTACCGTTTAAATAATAATCCATTCTGCTGTTATTCCTCCCAAAATGGATAGCCTCACACTTGGCAACATTGAATTCCATCTGCCAGACCCTAGCCCATTCACCTAACCTATCCAAATCCTTCTGCAGACTTCCGGTATCCTCTGCCCTTTTTGCTTTCCCACTCATCTTAGTGTCGTCTGCAAACTTTGACACATTGCACTTGGTCCCCAACTCCAAATCGTCTATGTAAATTGTGAACAACTGCGGGCCCAACACTGATCCTTGAGGGACCCCACTAGTTACAGGTTGCCAACCAGAGAAACACCCATTTATCCCCACTCTCTGCTTTCTGTTAGTAAACCAATCCTCTACCCATGCTACCACTTTACCCTCAATGCCATGCATCTTTAGTTTATGCAGCAACCTTTTGTGTGGCACCTTGTCATAAGCTTTCTGGAAATCCAGATATACCACATCCATTGGCTCCCCGTTATCTACTGCACTGGTAACGTCCTCAAAAAATTCTACCAAATTAGTCAGACACGACCTACCCTTTGTGAACCATGCTGTGTCTGCCCAATGGGACAATTTCCCTCCAGGTGCCCCACTATTTTCTCCTTAATGATAGATTCCAGCATTTTCCCTACAACCAAAGTTAAGCTTACCGGCCTATAATTACCCGCTTTCTGCCAACCTCCTTTTTTAAACAGTGGTGTCACGTTTGCTACTTTCCAATCGTCTGGGACCACCCCAGAGTCTAGTGAATTTTGATAAATTATCACTAGTGCGTTTACAATTTCCCTAGCCATCTCTTTTAACACTCTGGGATGCATCCCATCAGGGCCAGGAGACTTGTCTACCTTTAGCCCCATTAGCTTGCCCAATACTGCCTCCTTAGTGATTACAATCATCTCAAGGTCCTTACCTATCATATCCTTATTTCCATCAGTCACTGGCATGTTATTTGTGTCCTCCACTGTGAAGACTGACCCAAAAAACCTGTTCAGCTCCTCAGCCATTTCCCCGTCTCCTATTATTAAATGTCCCTTCTCATCTTCCAAAGGATCAATATTTACCTTAGCCACTCTTTTTTGTCTTATATATTTGTAGAAGCTATTACTATCTGCTTTTATGTTCTGAGCCAGTTTACTTTCATAGTCTACCTTACTCTTCTTTATGGCTTTTTTAGTAGCTTTCTGTTGTCTCCTAAAGACTTCCCAGTCCTCTACTCTCCCACTAATTTTTACCACTTTGTATGTTTTTTCCTTCAATTTGATACTCTCCCTCACCTCCTTAGATATCCACGGTCGATTTTTCCCCTTTCTACCGTCTTTCTTTTTTGTCGGTATGAACCTTTACTGAACACTGTGAAAGATCGCTCGGAAGGTTCTCCACTGTTCCTCAACTGCTTCACCATGAAGTCTTTGCTCCCAGTCTACCGTAGCTAGTTCTTCTCTCATCCCATTGGGTTGTGGGGATGAAACCCACGCAAGCACGGGGGGAAAGTGCAAACTCCACACGGACAGTGACCCGTGGCCGGATTCGAACCTGGGACCTCGGTGCCGTGGGGAAGCAGTGCTAACCACTGCGCCACCATGCCGCCCCAGCTGATAGCAGTAATGTCCATCTCTACATCAGGCTTGCTGCTCGTAATGGAATACCAGTGTGCTGCCCCAGTACCATTGCCAGTGGTCAACATCTGTTCACAAAGTAAATTTCCATCCATATAGATATTAGTAAAACTCTTGATCCCCTGAAAAATGCCTAGCGCCCGACTTTATCTGTGCATAGCTAATCTCTGCTGTGTTCAAGGACCTTGATGCAAATGCTATCGGCTTCTCTTCACCATTGGGCATTATGTGAGAAACTACTGCTCCCACCCCACACGGTGAAGCGTCGCAAGGGTAGCTTCAAATCAGAGAATATCAGGAACTCTAACCTTAGTGGTGCCTCTTTAGCTTATACAAAGGCCTTCTCGTACTTATCCACCCGTATCCTTTTTTGACACAACAAGTTGTGTAAAGGCTTGAGAATAATTGATAGATATGGGGCGAGCCTTATGTAATTGTTTAATAAGCCCCAAAAACGACCAAAGTTGATTTATGTTTTTGGGTGCAGATGCCTCAGTTACAGCTTTTACTTTTGAAGGTGATTTCTGAAGTCCCTTTGCATCTATGATGTGCCCCAGGTATTCAACAGAAGGTTTTTTTCCCCCATAAATTTAGAGTACCCAACTATTTTTTTCCAATGAAGGGGCAATTTAGTGTGGCCACCTACCCTGCACATCTTTGGTTTGTGGGGGTCAGACCCATGCAGACATGGGGAGAACGTGCAAACTCCACCCAGACAGTGACCCTGACCGGGATCGAACCTGGGTCCTTGGCGCTGTGAGGCAGCAGTGCTAACCACGGCGTCACCGTGCTGCCCCTTTCAATAGCAAATTTGAAGAATTCACATTGCGTGGGATTCTCCGTCCCCAGGAAACCCAATGTAAATTCCCGGGTGGGGTGGAGAATTGGACATCGAGGCAAAACCGACTCCTCGCTGGTGGCGTGAATAAGTTCCAAGCCTAAAGCCAGCGGGAGCATGGAAATAAATGCAAATGAGTCGTAATTACCCATTTTCATCTATTTTGCGGGCCTGGTGCCCTATGCTCCGCCTTCCTGTGATTTCTAGTCCCCACTGCCGGGAATCACGTGGGCGCGGTTCACCTTGTTCTCCACAATTGTGGACCTGATGTGCTGGACCTCGCGGTGGGCCAATGGGGTCCACCACGCTAGGGCCATGATGGTAGAGACCATCTGAGTCCATCACCCCCCCACACTGCAAATCAGCCCTGAACCGACCCCCCCCCCCCCCCCCCCGCCAAGCACTGCTCATTAGGCCCCACTCCCGGATTGCCTCAGTGCCCACCTGCCCCCAAGTTTGGGGGTGACGCAATCTGCACCTCCCCCCATAGGGACCCTTGTAATAGAGGGACCCTCCCCCCTTCAGGGACCCCTGTAATATGGGGACCCACCCAGGGGCCCCCTGCCTAAGGAAACACTAATGAATCATGAAGTAGGACATGGGACACTTATGAGACTGCGTTTGCTTTTTTGGCTTCCTGTATGGCAGCTGCCCCATCTGCCATTTGTTGAATACCCGTGGTGGCAGGATGAAGCTCTTAAGTAGGTATTAATTGTGAATGTAAGGGCCTTAATTGGCAGTGATGCAGGAATGCCATCAATGAGCCTTCCTGCCCTGAACTTAATCAGGATAGATACTGCTGGCTGCAGTGAGAGAGACTCTGGAGTTGAGGAAAGTGTGGGAGTTTAGGGAAGTGGGGGAGGAAGGTATTGCTGTGCCTTGTTTCCCTTACGATGTCCACAGGTCAGTGGGAGCAGGAGTAGACCCAAGGCCGGAGAGTTGGGAGATAGACTAGCAGTCCTACAACATTGAGTCACTGGGGAGCGGACCCGGAGTGGCGGAGCATCGGAGCTGTGAGTATAAATAACTTAAAACATTTTTTTTAGAGTATTCAATTATTTTTTTTTCCAATTAAGGGGCTATTTAGTGTGGCCAATTCACCTACATTAAACATAGAACATAGAACATACAGTGCAGAAGGAGGCCATTCGGTTCATCGAGTCTGCACCGACCCACTTAAGCCCTCACTTTCACCCTATCCCCTTAAGCCAATAACCCCTCCTAATCTTTTTGGACACTAAGGGCAATTTAGCATGGCCAATCCACCTAACCTGCACGTCTTTGGACTGTGGAAGGAAACCGGAGCACCCGGAGGAAACCCACACAGACACGGCGAGAACGTGCAGACTCCGCACAGACAGTGACCCAGCAGGGAATCGAACCTGGGATCTGGCGCTGTGAAGCCACAGTGCTAGCCACTTGTGCTACCGTGCTGCCCATCCACCTAACCTGCATGTCTTTGGACTGTGGGAGGAAACCGGTGCACCCGGAGGAAACCCACGCAGACACGGGGAGAAGGTGCAGACCCCGCACAGACAGTGACCCAGCAGGGAATGAAACCTCGGACCCTGGCGCTGTGAAGCCACAGTGCTAGCCACTTGTGCTACCGTGCTGCACATCTTTGGATTGTGGGGGCGACACCCCGCAGACACGGGGAGAATGTGCAAACTCCACATGGACAGTGACCCGGGGCTGAGATCAAACCTGGGACCTCGGTGCCATGAGGCAGCAGTGCTAACCAGTGCGCCACCGTGCCGCCCGAGTATAAATAACTTACCTCGGGGATTCGCGGCCTGGTCACCAGGGAGTGGAGGTGGAGCGGACCCTGAGTGGCGGAACATTGGAGCTGTGAGTATAAATAACTTACCTCGGGGATTCGCGGCCTGGTCACCAGGAAGCGGAGGTAGAGCGGAACCAGAGAGGTGGAGCATCGGAGCTGTGAGTATAAATAACTTACCTCGGGGATTCGCGGCCTGGTCACCAGGGAGTGGAGGTGGAGTGGACCCTGAGTGGCCGTACATTGGAGCTGTGAGTATAAATAACATACCTCGGGATTTCACTGAAACTAAAAATATCTGAAAAAAATGGCGTCACAGGAAAGCTGTGGCCTGATTTGCTGCTAGGGAATCTGCACTAAATTTGAAAAATGAATTAACTAAGTAAAGTAAAGATGGGTAGTTGGGTGATATGCTGGAGCTGCGCGATGTGGGAGCTGGTAAATCCCTTTATGAGCTGCTGTGACTACGTTTGCAGCAAGTGTTTGCAGTTCAAGAAATTCTGGCTCAGAGTTGATGAGCTAGGGTCTGAGCTTTGGACGCTGCAGCACATCAGGGAGGGGGAGAGTTACCCAGGCACTGTGTTCAGGAGAAGGAGGCAGTCACACCCCATAGATTAAGTATCTCAAAGTCGGTCAGTGGTCAGGGACAGCAGGGTGTGATGACTGCATGTAAGGCAGGTAGAGATATCCTGAATTCAGGAACGGAGGAGCCTCAGCTCTTGACCTTGTCCAACAGGTATGAGGTATTTGCTCCCTATGTGGATGAGGAAAATGACTGTAGGGAGGATGAGCAGCCTGACCACTGCACTGTTGTACAGGAGGCCATTCAAGCTGGGGGAGCAAAAAGAAAAGTGATAGTGGTAGGGGATTCCATAATTTGGTGTACTGCATGGTATGTTGTCTACCAGGTGCAAGAATGAGGGACATCTCTAACCGGCTTGAAAGGACATTGGAGTGGAAGGGGGAGGATCCAGTTGTTGCGGTCCACATTGGGACAAACAACATAGGAAAGACTAGGCAGGAGGACCCGATTGGGGAATATCACGAATTAGGAACAATACTGAAGAAAAAATTCTCAAGGGTTATAATCCGTGGATCATTACCCGAGCCACGTGCAAATTGGCATAGGGATGAGAAAATGAGGGAAGTAAACATGTTGCTCAAGGAGTGGTATGGGAAAGAGGGGTTCCAGTTCATGGAGCACAGGCATCAGTATTGGAAAAGGAGGGAACTGTACCATTGGTACGGTCTTCACCTGAACCAATCTGCGACCAATGTCCTAGAGGAAAGAATAACTAAGGTGGTCATCACAGGAGAGACAGGGAAGATAGCAAGTAACCTTGGAGTAACCTTACTGATGAGAAATATTATCACCTCAATGGTGAGGGAGGAAAAAATGAAGGGGAAAGCATCCAGTAGACACCATATGGGTGGAACTGAGGAACAAAAAAGGGTCTAAAACTGTAATGGGTGTTGTGTATCAACTCCTTGGTAGCAGTCCTGAGGTGTTAGATTGTATAAACGCAAGTGTGCAACGCATTTGAGACAGCAGTGCTAACCACTGCTCTACCATGCTGTCCTATCTTATAGGAGCTACTAAAATGGATTCTGAAAATAAACTTGCAAGGGACATCAAAATCAATAAGAAGAAATGTTATAGTTATATAGTTATATATTATTCATTAACAACTTGGATGATGGTGTAGAAAGTCATATATCCAAATTTGCTGATAATACAAAGTTAGGCGGCATTGTAGACAGTCTAGATGATTGCATAAAATTGCAAGGAGGTATTGGATATTAATGGGAAACTTTAACTTACACAGACAAGCACTTGTCAGAAAGGTAGTGAATTTCTGGAATGTGTCTGGGATAGTTTCCTGCAGCAATTGTTTAGATGTCAAAAGGGCAGGCAGTATTAGATTTAGTTATGAGTAATGAGCCAAATTTAATTAGTAGCCTAACTGTAATTCATCAAATAGTGATCACAACATGATTGAATTCAGTGTAGTGTTTGAAAATATGGTGCAGATATTAGAATTGGACTTGGGTAAGGCTGACTTTAATGGGATGAGACAGAGACTGTCCACGGTAAACTGGGAAGATCTGTTAATAGATCATAGATTGAAGATCAGTGGAGAATATTTAAAGAACCATTTAATGAGATACAGAGCGAGTATATACCCCGAGAGGAAAAAGATCCACTTAACGAAAAAAAACAGCCATGGACAACTAAAAAGGTTAGGGACAGAATAAAACTAAAAGAAAGGGCTTACAAAACTGCAAAACACAGCACAGATCTGGAATGGGATAGATACAAAGGCCAGCAAAGGGTCACAAAGCAACTTATGAAATCTACTTAAAAAGAATTTTTTGGAGTATCCAATTCTTTTTTTTCCAATTAAGGGGCAATTTAGCGTGGCCACTTCACCTACCTTGCACATCATTTTGGGTTGTGGGGGTGAGGCCCACGCTGACACGGGGAGAATGTGCAATCTCCACACGGACAGTGACCGGGGGTCGGGATTGAACCCGGGTCCTCAGCCATTTGAGACAGCAGTTCCAACCACTGCTCCACCGTGCCATCCTATCTTATAGTAGCTACTAGATGGGATTCTGAAAATAAACTTGCAAGGGACATCAAAGTTAATAAGAAGAAATGGCATAGAAAGTCATATATCCAAATTTGCTGATAGTACAAAGTTAGGCGGCATTGTAGACAGTCTAGATGATTGCATAAAATTGCAAGGAGATATTGGGTAAGGTAAAGTCGCCATAGTCCCAGATGATCATAGGCTTCTTTCCCCTTTGAGAGGGAGAGCTGACTGGTGGTGATTTAACCTGAGGATCACCACATCTCAGGGTGTCCCTCCTGTGAACTTTATAACCAGGTATATTTAGTTCCCCGTCCCGACAATCCTGCAGCCACGTATCTGTAAAAGCTACTACATCATAATCTTCATGAATAACCTCAGCCGGTACTGGAAATGAACCCATGATGCTGGCCTCATTCTGCATCACAAACCAGTTATCTAGCCAAGTGAGCCAGGAGATATTTACAGACAAGGTGAATGGGCAAAATTGTGGCAGATGGAATTCAATGTAAGTGTGAGGTTATCCATTCTGAACCAAAAAAGGATAGAGCAGAGAATTTTCTAAATCATAGAATTTACAGTGCAGAAGGAGGCCATTCGGCCCATCGAGTCTGCACCGGTCCTTGGAAAGAGCACCCTACTTAAGCCCATGCCTCCACCCTATCCCTGTAACCCTACCTAATCTGTTTGGACACTATCGCAAATTTAGCTTGGCCAATCCACATCTTTGGACTGTGAGAGGAAACCGGAGCATCCAGAGGAAACCCACGCAGACATGGGGAGAACGTGCAAACTCCACACAGACAGGGACCCAAGCCGGGAATCGAACCTGGGACCCAGGAGCTGTGAAGCAATTGTGCTAACTACCGTGCTGGAAAGTGGTTAGGTACAGTTGATGTCTAAGGAGACTTGGGGGTTCATGCACAGATCTTTAAAATGCCACAAACAAGTGCAGAAAATAATCAAAAAGTCTCATGGAGCGCTGGCCTTTATACCTAAAGAATTGGAATATAAAGACACAGAGGTTATGCTGCAGCTATACAAAACCCTGGTGAGACCCCACTTGGAGTGCTTTGGGCAGTTCTGGGCACCACATCTTTGGAAGTATATATTGGCCTTGGAGGGGTTAGGTTACGAGGACAGATGACACAATTTAGGCCTGTTTTCGCTCAAATTTAGAAGGTTTTAGCAAATATATATTAAAAATGTATTCAACTATTTTCATTTTATACATAATACATAATACGAAGACAAAACAACACAACCAATCCGAATAACAACCCCCAATCCCACCTACCAAATCCTGGTCCCACCGCTCCTAACCTCTTCCTCCCCTTCTCTTACGGGGGGTAATCCGAATAACAACTCTAAACCCCCCCCCCCCTTTGTCCCATTAGCAACTAACGGTGACCAGCTCTTGAAATACACAATAAACGGCCGCCATCTTTGGTAAAACCCCTCAATTGCTTCCCTCACGGTGTCCTTGAACTTAACTTTCTCGAGGTACAGGAACTCCATCAGATCTCCCAGCCACACTGAGGCACTGGGTGGAGGAGCTGACCTCCGTCTCATCAGCACTTGCATCTGGGCAATTAGTGAGGCGAAGGCCAAGACATCGACCCCACGCTGTCTGCAGCTCCGGTGAGTCTGACACCCCAAAGAGGGCCACCAAGGGACAGAGCTGCAGCTCAATTTTCAGAAACACTGACATTGTGTTAAAGAAGGAGGCCCAGAAACACACAAGCTTGGGACTTGATCAGAACATATGCACATGGTTGCACAGGACTCCCTGCGCAGCGCTTGCACTTGTCCTTCATCTCTGCAAAGAACCAACTCATCCTGGACCTAGTCAGGTGAGCCCTATACACCACTTTCAGTTGTATTAAGCCAAGCCTCGCACACAAAGACATGGAGTTTACCATCCGCAACGCAGGGCGTCACCCCACACCCCATTATTCAATACAGGCCCCAACTCCTCCTCCCACTTGGCCGTAACCCGGCAGGGGGTCGGAGAATCCCGCCCCCGATTCACACAAAGCGGAAGCAGCTTCATTACAGTCCCCAATTTAAAAGCTGCCGAAATTGTCTCCAAACCTTCAAGGTGGAGACAACCACTGGATTTGCCGAATATGTCACCGGTAAGACTGGGAGCAAGGCCGTCGCTGATGCCCTCAGTCCAGACCCACTACACGTCTTCGATTCCATCTGTACCCACGTAGCTCCCGGATCACTACACCAGCCCAATACCTTTTCCGTGTTCGACGCCCAATAATAGTATATCAGGCTCGGCAGCGCCAAGCCCCCTGACTGCCTGTCCCTCTGAAGGACTGTCCTCTGAATCCTTGCCGACCTGCCCGCCCATATAAAGGCCATGATCAATTTTGTGACTCCCCCAAAAAACGGATTTAGGAAGAAAAATCGCCAAACACTGGAACAGGAACAAAATTCTTGGCAAAATGTTCATTTTGACTGACAACCCTGCCCACTAAGGACAGAGGAAGATTGTCCCACCTCTGCAAATTGGTCATGACCCTACCCAAATAGCTTGTATAGTTGAGCTTACAGAGCTGGGCCCAATCCTGGGCCACCTGAATAGAATTTAGAAGGTTAAGGGGTGATCTGATCAAAGTCTTGAAGATATTAATAGGAAAGGAGAGGGTAGATAAAGAGAAACATTTTCCACTGGTTGGAGATTATAAAACTAGAGGGCAGAGTCAAAAATCAAAGGCCGGACCATTCAGGAGAGATGTTAAGAAGCACTTCTTCACACAAAGGGTGGTACAGGTTTGGAACTCTCTCCCACAAATAGCAGTTGAAGCTGGAACAGTTACCAATTTTAAATCTGAGATAGATATATTTGTTAAACAAAGACATTCAGGGATATGGGCCAAAGGCAGTTATACGGAATCAGCCATGATCTCACTGAATGGCGGGTTAGGCTTGAAGGGCTGAATGGCCTACTCCTGTTCCGTTGTTTGTATGTTCCTGTGGAATTCGGCAGGGTCATCATGTAAGGCACAAGTAGAGAGCCGATCAGGTTGATCGGGTCTATGAATTCCTGCTGTCCTTTTTTGGTCTATCCCCTTTAAATTGGTAGTTCCCCATACCTGGTGGTGTGACTTCATCACATGATTACACCACTAGAACCTTCTGACCTTGCAGTGATAGGTACCCTCCATCTCATTCAAAATTCAGTACTTTCTCAGGATGCTCTAGAACATGTCAGCCTTCGTTATGTGCTCAAGTCTGTTGGAATGGGGAGTAAAGTCAGAAATTTCTAACTCCAGAGGGCTACTGCTGAATGAAGCCAAATACCTAAACGGCATAAGACTTTGCCAAATTCATTGAAGTGCTGCAAATTGGATTTGAACCATGCCTCGTACTGAAGAATTTGCAAAACATCCAATATTCAATTAAATATTGACATAAATGGAACAGAATACTAAAATAATCAAAACAATGAGGTTTGCAATCAAAATCCATCATTGTCTTTATAAATAGTCTCCAGTCTGGCTTTTGCTGCTGGCTAAATTTTCCTAAATCCCTTGGCACTCTCGCCTGGGAGAGTGAGAGAAAGACTTTGATCCCTTTATATGAGACTCTTAGCTGGAATGCATCAAGTTCTTCTACTCCAAACATCTGGCTTTCAGAGTGCTTCACTGGCAATATCACTGAAGTTGGATGCCAGCTTTTAGCAGCTGCCACCATCAGTTCCGGGCAACTGTTGCAGCTGCTCGGCCAGGGTCTTTAGATTCTCTCCAATGCACAAGCAGTCTGGCACTATTCCAGGTTAAAGGTCTGTTCAGACTCTACCACTTTGAACATTAAATGGTGTAATTTTTAAAAATCTGTCCATTGCTTTGGTCTCTCTTACCATTTATTAAAAGCATCATACTCTAAATAAATTGTACGATGCTAAACAATCATAGGAGACCGACACACAGAAATAGTTTTCAAATCTTAATGCCTTTCAAAGTCAATAATTACAGCACAGACAGAGCTGTTTACAAACACCTGTTTATCCACAACTCCTTTGTCTGGTACTTGTGATTATATACTGTACAACTTAATTAAATTGTAATTGCTGTATTACAATATGAAGTTTCTCAAGATATCATTAGATATCTTAAATGGCATCTTCAGAGATTATGCTGTCAGTCCTGAGACAGTAGTGTGGTACAAGGTAACCATGTTAGATTACATAGATTACATAGAATTTACAGTGCAGAAGGAGGCCATTCAGCCCATCGAGTCTGCACCGGCTCTTGGAAAGAGCATCCTACCCAAGGTCCACACCTCCACCCTATCCCCATAACCCAGTAACCCCACCTAATCCCCATAACCCAGAAGCCCCACCCAACACTAAGGGCAATTTTGGACACTATGTGCAATTTAGCATGGCCAATCCACCTAACCCGCCCATCTTTGGACTGTGGGAGGAAACCAGAGCACCCGGAGGAAACCCACGCACACACGGGGAGAATGTGCAGACTCCACACAGACAGTGATCCAAGCCAGAATCGAACCTGGGACCCTGGAGCTGTGAAGAAATTGTGCTATCCACAATGCTACCGTGCTGCCCTAATTAGCTCTTTATTGTTTATCTCAATCTCGTTTGAAAATAGCATTGCTATTAGCAAAAATAATTTTCATATCCCCCATTCATTAGTTATTTCCTCTCTGGGTCAAGTGGAGCTATCTTGTTGACAGATAAGGCAGTTTGACTTGCTGCTTGACCTCCGCTAATACGACTCTGTCACACGGAGAATCCGAGTTCTGTGCCTATGTCCTGTTGTAAATGTAATTGTAAAGAATATCAATGAAAAGAGACTCCTCCAGTTCCTGTTGATGATCCACTATCATTCTTGACAGGATGTGATGGGACAATTGAGATTTGCACTCATCTATTGGTGCTGGGACAACTTAGCTGTTTATTGGATGGGAGCGCCAATCAGAAAGAGCATGGAGAGAAGATAGGAGACAAGGTTAATATGACAATAAAAATAAGTTAGTTAAAGAAGGAACAAAGGAAGCAGAAGAGAGAAATCAAAATTGTCTTGTAAATGTGGAATATGTCAACATGAATTAAAAAAACAAGCTAAAAAAAATTGATGTCAAATTTGAGATTAAAATGACGAAGGCCTCGATTCCCTCACATTTACATTGCTGTTGCCTTTTGGTGGCCTGTGGGGGAGGTTACACACATCTTTCCTGTGTTTGTTTATTTGCATATTTATTGCGGCAGATACTGGTGTAAAACCTCTGTAGAACAAGTGTAAGCAGCTGAACTCACTGCACATTTTTACAATACAGCAGCCACCACCCCCTTTTGCTGCAATACAGCAACAGTCTCTCAAATTACTTCCCTGCATGTCTGACCAAGCTTTTGATTACATTTGGACAGTATTATGGCTACTAAAGTGACATCAGTGCCAAAAGGGCAATGGGGCAGGGCTCTATCAGAAGACAATAGAAATTCAATGGTCTAAACTTTCAAGCTCTCCTTGAGCAATTTAAGAATCCAGTAGCAGAATCTAATCAGAACCTCTGACAATGGGACAGGGAGTGGGAGCTGCAATTGGCCCGATCAAAATGTAAATTGTATGTGCATGTGGTGGGCATGTGGTCCAGGTCCAATCACATGGTGGGGGCAGGCAGCAAATGTCCACCCCTGCTGTCAGCTGACTCAATCCAGGTTGGAGTGGGCTATGGAAGGCCCGCATCTGCAAGCATCCAGTCTCTGCAGGCAGTGAGAACACTCGGGCATGTGATCATCCATTTGCAGGGCTGCCTGGACAATCCTTGCCTAACTCAGCCTCCATTCCCCCCTTGACTCCCTCCATCAGTTGACTTCCAATAGTCTCCCCTTTCAACTGTCAATTTATGTTTTTGGACCCCTTACATTACCCCCCTCACCATGTCTTTTGGTGCATAGCTATCTTTTTGGGCTCCCTGTTCGTAAATATGTTATGCCACAGACAAAGAGTTGCCACATGATTTAGTGATGCCTCCCCATAGGTTTCCCTTGTTATGATATGGCAGGTGAGGGACAGCACGGTGGCGCAATGGTTAGCACTGCTACCTCAAGGCACCGAGGTCCCAGGTTCGATCTCAGCTCTGGGTCACTGTCCGTGTGGTGTTCTCCCCTTGTTTGCATGGGTTTTGTCCCCTAACCCAAAGATGTGCAGGTTAGGTGGATTGGCCACATTAAATTTCCCCTTAATTCGAAAAAATAAATTGGGTACTCTAAATTTTAAAAAAATGATTGTGGCAGATGGTAAATGCCAAGTTGCCCAAATCCCAAAGGGAAACTTGAACAAGCTATCACAACAATTTGCAATTTGTATTTTATGAGAAAGTATCTGAAGTCAGGAGAAAAATTTCAAACCATTTGTGAAGATCTTAAAAACTAAATTTAAATGTTTATTTTGAAAAAAGGAAAAAACTTAAAGGCACAAGATTACATTTACACAGTTAACAATACTTCCACAAACATTTCCTCGAAATGTTTCTGCTTAATTGATTCAGAGCTAAATATCCCCTGAAGGCAACAGTCCTCATAGATTTCAATCCATATAAATCGCAGTAATATTTCCACAAATCTGCACAGGCTTTTCTCTCTCTCATACATCCAATACTGAAAGCCAAAGTTTGTATCAAAACCTTTCAGACCCAAATATTTTTCTCTGAGGGTGTTGGCAACCTCTTTTCCACAGATCTGTTTCCAATACACACTGCTTCAGGTTTCATAACCACACTTACCGATACAGTCTTCAGTCTCTCTTTAAATATGTTTCCCGTTTCATCTTCAAAACTATTGTTTTTACATACCTTTGGAAGTTACCTTTCCCAGAATGGACAAATCTTTCATGTTATTTTATGGGTACTGCTTTTGCATAAAAATAAACTGGTACTTTGCTTTATTTATTTACAATCTTTGCCAATTGTATATTTTCATTTTGAAATACAAGAATTAAACTTCAAGTCACCCTCCTTATCTCCCTAATGCACATTTCAATTCACACTGCTCACTGGTATCACATCTCAACCATGCCCATCTCCACTTTAAATAACTTGCTTTCGCACCTAACCACTTTTTTGATGTTTTTAACCTTACAGTCTAATTGTCTTCAGTTTAATTTAATTAGTGACACCCATACACACACAAGCCTGTTTCACAGTGCACCATGGTGAAATTGGGAAAACATTGAAAAATATGGGGCTGGATTCTGCGCTCATGCCGGCGCAGGATTCGTAGAGTTCAACGACAGCGAAACTGGTGCCGCACATGGACCAATTCAGCGACTGTAAAGGGGATAGCACCAGGGATTCCAAGGAGAAACGGTGCCGGATTCACCGGATTTGCGATTGACACTCAGGAAGCTGACAAGCTGCAGCCGCATATACACACTTCACTCCCCACACACACCATCCCAGCCAACAAGTGGCAGCAAGGAGAGCGGCACCAAGGTTCACCGACGGCAAGCTGGAGTCCCTCCTGGATGCAGTGGAGGAGAGGCAGTTGACTCTGTACCGCGGCCAGAGTAGGAGGCTGCTAGCTGCCGCCATTCACCGTGACTGGGCTCAGGAGGTGGTGAGCACCACCAGAAACACCGTCCCAACCGGCCAGCAGTGCCGGACAAAACTGCACAACCCCCTCAGGGTGGCCAGGGTGAGTAGGCAACACTGTGCCTCTGGCACTTACCCCATTCCACACATCTGTAACCCGACCTACCCCCCACCCCTCACCCCCCCACCCCCACCCAGAGGGCGGCCGAAGCCCTACCCTGCACCACATGACAGCACCCATACCAGCCGGCATGGCCGGGTGCTCTGGCCACTGTGGCCACCAGCTATCCACCCCCTGGCCTGCATGCATCGTCAGACTGTCTAATACTGTCATTTTCTATCCCCCTCCCCCGCCAGGAGAAGGCACCCATAACCGCCGGGAGCGGGAAGAAACTGGAGGGGGGCCGCTGGACCTGCGGCCCCTCACCGTGGCAGAGCATACGACCCTGGACATGGTATAGATTGGCCGCGGAGCTACAGGGAGGTGCGATTACGTACCGAACGGGAGGAGAGGCGCCAGCTAGCAGCCCTGGGGGTGTCCACTTGGGGCACTCTGCTAGTGACCCCGGAGCCCCCAATAGGCGAGGCCGAGAAGGGTGATCCACCCTCAAGACCCTGGAATACCAGAGATCATGCACCAAGGTTAATGCACGCAACTGGCCAACACTCTCAGTAGCCTGCCTCCTTCAGATGCTGCTGCCGGGGTGGTACCAAGACATAGTAGGGATATAATAAAAATTAAGAAGTATTGAGGACACAATGTTGCCATGCATATTGAAATGTTGTTATGCCCAAACATATATTATATATAATAATACGTTATATATCACGATGATATCTCAATACTGGTGAGTTCATATCACTGGATCCAAAATAGCACTTTTACCATAATTGAACATCACAAAGTGCTTTATAAACATTATAAACAAATACTGAGCCACATAAAGAGATATTAGGGCAGATTTGAAAGTGTCCAGTTGGATAGGTTAGACAACTACAAGTCATTTTACACAATTACCAATGAATTTATCAGCACCATTAGGGATTTATTGCTGACCTTTGATTATACTACGTTGTCAGACATGTTGTACATGCAGTAATTTGTCAGTTCAAAGGGAGTGAAGCCTTGGCAAAACCATTGGCCATGGGCATGAAAACTGTATCGAGCAAGCAGCTTAATGGTCTCTGTTGTATCTGCACCTAATCAGATACAACCTTTACTTAACTTACTTATTCTTCTGCAACGTTTTCTGTGAGCATTTGTCCGGCTACTCTCCTGAACGCATCACATTCTTTCTGAATGCGTCTTACACTATTTCTCTCCCTTTCCTCTCCGTGAGGTAAAAATTAAATAACATTTGCTCACCCTTTGGGCTCTAACTGGTCATTCAACACTCCAATTTCTCAATGGAACATCTACTTCTGGAAATTAGAATGGAAAGCGTTGGCCTTCATTTTGGTTGAGATGCTCCTTAGGCATTGCTGTTAACTGATTGAAATAAATGCTGGGTTCTGTCCTTCCATTAGGACATTCTTTGTAAATTGGTGCCTGGGTGCATTGCATTTTTATATTCTTAAGGGCCTCCAGCAGAACATGAGACAAAGATGTGTTAAGTGAGTGGGCAAACATTTGGAAGATTGAGTATTATGTGGGAAAGTGTGAGGATGTCCACTTTGGCAAGTAGAAAAGCAGAATATTGTTTAAATCGAGAAAGACTGCAGAATGCTGTGGTACAGAGGGACCTGGTTGTCCTTTGACATGGATCACAAAAAGTCAGCATGCAAATGCAGCAACTAGTTAGGAAGGTAAAGAGAATGTTGGTCCTTTTGCATGTGGGGTGGAATCTAAAAGTAGGGAAGCCTTGCTATAGCTGTATGGGGTATTTTTGAAACCACATCTAAGTACTATGTACAGTTTTGGTTATGTTACTTAAAGAGGGATACACTTGCATTGGAGGCAGGTCAGAGAAGATTCACTTGACTCATTCCTGAGATGAAAGGGTTGTCTATGAGGAAACGTTGAATGGGTTGGTCCTGTACTCATTGGCATTCAGAAGAATGAGAGATGATCCTTGTGAAACAACCAAGATTCTGAAGCGGTTTAACAGGGTAGATGCTGAGAGAATGTTCCCTCTTGTGGAGGAAGGGATACAGTTTCAAAATAATGGGTCTCCTATTTAAGACAGAGATGGTGGTGGTGGTGGGGGGGGGTCTTCTCTCAAAGCTTTCTGTCACCCAGTGCGGAGTGGAGGCTGGCTGGATCATTGAATATATTAAAAGCTAAGTTAGACAGATTTTTTAATGAGGACAGGCAGAAAAGTAGAGTTAAGGCCATATCAGATCAGCCATGATCTTATTGACTGGTGGAGCAGGTTCGAGGGGCTGAATGGCCTACTCCTTATTCTGTTCCTGGTGTTCTTATGACGGAAACATTCAGGAAACAGACAACAGCAGCATATTCAAAGGAATCTTTGTTACCAATACACTAAGTCCCTAGAAAGTAAGTTTGTTGGAGATTTTTGGAGCTGGTTCTTTTGGTTGCATTTTGGAATTTTTGATACTACCAAACTATTGAAGAACTGATTTTTCTAAGCAAGAGCTCTGTTTTACCTCATTGGCTGCAGTAATCGGGAAATGTTTTTTTTTGCTGCGATTGCCTTTGAGGCTGCCACACAAGGGAAAAAATATCAGCAGCAAGCAAGGGAACTCAGACCTGCAGAGGCTCAAAAAAGGGAAGTGAATAGGTGACTTTACAGAACATTACTGAACGGAATACAATACCTGAACTTGACAGAGGAACAGTGTACGAGAAGGTTCAAATTCAGCAAACAGGCAGTCACGAATGTATGTCGCCTGTTACAGCGGGAATTGGAGCCAAACATCAGGGAACAGACAGGACTGCCAGGCTGGCTGCAAAAGGCCACATCAGCAACATCATTACAGATTGCTGTCCATTCAACCATGAGGCAGGTGTCAAATGCCCTCTTTCCAATGAAGCACATCATTTTCCCCATCGAGGCTATCAATCAGATAAGAGATCTGAGCTTTGCCCACGTTGCTAGATGTCCCTAATTGACTCCGCACAACTTAGAACCATTGAACCATAGAATTTGTCCTGCATTCTCTCCTTCAAGGACCAGTCATGCTTTACAACACTTCACATTACATACAACTGACAAGTGACCAGAGGCAGTGGAAAATGCACCCAGTTTCCTAGCAGTAGTCATGCCGCATTCATTCTGTGCTTGCCCTCTATCCTTTCTTTCATCCTTTGCTGCTCTGCTAACTATTCACCCACTTTGGTCAAAAGCTGAAATTCCTGGTTTTAATATTTTGTAACTTAAGAGCTTTCAGCCTTATTGCTGGTCATCATGTAAAGATATAAAGGTACTGGAGAGGGTGCAGAGACCAGAAATGCATAGATATACATATCTGTCAAGGACTGACAGGCTGGATTACTTCTCTCTTCAAGAAGACTGGGGAGTGAGTTAGTACAGTTATTTAAAATGATGGTAAGGTTTGATAGCGCTTATGGGGAAGAGCATTACAAAAGGCCATCAATATAAGAGAGTCACCAAATAATATAGATGCATTTTAGGGGAAGTCAGACAAGCATGTGGGGAGAAGTGAACAGCTGATTACAATGGTAGATTTAGATGAGGAAGGACGGGAGGAGGTTCGCATAAACACCGGCATGGACTGGTTGTGAAGAATGGCCTGTTTCCGTGCCATATATCCTATGTAAACAATATCACATGAAATCATTGAGTCTTTTGGTGCTGATGCAGGCCAATCATCCCATTGTGGCTGTGCTAGCTCTCTGGCAGAGCTATCCAATTAGTCCCAGCCCCCACATTTTCTTTCTCCCCACAGGTCAGTAATTCTTTCCTTTACAAATATATATCCAGTTCCTTTTTGACAGTTGCCATTGAGTCTCCTTCCATCGATCTTTCAGACAGTGCATTCCAGAACATAACACATCACTATTAAACTTCCCCTTCTCTGCTCTGAGGAAACCAATCCTAGTTTCTCTTGTCTTTTGACATAACTGAAACGTGGGATACACCAGTGACTTTCCTCTGTTTTCAACAAAAATGGAAATATGATTCAAAAGTGGGGAGAACCATTTTGTACCAAGTGCTACTTTTTTGCTAAGAAGAGTGCACATTTTGCTTCACATAGTTTTAAGTTGCTGCCCAACTGCAATGTTAACTTGACCTAGGTAATAATTGGGAAGGGACCTCTACATAAACATGGGTCATGATATGTCAGCCCAAATGTTAGGGCATTAGGAATTCCACAATTAATGGTAAATTATGTCTGATTCAGTTTCCTGACTACTTAGAAATAATTTTGAATGGAGCTGAACGATAATTCCTTTTGCTAAAGATATTGGGACTGAAGAGGTTCATTTAATTAGTCTGGTTCATTTACTGTGAACTGCCTTAACTCTGTACCAAAGTGCCTTCAGATAAAGGATATGCTGTAAGTATAGCTAACCTTTTATCTTCCTAATCCTCGACACTGACTGATCCAACTCTTTTGATGGGTCTTAAATATATTAGATTTAGTCTTGCTTATCTACTTATTGCTTGGGAGGCAACATTTCAGGACTGGAAGAAAGAAACATATTTTCTGCTTTGACCAGTGTAACGTTATTGATTGATGCTATACAAGTAAGTAATACAGTGCATTAAAGTAGAATTACATGCCTTTGATGAAGCTTGGCTTCACCGGAAAAGAATAAAAACTATGAAGTCCTACCCTGTACTTTTCAACTCAATTTATGTGATTAATTTACAAATCCCTCGTTGAGTTGGTTCATGTGGTACATGTTTGGTGCTGTTTGTCCTTTGCATAAAAATACTGAACTTGAATGGTTACGCCATCGGCCTTTGTGATACTGAGGCATATATTTTTCACAGTAACTTAATTGCAGTGATAATGTAAGCCTACTTGTGACACTAATAAATTGATAAATTCTTGATT
Source organism: Scyliorhinus torazame (assembly GCF_047496885.1). Taxonomy (NCBI): domain Eukaryota; kingdom Metazoa; phylum Chordata; class Chondrichthyes; order Carcharhiniformes; family Scyliorhinidae; genus Scyliorhinus; species Scyliorhinus torazame. The sequence continues at coordinate 145,352,788 of NC_092721.1, read as the reverse complement.
TCTCGAGGAATTAAGGGCTATGGAGAGAGAGCGGGTAAATGGAATTGAAATCAGCCATGATTGAATGGTGGAGTGGACTCGATGGGCCGAATGGCCTTACTTGCGCTCCTATGTCTTATGGTCTTATGGTCTTAATAAAGATTATTAATGATTATTAACAGGGGCAGCATGGTGGCCGGGGTCCCAGGTTCGGTCCCGGCTCTGGGTCGTTGTCCGTGTGGAGTTTCCCCGTTCTCCCCGTGCTGGTGTGAATTTCGCCCCCACGGCCCAAGGATGGGCAGGGTAGGTGGATTGGCCCTTAATTGGAAAAAAATGGGGTACTATAAATTTATATTTTAAAAAAATTAATGATTATTAATACATTAAACAAGGTCCCAGAGTTGAACTGCACTCTGTGATGTATTAGGTGATCTTAAGTCAACTGGTAGAAGGTCATTTATAATTGGCCTCGCATCCTTCTCGTAAAATGCAGAAAAATTACCTGAGTTTTATTGTTATTCCGTAGCGCCTGGATGGCACGGTGGCCCAGTAGTTAGCACTGCTGCCTCACTGCACCGAGGACCTGGGTTCGATCCTGGCTCTGGGTCACTGACTGTGTGAAGTTTGCACATTCTCCCTGTGTCTGCATGGGTCTCATCCTACAACCCAAAGATGTGCAGAGTAGGTGAATTGGCCACGCTAAATTGCTCCTTAATTGGAAAAAAAGATTGGGTACTCTAAATTTTTTTTTTAATATCCTCTCGCTCCTGTGTTACAATTTTCAATTTACAATGGAAATAACAATCAGATGGTTTGTGTCATGGGCAGTCAATTTACAACACCTGCTTTATGCCTGGGTTGCAATTTGAAACTAACCCACATTTTAAAATTTTGTATTACCTCAGCCATTTTGTTGATTCACAAGTATTTCTCACTTCTCCTTTTAAAGTTGTGGGGACCATCTGAAGCCAGAAATGCTGGCCAGTCAGCATTAATACCCCACACAAAGGGTAATACTCACCTTGGCCGGATTCTCCGTACCCCGCCGGGTTGGAGAATCCCCGGGGGAGGGCGTGAATTCCACCCCGCCGCCCCGACGCCGGCTGCCCTATTCTCCGGCGCCGTTTTTCGGGCAGCGGCGGGTTTCTCGCCACGCCGGTCGGGGGCCATTGACAGCAGACCCCCCAGCGATTCTCCGGGCCCCGATTGGCCGAGTGGCCATCCAGTATTGGCCAGTCCCGCTGGCGTGAATTACTCACCTCACGCATAACGGGACCTGGCAGATAAGTGTGTGGGGGCGGTCCTGGGGGGGGCGCGGGGGGGATCCGACCCAGGGGGGCACCCACAGTAACCTGGCCCGCGATCAGGGCCTACCGATCCAGCGGGCGGGCTTTTTCCGTGGCGGCCTTTTTTCCTCTGCGCCGGGCCCCTGTAGAGCTCCGCCATATTGCCCGGGGACGGAGCGGAGAAGAGAACCCCCGCGCATGCGCGGAAATACGCCAGCCGGTCTGCGCATGTACGGAAATACGCCGGCCGGTCTGCACATGCGCGAGATCACACCGGCCGTTCTGCGCATGTGCAGACTCACAACGGCCCTTCGGCACCGACTGGAGCGGCACCAACCACTCCGGTGTCAAACTAGCCCCTGAAAATTTAGAGAATTCCTCACTATCGAGGGCAGTTGACGTCGGAGTGGTTGGCGTCGGTTTTCCCGCCGGTGTGGGGACATAGTGCCCAGAAGGAATAATCCCGCCCCCTGTGCATCAATGGGCCTCAAATGGCAGGTATTCACCCTTTCCTAGGGGGCTAGTAGGGCGCCGGTGTGGTATCTGCTGCTCCGGTGCCCGAAAGCCGGCGCACCACGGCCGGCGTGAGTCCTCGCATGCGCGCCATGGCCGGTGTGATTCCGCCCTTGTGCGTGGGCTCCCGTCTCCGCGCTGGCCCCTGGGCAATATGGCGGAGCCAGGCCACCGTGGAGGCTCTCCTGGGGTCGGATTGCACCCCCCCCCACACCCCCCGCCAGGACGGCCCCCGCAGGCAGAACTCCGAGGTCCCGCCAGGTAGGACCATACGTAACCTACGCCGATGGGACTTGGCCAAACCCGTCAGGCACTTGGCCCGTCGAGGCCCAGTGATTTGCCGGGGGGGGGGGGGGGGGGGGGGGGGGGCGGGGGGGGGCTTGCTTTCAATAGCCCCCGACCCAGCGTGGCGGCAATCCCACGGACTCCCAAGAATCAGTGGCGGAGAATCGGCAGGGTGGCGTCGGGCGGCGTGGCACGATTCTCGTGCCCCCCCCCCCGGCAGTTCTCCGACCCGGCGCGGAGTCGGGGAATCCCGGCCAACTAGTTTAGTTGCTTTAGTTGTCCCGTTACCACCAAGGTGGAAAACTTAAGGAGCTCTTTGACATTGGGGTACGTGCAAGTGGGCAAGGTGGGCTGGCAAACCTCTGAGTGTTGGGGGAGGGGGGGGAGGTGTCTGGTGAACCTGTGACAGTGGGAGGGGGGGTGCTGCTCTCTAGGCAGCCGGGAGAAGTGCAATTGAGCATATACATACTTTGCATTTGCATACTTTAAACATCTGAATAATAGTGTCATGGCAACCCAGGACATGGGACAATATCCTTGATCATGGGGCATATCCTAAAAATCCGGCAGAGTTGGTCACTTTGTTTACCACTCTCTTTTAGAACATAGAATCCCTTCAGTGCAGAAGGGGGCCATTTGGCCCATCGAGTGTGCACTGACTGTCATAATATACACCAGTATATCATGGTTCAGACACACACATTGACGGACACACAGCAAGACCAATCACCACACACAGCACCGCAGCCAATCACCAGTTAGAGCACACTCACTCTATAGATAGAGGGCATCAGAGTTCCCGCTCATTCGGGATGCAGCCTCTCAGAAGGACAGAGCTTACAGCTTACAGCACAGTACTTCACCATGTGCTGAGTGCATAGACTGGCTAGGACAGGCATTAATCTAACATCATGTTAACCCACAGTGAAAGTATGTTCAACAGTTTCTAGCTTAATAAAGTAATGTTGTACTATTTTAAGTGTCGATGACCATTATGTGTTCCACGGATCCAGAGCACCCAACACAACATGATACCAGGAGTTGAGGGATGTTAGAACTTCTTAGACCTACCTGCAAATGATCTGCCTTCCACCAGCATACAGCCATCCTGCAAAATGGACAGCGTCCGCCCGCCGCCGCCGCTCCGCATCACCGGTAACCTAGGGGCCAACTGGAAGATATTCAAATAATGCTTCTAGCTCTACCTTGAAGCTGCCTCAGACACCAGGAAGATCGCTCTCTTCCTATCCACGGCCGGGGAACATGCCATCCACATTTTCAATTCTCTCACCTTTGCTGGTGATGAAGATAAATCAAAATTCAAGACGGTCCTCCATATGTTTGACAGTCACTGCAACATCGAGGTGAATGAAAGTTTTGAGTGCTATGTATTCCAACAGCGTTTGCAGGGTAAGGATGAACATTTCCAGTCCTTTCTCACCCACCTCCGCATCCTTGCGCAGTCCTGTAATTACAGGTCCACCCCCGACTCCATGATACGCGGCCAGATCATTTTCGGTGTTCAGTTGGACCCCCTATGCCAGCAGCTCCTCAAGGTAAAGCAGCTCACCCTAGCGATTGCCATCGAGACCTGCGTGCTACATGAACACGCCACTGGTCGGTATTCCCACATCCAAGCGGCTGAAGCGACACGGGAAGGTACACACGAGGCAGAAGAGGTCCAAGCAATCGTGCAACTCCAGGGCCTCAGCTTGGATGAGGGCGGCCATTTTGCGCGCTTTTCGCGGACTCCCGCGCTTGTGCGCACCGAACGAGGGGACGGCGACGTCGCCGAACGTACTGTGCAGGCGCGCACCACGTACGACCGCACCGCACATGCGCGGTGGTGCAGCGAACGTACTGATGCTACAATGTGCGGCAACTGTGGCTCCGCCCACTTAAAGCGGCAATTTCCTGCCAAATCCCGACGATGCCTGCGATGTGGCAAACTTTGCCACTATGCAGCTTTATGCAGATCAGCTCAGCTAGCCAACTCTCGTCACTCCAGCCAGCCTCGCAGGAATGTCCGGGCTATTCAACCCACGGGCACCGAGCCCGACTCGGATCTGCTACCCGATATTGACACCGAGGACCCAAAGGCGCCTTTTCGAGTTGGTATCATTACAAAGAACAGGGTGTCCCCGAAGCAAAGAATCCAGCCTCTATCAGTATACAGCATCGATCCGGACGATGAGTTGTGTGCCAACCTTATGGTCAACCGGTCCCAAATACGATTCCGCCTGGACACTGGTGCCTCCACCAATCTCATTGCGCTCTCTGACCTCCAAAGCCTTCGGGTCAAACCAGCCATCCTGCCATCAGCCTGCCAGCTATTAGATTATAATGGCAATGCCATTGCTGCCAGCGGCTCATGCCAACTTGAAGTGACACACAGGTCACGCAAAGCCATCCTTCCCTTTGAAATTGTGGGCTCCTCGAAAGCCTCCCTGCTTGGCGTGCAGGCATGCAAGCTGTTGAACCTAGTTCAGAGAGTTCACTCTCTCTCTCCTGCTGATGCGTCTGCCATTCAGGACACTGATTTCAGGGCGCAGCTCGATGCCATTATCAACCAGTACCACTACGTCTTGGAGGGCATGGGCACGCTCCTGTACACCTACAAGATTTTATTAAAACCGAATACCACGCCTGTGGTGCACGCACCTCACAGGGTCCCAGCACCCCTTAAGGACTGCCTCAAGCAGCAGCTGCAGGACTTCCAGAACCAAGGAGTGATTTCCAAAGTCATGGAACCGACCGAGTGGGTCAGTTCCATGGTATGTGTAAAAAAGCCTTCCGGCGAATTGAGAATTTGCATTGATCTCAAGGATCTAAATCGCAATATTATGAGAGAGCACTATCCAATTCCCAAGCGTGAAGAGCTCACATGTGAGATGGCTCGCGCCAAGCTCTTTACCAAACTCAATGCCTCAAAAGGATTCTGGCAAATCCAGCTCGATAAATCCAGCAGGAAACTCTGCACATTTAACACCCCCTTTGGAAGATATTGTTACAATAGGATGCCGTTTGGGTTCATCTCTGCATCAGAAGTGTTCCATAGGATTATGGAACAAATGATGGAAGGTATTGAAGGTGTTCGCATCTATGTCGATGACATAATCACATGCAGGAGCATGTTAGTCGCCTCCAGCTCGTATTCAGACGTATACATGAGCATGGCCTCCGCCTCAACAGGGCCAAATGCTCTTTTGGTCAGACAGAACTTAAGTTCCTCGGGGACCAAATCTCCCAATTGGGTGTGCAGCCGGATGCGGACAAGGTAGCTGCCATCACAGCTATGAAAACACCAGAGGACAAGAAGGCAGTCCTCCGATTTCTGGGCATGGTCAATTTTTTAGGGAAATTCATCCCTAACCTCGCCTCTCATACCACGGCTCTCAGGAACCTGATCAGGAAGACGACAGACTTCCAACGGCTCCCTGCCCACGAGCGCGAATGGAGAGAACTAAAGGCAAAACTGACCACGGCCCCGGTCTTAGCTTTCTTTGATCCAGCAATGAGACCAAAATTTCGACCGATGCCAGTCAATCTGGCATTGGGGCAGTGCTCCTTCAACGTGATGAGGTCTCATCATGGGCCCCTGTTGCATATGCGTCACGTGCGATGACCCCCACGGAGCAGCACTACGTGCAGATAGAAAAGAAGTGCCTGGGCCTTCTGACCGGTGTTGTTAAGTTGCATGATTATGTCTATGGACTTCCTCAATTCACTGTTGAGACCGACCATCGCCCGCTGGTCAATATAATACAGAAAGACTTGAACGACATGACGCCTCGCCTCCAGCGTATTCTTCTCAAGCTCCGGCGATACGACTTCCAGCTGATATACACCCCAGGCAAGGACCTCATCATTGCTGACGCTCTCTCCAGGGCAGTCAACACTCCATGTGACCCAGTGGGATTTGTCTGCCAGGTTGACACCCATGTGGCATTCGCAGCCTCCAATCTACCTGCCACGGATGAACACCTCGTCCAAATTCGCCGCGAGACGGCGGCTGACCCCTTGCTACAGCGTGTCATATGCCATCTAACGGAAGGGTGGCTCAAGGGCCAATGTCCTCAGTTCTATAATGTCAGAGATGATCTGGCGGTAGTAGATGGGGTTCTTCTAAAACTGGACCGCATTGTCATCCCGCATAGCATGCGCCAGCTTGTCCTGGAACAACTACACGAGGGCCACCTTGGCGTGGAAAAGTGCCGCCGACGGGCCGGAGAGTCAGTGTACTGGCCCGGCATTAATGAGGACATAGCCAACACAGTGCTCAACTGCCCCACTTGTCAGTGCTTCCAGCTGGCCCAACCACGTGAGACCCTGCAGCCCCATGAGTTGGTCACGTCACTATGGACCAAGGTGGGCATCGACCTGTTCCACACGCTGGGTAGAGACTATGCCCTGATCGTGGACTACTTTTCAAATTACCCGGAGGTGATACGGTTGCACGACCTCACCTCGTGTGCCGTCATTCGTGCATGTAAAGAAACCTTTGCTCGACACGGCATCCGCTCACGGTTATGTCGGACAATGGCCCCTGCTTCGCCAGCCAAGAATGGTCCAGCTTTGCCAGGCGGTACAATTTTGCCCATGTGACGTCCAGTCCCCTGTACCCCCAATCCAACGGCAAAGCTGAGAAGGGAGTACATATCGTCAAACGGCTCCTATGCAAGGCTGCTAATGCTGGGTCTGCTTTCTACCTTGCCTTGCTGGCCTATCGCCAGCCCTGTTACTCATTAGTTGCACCCTGAGGACGACGGTGGCGTCCATCCATGTCCCAGACCTCGACCACGTTCCAGTCCTTCGCCGGATGCAGCTGTCTCGTGCACAGCACAAGGCGGCTCATGACTCCTGTGCAGCTGATCTCCCTGCTTTGGCTCCAGATGACAACGTCCACGTCCATCTTCCGGATGGTGGCTGGTCTCCAACCGCTGTTGTCCTTCGGCAGGTGGCACCCGCTAGTTCCTGGTTTGTCTACCGGATGGCTCTATTCTGCGCCGCAATCGACGTGCCTTTCGTCTCGTTCCACGCTCGCCACGTGATCCTCCAGTGTCACCTCGCCCTCCTGCTGACCCTGCCACGGACTATGCAGAGCTCCCTGTCACTCTGCCTCCCCCTGACTTTGACGCAGTCCAGCCCGCTCCTGAACCGGCGGCTCTTAACCCACCCTTGAGGTGGTCAACCAGAATTTGTCGCCCACCTCAGAGACTAAATTTATGAACTTTTTGAATTTATGGACTCTCTGAATTGTTTCGTTGCTTTGTTTGATCGTTTCCCTGGTTTGTATATAGTGTTGATCTCGTTACTCCTGTTGCATACTGCTTCTCTGCACCAGGCACCTTCCCATGTAAATAGATTAGTTCTCATGTACGTAGTCCTGTAAATATGTCTTTGCACCCCACACGTAGTTAGGAACATTCTTACCACATGTTATTTATTGCCACACACATATATTTTTTATGAAAGGGGGATGTCATAATATACACCAGTATATCATGGTGCAGACACACACTGATGGACACACAGCAAGACCAATCAACACACACAACACCGCAGCCAATCACCAGTTAGAGCACACTCACTATATAGATAGAGGGCATCAGAGTTCCCGCTCATTCGGGATGCAGCCTCTCAGAAGGACAGAGCTTACAGCTTACAGCACAGATCTTCACCATGTGCTGAGTGCATAGACTGGCTAGGACAGGCATAGGTCTTTAGTTTAATCTAACATCGTGTTAACCCACAGTGAATGTATGTTCAACAGTTTCTAGCTTAATAAAATAGTGTTGCACTATTTTAATTGTTGGTGGCCTGTATGTGTTCCACGGATCCAGAGCACCCAACACATCACTGACCACTCTACCTAGGCCCACTATTCCATCCTATCCCTTTAACCTTGCAAATTGATCATGGCCAATCAACCTAACCTATACATCTTTGTACACTAAGGGGCAATATATCATGGCCAATGCACCTAACCTGCACATCTTTGGACTGTGGGAGGAAACCGGAGCACCCAGAGGAAGCCCACACAGACACGGGGAGAACATGCAAACTCCACACAGTCACCCAAGGCTAGAATTGAACCCAGGTCCCTGGCGCTGTGAGGCAGCAGTGCTAACCACTGTGCCACCCTGCTGCCCCTTCATCCCTCATTATCCCTTTTGTCTTTTAATCACTCCTGTCCCTTAATATATCATAGACTTTCCCTTATAATTTTACCCTTCATTTTTTCTCTGGCTCTGTATTTCCTTAAAATCCATTCATCAACCCAAAATGTTATAAAGGAAAAGTACTGCAGATCCTCAAGTTCTAAAGCAATAAAAACAGCAAGTGCTTGAAAATAACAGCCTGTCTGGCAGCATCTGTTGAGAGAGAAACAGAGGTAACCTTTCGAGTCCAATATGATTCTTCTTTGGAACCAAAAAAGTATGTTTTTCCCTCCATACATGTTGAATGTTTTCCAGGGTTTTGTGTTACTTTCTATCCTGGGGCCATATGAAATCAGTTTCTGATGTAAATTCAAGTAAACTTCTGCTCACTTATTTGTTGATTATTTCCTCTTTTGTCTTTTCTCATGTTACATGGGGTTGCCACAATGTTAGCTGATCACCTTCATATATTAATCAAATTTTTGGGGGTTTGGTGGGGTGGTTTTACAGTCAGATAATAATCATCTTTATTAATGTCACAAGTCGGCTTGCATTAACACTGCAAGAAGTTACTGTGAAAATCTCCTTGTTGCCACACTCCAGCGCCTGTTCAGGTACACAGAGGGAGAATTCAGAATGTCCAATTCACCTAACAGCACGTCTTTCGGGACTTGTGGGAGGAATCTGGAGTACCCGGAGGAAACCCATGCAGACACAGGGAGAATGTGCAGACTCTGGACAGACAGTGACCCAAGCCGGGAATCGAACCCGGGTCCCTGGCGCTGTGAAGCACCAGTGCTACCCACTGTGCTACTGTGCCACCATGCGCTTTTTGCTGCACATCCTCCCCACTTATCCAGACTGGGGACTGGCACCAACACACACTGTCTTTCCTGCGCGAGTGATTAGATTCTTTTGTAGCCAACAAGTCCTGGAGTGGAACTTGAACCCAGGGTCTTCGATGCTCAGATAGGTGAGATACCTATTGAGCCACTCCAGCTCCCATTCACCTATTGTTTAATAAAATTGCTTATTAGATTTTAATAGCTTTTGAAAGCTTTTAGCCTAACCTGGTTATAGGAAGTGTTTCTTCTCTGTTTCACTCCCAAACTCCTTACAAAGAACCTCGTAACTGAGCAGAGGAAGGCACATTTCTTGTCACAGGGAGACGAGTCTCACCTAGAGAAGTGGTCCGAAATATTGAAGCTGTGGGAAAGAAAGACTAAAGACCCAAGATGTATCACTGCATTTCACTAATTCCCTTAATGACCGTTAACCTGAACCAGGATCTGTAATGCTGAGGTTGTGGGCTACGCCATCGAACCTTCATGTGTTGGTTCTTTCTGTCTTGATGAAATAGAAAGAAGCACTAAACTGGCAACGACAAACTATCTTGGGTTTGGCAAGGAACTGTTAATCAATCCATTCACTCAGAGACAATCAACATCAAAAGATATATTTCATGTTTAAGCTATTAATCACCAGTATGATTTAAAATACAGAGATTGCCTGTTGCGACAGAACATCAACCCCAGCAAACTCAAATGGTTAGCTTTGTCTCTTTAACTGTTTCTCTAACACCTGGTACACTGCAAATCTTCTCACATTTATTAAATAAAGAGAAACTGTTTTCAATGCCTGAAGGGTCGGTAACCAGAGGGCATAACTTAAAAAAAAAAATTGGGGAATCTAGAAAACTTTGGTGAAAGAATTTGAATCTCGGAAATACTCACAGGTTTTAAGTTGAACGGCCATTCATCAGGTTGAAGGTGATTAGCAGAAATGCCAGAGGCACAGAATTGTTACGGTGCAGAAGGAGCCCATTTGGCCCATCGTGTCTGCACCGGCTCTCCAAACGAGCATCATGACTTAGTGTCATTTCCCTGCCTTTTCTCCATCCCCCTGCACATTCTTTCTATTCCAATAAACATCTCATGCCCTCTTGAATGCCTCTATTGAACCTGCCTCCACCACACTACCAGGCAGCGCATTTACACCCGAACCATTCATGTGAAAAAGTTTTTTTTCACATCACAATTACTTCTTTAAATTGGTGCCCTCTCGTTCTTGATTCTTTTCCGCTTCATCCCTGTGCAATGTGAGAATGGCAGTCACGGGCCGGTGCAGACTCGATGGGCCGAATGGCCTCCTTCTGCACTGTAAATTCTGTGATTCTGTGGTTCTCTGATTCTGTGTGATTCTGTGATGCTGTTGCTGGCACAGGCCACTGCTGCCATGCACCCCCCTCCCCAAGCTCCCAGCATCAATGTTCAGGCCTCTCAGTTCTGCCACTCTTCTCCAGTGATGAGGAGACCATGGGCTGGCAAAGTGTAATGTGGCTGTCTACCTTGGATGTTGGAGGAAAACACCAGGATCCCTGTAGCCATCTGGGATGGCCACTTCCAGAATACAAAATGGACATTTGCAAAGATTGCAGGGAAAAATGGACAATGTTAAGAAAGCAAGCAGGTTGGTGGGCGGATGGGATTGTTGTTATTATGGGGATTGACATATCTTGTTGATTATTGTTTATTGTTGATGGGTGTAAATGTGGGAGAAATCGTGAAAAAGGAGAATAAAAATTTTTTAAAAAAAAAGAAAGCAAGCAGGCACAGAGCCTGTCTGCATATTGGAGCTGTAGCTCCCAGACAAGACTGAAACTGTAGGTCCATTAGCATATGAATGGCCCATCTCCGCGAACAAAGGGGGATACTTAAGTAACCGATTTGGCTCCAGACATCGCGGCGCCAGTTCCCCAAACCGAAAGCAGAAAACAAAGCAGGCCAACGGCCACCTAGGGCACGCCCAGCCATCAGGGCACCCTTTATTGGTCAGGATCAATGCAGATGATCAAGATGCGGTCCGATTAATTGGGGCCAAGTTCAAGGCCCGCCCAAAAGCGCGCGAAGTCCCCTTCAGGTATAAGAAGAAGGCCCCAAGAGAGAATCGCTCTCTTGGAATTGGCTCTCACAGCGGAGAGACCCGTCCACCAGCTGCACCAGAAGCAAGTAAGTCCAAGGTCAACGCACGCTACCAGACGGATGACCTTAGCTGTTTCCCCTCTACCACTTCAACCCCAGCAGCCTCAGATCCGAACAACGGCCATTGTTCCTTTGACTGAGTGGGCACCTGAAGCTAAGTGTAGGCTTTAGCAGTAGTGATAGTTTAGTCTGTAGTATTTCGTGCATGAGTAGATATTACTGTGTGTGTAAATAAATAGTATTGAATTTGAACTAACTAACTGGTGTATTGGCTCTTTTGATCAGTATTCGGGTTTGAACCTTGTGGCGGTATCGAAAGATACCTGGCGACTCTAGAGCAAACATAATTAGGATTAAGGAAGGCGACCATATTGACCGCCATATTCAGAGCCAACCAAAGAGAGCAACATTTACCTGCGACCTCTGACAGGACTCGACCTATAAGTGGCCTAGTCACTCCGAGAGAACCCAAATTTAAATTGGAATCCAATTGGAAATAGAAAAACCACAAGTGTAAGAATGATACTGATCAAACCTCCAAGATTCGGTAGTGTGTTAATGCATGCGTAATAACAGGGATATAAGGTAAACCTGAAAGATTTTGTTGCTTAAAACTGTCGGGAGTTTTGTAGGCCGGAAACTAGCGTAAGCCGTACCCGTGTTTGCTCATCACTTTATCACCCCCTATTCCAAATTCAGTAGAGAACCCAGAGTCAGAGAAAACGGCAATGAAGGCAATGGAACGCCTTATGAACCACCAGGAATTTGAGGTCGCAGCGACTAGTAGAGTAGGACAGTGTCCCGTATGGGAAGAAGAGATCAGAAAATATCTCAAAGGGAAAGGATGGCCCCTTTGGAATGAATTTTGCGGCAATGACAATACAGGTCCCAGAAGTATAGGGCAAAGAACATAGAACATAGAACAATACAGCGCAGTACAGGCCCTTCAGCCCACAATGTTGCACCGAAACAAAAGCCATCTAACCTACACTATGCCATTATCATCCATATGTTTATCCAATAAACTTTTAAATGCCCTCAATGTTGGCGAGTTCACTACTGTAGCAGGTAGGGCATTCCACGGCCTCACTACTCTTTGCGTAAGGAACCTACCTCTGACCTCTGTCCTATATCTATTACCCCTCAGTTTAAAGCTATGTCCCCTCATGCCAGCCATTTCCATCCGCGGGAGAAGGCTCTCACTGTCCACCCTATCCAACCCCCTGATCATTTTGTATGCCTCTATTAAGTCTCCTCTTAACCTTCTTCTCTCCAACGAAAACAACCTCAAGTCCATCAGCCTTTCCTCATAAGATTTTCCCTCCATACCAGGCAACATCCTGGTAAATCTCCTCTGCACCCGCTCCAAAGCCTCCACGTCCTTCCTATAATGCGGTGACCAGAACTGTACGCAATACTCCAAAAGCGGCCGTACCAGAGTTCTGTACAGCTGCAACATGACCTCCTGACTCCGGAACTCAATTCCTCTACCAATAAAGGCCAACACTCCATAGGCCTTCTTCACAACCCTATCAACATGGGTGGCAACTTTCAGGGATCTATGTACATGGACACCTAGATCCCTCTGCTCATCCACACTTTCAAGAACTTTTCCATTAGCCAAATATTCTGCATTCCTGTTATTCCTTCCAAAGTGAATCACCTCACACTTCTCTACATTAAACTCCATTTGCCACCTCTCAGCTTATCTATATCCCTCTGTAACCTGCTACATCCTTCCACACTATCGACAACACCACCGACTTTAGTATCGTCTGCAAATTTACTCACCCACCCTTCTGCGCCTTCCTCTAGGTCATTGATAAAAATGACAAACAGCAACGGCCCCAGAACAGATCCTTGTGGTACTCCACTTGTAACTGAACTCCATTCTGAACATTTCCCATCAACCACCACCCTCTGTCTTCTTTCAGCTAGCCAATTTCTGATCCACATCTCTAAATCACCCTCAATCCCCAGCCTCCGTATTTTATGCAATGGCCTACCGTGGGGAACCTTATCAAACGCTTTGCTGAAATCCATATACACCACATCAACTGCTCTACCCTCGTCTACCTGTTCAGTCACCTTCTCAAAGAACTCTATAAGGTTTGTGAGGCATGACCTACCCTTCACAAAGCCATGCTGACTATCCCTGATCATATTATTCCTATCTAGATGATTATAAATCTTGTCTCTTATAATCCCCCCCAAGACTTTACCCACAACAGACGTGAGGCTCACCGGTCTATAGTTGCCGGGGTTGTCTCTACTCCCCTTTTTGAACAAAGGGACCACATTTGCTAACCTTCAGTCCTCTGGCACTAGTCCTGTAGCCAATGATGACATAAAAATCAAAGCCAAAGGCCCAGCAATCTCTTCCCTGGCCAGCCAGAGAATCCTAGGATAAATCCCATCAGGTCCCGGGGACTTATCTATTTTCAGCCTGTCCAGAATTGCCAACACCTCTTCCCTACGTACCTCAATGCCATCTATTCTATTAGCCTGGGGCTCAGCATTCTCCTCCACAATATTATCTTTTCCCTGAGTGAATACTGACGAAAAATATTCATTTAGTATCTCGCCTATCTCTTCAGACTCCACACACAACTTCCCATCCCTGTCCTTGACTGGTCCTACTCTTTCCCTAGTCATTCGCTTATTCCTGACATACCTATAGAAAGCTTTTGGGTTTTCCTTGATCCTACCTGCCAAATACTTCTCATGTCCCCTCCTTGCTCGTCTTAGCTCTCTCTTTAGATCCTTCCTCGCTACCTTGTAACTATACATCGCCCCAACTGAAACTTCACACCTCATCTTCACATAGGCCTCCTTCTTCCTCTTAACAAGAGATTCCACTTCTTTGGTAAACCACGGTTCCCTCGCTCGACGCCTTCCTCCCTGCCTGACCGGTACATACTTATCAAGAACACGCAGTAGCTGATCCTTGAACAAGCTCCACTTATCCAGTGTGCCCAACACTTGCAGCCTACTTCTCCACCTTATCCCCCCAAGTCACGTCTAATGGTATCATAATTGCCCTTCCCCCAGCTATAACTCTTGCCCTGCGGTGTATACTTATCCCTGTCCACCATTAACGTAAACGTCACCGAATTGTGGTCACTGTCCCCAAAGTGCTCTCCTACCTCCAAATCCAACACCTGGCCTGGTTCATTACCCAAAACCAAATCCAACGTGGCCTCGCCTCTTGTTGGCCTGTCAACATATTGTGTCAGGAAACCCTCCTGCACACACTGTACAAAAAACGACCCATCTAATGTACTCGAACTATATATTTTCCAGTCAATATTTGGAAAGTTAAAGTCTCCCATAATAACTACCCTGTTACTTTCGCTCTTATCCAGGATCATCCTCGCCATCCTTTCCTCTACATCCCTAGAACTATTTGGAGGCCTATAGAAGACTCCCAACAGTGTGACCTCTCCTTTCATGTTTCTAACCTCAGCCCATACTACCTCGGAAGATGAGTCCCCATCTAGCATCCTCTCCGCCACCGTAATACTGCTCTTGACTAGCAGCGCCACACCTCCCCCTCTTTTGCCTCCTTCTCTGAGCTTACTAAAACACCTAAACCCCGGAACCTGCAACATCCATTCCTGTCCCTGCTCTATCCATGTCTCCGAAATGGCCACAACATCGAAGTCCCAGGTACCAACCCATGCTGCCAGTTCCCCTACCTTGTTTCGTATACTCCTGGCATTGAAGTAGACACACTTCAAACCACCTACCTGAACACTGGCCCCCTCCTGCGACGTCAAATCTGTGCTCCTGACCTCTAGACTCTCATTCTCCCTTACCCTAAAACTACAATCCAGGTTCCCATGCCCCTGCTGCATTAGTTTAAACCCCCCCAAAGAGCATACTTGGTGGGAGGACCTGACAGAGATCCATAAGAAGAGCTCAGGGAAAGCTCACCCTTCCTACCCACATCGGACCCCCACCAGTTCTTTGCTAGAGTAAAACAGCAGGCGACCATGTACGGCCTGGATGAAAAGGAGCAAGTGAAGCTCACAGTTTTAAACCTCGACCCTTCAGTCGTGGCAGCCCTTCCCGACCCACAGAATGTAGGAGGAGGCACACTCCAAGAAATGCACACAGCGATCCTTGATGCGATCGGCTATAACAAAGGAGACCCCGTAGAAGGCCTAAACAAATGTTGGCAGAAAAAGACAGAGCACCCCACAGCGTTTGCTGGATGCTTGTGGGTACATTTCACAGCAGTATTTGGAGAGTTAGCCTGCGCCCATCTGTCCCCAGATAATATGGCCAAATGGACTCGCATCCTAGTCTCTCATGCGGCAGAGGCAGGACAGAGAGCTTGCGCAAATGACGACCCCTCAGACGAGGCCCACAATGAGAAATGGGTTTTGAAAAGATTGTCCCGCACTTGGGAACAGTCCATCCAAGGCAAAACAGCATTTGGTAGAGCAGAGGAAGAACAGGCAGACATGCATCCAGTTAGGACGCACCAGAACCCTGCATGGGTAAATGAGGGCAGGAACAGCCCACAGCAACCGAAATCCCAGGAGTGTTACAATTGTGGACAATTAGGACACTATGCACGAGAATGCAATGTGCCCCAGAAGCAGCAGAGAAACCAACAGACAGGCACCCTAAATAAGAATAGGGCAAAGCCAATTCACAGCGTTAGCGCCCATTCTGAGAACGCAGATATGAACGGCACCGATTGACGGTGTTCGGGCTCCCCAACTTGGGTCTACGACACCCTTTGGGGCAAGTCCGGTAGACCGGTAGTGGCAGGCACAGTCCGGGGACACTCGCAGAATTCCTTTGGGACACAGGTAGGTCCCGCACCACGCTCAGTTCCTCCACGATGTTTCAGCGAGATACGTGGCCCACGACAGACACCATTACACTCAGCGGTTTTACAGGTCATTTACAGCAGGGACACATCACAGCCCCTGTAGCACTTCAGATAGGGAACATTAAAACTAAACACCCCGTAGTTCTGGTCGATCTACCCCAGGCAGCCGAACACATCTTAGGAATTGACTTTATGAGCTCCCACAATCTATCATTTGATCTGGTAAATAAATGTGTGTGAAAAATGGCAAAGGCATCACGAGCCCCCGCCACGTTCACAATTGGAGAGTATGAAAATAGAATCAGCGCAGTAGGAGACTTCTGGTTCGACCCTCGAGCCATTAGTCAGGACAAACAAGTTAGAGAAGTCCTGCAGCAACACAAAGCCGCATTTGCACAGCAGAAGCACAACTGTGGCAAGATCGCTGGCTTTGTGAATATTACGCGTCCCGACCCCAGACCCCAAAAGCAGTACGGTTTTCCCCAAGAAGCAGAGGGAGAAATCTCAAAGGTAATACAGTGTTTGCTTGATCAAGGCGTACTCCGATCAGTAGCCTCCACGAATAACGCACCAATTTGGCCCGTCAGGAAACCTGATGGATCATGGCGACTGACCATTGATTATCGGGAACTGAGTAAAGTAACCCCAGTAGCAGCCCCCACCGTAGCCACGAGTCCTGAGACCATGCTCAAACAGGGACTACAGTCAAAACATTTTTCGGTTTTGGACATTAGCAATGGCTTTTGGTCCATTCCATTGGATAAAGCATGCCAATATAAATTTGCCTTTACATTCCAAGGGCAACAGTACACGTGGACGTGCCTTCCACAAGGCTCCCACAACTCCCCCCATTTTCCACCGACAGCTGGCAAATGGATTAGCAAGATTTTCCCGACCCGATTGTCTGGTCCAATGTGTAGATGATCTGCTACTACAGGCGGACACAAAGGGAGAGCACATTCCGCTTCTCGCCGAACTTTTAGGACTCCTACAACAGATTGGATGTAAAGTGAATTCCAAGAAGGCCCAGATTTTGCAGGAAAAAGTGATTTACTTGGGTACAGTAATCACACATGGCAAACGCGAGATCGAGCAAAAGAGAATTGACTCGACCGCCAAATTGCCCCTTCCCCATACCGTAACAGCCCTCCGGTCATTTCTAGGACTGGCTGGCTACTGTAGAAACCATATCGACGGTTTCGCCACAAAAGCAGTGCCCCTATCCGAACTTCTCAAGAAACAAGCACCTTGGGAATGTCTCCCACAGCACACGGATGCCGTGGATGCATTAAAAAGAGCCCTCAGCACAGCCCCCGCATTACAGGTCCCAGATCCACTTTCCCCGTACGCAATTGAAGTTGCAAGCACCGACCAAACCTTTTCGGCTGTGCTCCTCCAAGAATGCCATGACCGATTAGGCCCCATGGCACAGTGTTAGATCCTGTCGAGCAAGGATTTTCTGCCTGCGAAAGGCACCTGCTCGCAGTTTTTTGGGCAGTACAATACTTCGCCTACATTACAGGACTCAACCCCATCACCATTCTCACTGAACACACCCCAACACAGCTACTACTAGATGGTAGACTTAAGGATGGCACAGTCAGCCAAATCCGCGCAGCCCATTGGACCCTTATTTTACAGGGACGGGACATAACAGTAAAATGAACCAAGACCCACACTTTCCTAGCCGATAATTTACATTATGCAGGTACCCCACAGGAGTGTGAGATCATCTCCACTAAACATAATATAGGAGGACCCTTTATACCTAAGTCAGCTACTAGGAAAGCAGGTACTACACTCCAGAGACCCCAGCCCACAGACACGTGTGCACCCCTTAGATTCTATGTGGATGGCTCCTCCACAGTTTTAAATGGGAAAAGAATTACCGGTGCGGTATTAATGTACAGGACGCGCAGAGACGCGCCCTAGAAGAGATTTTGTTAAAATTGCCAGGATACTTAGGCTCGCAGGCAGCAGAACTGGCAGCCATAGCGTACATTGTAGATCACCCCGACTCGTTTCCGACCCCAGCCGACATATATTCGGACAGTTTATATGTCTGCAACAGTTTAACTAAATTCCTACCCCTGTGGGAAACTAGAGGATTTGTTTCCGCAGATGGAAAGCCCCTACCCTCAGCCCCATTACTCCGGAATATCCTAGAGACAGCTAAAGATAGGAAATATGGCATTATTAAAGTCCACAGTCATCATCGTTCTTCCCCCCCCCCCCCCCCCCCCGGTAACGTTAAAGCAGACACCCTAGCGAAGGCAGGTTCCAGACATGGTTACTTTTGGAACCCCCCTGAAAGTGCCCCAGTACACGTGGTTCAGGTCTCACAGACCAACATTCAAGATTTGGCAAAGGCTCAAAAGGAAGATGAGAAGCTCAGGGAAGTTTTAAAAGGCAACTTCCCAGCCCCTTATGATAAGTTTAAAAACACGATAACCACACATGACGGTATGATTTTAAAAGACAACATTTATGTAGTCCCCAGCCAGGACAGGAATCAAATTATTTGTCAGTTCCATGACAATCATGGACACCAGGGCATTGAACCCACCCTAGTCCACCTCAGACCTCTCTGCTGGTGGCCTGACTTAAAAGTCAATGTTACTCATTACATCGAGAATGGCTTAATCTGTGCACAGAACAATCCAGACAGATATGCAAGAAAAGCCCAGCTAAGTCACACCCGCCCCATTAATGGCCCCTGGACGAATTTGCAAATTGACTACATAGGACCCCTACCCCCCTGCAGAAATGGTTTTCAGTATGTGTTGGTGGTCATCAATACCTTCACAAAATGGGTGGAAGCTTTACCATCAGAACAAATACGGCCAAAACGACAGCTAAAATCCTAACACAGCACATCTTTACAAGATGGGGCCTCCCACACAGTCTAGAGTCCGATCAAGGCTCCCATTTTACAGGATGAGTGATGAAAAACGTCCTCACAATTTTCGGCATAAAGCAAAAATTTCATATTGCGTACCACCCCCAATCAAGCGGCATTGTAGAAAGGATGAACAGAACTCTAAAAGCCACCCTCAGGAAAATGGTGCAACAGCACAATAGCACCTGGGACACAGTTCTCCCATTTGCATTAATGTTCATTCGAAACACAGTATCCAGTCCACAGGATACATCCCCCACACCCTCATGACCGGGCACCCCATGAAAGGGACAGAGTATTTATTTGGACTGGATTTGGCCAGCCCCACAGTCACCGCCCTCACGCATGAGAAAGCAGTGCAGCAGATTATTGATAATGTAAAGGCAGCCCAGCTCGCAGCAGCTGTCAGACTTGGCACACGGAAGAAACAAAGCAAGGCTTGCTTTGATAAAATGGTACATGCCACCGAGTTTGCAGTAGGGCAGCAAGTGATGCTATCCCTATACAACCCCAGTTCATTCCTTTCCCCCAAATTTTCCGGACCATACTCCATCTCTGACAAAGTCAGCCCCTCTGTATACAAGATCACATATCCCAATGGCAAGTCTGCGTGGTTTCACATAAACCAGCTTAAGGCTTATGGCTCGCAGAACAACCATGCACACCACATCTCGCTTGCAGCAGCAGATGAGTCCGCCCCGCCCACGAATGACGTATTCCTACCCTCCCCCAACCAGTCCAGCCCGTCCTCAGACATGACTTCGACTCCCCCCCCAGAGGCACGATTCCACTTCTCCCTTCCTTCAACCAGCAGCGACAGCGATAGCGATGACGACAGCCCCAGCACACCACGCTACACCCCTGCACCAGGCCCCACTCCCAGCGATTCCGAACATGATTCCAGCGACCCCTTCGACATAACGTACATTAAAGCTCCTGACCCAGACCCACCACCCGACGATTATGGATTAAAACCTAGCAGCTCCAACCTCGACACAAGATTCTGGCACCGAGACAATTCGTTCAGGCTCATCCGGAATGCTGCGATGGACCCCAATTTTCCTCACGCAGCTTCAGAAACCTTCTCCAGTCAAGAGTATGGCAGCCGGGAGAAGATGATGACATAGAGTCTGACTCCCACCAAACGAACCCCTTTGCGACTCTGTTCGCTACTGAGCAATGAGGTGTCCAGATGATGGTAAAAAGGAACCAATGGAGAGTTACGGTGTCCTTTCTGATGGAACCTGCACCATGTTTGTAATACATGTTTGTTTGTTATTGTGAATGTTAAATGTTGTTTGTTCCTTTAAAGTTTTTCATGGCTACACGCCACCACTCCTTTTACTCCCACTGGCAGTGAGTGGAACAAGTTTGTCGACAGACAACCGTTCAGAGGAACTAGTTTGTCGGCAGACAACCAATCATAGCTACTCTTCTGATTCAAAGGTAATCTTAAGAGGCAGCCCCCACGACGACCACAAATTCTTACCATTCTTGCCGGTCGCTCAGGCAGTGGAGAAGCGGCACTGGCCCCCGCCCTGCCTGAGGACCCCTCTCTGGTCAACTACGCTCGGGTAGAGCACACATGGCACTGGTTACCGTCCTATCAGGGAATTCCACCCATTCTTACCCGCCGTGGCCCATACGCACCCCATTTCGGCACTTTAGTTCAAAACTTTTTGTTTGTTTATGGCAACCCTTAGGTTGCTTCCAAATGCTATTTACATCCTCGAACACTGGGATGGTAGATCGCACAGGCTGCGAGACGGCTCGCACTGTGTCAGTTTTTCCTGGCTGTCTTGTCCAAAATATTTGGTTAAAAAAAAAATGAGGGAGTCACAGATGGTGACCAATTGTAATGGGTGATTGGCAATAAAGGACAGACAGACAGACAGACAAGATCTTAAACAAGATAATAACAGAAATTATGCTTGTGTCCATAGAACTTCAGAACCTCAGGAACCTCAGAAGGAGAAAAGAAGAAGACAGAAAGAAGGAAAGATGAAGACAACCATCATGCTCTACAGTTGGATCTTAGCGGGATCCCTCCAGTTGCACACGGACGCTACCCTCCAACCCCTTTAAGTGAATTAGAGGGCATCTGGTTTTTTTGTGAGTGTGTTTTGTTCGTTCCAATAAAAGGAAATGTAAAACTCTGTGCTTGACTGCCAAGCCAGAGAGGCCTGTGTTGCTGCTATTGGTACAGTTTCAAATGTTGTAAATTCTTTTGATTTTTTGAGTCAGGATAGTTTAGTTAAGGATAGTTAGAGGTTCCAGTTTTTTTATTTTGTAATGCATGCCTGAATGTCATAGCGCCCCGTAGAATTTTATAATGATGTATGTACATAAATAATTTAGGTAAAAGTTGCAATTCATAGGACAGAGCAGTGTAGAGCCTATGAAGTGCTTACGGGTGCCCAACTTGGGAGGAGAACGAAGACGACGCGGTTATTGGATCCTCCACGCTTCGCGTTGAGGATCACAAGGAGAGATTGTAGCCATCTGGGATGGCCACTTCCAGAATACAAAATGGACATTTGCAAAGATTGCAGGGAGAAATGGACAATGTTAAGAAAGCAAGCAGGCACAGAGCCTGTTTGCATATTGGAGCTGTAGCTCCCAGACAAGACTGGAACTGTAGGCCCATTAGCATATGGATGGCCCATCTCCGGAAACAAAGGGAGATACTTAAGTAACCGATTTGGCTCCAGACCTCGCGGCGCCAGTTCCCTAAACCGAAAGCAGAAAACAAAGCAGGCCAACAGCCACCTAGGACATGCCCAGCCATCAGGGCACCCACCCCTTTATTGGTCAGGATCAATGCGGATGATCAAGATGCATGCGGTCTAATTAATTGGGGCCAAGTTCAAGGCCCGCCCAAAAGCACGCGAACCCCCCTTCAGGTATAAGAAGAAGGCCCCAAGAGAGAATCGTTCTCTTGGACTTGGCTCTCACAGCGGAGAGACCCGTCCCCCAGCTGCACCAAAAGTAAGTAAGTCCAAGGTCAGCGCTCGCTACCAGACGGACGACCTTAGCTGTTCTCCTGTACCACTTCGGCCCCAGCAGCCTCAGATCCGAACAACGGCCATTGTTCCTTTGACTGAGTGGGCACCTGAAGCTAAGTGTAGGTTTTAGCAGTAGTGATAGTTTAGTCTGTAGTATTTCGTGCATGAGTAGATATTACTGTGTGTGTAAATAAATAGTATTGACTTTGAACTAACTAACTGGTGTATTGGCTCTTTTGATCAGTATTCGGGTTTGAACCTTGTGGCGGTATCGAAAGATGCCTGGCGACTCTAGAGCAAACATAATTAGGATTAAGGAAGGCGACCATATTGACCGCCATATTCAGAACCAACCAAAGAGAGCAACATCCCTGACCTCGAAGGGGGCTGAAGCAGATGAGAGTTTAACCAGCACCTCTGACCACATGACAAGCCCGTTCATTGGCAGGATGCGTTTAGCTCCCTGCCAGGCAGGGGTCAATAATGTTGCTGAGGATGAGCAGAGCATTGTTAAGGCAAGTTATAATGATTCTCCTACAGACTCTAGCCAATGGCTTTAACGCCGCATGCAAATGAACTTGGGCACCATCATGACAACCTATCACTGACCTCACAGCACTGATGAGCTGTCACATCTCACAGTGAGAGAGCTCTTCACTACCCAGTCCTAGTCATCCCAAACTGCCCCTATGATGGCGCCCCTAGCTCTTTGTCCCAAGCTGGCCCTCACTATGGCCTGATATCCTTCCTCCTCCTCCATGGGTTGCCCCTCGTTGTCCTCCTCAATTGCCTCCTCATCTGAGGAGATGTGGCACTCCTCCATCTCCTCCGGGTCCAGATAGTGTCCCCTCTGCAGCATCAAGTTGTGGAGAGCACATGAGAACACAATAATGCAGGACAGCCTCACCCCCACCGTCCCCCCATGCCCACCTAACCCCGCAGCCCGGTCCAGGCACAGGAACCACATCTTGAGCAGTCTGATCGCCTGTTCCACTGCAGGTGTTTGTGGCCTCCGCATTATCAGCCACCTCCTGAGTGGGTACTCCTGTCCCCGAGAGGCCAGCCCTCCAGTTGCTGCCCTCCCTGAAAAACATCCGGGATCTGCGAACAAGATGTAACTGTCATCGGCGCTTCCCGGGAAACGGGCCCTCAACTACATAATTCGCATTGTGTAGGCGCATCATGTGGACATTGAGGAAATGGAATCCCTTGCGGTTACATGAATGGTGTCACATGATGCCATGGATACCGCAGGGCCATGTGGATGCAGTCTATCACATCCTGCACCTTGCCTGCGAAACGAGCGAAGCCCATGGCCCTGGCATCTATGCTCGCCCGGTTACGGTCCAAGTTCCGGTCCAAGTTTATATACATGTGGGTCCTTGCATAAAGGGCACCAATCACCTCCCTAATACATTAGTGTGTGGTTCACTGGGAAATGTAGATAGATCACATAGATCATCGGTGCTGCCCTGAAAAGAGCTGCCTGCATAGAAGTTCAGAGCGGTGGTAACTTTAAGGGCCATGGGCAGTGCGTATCCTCCCATTCCATGTAGTGCCAGCTCTTGTTGGACTTGTAGGGGATGGTGCACAGAATACCCGTTTATGCTAATGGGGGTTAATAGACCCCAATTTCAAACTGGGCAAAAACCAAGTGAGCATGAAACACAAAGAATCATGGAATAAATTATCACAGAAAGAGACCATTATGCTCATTATGTTTGTGGTAAACCACGTTATTGTCTGATATTCACTGTGCTGTATTGTACATGCCTGGGCTTGTCCAGGCTGGCTCCGCCTGTGGCTCCTCCCCTCAGGCTTCTGTATAAAAGTGGCAAGTCTCTGCCTCCGGACCCAGTTCGGGTCCAGAGGCAGGAGGCTTGCTGGTTAGTGTATTAAAGCCTCAGTTACATTTATCACTCGTCGTCTATTATTGATAGTGTACCAATTTAATACACTAAACTCCTAAAGATGGACTCTTCACTCAAGATGAACTCCTCATTCAAGCCTCATCACTTGCAACTGGACCCACAAGCAGCTGACACTACAGAGACTTTTGAACACTGGCTAAGCTGCTTCGAAGCGTACCTCGCAGCTTTCAACGAAGACTTCACAGACCTCCAGAAAAAACAGGTCCTCCACGCACAGGTGAGCCCAAGAGTCTTTAACCTCATCAGGGACGCCCCCTCGTACACAGAGGCAATAACGCGGCTACAGGGACATTACGTGAAATCCGTTAACCAGGTCTATGCTAGGCACCTTCTCGCCACGAGACGCCAACGCCCTGGGGAATCACTCGCGGAATTCCTGTGTGCCTTGCGCATCCTCTGCCGGAACTGTGACTGCCGGGCGATATCGGCTACCCAGTACGCGGAGCTGCTGATCAGGGATGCCGATGTCGCGGGCATGCACTCGAACTATATCCGCCAACGATTATTAGAAGGGGGGACACTCGGCCTCCCAGAGACAGTACAACTCTCCAACTCACTGGAGGTGGCCTCCCAGAACATGGGGGCCTCCATTTCCGACCGCGCGGCACCCTCGTTGCTCTGGCCTCTACACTCAACCAGGCGGGCAGGCCCGCGGCTTTCTTCTCCCGTACCCTCCATGCCTCTGAAATTCGACACTCCTCCGCCGAAAAGGAGGCCCAAGCCATCGTGGAAGCTGTGAGACATTGGAGGCATTACCTGGCCGGCCGGCGATTCACTCTCCTCACTGACCAACGGTCGGTTGCCTTCATGTTCAATAACACACAGCGGGGCAAGATTAAGAATGACAAGATTCTGAGGTGGAGGATTGAGCTCTCCACCTACAGCTATGATATCTTGTATCGACCCGGAAGCTCAACGAGCCCCCAGATGCCCTATCCTGCGGTACATGTGCCAGTGCACAAGTAGACCGACTGCGTACCCTCCACAACGACCTCTGTCACCCGGGGGCCACACGCTTTTTCCACTTTATCAAGGCTCGCAACCTGCCCTACTCCATCAAGGAGGTCAGGTCCGTGACCAGGGACTGCCAGGTCTGCGCGGAGTGCAAACCGCACTTCTATCGGCCAGACAGAGCACATCTGGTAAAGGCCTCCCGCCCTTTTGAGTGCCTCAGCATGGACTTCAAAGGGCCCCTCCCCTCCACTGACCGTAACATGTACTTCCTCAACATCGTTGACGAGTACTCCAGATTCCCCTTCGCCTACCTCCCCTGCTCTGACATGACCTCTGCCTCCATTATCAAGGCCCTGCACAGCCTTTTCACCCTGTTCGGGTTCCCCGCCTACATCCACAGTGATCGGGGCTCCTCCTTTATGAGCGACGAGTTGCATCAGTTCCTGCTGAGAAAAGGCATCGCCTCCAGCAGGACGACCAGCTATAACCCCCAGGGAAACGGACAGGTCTGGAAGTACGTCCTCCTGGCCCTAGGCTCGAATAGTCTCCCAGTCTCCCACTGGCAGGAGGTCCTCTCCGACGCACTCCACTCCATCCGGTCGCTTCTATGTACGGCCACTAACGAGACTCCTCATGAGCGTATGTTTGCCTTCCCCAGGAAGTCCACCTCCGGGGTCTCGCTTCTGTCCTGGCTGACAGTCCCGGGGCCCGTCCTTCTCCACAAGCATGCGAGGAGCCATAAAACCGACCCCCTCGTCGAGAAGGTCCTGCTGCTCCACGCAAACCTCCAATATGCCTACGTGACACACCAAGACGGGCGGCATGACACGGTCTCCCTTCGGGATTTGGCTCCTGCAGGCTCCCCGGCGACCATCACCACCACACACCACCCTACACCGCCTTCCGCCACCTCCGCCCACCTCCGCCCACCTCCCTCACGAACTAACTCCTGCTGGCCCACCGAGGACAGGCACCACCACCTCCGCCCATACACCGCCCCCCACTTCGCCGACTCAACATCTGGGTGAAGAAGAAGAAGTCAACACGCTCCCAGACGTGCAGGTCTCGACGCCGGCGCCCACACCACAGCCGGGACTGAAGCGGTCACAGCGGAAGGTCAAGGCCCCCGACAGACTGGACCTTTAAGACCACTTCACCGACTTCCGGGTTGCGGCGATGTGGAGCTAAGCCGCGCGATTCGGCAGCTCCCGCGAAAACGGACTTTTGGGCCCGCTAACGGAGCCCCAACAGCACTTTTTAAAAAACCAACCCGTGGGGAAGGAAGGAGAAAGGTCCCCTACAAACCTGCATGGATCGGACCCGCAGCGGGAGAAGAAAGAAGAAAAAAGCAAAATGGCGGCGCCCACAGACAGAGAGGAGATGAAAGAGTTCATCAAGTGCTGCTTCGAGGAGCTGCGTAAGGAGATGGTGGCGCCTATACTGGCAATGATTGAAAGACTTGGAGCAACCCAGAAAGCCCAAGAGGTGAAGATCCAGGAAAAAGTGAGTGAGAACGACGATGAGCTCGTAGGCCTGGCGGAGAAAGTGGAGCGGCACGAGGCGCTGCACAAGACGTGGGCGGGACGACTCGAAGACATGGAGAACGGATCAAGGAGAAACAACTTGAGGATCCTGGGTCTCGCAGAAGGAGTGGAGGGGGCCGATGTCGCGGCATATGCGGGCACAATGATCGGGACGCTGATGGGTGCGGAGGCCCCCCCGGGATTGCTGGAGCTGGATGGGGCGCACCGAGTGCTAGTGAGGAAGCCCAATGCAAAAGAGCCGCCAAGGCCGATGGTGGTGAGATTTCACCGGTTTACGGACAGAGAGAGGGTCCTGAAATGGGCCAAGAAGGAACGGAGCAGCAAGTGGGACAATGCGGAGATTAGAATATACCCGGACTGGAGCGCGGAGGTCGCTAAGCGGAGAGCGGGTTTCAACTGGGCCAAAGCGGTGCTGCATCGGAAAGGAGTGAAATTTGGAATGTTGCAGCCAGCGCGACTGTGGGTTACACATAATGGCCAACACCACTACTTCGAAACGCCCGAAGAGGCGTGGACCTTTATACTAGCTGAAAAATTGGACTCTAATTGAGGGTTTGTGTGGGAGGGGGGTGTTTGAGGGTTGAAGTATGATGGTTGTTGTACATAGGGGGTCAACCACGCGCAGGAAATGCTATATGGGCTGGGGGAGAGAGACAAGGTCACGACAGGAGCTGCGCCATGGGGGGCGGGGCAGGCTTTGGAAAGCGCGGGGTTGTCTTTCCCGCGCGCGGCAAGAAAGGCGGGAAGGGGAACAAAGGAATGTACATTGATTGGGAGATTCCCACACGGGGGGGGTCAAAGGGATGGCGGGGGAAGCCGGGGTCAGCAGGTTTCAGCTGACTTACGGGAGGGATATGGGGGGAGCAAAAAAGCTAGACGGGGATCTAGGGGGGGGGGGGGGGGGGTGAGAGTCCCTCCAATCCGGCTGATAACGTGGAACGTGAGGGGCCTGAATGGGCCGGTGAAGCGGGCTCGAGTGTTCGCGCACTTGAAGGGACTGAAGGCAGACGTGGCAATGCTCCAAGAGACACACATGAAGGTGGCGGACCAGGTCAGGTTAAGAAAGGGATGGGTAGGACAGGTATTTCACTCGGGATTGGACGCAAAAAATAGAGGGGTGGCAATTCTGGTGGGAAAGCATGTGTCATTTGAGGCCAAGACTATCGTAGCGGATAATGGAGGGAGATATGTGATGGTGAGTGGTAGGTTGCAAGGGACATGGGTGGTGTTGGTAAATGTATACGCCCCGAACTGGGATGATGCGGGATTTATGAAGCGCATGTTGGGGCGCATTCCGGACCTGGAGGTAGGAGGACTGATACTGGGAGGGGACTTCAATACGGTGCTGGACCCAGCACTGGACCGCTCCAGATCAAGGACGGGAAGGAGGCCGGCGGCGGCCAAGGTACTTAGGGGGTTTATGGATCAGATGGGGGAGTGGACCCATGGAGGTTTGCAAGACCGCAGGCCAGGGAATTTTATTTTTTCTCCCACGTGCACAAGGCTTACTCCCTGATAGATTTCTTTGTTCTGGGCAGGGCGCTCACCCCGAGAGTGGAGGGGACGGAGTATTCAGCCATAGCCGTTTCGGACCATGCCCCGCACTGGGTGGAACTGGAGCTGGGAGAGGAGAGGGACCAACGCCCGCTGTGGCGGCTGGATGTGGGACTGCTGGCCGATGAGGTGGTGTGTGGGAAGGTGAGGGGGTGTATTGAAAGGTACTTGGAGGCCAACGACAACGGGGAGGTGCGAGTGGGGGTGGTATGGGAGGCGTTGAAGGGGGTGATCAGGGGAGAGCTGATCTCCATCAGGGCTCATAGGGAGAAGACAGAGGGAATGGAAAGGGAGAGGTTAGTGGGGGAGATCTTGCGAGTGGTCAGGAGATACGCAGAGGCCCCGGAGGAAAGATTACTTGGGGAAAGACGACGGCTCCAGACGGAGTTTGACCTGCTGACCACGGGCAAGGCGGAGGCACAGTGGAGGAAGGCACAAGGGGCGACTTACGAGTACGGGGAAAAGGCTAGTCGGATGCTGGCGCACCAGCTCCGTAAGAGGGCGGCAGCGAGGGAAGTAAAGGGAATCAAAGATGGACGGGGAGCCACGGTTCGAAGTGCAACGAAAATAAATAAGGTATTCAAGGACTTCGATGAAGAGCTGTACAGATCCCAGCCCCCAGGGGGGGAAGGGGGGGATGAGGCAATTCCTGGACCAGCTGGGGTTCCCGAGGGTGGAGGAGCAGGAGGCGGTTGGTTTGGGGGCACCAATTGGGTTGGAGGAGTTGATTAAGGGTTTGGGGAGCATGCAGGCGGGGAAGGCCCCGGGGCCGGACGGGTTCCCGGTGGAGTTCTATAGAAAATATGTGGACCTGCTGGCCCCGCTACTAGTGAGGACCTTCAACGAGGCAAGAGAGGAGGGAACCCTGCCCCAGACAATGTCGGAGGCGACAATCTCCTTGATTCTAAAGCGAGACAAGGATCCACTGCAATGTGGATCGTACAGGCCTATTTTGCTCCTCAATGTGGATGCTAAGCTATTGGCGAAGGTACTGGCCACTAGGATTGAGGACTGTGTCCCGGGGATGATTCATGAGGACCAAACGGGATTCGTAAAGGGCAGGCAGTTAAATACCAATGTGCGGCGGCTCTTAAACGTGATAATGATGACATCGGAGGAGGGAGAGGCGGAGATAGTGGCAGCTATGGACGCGGAAAAAGCCTTTGACCGAGTACAGTGGGAGTACCTCTGGGAGGTATTGCGCAGGTTTGGGTTCGGGGGAGGGTTTATTAGATGAGTTAAGCTCCTTTACAGCGCCCCGGTGGCGAGTGCAGTGACGAACCGGTGGAGGTTGGAGTACTTTCGGCTGTACCGAGGGACGAGACAGGGGTGCTCGCTGTCCCCCCTGTTGCTTGCATTGGCGATCGAACCCTTGGCCATATCACTTAGGGAGTCTCAGAAATGGAGGGGGATAGTCCGCGGGGGAGAGGAGCATCGGGTATCGCTATATGCGGATGACCTGCTGCTCTCCGTGGCGGACCCAATGGAGGGGATGGTGGAGGTCATGCAGACTCTGAAGAAGTTTGGAGAGTTCTCGGGCTACAAGCTTAATGTAGAGAAGAGTGAGCTTTTTGTATTACAGGCAGGGGACCAAGAAAGAGGGATAGGGGACCTACCGCTGAGGAGGGCGGAGAGGAGTTTTCGGTATCTGGGGATCCAGATAGCCAGAAGTTGGGGGGCCCTACATAAACTGAATTTGACGAGGGTGGTGGAGCAAATGGTGGAGGATTTTAAAAGATGGGACATGCTCCCGCTCTCGTTGGCGGGTAGGGTGCAGTCGGGCAAAATGGTGGTCCTTCCGAGGTTTTTGTTCGTGTTTCAGTGCCTCCCCATCGTGATCACCAAGGGCTTTTTCAAGAGAGTAGGTAGGAGTATTATGGGGTATGGGTCAGGAGAGGGTTCTTGGAACGCAACAGGGACCGAGGAGGGTTGGCTTTGCCAAACCTAGGGAGTTACTACTGGGCAGCAAACGTGGCGATGATCCGTAAGTGGGTCATGGAGAGAGAGGGGGCGGCATGGAAGAGGATGGAGATGGCGTCCTGTAAAGGAACGAGCCTGGGGGCGTTGGTAACGGCACCGCTGCCGCTCTCGCCGACAAAATACACCACAAGCCCGGTGGTGGCGGCAACACTAAGGATCTGAGGCCAGTGGCGAAGGCACAGGGGTGCAATGGGAGCATCGGTGTGGTCCCCGATCAGGGGTAACCACCGGTTTGTCCCGGGGAAGATGGACGGGGGGTTCCAAGGCTGGCATCGGGCGGGGATAAGAAGAATGGGGGACCTGTTCATTGACGGGACATTTGCGAGCCTAGGGGCACTGGAGGAGAAATTTGAGTTACCCCCGGGAAATGCATTTAGATATATGCAGGTGAGGGCTTTTGTGAGGCGACAGGTGAGGGAATTTCCGTTGCTCCCGGCACAAGAAGTTCAAGATAGGGTGATCTCGGGGGTATGGGTCGGGGAGGGCAAGGTGTCGGAAATATACCAAGAGATGAAAGAAGAGGGGGAAGCGGCAGTAGAAGAATTGAAAGGTAAATGGGAGGAGGAGCTGGGGGAGAAGATTGCGGAAGGGCTATGGGCTGATGCCCTAGGTAGGGTTAATACCTCCTCCTTGTGTGCCAGGCGCAGTCTGATACAATTTAAGGTGGTTCACAGAGCGCATTTGACGAGGGCGAGGCTGAGTAGGTTCTTTGGGGTAGAGAACAGATGTGAAAGATGTTCAGGGAGCCCGGCGAACCATGTCCATATGTTTTGGTCATGCCCGGCATTGGAGGGGTTCTGGAGAGGAGTGGCGGGAGTAATATCCCAGGTGGTGAAAGTCCGGGTCAAGCCAAGCTGGGGACTAGCAATATTTGGAGTAGTGGATGAGCCGGGAGTGCAGGAGGCGAAAGAGGCCGGAATTCTGGCCTTTGCGTCACTAGTAGCCAGCGAAGGGTCTTACTATTGTGGAAGGAGGCGAAGCCCCCTAGCCTGGAGGCCTGGATTAACGACATGGCGGGGTTCATAAAATTAAAGAGAATTAAGTTTGCTTTGAGAGGGTCTGCACAGGGGTTTTACAGGCGGTGGCAACCGTTCCTAGAATATCTCGCGGAGCATTAGAAGAAGGTCGGTCAGCATCAGCAGCAACCCTGGGGGGAGGGGGGGGGGGAGGCGGAGGGGGGAACGAGAGATTGTTTGAGGGGATAGACGAGTGGGAGATGGCATGGAGGGTGGGGGGAAACGGTACGTGCGGCCAAGAGCCAGTGTATAAAGCTATGTAAATATACCATCTTGCCATGTATATATCTTGCTCAGGGAGATTTTACGTTATTTTGTTACGGGGGGGGGGGGGGGGGGGTTGGGGGGGGGGGGGTTATTGTTTGTAAGGGGAAAAATTGTGTTGTTAAAAAACCTTAATAAAAAATATTTTATTAAAAAAAAAAGACCACTTCACCCATCTGGGGGCAGTGGTGACGGCACAGGGGGGAGGTAGGGGCCTCAGTCTGGACCCCGATACGGAACAATCACAGGTTTGTTCCGGGTAGAATAGACGGTGGGTTCCTAAGCTGGCAGAGAGCGGGTATCAAAAGGATGGGAGACTTGTTTATCGATGGGACTTTTGCTAGTCTGAGGGCGCTGGAGGAGAAATTTGGGTTGCCCCCCGGGGAATACTTTTAGGTACATGCAGGTTCGGGAGTTTGTGAAAACGCTGGTGGGGGAATTTCCATTGCTACCTGCCAGGAGGGTACAGGACAGGGTGGTCTCGGGCATGTGGGTAGGGGACGGAAAGGTATCGGACATATACCAGGAGCTGCAGGAGGTATGGGAGGCCTCGGTGGAAGAGCTGAAGGGCAAGTGGGAGGAGGAGCTGCGCGAGGAGCTAGTTGAGGTCCTGTGGGCTGACGCCCCCTGGGCAGGGTCAATTCCTCCTCATCTTGCGCCAGGCTTAGCCTGATTCAGTTTAAGATGGTGCACCGGGGGCATATGACAGTGGCAAAGTTCTTTGGGGTGGAGGACAGGTGTGTGAGGTGCTCAGGGAGCCCAGCAAATCATGTCCATATGTTCTGGGCATGCCTGGCACTTACAGGATTTTGGAAAGGCTTCGCGAAGGCTATGTCCAAGGTCTTGGACACTCGGGTTAAACCAAGCTAGGGGGATAGCGATATTTGGGGTATCAGACGATCCGGGAGTGCAGGAGTCGAAAGAGGCCGGAGTTCTGGACTTTGCCTCCTTGGTAGCCAGGAGAAGGCTCTTGTTAATGTGGAGGGACGCGAAAGTGTAGGGGCTTGGGTCAGTGACATGGCGGGGTTTCTCAGGTTGGAGAAGATGAAGTTTGCCTTGTGAAGGGTCCTTGCAGGGGTTCTCCAGGCGGTGGCAACCGTTCCTTGACTTTCTTGAGGAACGTTAGGTGGAGGTCAGCAGCAGCAAACCAGAGGGGGGGGAGGGGACGGGGGGAGGGGGGGGGGGGTGGACTGACTTAATTTGTAGAGGGCAGATACCCCACCTTGTTTTGTTAAATTGTTAATTTGTTAAATGGTTAAGTTGTTTTTTGTTTTATTGCTTTGTTTTCTTTTCAATGTTTTCTTTTTGTAGTGGCTTGTAAAAATTATTGAAAATTTTTGAATAAAAACAAACAAAAAAAAAAGACCACTTCACCCCTGCCGGACTTTTTTTAAACAGGGGGTGAATGTGGTAAACCATGTTATTGTCTTATATTCACTGTGCTGTATTGTACATGCCTGGGCTTGTCCAGGCTGGCTCTGCCTGTGTCTCCTCCCCTCAGGCTTCTGTATAAAAGTGTCAAGGCTCTGCCTCCGGACCCAGTTCGGGTCCAGAGGCAGGAGGCTTGCTGTTTAGTCTATTAAAGCCTCAGTTACATTTATCACTCATCGTCTATTATTGATGGTGTATCAATGTTTCTACTCGTTCTTTCAAAGAGAAACCAGTTAGTTCCACCCCCCAGCTTTTCCCCATATCCCTGCAACTTCTTTCTCCTTCAAATATTTATTCAATTCCCTTTTTTAAGTTGCTATTGAATCTGTTTCCACCACCCTACTAATCCTAATCAATTGTTTGTTTCTGGTTTGTTTGTCAGTCACCTACATCTGTGCCGTCTGGTTATTGAACATTGGGAAGAGTTTCTCTTTATCCACTCTATCTAAACTGTCAATGATTTTAAACACCTCCAGGAGCTCTCCTCTTGGCCTTCTCTGCTCTAAAGAAAACAACAACCCTAATTTCTCCAATCTATTGCTAGGTTTATCCAACTTCCCTTTTTTTGAATAAGAGTCTCGCATTTACAATCTTCCAGTCCTCTGGCACAACACTGTATCTAAGGACAATTGGACATTAGTGACCTGCCCCTCTGTAATATCTACCCTGACTTCCCTCAACCTAGGACCATCCAGTTCATCTAGCCTTTCGAGCAGCTTCCATTTATCTATTTTATCACATCCAGTTTCCTGTCAGCCTCCTTGCTTATCATAATTTTTGCAAAGTCCCATGGGTAAGCTTATTTAATATCTTAATCAAGCCTATTTCCACCAATAGTTCTCCATTTTGGTCCATAATCTGTCCACTGCTTCTTTGACAATCCTTTTGCTGTTAATATGCCAATAGGGGACTTTTCATTCCCTTTCATATTAATCATGGATCTATTTGGGTACTGGCCTTTTACATCGAATTTCCGTTCTCACTCCCTTTAGTTTTTATATTCAACTTGATCCACCCATGTATTATCAATATTCCTCCTTTTTCTGCTTCATTCTACTCACGAACTCCTTCATCATTCTGCCCTCCCTTTCCATCTTGGCTTGACCAAAACCAGCTTCTCTTTAATGACCACCCATTTCTCCATTTTATTTCTGCTTCTCAGTCTTTGACTCCCAATTCATCCAGGCCAGATGTCCCTCAATTCGTTAATATTAACCTTCCCCCAATTAAGTATTTTTAAAATGAATTTCAATGTCTAATACTGCCTATGCAAATAACCGGGTTGTGCTAATGATATGAAACTGCTGTATATTTTATATCTCAGAGCTATGCAGAGATGGCAGTAGTTTCTATGTGTGCAGTAGATTTTATTTACAGTGCTTTGAAATGTCTGTTCTTTCTTCTTTCTGGCTCTTTGTTTCCAGCAACTTCTACAGTTTGTCCATAGATAAGCTGCAGCGCTGGGCTGAGAGGTGGCAAATGGAGTTTAATGCAGAAAAGTGTGAGGTGATTCATTTTGGAAGGAATAACAGGAAGACAGAGTACTGGGCTAATGGTAAGATTCTTGGCAGTGTGAATGAGCAGAGAGATCTCGGTGTCCATGTACATAGATCCCTGAAAGTTGCCACCCAGGTTGAGAGGGTTGTTAAGAAGGCGTACGGTGTGTTAGCTTTTATTGATAGAGGGATGGAGTTTTGGAGCCATGAGGTCATGTTGCAGCTGTACAAAACTCTGGTGCGGCCCCATTTGGAGTATTGCGTGCAATTGTGG